>NC_140509.1:27278865-27901365 GCF_964339955.1 Pipistrellus hanaki
TAAAAAAATCTTATAAATAGTTTACTTGGTTTTCACCATTATGCTCATGCCTTATAAATATTACACAAAGTCAACATTCCAATACTATATTTTAGGTACTGGTAAATACCTTTATACATTTCAGAAATAATTTTGGACATTGTTCAATCTCAACACTCATTCTTCTTTTTTTAAGTTGTGTCTATGCAACAAAGGTCTGATTAATAACTATCTAATGAAACAAGAGTGACATCCAGTGATTGGATCATTAAATCTGGTAGGCTTCAGTGTATAGAGTTGGATATAGTTTCCACTCTAAACTTAAACACCACGGTGTCATATATGTTAATCATCATTTCATGCATTACATCCGTATTGCAGTGACATTACGATGGAAGGATATCTGTAGTAATGATAAACTCTATATTATATATACCAACTTGCAAAGCAAAACACACAATTTAATACAAGCATTTAAAGCTTACATTTTGTATCCCTACAGATGTTATTGACTGTAGGAAATGAAGCCAGAAATAAGCCAGAAATGAAACCACTCAGTTGAAGTAATATGTAAGGACACCATTAACATTCAGCTAAATGCAGCAGACTAGCTACTTGTAGGGGAGGGTCAAACTATAATGCTTACAGATATTTGAATAACTGCAATGTATCTTTTAGAAATATTTTATTCAAGAATTACCTATACTGACAGATATCTGGGATTAAATTATGGAGTTTAAAACCTATAGGTTATGTAGCATGCGTTAAACATTGAAAATATTAAGGATTGATCAGGCCAAACACTGCTTTACATATATTAATTCTTTCTATTCTCCCAATTATTTGCAGCTGCAGAGACAAATTTTACCTTATTTTGCATATGAGGAGTGGGTGGAGGTGGAAGAGGAAATGAGATGGGGGATAAAAGGTGATGGAAAAAATAACATAAAATAAAGAGAGAGAAAAATAAAAGTGGACTACTATTTTACACCATACACAAAAGTTAACATCTCTTACAACCACCAATCTGTTCTCAGTATTTATGCATTTGTGAGTTTTTTTAAGATTCCACATATAGAGTGATAATTTGGTATTTATCTATTTGTCTTTTTCTTTTCAATTTAGTTCACTTATCATAATGTCTTATAAGTCCTTCCAATGATGGATGTTGTTGCAAATGAAAATATTTCATTCTTTTGATGGCTGAATAATATTCCATTGTGTGTGTCAAGTAATATAGTGAACCTAATTCTTATTGATTCTTGTAGGTACAGAATTTTTTAAGCTAAATGCTTTCATTTAAATTTATTTTTGTTAAACATGATCCTCTTGAACGTCGGTCTGTTCTGTCAAGAACTTTATGAATCTTAATTTTGTCATCCATCATAAATATCTTTTTCTGATTTATGTCATCTATAAAATCGATAACTATAACTACTTTATTCGAATTATTTGAAAAAACAACCATGTAGGTGCGGGAAAAGTTTGGTGGGGTACGCGTTGCACCGGAGTTTGGTGGGATATGCACTGCACTGTGCTTAGCTGCACCTAATTCTACGTTCTCATGAGTACGAGGGGTACTCAGCATTATGAAAATTATAGAAGGGGTACACATATGTCAAAAGTTTGGGAAACACTGACTTAGGACAAAATTGTTGATTTTAGATGAGCAGCTTTGAGGTTTGCTTTCTTCATTTTAAAGTGGTAGAGTTTAGCTTTTAAAGTGGTAGAGTTTAGCTGGATGACCTCAGTGGTGGTTTCAAGCTTCAGCATTCTATGACAAGCAAATACATACAAAATATGCTAAATAGACATTTATGTATTCTTAAAATACATAAAAGTCTCTAGTTCTTTAATAATTTTACCATTAAATACCCAAAGTCTCTAGTTCTTTAATAATTTTACCATTAATTATTATTTTAAATTTTATACTGGATTTTTTTATGTGTAAGGTTATAATTCACCAGTAAGTTGTGATTAGCTGTAAGGTATTCCCAATCACGTTGTTAATAGTAATAATTGAACATAGAGATTATTTTAAAAATGTTGTCATTATGATAGAGGAGATTCTATTATACCTCAAAGATAAACACATCCTTATTCTGTTACATTCCAATGGTCTTCTTGGGTGGGTAAGAAAGGAGTGGAGTTACAGATACTGTGTCAAGCCTGAAGTACCCAGACATAAACTCCAACCTACTAAAGTAAAAATGTGAAAGAAAATGTGGGAAAGCTAAATTACACTCTAAAACCCTTGACTAAGACAATATGACTTCTTTGCCATGATCTTCTTGAAATGCAGCATGTGCAAAATCCTTGTTTCATTTCCACTTGCATAATAAGTGAATGCACAGATAGATTAATTTCTCAATTAGTCCAGCTACATATAACCAAAACTCATTTCTAGGCATACCATAATCCACACATTATTTTATTATTTTACTTTTTAAAATACATTTTTATTTATATTTATTTATTTCAAAGAGGGAGAGAGAGAGAGAGAGAAACATCAATGATGAGAGAGAATCATTGGTCAGCTGCCTCCTGCATACCCACACTAGGGATCAAGTCTGCAATCCTGGCACGAGTCCTGACTTGGAATCGAACTGTGACCTCCTCGTTCAAGGTCTACACTCAACCACAAAGTCATACTGGCCAGGACATAATCCACACTTTATATGAAATATAATTTTGTTTGATAATCATTGTTCCATGAAGTAATGCATATATCTATCTAATGACATAAATGTGGCAAAGATGTGGATAAAAGGGAACACTAGTGCACTGCTGGTGGGGAAGACTGGTGCAGCCACTGTGGAAAACGTATGGAATTCCCTCAAAAAATTAAAAATGGAACTTCCGTTTGACCCAGTGATCCCACTTCTGAGAATATATCCTAAAAACCCCAAAACACCAATCAGAAAGAATATATTCACCCCTATATTCATAACAGCATTATTTACAATAGCTAAGGTTTGGAAACAGCCCAATTACCCACCATAGATGAATGGATAGAAAAGCTTTGTGGGACATTTACACTATGGAATGCTTATGCAGCTGTAAAATAATAATAATAATAATAATAATAATAATAATAATAATAATAAAAATAATAATAATAATAATAATAAATAAATAAATAAAATAAAAAAGAGGCATCTCTTACCCTTTGAGACAGCATGGTCAGACTTGGAAAATACTATACTAAGTGAAATAATCCAAACTGAGAAAGACAAATATCACATGATCTCACTTTTTTTTCTGGACTCTAGTGAGCAAAGTGAATTGATTAACAAAACAAGACCTGAAGCAGGGAAGCATGGAACAGACTGACATCCCTTAGTGTGAGGTTTGGGATGAGAAGAGATAAGTCACAGAACTTATATACTTGCATGCATAGCCCATGGACACAGGCAATAGGTAGTGAAGACCTGGGAGAGAGTGGGGGAGTGGGTAGAGGCTAGCAGGAAGGAGGAAACCTGGGGAAATGGGAAATACCTGTAATACTATCAACAATAAAAATATATTAAAATATTAATTAATTGCTATTTTAAATTATAAAATATTCCATATAGTGAACATTTATAAAGAATATTAATCAAATCGAAACTACAATATATACATCAAGAACAACTTGGTTTAATGGTATGTGTTATTTTATAATTATCTGTTTACTATTCAATGAACATTCATTTGCCAGGAATTTAGGCTCCATTACAGTCTTCAATAATAAATGGTTTATGCATTATCAAGAATATTACAATATAGATATTAGAATATAAGATATTTTAAAATATTATTTCAATTTAAAAAATGTATTTATTGAACTTGTACTATATATTTCAGAAGTTTGGTAAGATATGGATATTGAAATTCTCTGTTGTAAAGGACATTATAATTTAATAAGCATAATTATTTTAATAAAGCACTATTGAGTTAAAATATCTATGTGACTGTACATAGCTAACCATTAACAACTGTAGAATATTTTGCTCAATCCAAATCATATATTGTATATATTAACCAAAACTCAAATAATCCATTATCTCTTTATCTACCTGTTTATCTATATCTATCATCTATCTACCATCTATTTATCTTCTATTTTTGTTTCCTTAAGAACAAAGTTATCAATTTTAGTTTTAATTTAACAATGATATAGGATGACTTGCCAAACTGTTTCTTGTAAGTTTTTATGTGAATATAAATTAAGAATAAAATATTTGTAGGAAGGGCTCTCTATAAAGCAGACATTATCTGGCTAGCCATAGCTTATATATTGTTCATAAAATTAATAGCACACGCTTTAAAAGTGTTTCTTTTCAAACATGTTAGAAATACTCTTTAACAGTATATTTGCATCTTATAGATCCATTATTTATGAAACATCATTAAAAATATCTAAAATATATCAGCATATAGGAAGTTCTTTATTAATACAAATAGCTAAACCCAGTTAAATGTTTATTTTATTTTGCTGAAGGGCAAATGGCACGCATAATGCCTGCCATGAAAATCTTTTCACATCTTGACTATGTGTAGGAGGAGGAGGAGGTTGGTAAGACCATACTTAGTATTTTATTTTATTTTTTGAGTAGAGATAAAGCTGTCTCAACAGTGCACAAAATGTGCTTAAATCTTTTGGTAGATCTGAGTTTTGTTGTGAACAGATTTTTGCAGCCAACTTTAAAAACCTGTAAATGGAATGGAAATTAAAAAACTTGAAACTGTTGTGGCCAAATTATAAAAGATGTTGAATTCAAATCATAACTTTTTTTTTTATGAAAAGTCTAACGCTATTTTAATACTGTTTGAATATTAAAATCTAACCAGTGTTTTGCTGTTGCTTATTTTTTTTTTATCACTATCAGATTCCAAAACGTCTCCTGAATTTAATTTTCTTGTCTAGTTTTCTTGTCCCTCCTCTATATTTACTTATTCTCCTACGATTTTTTCATTAAAAACAAAAAGCTGCCGAAACCAGTTTGGCTCAGTGGATAGAGCATCGGCCTGCAGACTGAAAGGTCCCAGGTTCGATTCCGGTCAAGGGCATGTACCTTGGTTGCGGGCACATCCCCAGTAGGGGGTGTACAAGAGGCAGCTGATCCGTGATTCTCTCTCATCGATGTTTCTGACTCTCTATCCCTCTCTCTTCCTCTCTGTAAAAAATCAATAAAATATAAAATAAAAAAAAGCTCACCTCTCTTCATCTTCTATTCATTTAAATTTTATTTAACCTTTCCCCAATAATTTACATTAAATAAAAATCATTGATTGGCTGCCTCCTGCATGTCCCCTACTGGGAATTGAGCCTGAAACCCAGGCATGCACCCTTGACGAACCTGGGACCCTTCAGTTCACACCCTGAGGCTCTATCCTGTGGGCCAAACCAACTAAGGCCAGAAAAGTCTTTAAATAACTTGAGGTGAATTTTTCTAACGTGAGAGAGGTGCAACATGTATATAACATGTAAATACTTTTGTCATTACTTTGTTCTTTGGAACTCTCAACAACCTTTAATTTCATCATGGTTTAACTATTTCCTCAGATTCTATATCATATTTTTAATAGATGCTTACTTCCTACCTAATACTGTTCAAGATGCATTTGAAAAATACCATCTCTATATTTCAAAAACTATCACTGATACAATTATACTGGTAAATATTACTGATGAAAATTGTTTAATATTAGTAAAATATTTTTTCACATTTTTTGTTGTTATAAATGTTCATCTAAGATATATATTTATATATATATTTAATATATTTTATTGATTTTTTACAGAGAGGAAGGGAGAGAGATAGAGAGCTAGAAACGTCGATGAGAGAGAAACATCGACCAGCTGCCTCTTGCACACCCCCTACAGGGGATGTGCCCGCAACCAAGGTACATGCCCTTGACCGGAATTGAACCTGGGACCTTTCAGTCCGCAGACCGACGCTCCACCACTGAGCCAAACCGGTTTCGGCTAAGATATATTTTAAGCATTATATAAATATTACATATGTGATTTCCAGAACTTATATAAAAAAATCACTGATGAAAAATTTTAAAATCCATTCTATTTTTTAAGTTTTTTATTTAAATCAGTAGACTCTATGGAACTCATGAAGTATTTTCATCTCATTTTGATAACTCTCCTTAGTTTTTTTATCTTTCAAGTTGCATTGACTGATAATGAAATTTTTCTTAATATCCTTGTGTTAGCTGTGGTTATTTTACCTAAGTAGAAATACTGAATTTCAAAAAAGAAAAAAAAAGTTGCAATATCATTGTCATCATTTAAAAGGTCATTGTTTCTGGAAATTGAAATAGCTATAAATCCTAGTCTTTTGAAAAATTCATTTTTTAACTTCCTGTGGTTGTATACTGATTGGTGGAACAATTACAAGCTGAGTGGAGTAAACAATTTGGAGGCAGAGGACATGTCTTTGACCTATAGAAATTTATCTCTAAAGGATTCTGCTTTTAGGTGTGACAGTTTCTTGGAAACTCTCCCCTATGACTTCTGAATAGTAATCACCTGAGGACATCCTGCATTTGCCTGCAAATAGTGCTCTGTTGCACTTCCCCTCTTCATTCTATTTCTAACTTTTTTGGCATTAAAAAAAAAAAATTCAAAGGCACAGTTGAAAATGAGATTCTCTTCATCTATCATGTCTGCTTTTATGAAGCAAAAAGCTCAGACTGCTTTTGTCCCATTGGCAGGTTAGGTGGTAGCGTTTCATATATACCATTGAGACATTATTTAAATCACCCATCAAAGACATCTGTGATAGGCCTCAGCATCTCCTCTTTTCAGTTTGGACTGGAGATAATGAAGTTTGCACATAGGAGGAAATTCCTTTATTCTTCAGTAAATTAAAACTAATAAAAGTCTAGAAGGTGAAAAGGAGAATTATGCTATTGAAAATAAAAAGAAAGCGGCTAAAGACAAAGATATTCAGCTAGGCTTCTTTTGGCTGGAACATTCAGTACTGCAACTCTCCATTTTATTTTTTTACATTTAGTATTTCTACATTCAAATCCATTTTTAAATTCAATACATTTTCTTTGTTATACATTTATCTTTGGAATAACTTTCCATTGTCTATTGGAAGAAGCACATAAAATGTTTTGTTTTGTTTTTCCACATCAATTTTTTGTTTCTTTATATTTATATTTGGTAGAGAAAAGTAACTTTATGTTGAGTATTTTTAGTTTTCATTCTCTCTTTTTTTTTTTTTTTTACTCCAGTCCATAGCATTCACTTCACCCCTCTTCATAGCCAACTTAATGCCCATCTACATTTCAGAGAAAATTATACAGGCTCTCATAGGATGCTAACTTAAACAGAAATAGAATAACATTTCATCCTGGATAGAAGAATTAATGTGGAGTCCTCTCACCGGGAACTCTGAAAAAATCTAAGCCAGATAGCGACAACTCTGTGCCCATCCATATAACAAAGCATAGAATGATCCAATGGAGAAGAAACAGAACCTAACTGATCATTATGGGTGAAGAAGAACAGCAAGATTGGAATAAGGGTTTTGAACATTCAAAGTAATTACTCTACTTACCGTGCAAGCCACAAACTGAATTTCAAAGGCCAGTGTTATTGCAAGAGCACGAAATGAAATTAGGACCCTGCCTAAATCTACAGGCCGTTGTGGGGTAACCAGGAAGATAAGACTAAGCATGAGGGATTCCTGGGCCCTGCTCGTATCAAACCCCTAAGGGAGTTGATGTCTTCCTCTGTTGGCATCTCTGTATGGTCAGAGAGACATATAGGAGCAAGGAGAATAACATGAGGCAGGTGACAAAGATTCTGGAGGCCAAGTAGAAAGTACAGCTTACAAAAACCATGTGTGAAACCATGTGAGAAATAGGCACTTTGAGAAATTAAGGAACGGTGGGAAGTTTGATGATTCTATACAACAGTCCTGTACTGAGTGAGGGTTGTTTACCCTTGATTATTTCCTTGCCCCTTTCGAAAAATGTATTTTGCTTTATTGTATCTGGCATATTTCGGAATGCGGTGCTATGTAACAGAAATATTATTTTTGAGGGCAGGAAGGGCTATTGGATCTTAATCAAATAAAATATATATGGTAAAATTATATAGTGGAAACATTAAATTCTCTTCATTGAAATTCTCAATTCTTGCCAGGCTTTGTGATACCCTCCCTCAGGTAATACTTTCCAGTGGCAAGATGGAGAAAAATATGTTTCTGATACTTCCTTCATTTTGTAAAAGCCTAAATCTTATTATGAAGAAATTCCTAACTCTGGGACCACAGATAAATTTTAGGGATTTTATGAGCATTCATGAATGTAAAGTATTACATAAATGCCCCGACTGTATGGTTCAGTGGTTGAGCATCGACCAGACCTATGAACAAGGAGTTCACAAGTCAATTCCCAGTCAGAGCACACGCCCTGGTTATGGGCTTGATCCCCAGTGGGGGATGTGTCATCTCTCTCCCTCTCCCTTCAGCTCTGAAATAAACAACAAATATATTTTTAAAAAATGACATTAGTTTTTCTTAGTTAATCCTAATTACAGCTTATTATTTTTTTAATTTATGAACAAAAAACAAATATCAACAGGGCTAACAGTTCCTGGGACTTTGTTATTAATAGAGATTGCAGATATTTTACAACACATTACTCTTATTGCAGAAACCTCAAAATAATCTTGATGATTATCACTACTACTTCAAAATCACTTTGGTTTTAAGATCCACCTCTAGATCCATCACATTTGTTAATGTGTTAATGAAGGTACTCTGATATTATTACAGAACAAATTTGTTTATTTTAAAATGTATTTCTATAAAATTGATCTTTTAAAAAATACATTTATAACATTATTCTGAGAATCAATGCATAGACATTTTCAGAATATCAGGTCTGTCTGTGGGACACAAAAAGGCTAGAAAAAATAATTTATAAGTTGTTTTTGAAGTGTTATTGTTCTTCTGGGAACTTTTTAGACACACTGAATGCCAAAGGCATTAATAACCCAGGGAGCACACCTGGGCAGGGTCTTGGGAGATGCCAAATTCCCAAAGGATATTTACAACTCCCCCAAAAAAGTATTCTATCTAGGCACCTACTGTATCAGATTCACAGTGAAAGCATGTGTCCCTGGATTGACACCAAATTAGCATGGGATCACCTGGTCTGAGTTCACCTGAGGTGAAAGAATGGCTCTCTCAATGGAATATGATCAATGGATTTTCCCAACTGTTTCACAACTTCAGTAAGCCTAAAATATCACCATACCCCTGGAATGCAATACAGTGGTGCCTCTCATAAAGAACGCCTCGCACAGCGAACGCTGCACACAACGAACTTCATTTCATGATTCATACAACGAACTTCGTTTCACACAACGAAGTCGCCCGAGCTTCCACGATCGCTGCCGATGTATTGCATCCTTCCGCGCAGGCACTGCAGGCAGTCATTAGTCACTGCGCTTAACTTAAGCACGTATCGCGGCAATCGTTCTTCATTACGAATTAAATCACGCACGTATCACGGCAGTCGTCCTTTTAAGTTAAACTCAATACACTGTATCCGGATTCAGCTGAAGCAAACAGGATCAACGATCTTTACTCCGATACTCTTGTCCGTTATTTCCGGCAGATGTTGGAGAAAAGAGAAAAACAAACGACTTTGGACAGGTTTTTCATGAAACCATCGGCCAAAAAGCAGAAAATGGATGAAGATGTGCAAGATTCGGTAGACTCTACTTAGTCTGTCTTAAAATTAAAAAAATGTGTTTTTTTTAAAAAAAAATTATGTTTTTAGATGTATCTAAATAAAAATAATAACAAAAAATTTATCTTTTTTTATGTCATCTTAGCATATTTTATGCTACAGAACGAATTATTTTTTTAACATGTATTGTTATGGGAAAACGCGTTTCACATAACGAACTTTTCGCGTAACAAACTTGCTCCTGGAACGAATTAAGTTCGTTGTGTGAGGCACCACTGTACTTAATTTTGTCAGAATTTAAAAACCTTTGGTGCACTGGGAACACAGGGTAAGACATCAGTTTATTTAAACAAGAATGTGTAAAATTATTGAGCATGCCTGAATTTGCAACTGAGATAAATATTATTATACACTAGAGGCCCAGTGCATGAAATTGTGCATGGGTGGGGTCCGGCCAGCCCAGCCCAATTGGGTTGGGATTCAGGAGGTTGACTGGCCAACCCCACCCCTAATCAGGATGGAGGGGCTGATTGGGGCTGGGCTGGCTGCGGGGAGGGGCTGCAGGCAATTTATGGGACGTCGATTGGGGCCCCAATTGGGCTAATGGGTCACCACAGTGCATGTCATAGCAGCCAGTCATTCCATTGTTTGTTCTGTTCCTCCTGTTGCTTGGCTTTTATGTATATAGATGATACATCTAAACCTAAATCTGGATCTTTTGTAGCGTAAGCATCTTATTTTCAACCATTATAAATATAGTCATTTATTTAATAAAAACAAAATTTTCTAAAACATAGAGCTTTCTGTATAAGGAGGAAGCTTTTGGTCTTTCTCTATTTTGTGTGTGTGTGTGTGTGTGTGTGTGTGTGTGTGTGTGTGTTGTGTTGTGTGCACTTTTGTTAAGTGAACACTTTATTTCTTATACTATGAGATCCATGTTGGCCAAATTTAAGTGCAGCTGGTCTTGTGGAAGATTAATAAATTATCCTGCTTTTTCATTCTTTACCTTGAAGGAAAGACACATTTCTCTATATCTGTAGTTATTCTCTATTTTGCAATAAATAAAAGTCAAGAGGATCTTTGATTCACTTCCCTTAGGTGCTCAGAATCAGTCTCCTAAAGCTGGTGTTACATAGGAAGGGTGTGCTAGTACCTTTATTCAGAATTTGCTTTGAACTCTTCCAGTGAACAGATATGAAAAAGGCCTTAATTTTCCACAGTAAAAGTTAATAAGACATATATTCTGATTTTAACTTGTTATTGTCTTTCCTGAGTTAGATTTTCCCTTGTTTTTCAAAATCTTGAGTACTGAGAAATTTCTCCAATGTTAGTAAAACCTGCTAAGTACCAACACAATTATCAAAGAAGGGATGGAAATTTTTATTAATTAATCATGAACTCTCCCAAGTGAAATGTTCCCTGTTATTCATTGCAACATATATTAACAGTGCATATTTTAAATAAAGTATGACATTGCAACATATGTTAACAGTGCATAATTTTAATAAAGTATAATTTTTTTTCTAAAAGTGTTATGCTTTAAAAATGAATAAATTATCAGGGCAAACTTTTCTCATTACTACCACAAACACTGTGTGCTTAAAGATCCCACATCGATGAGAGCATTGCCCTTACTTGCCATCCTCCCTTTATATTCTTTTCACTTTGTTTGTTTTGTTTGTTTGTTTGTTTGTTTGTTTGTTTTTCCCTCAGAGAAAGGAAAGGAGAGAGAGAGAGAGAGAGAGAGAGAGAGAGAGAGAGAGAGAGAGAGGAGCATCAAATATGACAGAGAATCATTGGTCAGCTGCCTCCTGCCTTCCCCCTACTGGGGATCAAGCCCAATATCTGGGCCTGTCTCCACACCAGGATTCAAACCATGACCTCCTGGTAAATGGGTCTCTGCTCAGCCACTGAGTACACTGGTCTGGCAGTTTGTTTCATTTTTTTAGTCTCAGGCTGGATGCAAGCCATAAATTCTCTGATTGCTATAATTAGTCAATGTAATCTGTGAAAATATTTTATTAACATATTTGGAATGTGCTGCCAAGTTGTGCACGTGATTACAAGACACACTTGCCAAATGGAAAGACCTACCTGACACCTATTAGACAAGGAATTCACGGAGTGTCCGTTCTTTCAACTGGAAACATTTGGTAGCGGTAGTGGGGATAAGAAGAGACAGTTTTATTTTACATTACCTCACAAGTTTATTTCAGAAATACACATTTCATTAGTATCTCAATTTATGTATTACCAACGGAAAAGAGAGAGTTGGTGCAGGTGGATGGTAAATTTTCACATGGTTCCAACAGAAGAAAAATGCTGATTTTTGCATAGTAATTTATCAAAGCTATATAACCAGGTATGCGCTACTTCTTTTGACAAATAAATCTGAAAATTCAGAGGAAACCAGTGAGGGCAATATTTAAATAACAGTTTTTCTAGCATACTCAGTAAGGAGTAAGGAATTTACTTGTTGTATTAATTAGTCTGGAGTTAAATCAATCGAAGCTCTTTGATCTGTCAAGAATTTCTCTTGTTTTGACCTCAGTAATCTGTTTCATGTTATCTTTTCCTTTATAAGGATGGTACAATTTGATACACGGATTTTTTTCATACTATTGATTCTTCTAAACTGCCCCCCACCTCCCACACAAAGAAAGCCCCAATGATGTTTTATTTGCAGTCAATAAACATAACATTTGATCTGGAAGGAGACATGAATTATCTAATTAGACTCATTAATTGGAAAGGTGTCCTGATTATAATGTAACTTAATTCTGTTTTTACTCTCATTCATGGGAATATTATTTACTATATACTTATGACAAATGAGCCATGCTAGGGATTTTTATGGAGGCTTAAGCAGATGGGCAGAATCACTCATTAACATTTTAGCCCTTCTCCTTTCTCAAGAGAATGCGGATGAGGTGGAAATTTCACAGCTTGCTCTTTTCAGCAACCAGCCCTCATCCAGGTACCCACCCACAGTCACTTCATTAGAAGAAAAAAAACAAAAACTAAAAAACATTCTTATTGCCCAGGAAATTGAAAGAGTTTTAGGAGCTCTGTGCTGGTATTGGAGTTAAAGAATACATATTAGAATGAAGGATGATATTAGTGCTTTTATCACTTAAGAAATAATAAGGGTTTCAAGAAATCTGTGCTAGGAAACAGGGGCAGATAAAAATATATATTTTCTATTATGTCACAGCAGCTAACTCAGATGGTTTTGCTTTTCTCGTATGTAATATATTACATTTAGAATATAATGAATATGTTTTTGTTAATAGTTCTATTGAAAAGGAAAATGGGTTGAGGGAGGCTTGCAACCTAGCTCAGTTTCTGCTTATAACTGTAGTCTTTACTTCCCCACTCTGACTGACTTGGGCAGAGCTACCGAGCCTAACCCCAGGGCCCCACCACAGCTGACTTGGGTAGAGCTGCGGGGACCCTCAGGGGCCGCCACAGGAGGAGATATAGAGGTCAGAGCCTTCTCACCAGTTCAGTTCAGGCTTTGAATCAGGAATTCCTCTGGACTAGCAGATCTGTGAAATAAAGGTTAAACTTTCCTCCCTCAGAGAACTAGCTGATTGTGCTCCCGTGCATTCTGCCACAACACTGTATCAGCCCAAATACTAAACTACAGAATTAAAACTGCTTATTTTTTCAACCTAACAGTAGAATATCATTTTCTAAATTCTTAGATCTACCAGTTGTATTCACTAATTCTATTCTAAACAAGTGTGTTACCTTGTGATTTTGATATCTTTATTTTCTCCCTCAGTTTTTATTTGTTCTTTGAAAGCAGGGATTATACCTAATGCATACAGAAAAACCATATAATGATTGACATAGTTATGATTTGCTAAACTGATAATGGCATATTGTACACACTGTTCTACAGGATGCATTTGTCATCAAATGATATAATTTAGGTATATTTTTATAGATGACATTATTTTTTTCTCCAACTTTTAGTCAGCAATTGTTAACATTTGTCACATTCCCTTGGTCTCTTTTTATATGAGTATGTGTTTTGTACTTTTATATATAAAAGTATATTATGCATGTATTTGCTTAATAATTTGAACTAAAGTTATAGATATCAAGACACTTTACTCCTAATCATTTAAGCATTTAAATCATGAAGTATGAAGAACACAATTGTTCTTATATAGAACTTATACAATTACTAGAGGCCAATTGCATAAGGATTCGTGCAAGAATAGTCCTTCCTTCCCCTAGGTTTGCTCCTGGCCACTCAGGAGCCTGCAAGTCCTCACTCCTAGCAGAGCACGGCTCCTGTAGCTCCCTCTCCCCCAACCCTCCCCACTCATAGTAGGCATCCTGCCCCACCCAGCCGCTCCATGCCTGCATATGCAAAGTAACCCACCATCTTTGTTGTGTTAATTTGCATACTCATTCCTGATTGGCTTATTGTCATTGTGGAGGTATTATCAATTTGCATATTTCAATTTTATTAGAGTAGATTACTACAAAGACAGTCATATTTTCTGCGATAGACATCATATTCAAATTTATTTTTCTATCATGGTTAAATATGTTTGTTTATTTTTTATAATCGATGATTCATTCAAGTATCTTCCACTTTCCATTGCATTTAATATCAGATCTCTTTTAGATTCCTTTAATATAGAACAAATTATTATTTTTTTTTTTTTGAAGGAGATTCTTGGCTAATGACATCATTAAGAGTTGAGACCACAGGTCTGAATGGTGTCGTAGTGACTAGATTCAAGTTATAGGTAAAGATATTAAGGTCATATTGTATATTATAATGCACCCCTGTAGAACAAGGTATGATGAAGAGACATCAATTTGAAATAAACAGTGAGGTGGAAGAAGACCTCTGTTTATATTGGAATTATCAGATTATATTCTGGTTAAATATATGTTTCATGTCTGTTCATTGAAACATATAAAAAGTCATGGAATTCAATTGCCATGAGTGCATCAATGGCCAAAATTTGGCTTTAAAACACTGTTCCTTACTAATGTCCCTATGTCGGGGTTAGAGAAAGTTCTAGATGAACCTGGAGCACCTTTCTATTTAAGAAAGTAAAGAAATTGCTCATAAATAGGAACAATTAAAAAAGACATAAAAGGTTGACCAACATTCTCAATTTTGGTAACATTTTGAAATAAAAAGAATAATGATGGCAATGAATTTTGATAGATTGAGGTTTTCTTTTAAATTCTTTTTTTTAATTATATTTTACTGTTTAAGGCATTACAAATAGTAGTTCATATGTCTCCTTCCCCGCTCCCCATTGACCTCCATCCCCTACCTTCCTGCTGTAGTTTGACAGATTGAGTTTTAAATGACACTTCATGATACCATAATACTACTTAAAACAAAACTAGGGGATGGGCAGGAAAAGCTCTTTTTACAGAAGAATGGCAAGTTATAAGTGGAGGAAATGATAAAATAGACATAACCAAATTTCATTCACAAATGTAAAATTCTTCAATCAGTCAAGAATCACCAGTTGATGCTAAAAACACTGGGTAAAACTGTTGCTTGTGAGCATGATAGTCAAATGATACCAAAGTATAATACCATAGTTTTTTATTTGTTACATAGGGAAAACATGTGGCTGTCATTGAGAGATCAGATAGACATCTTTTAAAGCACATCATAAAACCTAGCATCATTAATAGTTAACTAATGTTATAAATGTTATTTAATCATATTAAAAGTTTATCACATCAAAAGAAGAGTAATGCTATTCTTTTCCCAAATTATCCTAATTTTTAATTTATTTTTAAAACATGGAATATACTGTATTTAAATATTTTACAATAAAAATGAATTAAAGATGAGTAAACATAATTTATTTACTTAGTTGGCAACACATGCTAAATATATAATATGTAAAAGAAAATAAAAATAGTTTCTCTGAGGATGTATAGAATTTAATATAGAAAATAAAATATGAAATTTGCCCACTGGTGTGGCTCAGCAATTGCACATCAATCCAGGAACTAAGAGGTTGCTGGCCTAGTTCCCAACCAGGGCACATGCCTGAGTTGCAGGCTTGATCCCCAGTAGGAGTGCATGCAAGAGGCAGCCAATCAATGCTCCTCTCTCACAGATGTTTCTATCTCTTTCTCTCCCTTCCTCTCTCTCTAAAAATCAATAAAGTATATTAAAAAAGAAAATATGAAATTTTATAGAGATTATTTTAGCATGTTCTCATCATGTTTTATTTTAAAATATATTGTAAATATTTAAGAACCAATAAAGTAGTATTTTAATATGAAAAGTAATTTTCAAATAAGTATTTGGAGGATAGTGAGATAGTGGGCCAGATTTAGTATAGTTGTGAAATATAGTTTGCTAATATTTGGATCCATCCCTGCCATTCTTCTCTGTACCCCAGGAAAGTACATTGGGAAATTACATTTCCCAGGCTTTATTGGCAACAGAATTTTTCTTGTTATCCTTCAACAAGGCACTCACATATTTCTCATATATTATATATATTATATCTGGAAGATGGAGGATAAGGAGAAGCCATTTTCTCTGGCAGTGATTTTAAGCCCTTTTTGAACACCACATAAATACCTCTGTGGTACTTTCAGGCATGCAAGCACCTTGGAGATGGCTTCCCTTAGTACCCGAGGTTCCCTGGAAGCAGCTTCCATGATCTTTTCTTCCCAGCCTTCAAATTCCTTATAAGCCTGTAGTTCCCTGAGTTACACCTTTTCCTACTTTACATAGCTTAACTGCCTTCTGTTATCTGACCAACAGGCTCAGTATTAGATAATGGAATTGGTTCTGGAATGTAATGGTCTGTTTGCTTGGTTTGTTTTGAGGATGGTGGGATAGTGGGCTAGGTATTTTGGTAATAAAACAGAGGTCTAAGGGAAACAACTGGGAAATTCAGGTATAAACATGAGAGATTATATATTCTAAACATCTAGGCAAAGCATCATAGAAACTGACCCAGCATATCAGAGTATTCACAAAAATGGAGGCTATATATTTTTCACTTCTAATACATCTATTAATATTAAAAAGACAATTAATAAAAGCTGAGGCCTATTGTTACTTGTCTCCAATAATTTTGTTTATTTTTTTTTTTTACTTCTGCATAATAGATTTACATTTATTTATATAGGATTTAGAAAATGCAAACCTCAAAGCTGTGTGTTACTGGCAAGTCAGTTTCTATTGACTTGTTTCTAAATGAGTTTTGCATATACGCATTTATTATCTCTCCATGTGATGATTCTGTGATGTGAATAAGCTTGGATTCCTGCCCCTTTGTTGCCTATGTGGTAAGTTCTCTAACATCCCAAGAGTAGTCGATCCTAAGATAGACTCAAAGAAAATTGGGGCTAAAGTTACTTAATGAAACTTAGTCAAAGCACAATGATTAAGACATTAAAAATGTTATTGTCAATTCAATACTTATAATCCAAAAGTGTTATTGATCATATACTGTATTTCACCATGTGCTAAGGGCTGAAGCAAAAGTGAATAAAATATGTCCCCTGTCCTGAAGAAGATTAAAATAAAATTCTCAGTTCTCTTCATTCCAAAGGTATTAAATAATTTAGGGACAATAGAAAATGGACCAGAATATATAACCTAAAAAGAAAAACAGATAGCAACTTGGTTTAGGGTAAATAATAATTTATGATTGAAACCTTGTTTTCCCTGCACTTGATGGCCTATGAATAAATAATAGATCATGATAATAGCAATATCCAAAATGTTGCCAGTTTCTGGAAGTAGCTACTTATATGTTAACTCCAGATACACTCAAAATCTTATATAGTTAGTCTAACCATCCCCAAATATTGTCTCGTATGCACACAAAGAACACCAGTTACAGTGTTTAGCACAATCTTAATCTCTTTCTCCAGTCCTTCATTTCAATCAGTGAAGTCTACCACCCTTTAGCAGCAACATTTGTGGATTTTATACACACTGATGGCTATACAAGGGTGGTGCCACTTCATGCACAAAATGCTGGTACTCCAGAAGGGCCAGATTGCCGCTCCATTTTTTGGCATTCTCAATATGTTACATTTCTGCTGGGCCTGATCAAAAGGAGACCAACCATCGTATGACACCATATGGCAACGAAGCAGCAGAGCAATCAAAAGGATGCAAAGTGACAAGAAGGACTTCAGGTTCCACTGATAGCTCTTCCTCCAGGAGGTTCAGCCATCAATCTTATGGCTGATATGTGGGACTTGTCAAATGGGACAATCTCTGCCTTTCCCCTCCTCCTCCCGCATACGGCCCTTTAGAAACTCTCATAACTAAATGACTGAAATGGATGCCTCGTGGCCAACCTCTTGTCTACGTTTCTCAGGGATACAGTGTGAGGTTGGAATTTGATTAGTGAACAAAACATGGGTTTATAGTAGAAAATTAGGTTAATTTAAAAATGATTAGATAGTTCATAGTTTTAAATAGGTACTTAGTTCCTTCAGAGTGTTATACAAGTTTAAATGTTGATAGAAAGTTATTTCTGGTAAATATTTCATTTTGTTTCACTTCTGAAATACAAGCTTAGAGCTCTAGCCTCACAATGTGTAATAGAGCTGATTAATGCCAGCCAGTGTGGCTCAGTGGGTGAGTGTCAATATATGGGCCAGGAGGTCAGGGTTCAATTCCTGGTCAGGGCACATGCCCGGGTTGCAGGCTTGATTCCCTGTGGGGGGGGGGGGGGGGTTAATAGGAGGCAGCTAAACAATGATTCTCTCTCATCTATCTATCTCCTTTCCTCTCAGAAATTGAAAAATAAATAAAAAATATAGCCAAAACAGGTTTGGCTCAGTGGTAGAGCATTGGTCTGCGGACTGAAAGGTCCCAGGTTCGATTCCAGTCAAGGGCATGTACACTGGTTGCGGGCACATCCCCGGTAGGGGGTGTGCAAGAGGCAGCTGGTTGATGTTTCTCTCTCATCGGTGTTTCTGGCTCTCTATCCCTCTCTCCTCCTCTCTGTAAAAAAATCAATAAAATATATTAAAAAAAATATATAGCTGATTAATTTTATCTAATGACCAAGTTATGCCATTTAAGTATTAATAGCCTGAGTTATATCAAAAAGTTCAAAAATTCTACCTTGCCAAAAAATTAACAGTTAAGTAATTCAATTCTAAAAGCACAATATGGCAAAAACCAGTTTGGCTCAGTGGATAGAGTGTCGGCCTGCAGACTGAAAGGTCCCAGGTTCGATTCTGGTCAAGGGCATGTACCTTGGTTGTGGGCACATCCCCAGTCGGGGGTGTGCAAGAGGCAGCTAATCAATGATTCTCTCTCATCGATGTTTCTAACTCTCTATCCCTCTCTCTTCCTCTCTGTAAAAAAAATCAATAATATATATATATAAAAATAAAAGCTCAATATGTGGTAAAGGTATAACTCTGAATATGATACCACTATAGCAGACTTATAAAGATCTATGTTTTACCACTTCAAATCATCTGGGAAAATATGTCATGACATCCTTGTGAGGCAGGGTAAGGGATACAAAGTGAGTGAGCATAATTAAGGGAATTGATAATTTGATAAACTTTATGGGTAATCAGTACCCATAAAATGGGTGTCAATATGAAAAGTGATCTCTAATGGACAATCCAAGTGTGAGCCTCAGGCTTTTCCTGGCCAATTATTTATCTATATACTAATAATAGAGGAATATGTAAATTGGTTGGGATGCCCACACACAACCACTGAACAGCAGGCTGTGTGGGGCAACCAGGCTGGCAGGGGGAGCAGTGAGGGGAAATAAGACTGGCAGGAGTGGCAGTGAGGAGTGACCATGGCGGCAGGGGGGCAGGGGGACCATTGAGGGTGACCAGACTAGCAGAGGCAGGCAGTGAGGGGTAACCAGGCTGGTGGAGGGGGAAGTTGGGGGTGACCAGGCTGGCAGGGAAGAAGTGAGGGGCGACCAGGATGGCTGGTGGGGGGAGGAAGGGGGGCAGTTGGGGGCAACCAGGCCAGCACGGGGGGGGGCGTGCAGTTAGGCAGTTAGGGGCAGCCAGGCCAGAAGTGGGGGCAGTGAGGGGTGGTCAGGCTGGCAGGTAGAGGTGGTTAGGGGTAACCAAGCTGGCAGCAGGGGAAGTTAGGAGCAATCAGGCAGGCAGGCAGAGGTCATTAGGAGTTATCAGGCAGGCAGGTTGGTGAGTGGATAGAAGCAAGTGGTCGAGGACTATGAGAGGGATGTCCCGGATTGGAGAGGGTATAGGCTGGGCTGAGGGGAACCCCCCCCATGCACAAAATTTGTGCACCAGGCCTCTACTCTAGTATGTATGCATGTGTATATATATGTGTGTGTGTGTGTGTGTGTGTGTGTGTGTATATGTATGTATGTATGTATGTATATATATAATTTATGATGATAGCCATTTTGTGCAAAAGAATTAGAAATAATAATATGTTTTAAAATGTCACAAATGTAATGAGAAGCAACATAAACAAAAACTGGACAGGCTGCCCTGGTTGGTTTGGCTCAATGGATAGTGTCAGCCTGAGGACTGTAGGCTCCTGGGTTCGATTCTGGTCAAGGACACATGCCTGGCTTTCATGCTTGATCCCCACGAAGGGCGTGCAGGAGGCAGCCAATCTATGATTCTCTCTCATCAGTTATGTTGCTATCTATCTCCCTCTCCCTTCCTCTCTGAAATAAATAAAAATGTATTTTTTTAAAAAAATGGACAACGCAAAAGGATAGGTCAATGAAATAAATGAAACACTGTAGAGATCAATGTATATTCTTCGCTTTGAATACACTTAAGAGTGTAGACCTGTTTCTAAAACTGGTATAAACAAAATACAAAGCAACTGATTAGATGCAATAGACATGTAGTATAATATTTTTTAAAATCTTATGATGTGTCAAATACATATAATTAGAATCATTTTGGTGTTCTTTTGAATGTCTAATGAGATGCATTAGACAACCTCACTGGGATTGTGTTTTCAATTTTGGGCATTACACTGTTAGATAAAATAGAATGCACTGATCTTGTTCTGAATTTTAAGGAGAGGAGACCTGGAAGGGAAGGAATAACAAAACAACACATCTTTCATTGGTAATTTACTCATTACCACACTTTCTCATAAACATGTACAGTGGTGCCTCGCATAACGAACGCCTCGCACAGCGAACTTTGGACAGGTTTTTCATGAAACCATCGGACAAAAAGCAGAAAATGGATGAAGATGTGCAAGATTCGGTAGACTCTACTTAGTCTGTCTTAAAATTTAAAAAATGTGTGTTTTTTTTAAAAAAAATTATGTTTTTAGATGTATCTAAATAAAAATATGTCATCTTAGCATATTTTTTTATGTCATCTTAGCATATTTTATGCTACAGAACGAATTATTTTTTTTAACATGTATTGTTATGGGAAAACACGTTTCACATAACGAACTTTTCACATAACAAACTTGCTCCTGGAATGAATTAAGTTCGTTGTGTGAGGCACCACTGTATCCATTTACATTTGACACATGCCCTACAAGATAGGTAATATTGTGTCTTAATTCCCTGTGAAAAAAACAGACTCATGGGAAGTTGAGAAAAAAGATGATGGTCACAGCTTTGATAAGACCCAAAGCCAAGTTTGACCCTGCCTCTGTCTGATTGTCATCAGTGATGGATTGACACTAGCATGCTGTCCCTTAACTACATGAAATTAAAGGATGCTAACTGAACTTCATATCTGTTTAAATATAACTTAAATATTTGAAACCCTGTGGAGTTCCAAGCACTAAGAATACTCTAGTCTTTACTGTGGAGAGCTCATGATCTTCTTACCCTGGGGACTGATTCACAAGCAAATAAATCCTAGAATTAGGGAAGGATCATATAATCCTACTCCATTCCCCTTTGAGCAAGTTGTTTTGTTTGTTTCTTTTGCTTCCTGTCAGTTTCTTCCCACAAAGCCAGGATTGAAAAAACTCCTCAAATTTGAGGCAGATAGGATTAGGCTTCTGGAACATTCTTCTGAGCCAGAGGGGAGAAGGCACCTCTATGGAGGCCACGGGCAGCTGGGCAGCGGCTGCCTCACACCCTGTTAAATGAAGACTCCAGAGCCCAAAAGAGGGAAGTTTTATTTTCTCACCGTTTTAATAACTTGTCTACACAAACAGATAAATGTGAACCAATCTTTGTCAGATGTGACCTAGCCCATCCATCAGATCACTGCCTGTTCCTCTTACAGTGAGGAGAAACTGGGAAGTGGAATAAAGTATCAGATATGCCGTCTATTTGGCACTCAGCATGAATTCCCACAGCTAAAAAGGATATTTTCCTGACTCCCCTGTGATTAGGTATATGAATGTAAATTGGCTTTCACAAATAAATGCACTGACACAAGGTTTTGAAAAGGGGGAACTTGAGAGTCAATTTCTGCTGTGTCTTTTGTTTGTTTGTGTGTTGTTGTTGTTTTGTGTGTGTGTGTGTGTGTGTGTGTGTGTTGCTTTTCTTTTTCTTTTTCTTTTTGCCATTTTCCACTGGCGATCCCCCTTGTGAAGATGTGGAAGCTTCTGTAGCCACATTGCTGTACCCAAGCTCCAGTGTGTGGGTGCTGATGGAGCAGCAGATATCCTCTGGCCATCCTCTGCCCCCCATCCCTGAATCCAGTTAACAGCATTCTTAAGTGAGGGATTCAGCAGCATGATGGATCCCAATTCATCTCCTTCCTCTTGGTACAGAGCAGAGCCCCTGATGGGTAGGTTTTGGGAATTGGATCAGACTCCTCCAGCACTTCCAACACTTGTTAAACGTTTAATTCTATTTAGCCATTTTCTGTTTGAAATAATAGAGTTTCTGTTTTCTTTTGTGAATGCTAAAGGGTGTGTCTATTATCCCTATCCCATATAGAATGGGAAGACATTTCTATATTTTTGGGGGAAAAGAGCAACCAATTCCGGATGACTAAATTACCAATGGCATTAAAAAGAATACAATGATACACAGTTGAAGAAGCTATTATTCCTGCCTGCAGGATCAGTGGCAGCTTTGCGGTAGATTTGACATTTATGTGCTATTGAAAAAAGAAAACCAATCTTATCAGGATGACATCGTGGAGGTGGAATATTTTTAGTTAAAAGAAACAGCTAAAGTATATGCATGGCAAGTTGAAAGTTCATGATATATTTAAAAAATCATGAATCTGCTTGTGTGATTAAAGAAATGTACAAAAGCTTAGCCTTTCCGAAACCAGTTTGGCTCAGTGGATAGAGCATCGGCATGCAGACTGAAGGGTCCCAGGTTCAAGGGCATGTACCTTGGTTGCGGGCACATACCCAGTAGGGGGTGTGCAGGAGGCAGCTGATTAATGTTTCTCTCTCATTGATGTTTCTAGCTCTCTATTCCTCTCTCTTCCTCTCTGTGAAAAATCAATAAAATATATATTAAACAAACAAACAAACAAACAAGAAAAAGCTTGGGCTTTGCTCAGCTGGAGTGGCTCAGTGGTTGAGCTTGGCTTATGAACCAGGAGTTCATGGTCCGATTCCCAGTCAGGGCACATGCCCGAGTTGGGGGATCAATCCCCAGAGTCGGGTGTGCAGGAGGCAGCCAATCAATGATTCTCTCTCATCATTGATGTTTCTATCTATCTCTCCCTCTCTGAAATAAATATAATGTATATATTTTTTAAAAGCTTGGGCTTTGCAATACAATGCTTGAAAGGACAATTGGAGCTAGAGCATCAAGTTTTTAAAAGTTACTAAAACACCAGGTAAATGGTTAAATGAACTAAATACTTTTTCTTTTGAAAATATGTAGGGATTTGTATACGAGTAGCTGATTTTTACTATGTATACATCTAACACATTAAGAGATAGGTCTTTTTTTGTGTGGCTGCAATGGTAAATTTAGGAACTCTCAGGTACAAATTATAGATACTATATGTGGTAGGTTGGGGCATTGTTTGCAGTTCTTTATCTTCTTTCTATATTAGAATTTTACATGGATACCCTTAGCCATGTGTCTGATAAGCCCTTCCACACAAAGTAGATGGCATATTTTCCTGGCACTCCGAGGTGATGAGTGTCTATTTGACTTGTTTTGGAAAACACACTGTTTGAAGGGACAGGGTGTCAGGTCCAAGGAGAGTTTCAAACACACTTGCATGGTGTGCCTTGACCTCAGGCACTTTTCTCAATTGCCATGAGAGGACTACCTTCTTGAGTAGCCACTGTTACAAAGAGGCTGGGAATACACACTGAGCAAACCTGGTCCCAGCCCAAAGCCTTAGGCCAAGTTCATCCAAATCTAGCAAAGTCCCTGCCGACCTGCGTGCTGGAAAGAACAGAAAGGGTTGTTGTTGTTTGTCACTGAGGTGTATGGAGTATTTATTATGAAGCAGAAGAGCTGACTCATTCTGCAGGAGAGCCTTTTCACACGCCAACCTCTTTAAAATGAATAGGAAAAGTCCGGAGGCAGTTTTCCAGGGGTATTCAAGGACAGGTGACAGTGGATGCTTTCCATCTCCACTGCGACATCCCTCTCCTTCCTGTTATTATCTCCTGCTTGGAAGATTCTAAAAGCCACTAAACACATCCCATCATCTAAACTATCCATCACATGGCAGCAAGGATGGCCTTTTACAAAGTTGCTGGGTCATTTTATCCTCCTTTAAAAATACTTCAATGTTTTCAGGTGCACTTAGAAGGAAATGTACAATCCCTACAAGACCCCAGATGATCCTCTCCCATTTTTTTCATCACTATCCTTTCTTACCACACTTGAACCACATTAAATTATTTCTGTGCCACCAACATGCTTTTCTCATGCTCATGTAGAGTCATTAGAATTACATTATGTGAGATAGTCTTTTCTCCAAATCTTCCTATTGATGGGTGTGTGTTTTTTCCACATCTTTCAGTTATCAGCTTAAAGATCACCATGTGTGGTTCTTGGTCATGTTGCTATTTTCTATTTCTTAAAAGCATTTATCAAAACTAGGAGGATGGGAAGAGATCAGCCAAAGAACATTTATGTGTAGCCAGTGGATATAGGCAATAATGTGGTTAAGTTTTAGGAGGGGAGGGACTACGATGGAGGGAGGCAAAGAAGGGGGAGGGAGGACAGAAATAGGGTCATCTATAATAAAAGCAACAATTAAGCCAAAACCAGTTTGGCTCAGTGGATAGAGCGTCAGTTTGTGGACTGAAGAGTCCCAGTTTCGATTCCATTCAGGGGCATGTGGATTGGTTGTGGGCATATCCCCCATGGGGGGGGGGTGTGCAGGAGGCAGCTGGTCAATGTTTCTTTCTCATTGATATTTCTAACTCTCTATCTCTCTCCTTTCCTATCTATGAAAAATCAATAAAAATATATTTTAAAAATAAAATAAAATAAAATCAACAATTAAAAAAAACAACAACAATGTGTTTCTTTACTTAATGTTGCCCAAATAAATGTACATCTGAAATAGGAAAGAATGAGATCTGTGTTGTGATCTTATTGCCTATATCAGACGAGTATACACTGAGTGGCCAGATTATTATGATCTCTGAAGGCATATAATAAAAGGCTAATATGCATATTGTCCCCTCAACCAGGAGTTTGACCAGCAGGCAGGCTGGCCAACTGCTCATGTCTCCTCCCTCTGGCCAGGCTGGCCGGACCCCACCCAGGCATGAATTAATTCACCAGGCCTCTAATACATACATATACTGAGTGGCCAGATTATTATGCATTCAGAGATCATAATAATCTGGCCACTCAGTGTATGTTTACCTAGCAAAAGAAAAAAAAAAGTAAGTAAATAAATACTAGTATATCATTAGAGACATAATAATTAAGGCTTTGTTAATGAATAGCAATTGAATAAAATAAACTCTATAATCATTTTATCTCCAAAATCGGTTGTGCAATTAGACTTGCATACTTTATTAAAATGTAACTGGAAGAATTTGGGACCATTTCTAGATCTTTTTTTTTTTCTGCTTTCTTGGTGTGGTCAACCATGAACTAAAATAGCTGAATAAAAGGAATAACCACTGAATGGTAATGGTGCTCCTGCACTGTGTCTGCAGCTCCAAAATTGTAGCAAAAGCCATCAAAGTATATTTTACAAACTCTGGCACTTAAGAGAGAGGGAGTCACTTCCTTATTTCAGATGGCATTTTCTTCTCCAATGGGGGTTCAAATTTTCTTTTTTTAATATATCTTATTGATTTTTTTACAGAGAGGAATGGAGAGAGATAGTTAGAAACATCGATGAGAGAGAGTCATCGATCAGTTGCCCCTTACTGAGGATGTGCCCGCAACCAAGGTACATGCCCTTGATTGGAATCGAACCTGGGACCCTTCAGTCCGCAGGCTGAAGCTCTATCCACTGAGCCAAACCGGTTTTGGCAAATTTTACTTTTCTTGATAATTGACTGGCCTCCAGAGATGTGCATGCCACTAAGTAAACGCGGTTGTCTACAACACACAGCAGTGTGACAACTACTTATCTATTACCTGTCTTTATGCACTTACTATTCTGGACATTTCATATCATGGAACCATATATATTGCATGATTTTTGTGATTGACTTATTTTAGTTATACTATTTTCAAGCTTCACCCATGTGGTAGCATGTCAAAGTACTTTGTTTCTTCTCTGTCCCTCTTTGGGGACACCACTGTCCAGATGGAGTTTGTTTCTGCTTTCAATAAACTTCTACATTTTTTTTTATTAAGGAAGCCTTTTGTCCAAGAGTTTTTTCTTCAAATTTCATGAGGACAAGAACCCACAGGAAGAAAAATGTGCACCCCAAACCCCACGTTTTACTATGCTTCCCTGAATATTGTCTGCCTCTAGCTCTCTTTAATTCTTTTTCTAAAGCAGTTGTTTATAGGTAGATAATACACTGATATCATTGGAATCATCAAACACTGTCTATTCTGAGAAATTGTAAAAAAGAAAAATAATTCCATAACTGAGGATAGAAAAATATATATAAAGGTAATCATTTTACATGTAACTTATAAATTGTTAAAACTATCTTTTGATGGCTTCCACATTTAGCTTATGTTGTTTTGAGTGCAAAGGTTAAGTCTTATTGTTGTTGTATCATTAGCCTCTGGCAGAGTCTGACATACACTTGTGAGACATATACCTGAAAACAAAGAAACAGGGATCATTTTTAATCTATTCATTAAAGAATATTATATTGAATATTATGACAAGTTTACATGGCAACAGGTGATTGATAGAGTTAGTGGGGTGATCACTTTGTATAAAAATGTATATTAAATTATACACTGAAAGTAATATAACAAGTATAAGATTGTAAACCAATTATATGTAAATACAAAATAAAATTAGAACCAACAACAAACAATATTATATTAAATTTTCATAGGTTCAGAAAAGTTTCTCTTTAAGAACTTTATCATTCTTAGAATCAGCATATCTTCACTTTTCTGAACACACATATACACATATAAGTATGTAAATGTATATAGTTAAAATTAAATTTCATTTACTCACCATAATCAAGTGTTTCCTGGGAAATGAATGTAACCTTCTTTTTGTTTATTTCCTTTGTGCCTAGATAACCTCTTGGTTTTAGACAACCTCCTACATTCTTATCCAGAAAGCTCAAACTGTGACCCTTATTTGGTCAATTGTGGGTCATAAATTTAAAGATATAATCTCCTTACTAAGTTTCTAGGGGACTTTTTTCCCCTATAGTATGTTCCATGGAGTACAGATCTTATCACATGGCTTACTAAATAAAAAAATTAAAAAAATAATAAAAAATTAAAAAAAAAACCCATACATAATAATGAAAGGTTATACAGACAAGTAAGATAGAACATTTTACATACTTCTTCCCCCTCAAAACATTACAAGAATCATTGGAATGCTAGAGTCTGAGCCATCTTTGAAAATAAAACTATTGCATCAATTTTCTGATTATGTAGAATGTTACCATTGAGGAAGACTCTATTAGGTTATATGGATGTCATCTGCATTATATCTTACAATGAATGCTCATTACAATTATTCCAAGATAAAAAAGTTAATAAAACACAAACAACATTTAGTATTAAATAAGTACATTTCTTTGTAACTAAATAATTAAATTCATTAGCAGGGAAACTAATCTATTAATTTTGGCTATCTTGATAGTTTCAAAACATATTTGAATAAAGAGTAGCTTTCTATAACACATCTATAACACATTTTGCTAAATACTATCTAGAGGATTTTCAGCTAAGTAGTTATGCTTGATTTGTCAAATCTTGAACACAATAGTATAAATCAGTTTCCCATTTGTTCTAGTGCTATTTGAATCTCATACATTTTTTTTAGTTCTATAATTAATGTTGTTACAGTTTACTGTTACTGATCATTTAAAATACACCTGAATGATGAACAACATAGATTGATAAACAAGAACAGCATCAATCAGACTGTCGGACCTCAGAGGAAAGGTAGGGGAGGTTGGGGATGGGGGAGAGAAATCAACCAAAGGACTGTGTGCATGCATATGAGCCTAACCAGAGGTCATGGACAACAAAGAAGTGGGGGCATGCATGGGGAGGGGTTTGGGATGGGAATGGGGCAGAGGGGATGAGGACAAATATGTGATACCTTAATCAATAAAGTAATTTAAAAATAAAAAATAAAATAAATAAAATAAAATATGCATGAAGATCACAGAGCTTATTATATTATCACTTAGGAAACAGATAGTAATAGCCTATAATGTATCAGGTATTGTTGGGAAATTTGAAAATAAATAAAATTTACTCAAAATGTTGTTGTGATTATTTAATTAACAGAGAAATTTTAATAAATCAGATATGATAAGTAAATGCTAATATGCTAATATACAAATAAACCAGATATGGTAAACTAATAAGCTGTTTTCACTCAGTACCATTTGAAAAAAACATATTAAAATGTGCTTGCAATAGAGCTATAGTTTTAAGGGACTAACAGTACATTTTAAAAATTTTTGACAAACACCTAGAGCACATCTTAATATTCCACAATTCCATGCCAAAAATGTGTTTGTTTTTTAAAATATATATTTTATTGATTTTTTTTTTTTTTACAGAGAGAAAGGGAAAGGGATAGAGAATTAGAAAAATCAATGAGAGAGAAACATCGACCAGCTGCCTCCTGCACACCTCCTACTGGGGATGTGCCCACAACCAAGGTACATGCACTTGACCAGAATTGACCCTGGGGCCCTTCAGTCCACAGGCCAACATTCTATTAACTGAGCCTAACCGGTCAGGGCCAAAAATTTGATTTTTAAAGAGCAAAGTCTGAGTTACATAGATGTCAAAAGTTAATTCTATTATCATCTCAATGAGTTTTTTTATTGAAATTAAAAATCTTAGGGTAGTTATTATTGTTACTATTTTGACTTTTCTTTCAACAAAAAATCATTTGTAGCTTCAAATTCCCATTCTGCATCAAACAAATAATATTTTATAAAGGGCATGCCTATAATGTCATCCTCAGAAGTTTTATATGAAAACAGTGATGTCACTTTTGGATGATAATAGTCAACTTTTCCTCTGGGAAAATATAAATATTCTGAAGTCATATACAATAAAACTATTTAACCTTAGCAAAAAAATATATGTATTTATTTTTAACCTACTGAAAAGATTCAGTTATCTATTTTTTTTCTCACTCTGATGAAAAAGCTACAAAGTGTAAATCATTAAAAAATAAAAACAAGAAGAAATTCAGCTTTCATTGATGTTTCAATAACCATTCTCACTTTTCCCCCCCATTTTTTTATTCAATTATTATATGTGTACATATTTTAACATTCCCCCCCACACACATACATACCCCCCTCCCCAGAGTTTTGTGTCCATTGGTTGTACTTATATGCATGTATACAAGTCCTTCGGTTGATCTATTATCTCCCCCAGATCTCCCTACCCTACCTGCTGTAATTTGACAGTCTATTTGTTGCTTTACTGTCTCTATATCTATCTTTTGGTTCATCAGTTTATAATATTCTTTATTATCCATAAATGAGTGAGGTCATGTGGTGTTTCTCTTTCATTGACTGGCTTATTTCACTCAGCATGATGTTCTCCAATTCTATCCAGGTTGCTGCAAATGATGAGAATTCCTTCTTTTTATGGCAGCATAGTATTCCATTGTGTAGATGTACCATAGTTTTTGGATCCATTCATCTGATGATGGGCACCTAGGCTGTTTCCAGATTCTAGCTATTGTAGATTGTGCTGCTATGAACACAGGGGTGCATATATCCTTTCTAATTGGTGTTTCTAGTTTCTTGGGATATATTCCTAGGAGTGGGATCACTGGGTCAAATGGGAGTTCCATTTTCAGTTTTTGGAGGAAACTCCACACTGTTCTCCACAGTGGTTGCACCAGTCTGCATTCCCACCAGCAGTGCACGAGGGTTCCTTTTTCTCCACAGCTAGTTGCTGCCTGCGCCGCGGGACCCAGAACCCTCACGCTATCCCCGCAAACTCTGACCTTTCCCTGGGTGAGTGAAGAACTCCCTTGAATCCACGTGTTTGGGCTGATTGGGGTGTCACAGCTGCTCCTCTGCTGTGGGTTTTTTGGGCCTCAGAGAAGATCCTCCTTTCCTGGTAAGATGGCGCAGCTTTCCCTCCGAGCCCGTAGCTCTGGGAGAGGTCACCGCTGCCACAGTGCTGGCCGCTTGGTCAAGAAATCCTGTCCAGCAGACCCTTCCTTACCTTCCTTTAGAGTTCCGCTGCCCCTTAGCTGCCAATCTATATTCCCTGAGCGACTCAGATGCTGCTTTTATCTGTTCTGGGGCCAGGGTCAGAACAAGTCCGTCTGTTCAGTCGCCATCTTGTCCCTCCCCACCCATTCTCACTTTTTTACTAGTAGCTCTGGTCAAATATTTTATGTGACTCTGAAATAAATTCAAAATAGAGTACATTCATTGTCTTTGTATTGTGCAATGAATGTTGAATAACACTGCATTATTTGATTGTGTTGTGTTTTTCTTCATCTTATTGACTTTTTTTATTTTCAAAATTATTTAATGTTTGCATCTGAGGAAGTTGGTGCATTTCTGTGAATATTGGAAGAATAGAAACTACACGACAAGACACAAAAACATTGTTTGTTTGCCTGCCTGTCCCCAGAACTTTCTTTGACCTATTTCAACCTGTATATTATTGTTAAATAAACACTGGAATTCACATATCAGCCCTTAGTATGCTATGGAATAAATAAAGTATTTGTAACAGAGATAAATATAGAAGTGTGAGTGACAGAGGTTGTTGCTTACAAGAAGTCATAGATTTTTGAATAAATTAAAACAATTATTTATTTTACTCAGTAAAATCACCTAAATCATTTAGTAATTTGTAATTGAATTTGGCGTTGGTTCACAAAATACATGGTTCAAATACAACTCCATAAACATCATCTGCACACTGTCTTTTTCCACCCCCATGGATCCCCTCTTTGCCAACTCCACCTACCCCCCCCCACTCTTTCCTTTTATTTTTTTAAATATATTTTTATTGATTTTTTTACAGAGAGGAAGAGAGAGGGATAGTGAATTAGAAACATCAATGCGAGAAAATCATCCATCAGCTGCCTCTTGTACACCTAGTGGGGATGTGCCCACAACCAAGATCCATGCCCTTGATCAAAATCGAACCCGGGACCTTTCAGTCCGCATATCCACTGAGCTAAACCGGTTTCAGCTAACCCCCCCCACCTTTCCCTCTGGTTATTACCACACTATTGTCTGTATCTATGTGATATATATATTATATATACATATATATACATATATATATAATATGTGTGACATATATCATATACATGTAATATATATACATATACATATTTATATGTTTGCTTAAACTTTTACCTTTTTTCATCCATCCCCCACCTCCTCTCCCTTCTTTGTTTTAACAAGAACAATAACAACAATAAATCATAGATGAAGACCAAAATTTATCTAATAGTTTATATCTCAGACTTAGCCAATAGAATTTGTAAAGGTAAATGTCAAGGTAATATCATAAGATATCCCTTTTATGTATTTATTAATCAGAAAGTTAATTTCATTATAATTATATTTTTGTAACACATCTGGGATACCACAATGTTTAAAGAAAGACAATATGTATAAGGAAAAGAAAACTGCTTAAGAGAAAAACAACTAGCTAAAGAAAAATACCTAGGTATGTTATATGTGATGGTAAACCAAATAAAGATGACTACCTACTCAGAAGCAAAATAAAAGTTTGGACATCCACAGATTGAATTGGGCAGAAAGAAAAGCACTGTGGGGCCTGCATAGCTCTTTAAGCATTTTTATAGTACATACATAGTATGTTTAAAATTTTTGCAAAGAATCTTTAATGTCACTTATAGAAATAAAATTATCCATGTCTAGATCTAACGTAAATAAGTTATTAATGATCTGTCATTTTATTTCCTAATTGTAGTCAAAAGTAATGGTAATCCTGATATTATTTGCTTCATATATAATAGTTGAATGTTATTGTAGTAAAGCTACTGCAAAAGAACAAGAGAATAATTTATTATGTATCAATGGAGTTTAGTAAGAATGCCAAACACATGTTGCATAGCACAAAACTCTATCTAATATGTTTGCTTAAATATCTAATTTAATACCAATTTTAAGAAGAGAACATCAAGGGCAATAAAGTTATTTAATTTACACAAGGAAATGTGTCCACAAGACTTTAAGTCAATCCTAGATCACTTGGTCAGAGTCTATGCTTGTTGCAATGATTTCACATAAAATAAATATATTGCAGTGAGGAAACTGAGATGGGAAAAAACACAGAAAGGGAGATAGAATTTGATAGATAGATGATAGGTAGAGAGATGATGATAGATGATAGGTAGGTAGGTAGGTAGATAGATAAATAGATGATAGAAAGATAGATAGATAGATGATAGATATATGATAAATGATGATAGATAGATAATAGATAAATGATAGATAGATGATTGATGATAGATTATGATAGATAGATGATAGATGATAGATAGATAGATAGATAGATGATAGATATATGATAAATGATGATAGATAGATAATAGATAAATGATAGATAGATGATTGATGATAGATTATGATAGATAGATGATAGATGATAGATAGATAGATAGATAGATAGATAGATAGATAGATGATAGAACAAATGGACAAATGGTAGGAAGACTGCAAACCCATCCCCTCTCTGATTTCCCCCTCTGACAGGCACCATTAATCTACACAAGAAGAGTGATGACTGTTCCCCCTCTTCAGCAGCCCTCCTGCCCGGCTGTCTGTTCAGAGCCTCACACTAGGGAAACATCTCAAGTGCAGCACCAGGGAGACAGTGCCCTGCCTCTCGGCCACACATATCACAGGTGGTAAATCAAATGCACTCATTGTGATAGAAGTAAATTTAACATTTTTATTTTTCTTCTGATAGACGGGCAGAAGGCACTGACCTCTCTCCAAATTATTGCAACTGCATAAAAAAGCTATAGCTTTGGGTTATTCACCATAGAAAGTCTCTTTTGCCAAGGATAGCACAGGTTTTATTTCAATGAGATTACTCCTTCTGAAGGAGAAAGATACATTTGTGACATATTACTTCTGAGTAGCTCTCATGGATGTACAGAATTAACTCATAATGATGCTTACTGATGCTATCAAAGTCAAGGGGTATTCCATTCAGTGCTGCACTCATCATCCAGGGGACCACAAGGGGGTGTTCAAAGATCCTATACATACTATGTCCCTACTCAAGAGCTATGTCCTGAGGGGGAGTTCATGCAATATTTAACCAGGAAAGAGAAGCAGACCACTGCTGACACAGCTATCGTTTAGTCTCTCACACACTTAGATCTCAACATGCTAATTCATCAATTGTTTCAAATCAAGGTTGGGATTTCAACATTGGATAAGCAATTGCCCTCGGCCTAACCCACGCCGCTAATTGGAAGATAGTTGTGTGCTTTCATTCTTTCTTTCTTTCTGTCTTTCTTTTCTTTCTTTTTTTTCCCCTGGGATAAGTTGGATTGAAAAAATAACTTAAAATCTGATTATATTAATTACTGGAGGGCCGATGAATGAAATTCGTGCAAGAGTAGGCCTTCCTTCCCCTGGCTGCCAACACCAGCTTCCCTCTGGCACCTGGGACCCGAGCTTCCCTCAGAGCCCAGCTTCATCCTGCAGTTTGTCTGGAAGGACATCTGGTCTAATTAGTATATTAGGCTTTTATTATTATAAATAGTTTTAAATGATTTTAATATTTAAAAATTATAGTTGAAAATATTGATATTAATAGTTTGACTTATCTGAATGAATACAATAGACTGCATTATGGATGAAAATGTAAATGTGGATAGGTATATATATATATATATATATATATATATATATATATATAATTTCTTTATAACATCTAAAATGTTATGTGCTTTACAATGAAATATATTATTTGAATATTTTTATTTATTTATTTTTTAAATATATTTTATTGATTTTATACAGAGAGGAAGTGGGAGAGAGAGAGAGAGTTAGAAACATCGATGAGAGAGTCATCGATCAGCTGCCTCTTGCACACCCCCTACTGGGGATGTGCCCGCAACCAAGGTACATGCCCTTGACTGGAATCGAACCCGGGACCTTTCAGTCCCCAAGCCGACGCTCTATCCACTGAGCCAAACCGGTCCTGGCTATTTGAATATTTTTAAAAGCAATCTTTATTTATTAAGATTTTTCTTTTAACAAATTGATAGCCTTTATAACCTTACCCAAACTGTTGCAAGCTCTATGGATCTTTACAAATGCGATAAAATCTATTACAGAAGACGTAGCATCACAGGGCACTTGGGCTTGGATTACTTGGAAATAAACCTATTCTCAGGCTCGCTCTCTCTCTCTCTCTCTCTCTCTCTCTCTCTCTCTCTCTCTCTCTCATTCTCCTGCCTTTTCATTTCACATTCTGATTTTCCCAGTTTTTCATTTGTTTTTCCCATCAACATTTCAGCCCTTTTTTTTTCTGGGGGCATTGTACCCGTCTTGTTCCACCTTATTTAAAGTTTAAAGTTCAGTTAGTATTCCATTTGAAACCAGTTCCTTCTGGGAAAAATGGGCGTAGCTAAGTATTGACACACAAGACCACCTTCTGCAACTGTGAGATAAACAAGAAACAAGTTGACAGGGTTTTCAAGTCACAACATGCAGCTCCTTACATGGCTGGGAATTTCAATGTAAGTTTGACAGCACTAAAGTAAACAATGTCTTCTAAAGTTAAAAACAGTAACAGCTACAAAACAGGACAGAGTTCTGTGGAGGGCAGAACTGGGCATCAGTTAAACAATTTAGAAGCCTGTCTTAGCAATCCCTATAAGCAATGACAAGGTCCCTAAATAGTACAGCTTCCTTGGGAATATTAAGAATGCCTATGGGAGCCCTAGCTGGTTTGGTTCAGTAGATAGAGCATCAGCCTGAGGATTGAAGTATCCCAGGTTTGATTCAAGTCAAGGGCACATGCCCAGGTTATAGGCTTGATTCCCAGTGTGGGGTGTGCAGAAGGCAACAAACCAATGATTCTCTCTCATCATTAATGTTCCTATCTCTCTCTCCCACTCCCTTCCTTTCTCTGAAATCAATAAAAACATTAAAAAAAAAAAAAAACAATGGGTATGAGAAACAATCAAGTAGAACTGACAGAAAATTATATGTTACTGAAAGTAATCCGTTCTCTCTTCTGCATCATCATGCCTTCTTTTTGTGCTAGTTCATTTCCATGAAACCATGCGACATTTCATCTACTTAAAAAGGTGCAAAATAAAGACAAGCCAGGCACTATTGCCTCTATTTCCCCTTCAATCTACTTCATGTATTTTATCAGAAAACTGAAGAAATTGTCCATTTTTACAATTTGTAATTCCCCTCTTCCCATTTTCTCTGAAACCCATTCACTCAATTTTCAGCCTTTACCTAACAACTTTGCGAATTGATAACTTATATATGTTTTTAAATATTTTCTTCACCTGGCTACTAGGAACTAAAACTCTGCCATTCTTTCTGCAATCACTGCTTTCTTTCTTTCCTTTCTTTGCTGATGTCTCCTCATTTCCCAAACTTCTGATGTTTCTCATAGCTCACTTAATTAACCCCTTTCCTCTTCTATAACCACTCCTTTAATAGTTCATCCTGTCTCCGGTCCTTATCATTTATAGCTAAAGACACTTCGCTTTAATCTTCTATTTAGTCTTGTCTCCTGGATTCAGGCCTCTAGATTTTATATTGAACTGATTTTCCACATCTCACAGCATCTTAGAATTTATGTCTGAAAACAAAATTCCAAACTTCTGTTCCAAATGAGTCCTCCCCACAATCTTACCATTTCCACTCAGTGGATCTTATCTCTATTCTGTTGCTCAGGACACATTCACTTGAGGGAGCCCTGATCCTCTTTTTCTAGGATATTAGCTTCAAAGAGGGCAGATTTCTATTTACTTTATTCACTGATGTATCTACAGACTTAGACAAATGCTTAGTGAATTGCAGGCACTCGAAAAAGGTTGACTTAAAATGAAAATTTATCTTAAAGTCTTCATCTAATTAGTCAAAAAATAAGGTCAGTTTTATTTATTTATTTATTTATTTATTTATTTATTTATTTATTTAAAATTTCAGAATAAAATTATATGTGTGGATAGCACTGTGGCCTAAGACACACCTATGGCAAGATTATTGCAGTAGCCTCCTGTTCCTACTCTTTTCCTCTATAGTTTATGCATGTATCAGTAGTTAGGATATTGATATTAAAATATACATAGCCAACTTATGTACTCAGACCTCTCCAGTTACAACCATATCACTAAAACAACCAATCTATCTCTTTACTAGAGGCCTGGTGCACAGATTCACAATCCAGGAGCCCTTGGAGTATATCAAACTGTTGGTTTTGGCCAGGCCTAGGGACCCCACTGGTGCATGAATCCGTGCACTGGGCCTTACTATGCATATAAGATCTTTGGTTAATCTCTTCCCACCCTCTCCTCTGCCCCCAACCCCCTTCCCTCTGAGATTCATCAGTCTGTTCCATATTTTCATGCCTGTGCATTGAGTGTCTACCCCCAGTGGTCAGTGTGCATCATAGCTACTGGTCGAACAGTCAAATGGTTGAACTGTCGAACGGTTGCTGAGGCTTTTATGTATATAGATGACCTTCTGACTGTGTATTACTCTGACTTTACTCAGGCGCACACATTCCTCACTGTTTCTCACACCCAAAGTATATTTCTTTCTCTAGGTCTTTGCACTATTTTCTCTGTGAGGAATATTCTCCTTTTAGATATCTTCAGGACTTATCCTCTCATCACCTTATGTCTTTACTCAAGTACTATGAACAAGGATGTTTTTTACCATGTCATTCAAATTGTTTGCTTCATATGTTTCTTTGTTACCTCCTTCATCCAAACATAGGTTTTAACCTGTTAACCGAACAGGACCTATAAATATGTCAAACATACACAATATCGGGAACGGGTAGGACGTATGAATACATCCTTGAAATATATGTTGCGCCCTGAGAGGGACAGTATATATTTTTTGTAATCTTTTTTTTAAAATATTTTATTGATTTTTTACAGAGAGGAAGGAAAGGGGAGGGATAGAGAGTTAGAAATATCGATGAGATGAGAGAGAAACATCGATCAGCTGCCTCTTGCACACCCCCCTCTGGGGATGTGCCGGCAACTAAGGTACATGCCCTTGATGGGAATTGAACCCGGGACCTTTCAGTCCGCAGACGGATGCTCTACCACTGAGCCAAACCAGTTTTGGCTATTTTTTGTAATCTTTATCATTGTTTGTAAAATTTATAATTTTTTAATTCGATGTGTCCATTTTTTTGTTGTTGTTGGTATTCTTTTCTATTTTTTTTGTAATATTGTATTTTCCTTTGTGCTTTATATATATAAACAAATGAAAATATATATATATATTTCATTTATTTTCATTAAGTATAAATAAAAATAATAATATGAAATTAGTCCTCAGGGCGTGACGTACTGACACGTTCTAGTGAAAGAGTTGCGTCATTAAAAAGGGAACTCCCCGGTTAACAGGTTAATTTGCTTGTTTTTTTATTGTCTATACTAGAGGCCCAATGCATAACATTTGTGCACTCAGGGGAGGGTGTCCCTCAGCCCAGATTGGGCACAGACCTGGCCGAGGGACCCCACCAGTGCATCATTGGAGCTGGGGAGGGACACAAGAGATTGGCTAGCTGGGGAGGGATTGTGGGAGGACTCTAGGGCATGTCTGGCCCATCTTGCTCAGTCATGATCTGCCAGACCCAAGCAGCAAGATAACCTACTGTCAGAGCATCTGCTTTCTGGTGGTCAGTGCACATCATAGAGTGTGGTTGAGCAGCTTTAGCATATCATTAGCATGTTACATGTTGATTGGTTGAATGGGTGACCAGACACCTGGACACTTAGCATATTAGGCTTTTATTGTATAGGTTTTTCCACTAGAATGTAAACTCTAGGAGAATAGAACTTTTTGTTGTGTTTAATGATAAATCACAAGTGCCAAGAATAATGACTGCTACATAGTATGAAATTGCTTAGCTTTGCTAAACCTCACTTTCTTCCTGAAGTTTCCTTGAGAATGATAGCTGAATTATTTTATTAGCCCTCTAACTATTTTTCTGTCTCCATTCTATATTTCTATAGCCAAGTGCCTACACATACAGCAGACTTTTCTTTTTCAGTTGTGGTTTCTTCCAATTGTCCCCTATCATTAGCTACTTCTGGCTAAACCATTCACAGAATTAATTAACATCTGAATTTATGTTGTTCATTATCTTTTCTTTTTACTAGCAGAAAGATTCCACAAAATCAGAGGGTTTTCTTGCTTTGTTGTTTGCTATATCTTATCAAAACCCTAATGAATAACTGTCTCTCAAAGAAAAAAGTTTGTTGAATAAGTGATGATAGTTATAAAAATAATTGTTACGGCATTTCTGAAATAAAAATACTTATTTTAATAACATATTCTTTAAATAAAGGAAAATTTTAATAATGATCCAACTTCAATTATAATGTTAATAAAATAAATCACATAAATATAAAGATATAGCAAAAATTTGGAACAAAATGAATGTTTAAACATGACACTTTTATTTTCCATTTACATTAAAATAAAATTCAGAAATAGAATATGACTATCAAAATTTCTTATTTTTGGTACATAACTTTGAAAATTAATTATATGAGAACTATAATTTGTGTCATTCCAATCACCTTCTAGCGCTAGAAATGGTTCCTTCCAATAGGCACTGACATTTTAATACACCTTTCAGATAGCCACAGTGACTTCAGTAGGGTTGTGCTCTATCAGTACATGGACATTCCTTTAAAATAGACTATATTTTCATTGTCCTTCTGCCTGACCAGACCATAGGCCACTTCCCTTGAGTTAGGAAAGGCCAGAACATCATGTCAGGAAAGATGCAATTCAGCCCGCTGAGCTGATTTGTTGTACCTTCTTTGATAAGAGACATGACCTTCCATATACCTTTCAAGACTGTTTTATATGCTTAGTCATAGTGGCAGTTTACATTCATGTTAGTAATTAGCCCTGAAATGGAAAATCTCTAGCTCAAATTTCTAATTGTTGCCTTTGGAGGCATTCTCAGGTTTTTACTATTTATGTATGTATGTATGTATGTATGTATGTATTTATTTTTTGTATAAGCACCAGTCTATATCCCACACTGAGCTATCAAACAGAGAATTTGTTAAGACCAGCAGCACTCCAGCTTTTATTCTATAATCTATGTCTCAGGCAATTTTCTTTGCATTCATGTAATATGTTTCACTAATATTACTTGAAGAACAGATTTGGATGCCTTCTTACAGTTATAGTATTCCAGTTAGATACAATGTTCATCCCCAAATATATCCAGTAAAAGGGACACAATCACTTTATATATATCAATATATATCTATCTATATCTATATCTATATCTATATCTATATCTATATCTATATCTATATCTATATATTTATATCTATCTATCTATCTATCTATCTATCTATATATATATTTGCCCCAATTTTCACCTTAATATTATTTTTCTTAAATGCTGAAATGAAATTCAGAAATGGAATATTGCTTTAAAAACTCTCACATCTTTAAAACATAACTTTGGAAGCTATTTATATGGAAAATAAAATTTGTAGTTTAGGATTCATCTTTGTAATCTGTTAGGAGATCAGAGGATAGAAGTTAAACATCTGTAAAATAAGAATAAATGGGAAAAAAGTCTACAAAGTATGAACGGCTTGTAACACATTTTCATTTGTTTCAGTCTGCTTGGCTTTCCATCCATAAAATGAATTATATTTTGATCTCATATATATCTCAATAAATTCAATACTATGTGAAACAGTTACAAAGTTTTTAAAGTCAATATAAGTCAGTATATTAGTCCTAGATAATAACCACTTGGATTAAGATGGATTCTTTGAAAGAACATTGTTCTAGATTAAACAGAAATGTGATTTAACTTATTTTATTTCATGTGTAGTTGACTAGACTTCAAATTTATAATTTGGATGGGTATTTCTAAAAAGCCAAGAAAAGGAATATCATTAAGAGAGAAAAATACCATATTCTGTCATTGTGACATTAGTGAGAAATAAAGATGAGTGGATATTTGACACCCCCTAACTATCTAGATAACATTGAACCCAATATATTACTTTAATAAATCTATATGCAGCCAATTTTTAAAGTTCTTAATTCCTTGCTTGGCAGGCTTTCCTGGACCTGGGCCCCCTTATCTAACTCCATAAACATCTGAGAAAAGTTCTAAGTACTGTTTACGAACTTAAGACAAAAATAATTTACTTTTTTTTTTTCTGTTTCCAAATGTGAGAAAATGTGAAGTCATGAGAAATAATTAGAAGAATGGACCCCTTACATTATGGTTTCTTCAATTTCTGTATTTTTAATAGATTATCTTTCTCTCGCATTAGATAAGAAGGAATAAATCAGATACAGTGAATTTTTCACTGATAATTAAAAAATCAAAGTGAGATGCTATGGTAAAAACAATGTGCCCTTTTTTAAATGTTCTGCTATTGCAATGTTCTGATCAACTGTATTGAGTAATGTATACTTAGTGAAAGTCACTCTATGACATTATGCTCTCATCACATCCCTGTGGGGTATGGTCATGGTGGACTAACCATGCCAAGTGACATTTTGTTCAGAGAATCAGAATTAGTTCTGATTCTTAGTTCTGATTCTCTGAACAAAATGTCTCATGCTTCTGCTATCACACATGGTTTTACAGTGTGTGTGTGTGTGTGTGTCTGTGTGTGTGTGTGTGTTTATATGTATGTGTGTTTATATGTATGTATAAACTTTCAGACTCTTCATTATTTCTGCTTTAGTAGAATATAGATCCCCAGGTTTAGAGACTGTGGCAATATTTACTGGGCAGGAGAGTTGACTGAGAGATAGAATTATCAAAAGAATAAGTCCTGTGGGAGCATTATCATACAAAGACATTTATTGAACAGCTGTTTCCCTTATCCTGGCCAGTGTGGCTTTGTTGGCTGGAATGTTGTCCTGTGCACTGAAAGGTTGTGAATTCAATTCCCTGTCAGGTTACGTACCTGGGCTTCAGGTTTAATCCCTGTTGGAGGTTGCATGGAGGGCAACCAACTGATGTCCTCCCTTACTTCGGGTTTCTCTCTCCCTGCCTGTTTCTCTAAAATCATTCAGTATATCCTCAGGTTAGGATTACAAACAACATTATTTCTCTTGGAAACTTGAAGGGAAAAATCTGAATATTTGTTAATTCCCCCATGTACATATTAGGGGGTAGGTGAAAATTGCCTGACTTATTTACTGAACCATTATTAACATTAAATTACAGTATGATAAGAACATTTTATGCTTTTTGATGTGTGGTACCAATGAGTTATTTGACATGTCTATCTTTCCATTCTCTACATTTCTTTTGTTTTAATTCTCACAAGAGGACATTTTCCCCATAGATTTTCAGAGAGAGTAGAAGGGAGGAAGGGGATTAACAAACAGAGTGAGAGGAAGGGAAACACCAGTATGAGAGAGACACATTGATCGGTTGCTTCCCACAGGCATCCCGACTGGGGTCAGGGATCGAACCTGTAGTGCTGGACAGTGCCCTTGACTGGGAGTAGAACCCATGATTCTTTGTTCCACAGGCTGAGGCTCTAACTGCTGAGCCAAACCGGCCAGAGCCCATTCTTTACATTTTTAATGCTCTGTCTTCAAAATGTTTTAATTTAATTTAATTTTATTTTTGATTTAGCTTAATTTATTTATTTTTTAATTTTTTATTGATTATGTTATCACATAATTGTCCTCTTCCCCCCATTCCCATCCCAAACCCCTCCCCACATATGCCCCACCTCCCTGTTGTCCACGGCCACTGGCTAGGCCCATATGCATGCACACAAGTCCTTTGTTTGATCTCTTCCCTTTACCTCCACCCTCCCCTACCTTCCCTCTGAGGTTTGAAAGTCTGATCACTACTTCTCTTTCTCTGGGTCTGTTTTTGTTCATCAGTTTATGTTGTTCATTATTTCCTCTAGATGTGTAAGATCATGTGATCCAAGAAATACCCTTGTAAGAACCTAAACTGAGACAAGCCATAATGGTTATGCTGAGAGGCAAATGAATCAGTCTGTAGTGAGTTCCTTTCTGGGCCAGCAGTTCTTTTGAGTCCCAATTTCAATGTCAAACAGTTCCTTATGTGTACATGTCAGCCATGCTATTTCAGATCTGGTTGGTGGACAAATGGTGGTAATGCAGGTCCGACCGTCTCTGGTTTGGTCCTGGGCATCCTTCAGCAACATGCAGCTGCTCTCTGCTGGTATGGTGAGGCGTTGTCAGCATCTTCCATCTCTGAACTGTTTCTCTTCTGTCTTCATGGCTGGAGCACATCTATCTATTCCTCTCTGTTACAGGAATCCAGATGGTCTCGGAGTTGTTTTCTTACTTCTGGGACTTCTGCCCTTTCTGGGTGCAAACTATCTCACCAGCTGCGTCTCCTCGCCAAATTTGGGCTGAATTCCACTCATTTCAGCTGCTCCCTCCACTCGCTCCGGGACAAGGCTCAGGACATGTCCGTCTACATCACGGCTATCTTCCCTCTCCAAAATGTTTTTAATAGTAAGTATAGCCGAAGCCGGTTTGGCTCAGTGGATAGAGCGTCGGTCTGCGGACTGAAAGGTCCCAGGTTCGATTCCGGTCAAGGGTATGTACATTGGTTGCGGGCACATCCCCAGCAGGGGGTGTGCAGGAGGCAGCTGGTCAATGTTTTTCTCTCCTCATCAACATTTCTAGCTCTCTATCCCTCTTCCTTCCTCTCTGTGGAAAATCAATTATATATATATATATATATATATATATATATATATATATATAAAATATATTTTATTGATTTTATTATATATTATATAGCTCTCTATCTCTCTCCCTTCTATTATATATTATATAGCTCTCTATCTCTCTCCCTTCCTCTCTGTAAAAAATCAATAAAATATATTTTATATATATATATATATATATATATATATATATATATATATATATATATTATTGATTTTCCACAGAGAGGAAGGAAGAGGGATAGAGAGCTAGAAATGTTGATGAGGAGAGAGAAACATTGACCAGCTGCCTCCTGCACACCCCCTGCTGGGGATGTGCCCGCAACCAATGTACATACCCTTGACCGGAATCGAACCTGGGACCTTTCAGTCCGCAGACCGACGCTCTATCCACTGAGCCAAACCGGTTTCGGCTAAAATATATTTTTTTAAAAAATAGTAAGTACATAATTCGGAAAACCTTGCATTTCCCCCCATGCTTGAAGATTTACAACATTGTACGTTACAGTGAATTCTATGATATTCAATACTAATTTTTTCCTCTCAGCATGCCACCAAGTTATTTGACCATAGAACAGCTTTACACGGCATATATGTCTTAGAGGACAGCCGCAACCCCACAAGAGCACTCAGTAAGTTTTCTTTTGACTCCTCAAGGCCTAATGCACATTTCCAGGTCCCCGTTCCTGCTGTCTAGTCACTACCAGGGACATCCTCCTTTTGGGGAGCTATGCTCACCTTTCTAGCTTTCTTTTCCCTTCTGTGGGTGGAACTGCTCTGTGTCTTTTCTGTCAGTGAGACCGAGGAGGTTTGAGTGCTCCGAGAATAGGACCAGAAGAGGCTGAGCAAGGCCAAGGGGTGTGAAAGAATTCAGCAGTGCCAGCAGAGTTTCCAATCTTAATTATGCACATGTTTTCTTATTTTTGACCGTTAAAATGCACTTCAAAGAAACAAAACAATGTTGAGATTGACCATTCACAATTCTGTTGTTGAAAAGAAAGAAGTAACTTTAATGCCACTTTTATTTCTGTGCTATGGGCCACATTACTTGGCACCAGGAGGTGGACACAGATGCCAAGCAGTTAAATTTTAGACACTGCCAGGTCTGTTGGACTGGTGCTGCATGTCCTTACACTGAGGTTATTACAACTCTTGACTACTTTTCCTGTCTCTTCTTTTCTGTACTCATCTCCCTAAGGGCTGTTCAATCAAGACTCAATAAAAATTGTTGAACAGTTCAGCTTTTTATTGAGAGACTTGATGCTACGGCCCCACAGGAGCCCGTTGAAGAGAGGATTAGGCTTATTGCCATAAAGAGGCAAAGCGAATGCCAAGGACAAGGAAAGGCACAAAATCAAAACCTGCACTGCACTCTGCTTGACAAAATAGCCACCTTCAGAAAGAAATAAGGTGAGCAAGACACTAGCATTAGAGGAAAGCTAATACTGCCTGGCTGGTATGGCTCTGTGGCTGAGCTTCAACCTAGGAAGCAGGAGGTCCTGATGGTTTAAACCCTGGTGAGGGCACATGCCCAGGTTGTGGGCTCAATCTTCAGTAGGGGGGTGCAGGAGGCAGTCCACCAATCTCTCTCATCATTCCTGTCTCTATTTCCCTCTCCCTCTCCCAGAAATCAATGAAAGCATTGTTGTCGTTTTGTAAAGAAGAAAGCTAATACTAGAAGGACAAAGTGTTTAGAAAGATTTCACTTATAACTTGTATCTATCCATTTTTATTTACATAGATACAAACGGCACCTATTAAGCAGGCTTATTTTCTTTCACTAACGAGTTCATTTCCCTTGATAGAGAAGAACTTATTTTAGCTTTATTTAATATAAAAAGCCCTCTATTAAGCGAGGTCATGTTTTGATACTTTTTTTTTCATTATAAAAGCGTCTGACTAAAATTTATTATCAATACACTCAAGAATTTTGCTTTGCTATCTTTCTATGTAAAATTTTTGTAGTAAATTATAAAACACAACATAAAATAGTTGAGATAACATTATGTAGGGGGAAAAAGAAAAGCCACAGTATAATTTGGAAAGCCAAATTAGGAGAATCAAAAACATGTACTATTATTGTATTTGAGCTTATTAATTCATGCATTCCACTTGATCAGGCAGTGTACTTGGAACTAGACATATAGACATGACAATAAATCAAACTCTTAGCTTTGCGACTATTTTTGAATTGAGTCAACTATAAAAGACAGATTCAAGGAAATTATGAATAATATTTGCATTGATAGAGACTGAAAAGTGAAATAAAGTGGTCATCTTGTTTTTGATAAATTGAACAAGTTGGTAAGCAATTATTTTGGTAAATAAGCTCTAAATTTTTTGGAATTATAAATACCCACTGGGCTATTCAAAATGAAGAATTATAATACATTTCACAGCATGAATGTGTCCATGTTTAAAAAATTTATACAAAACTTAGTAGGTAAGCTTCTCTCACCTAAAATATAAAAATTCAACAATGTTTGAAACAATTATTTCTACAAAATAGTTATTTTATTTTGTATTATTATTAGTTCTCTTGTAGAAAAAGAGTATGCTATCATTCACCAAAATAGGAGATACAGTCTTGATCCATCAATATTCCTCAATTATCATCAAAATAAATTCTAGGACAAAAAGCAGTACATTGAGTAGTATTCATTATCAACATATCTAGTCTAATATTTTTAAACTTTAGTGGTGTCAATATTTCTGTCTTTGTAATGCTAATGTATTTCCCAGACCAATTATTTTACATTCTTAGGTGGAATGTGGGTAGGTGAATATGTACACATCTGACCAGTTGATTCTAATGCGGAATCAAGTTTAAGAAGTACTCTTTTTGTTTTAATTAAAAAAAGAAAGAAACTAGAACCCAAAAATAGTTTTGATAGTTTAATTTTATTTTTTTATTAAAAAAATGTTTTTATTGATTTTTGGGGAGAAGGATAGAGAGATAAAAAAATCATTAACCAGCTGTCTCCTACACTTCTTCTTCTGGGGATTAAACCTGAAGCCCAGGCATGTGCTTTGACTGGGAATAAAACCTCAATTTCTTAGTTCCTGAGTTAATGCTTAACCACTAGCCACACTGGCTGGGAAATAGTTTAATTTGAGCAGCCTTAAACAGGTTAAGATACTGTGAAAAATATTTTAAATATTATAGATGATAATTTATTTCTGCATGATAAAAGTAAGTTTCATAATTAAATAAAAATGATAACTTTTAAATAATTATTATTAATTAATAAATAGTTCATAATTAAGACAAACATGATACTTCTACTAGAACATAAATTGACATTTTATCTTTTATTTTTATTTTGAGGGAATTTTAAAGTTATAGTAAAGCCACATATATAGTAAGAGAGCCTTTTTTTCTTCTGAGACACCTGTATATATATATAAAAGGCTAATATGCAAAGTGTCTCCTCAGGAGTTCGACCAGGAGACTGAGAGTTCAATGGTTTGCTATGATGTGCACTGACCACCAGGGGGCGGCAGGCTGACCACCAGGGGGTGGCACAGAACATGGTGGGTGACCAGAGGTGGTGGAAGGTGTTGGAACCAGGGAAGGAGGAGGTGGGCAGGTGGGGCGGTGGGAAAGCGGGGAACCTGATCGGCCTTGTCTGCTGGCCAAGGTCTAGGGACCCTACCTGTGCACGAATTTCATGCACTGGGCCTCTAGTTTGAAAATAAGTTGCTGATTGATACCTCTATACCCTAAAACTTTTAGTGAATATATCCTACAAAAAATATTATTTTGTGTAATGAAAATATAGACATTAAAATCAGGAAATCAATACTGATATATTATGATATTCTAATTAATACTCAACATTTAGATCAACAATTATTCCAATAATGTTCTTCACAGAAAACTGACTCAATGCAGAATAATGCATGGCATCTCTTTATCTTTTTTCAATATGGAAAAACTCTACAGTCTTGCATTTATGACCTTGAAACTTACAATTACTGGTAAATATTTTTAAGTGTTTGCCTCTATTTCTGTTTGTTTGATGTATCCTCATGATTAAATTCTGGTAATGCACTTTTGGCAAAATATCATAGAAGTAAGAACCGATGATGCACTCTTCTCATTGCATCCATTACACAGCACACAATGTAATTTCCCCCATTATGGGTGACGTTAACATATATTAATTGAGTAGGGAGGTGTCTGATAACTCCACTGGAGGGTTATTACTTTTCTTTTTGCAATCAATAGGAGACAATATTTTCCAGGGAGACTATATAAATATTTCTTTATTCATCAAACTTTTATCAAATAGTTTTAGCATCCATTGATTTGTTTTTCTTGGCTAAATCAATCATTGTTACAATCGTTTTTGCTCTGTGTTAGCTTTTAACTATCACTATTAAATCATTGAATTTGAGGTATGCAAAAATAAGTCCATTTTTAACTCTCTTGGTTGAATATTGCCACGTAAAAGGTGTTTTCCCTTCTTCTCCCAGAATTAACTTATTAATGCCCTGCTTGGCCCTATTTTCTAATATTCAACCTTTTCTGTTGCTCTATGTGGAAGCTGAGACTATACGTTTCTAGAGCATACATGCTCAGGTCACTATTGGGGCTATATTTTCACTTACTATAATTGTGCCACTCATCTGTGATCTATTAAATATTTCATAAGATTCATGGGGTCTTTCCATCTTCCATCTTCCAGAGTGATGGTATGGTTGAGGGACAAATCTCCCTAAATATTTTCACATTTTAGATTCTCTGCACCTTCTGCCTTCATTGTTTGCAAAAAGACAAAAAAGAATTTGAACCCAATTATTGTTATTATTGTTATTGCAGTCGTAAGAAAGCAGTTTTCTACGGTTTCCTTTATTTAAATTTCCCAAGGTGGTTTCATTCTTAAAATATGGTCTCTTTGAATCCATGGACATTTTTCACAAGTATCACCTTTCCTGATCTATAAAGTCTAGTATCAAAATACATCCTTACATTTAGAGATTTGTAAATGACAAATGAAACAGTACATAGAAGCTGTTTGTAAGAGAAGATATTCCAAATACAAGACAATGGGCATAAATAATAAATGTTATGAGGACTGAATCGGGAAAGTAATAAAAGAAGATTTTTAAAACTTTTAAAAATCCTTGTGGGCAATCTTGAAAACCAACTAAGTTTCCACATAAATTTAGGATAAATAAACTAATCAATATGAAGGCATTTTCTACTACAAATGGATTTGTGAAAAACTGGAAAAGCACATTCAAGGCCATTCTGAGCTTTGCTTGCATCAAAAACCCATAGGTTTAAGGAGTTTCCCCCTCCCCCTACTTTCCCTCTTCTCAAACCAGTTTTAAGAAAGGAGGTTGAAGAGGAGAGTGAAGGAACTTTAGGTTTTTGCCTTTGTGGTCACCATTCCCCAATATGTACCTCAATTCTTAGGTACTAAAAGCTGATTTTTTAGATCTGTACAAGTTAGATTATTAAAACTAGCCATCTTTTTAAAATATGAGAAGTAATCCTAAATTTACTATATCAATTTCTACAATCATGCAGATTCTGTGTTTGGAGTTCTATGTCTCAGGTGTGTGTGTGTGTGTGTGTGTGTGTGTGTGTGTGTACGCTCACTCTCGTTGTGCTATTTCTTTTTTAATTTTTATTTCTTACAAGACTGGGGACATTAGGAAGGAATGAAGCACTGAGTTACAGGGATGTTCAGGTAGAGAGAACAGGTCCTATGTTTATATTAAATATATAGGATATAGAAAACATCTCACATATTTCAGAATTTAAAAGAATAGTTTAGTAAATCTGGAGCTTAGAATAAGAAGATGTGCCTAGAGAAAAATAGAACCAGAGTTAGGAATAAATTTGTAGTTTTCTGGAAACGAGTGGAATTTAACCCAAGGGTTTTGTAAGAGGATATAAACAAGGTCAGGTATAAGCATTCAGGAGGGTACTCTGTCAGTTAGGTGCAATGAGATTGGGAAGAGGATATATCAATGCAATTGGTCTTGATACTAATTGCAAAGCCTGCTGGGGTCTCCATGTAAGTACTTATAAGTAGAGGGATTTTAGAGATATTTGGTAATGAGAGTTTACAGGACATGCTGATTGGAAATAGCTGTGGTAGGGGAGAGTGGGACAGAAATGAAAAGACACAGTAATCTCTGGTTTTCTACCTCTGCTACTAAGTGTGTGGTGGTGTCTTTCATTGATAGAAAGAACAGTAAAGGGTACATTTGTAGGGCAATTCAGCTTTGAACAGGTTTTGTTGTAGATACCAGTGGGACATTTAAGTGGGAAACTTCTGTAGGCATTTAGACATTCAGGGATGTAGCTTATGGGAATGATTTGGAGTGGGGATACCGCTTCGTAAGTCATAAACAAGAAAGGGACAGTAAAATCTCCCAGAGGGGTCAAGCACAGAGAGAGGAGGATAACCTCGATGAATGTCAGCATTTAAAAAGAGGCCGAGGGAAGGATGTCACAAAGGTCCCTGAAAAGAAGCAGAAAGTGAGCACTGGGAGAGAGGAGTGTCAGGTTATTTAGTGCCAGGCACTTAGATGAAGTCTTTAGAGTTATCTCTGATGTTTGAAATTGCAAAGCAATGTGGTTTGTACCAATCATTTATTGGCAGAATAATTCTCTCATCTTTCAGAAGAGCAAATAAAGTAAGTCATCTTTATGTACAGTTCAACATTTTTATTTCCAGTCCTTTCCTTCTAACTTTTGAGTTTATAGACTGGATTACATAACACAAGGGCAAATGCTATTCCTGAGACAGCATGGCTACCACATTTTCAATCTTATTTGTTTCCAGACAGCACCAATGTTTCTTCTCCACCCTACCAGGCAACCACTGATATGTTTTCTATCTCTGTAGGTTTGATTTGTCTTTTCAAACTTTTGTATATATGGAATTGAAGCATCCATCTTATATTAAAAAAAACTGCTGTTTGAAATTTTACCCCTGCTATTTGGCTTCTGTAAATGTTTGCTTGGTTAAATAATAAGGAAAATGAGACTACTCCCACTTCAGAGAGACCATTAAACCTTCCCCAAACAAAATTATCAGTGCTGGTAGCAGGCCAGGCCTTTGGTTGAGGTCTCAAGACCCCAGCACATAGGGGCTCTTTAAGAACTTGCAAAGGGGGCCGGAAACACTCCATATTTGGGAGACAAAGAAGGTAAAAATATATAAATAGGGAAAGTTCCTCCATGTTGGGGCCCAGAATTTGAGAGACATTTTCCTCTGGAACCGCGTGTAATAAATGTACTAACTCCATCTCTCTAAGTATTGCTTGGTTCTTCTCCAGTTTTCTGTACAGAATCATATAGTAAGTACTATTTTCTATCTGGATTCACCTATGTATTTGCATACATCCAAAATAATTTCCTTTTATTGTTGAGCACTATTTCATTGTTTATATATAACACAACTTATTTATCTTTTCACCTGCCAATGGACATTTCAGTTCTTTCTAGTTGCCATACTGTAGTGGAAATGCAGAAGGATACCACTATGTTGGGAAATAATTTGGCACTTTCTTATGTTAAACACAAATTTACTATTAACCAAAATGGCCTTAAATGTTTTACTCAGCTTGATTATAGGTTTCTTCTTGATATAGGCCCCTAACCTCCTTTTTCTTAGAGCATTGTTAGTTAAAAACACTTTAATTATAAATTATATTTCAGCAGTTTGGAGATGTAAATCTTCTCCTGACCTCTTGCCAGTTTTAGAACCCAGGAAAAATCTTCTTCTATGACCTGGGAGGCATCTCTGAAATGCAATCTTCAAGAAATATAGTGGCCCTATCTCCCATTTTCTGTGAAAGACTGACTTTGATAAATGCCAATTAGAAAACACAGATGGCCTATTGACAACCTCCCCCACTCACCTCCTTCAGTACTTTTCCATTAGCTTATCCAGTGATTAAAAACACTTTTGTTTCAGTGGAATTGAGTCTGTCTCTCTTTTAGTGCAAGTCTCAAATAAAATCTTCCTTTGTCCATTTAACTCTGGTTGGCCAAATTTTTCTTTGACACCCTTAGAGTCTGAGATTCCATTCCTAGCTTTGTCAGAGAAAAATAAAAACATATCCATACATACATTGACAATATTGACCTTTGCCAAGGATTAGGATGCTGGAAAACAGGTATGATTTAAAAGAAGTCCTTTGAGTTCCAGGAAAAGTCTTGCTAGAACCACTCTTCTCTATGACTCACAGGTCCCTATGTGTGAAAAGTACAGGCACAGAGCCTCCAAAATTCTCTTGAATAACAACTAACTAAACTGTTTGGCTCTAGTGATCCATTGAAATAAAATGCCCATTAATCCAGCTTGATCAAACTTTAGTTACACTTCTCTCAGTAGACAAGGCTCCTGTTCTTTGCCCCACACTCAGTTTGACCCTGCACAAACCCTCCTTAATGACTGCCTCCACCCTCAGAGACTAAAGGCTGACCATAGAGTGAAACATAATCTAATCAACTATCTTATCACACTACCTGTATCCACTCTTCCCATTTCTTCACACCTCTTTTTCTAGTTTTGTTTACTCTTCCCTATATAAATAAGAAATCCCACTCAGCCTGACCTTTGAGAATTTTACAGATCTCATAGTCTGGAGTGTTCTCCTCATTGTAATGACCCCCCTCCTCTATAGTCTTGGTTATCTCCCCCTTATTGCAATAATCCTTTCTAAGAAAGTCTCTTCTTTCCTCATTCAGAAAAAAAAAAATTATACAATGCTGACATTCATAGCTTCTTTTACCTTCAATCCTGTTTTATTTGCATACAGAATGAAATGTGTTTTGTTGGAGATGTTTTGTCCTTGCCAAAAAATGATAGAATCACATAGCTATAGGGTTATAAAATGTTCTAGTTAAAAGAGAACTCAAGTAGTGCCTCAAATAGTCTTTCTCTTTCCAGGTGTCAAAATGTATAAATCAAGAAAATGAGGTCTCTTGACTAGGTTTACAGAACAAAGAAGTAAAAGATAAGATATAGAATCTTGACATTCTGGTTCATTGTCAACTACAAATTTGCTTACAAAACATCTGTTTTATAATTAATACTCAAATTCTGCCAGAGAAGACTTTTAGTGCACTTTGCCTGTAGGTTCCAGAATACATCATTTTCTCATTTATAAAAAATGTGGTACCATTTGCATGTTTTAAAATTCTGGACTTGATCCTATTTTTCATAATACTTCAGTTATAGTCAACAATGATCGCAATATCATACTTTATTTATCAAGTCATTTATAATCCTCAGTATCTAGAGATTTTATTTCATTTAATGTTTTCCTTCACTTGTCACAGGAAAGAGGCCCCTCAACTATAAATCACTAACACTTTCCAGTTTGCAAACTGCTCTTTTGACAGAGAAAAAATAAACATGTTATATGTAATAGTCATTTTTATTTCTTTAAAATTTGTTCAAAATGGTTAGTATATCCATATTCATAAATGTTCTTATATAAAGGTATATATTTTAGAAGTGCTAGCTTATTTTAATAATAAACACACTGAGACTATTGTATTTTCATTCTATCTAATGGATTTTTCTATAGCTAAGTATCATTTCTTTACATATTAAAAATACATATATGTATTCTTAATGAAGAAATAATTGAGTTTCAACATTGCTTGCTTTTATACTTTATTTTCTACTTATTACTTATTTAATTGATAGAATTTAATTATCAAAACTTCTCAGTAAGATCCTTTGCCAGGTACTATTCTAGCATTTACATATTTCAATTTATTTAATCTTCACAAGGAGCCTTTAGGGTATGTACTATTATTATCTCTGAAACAGGAATTTTAGGGGTAAAATAGGACAAGTTTAGGAAACTTTAGAAATTTTGGAAATTAAGGGGATCCTTGAGGAAGCACAGGGCTGCAGAGCAGCAGAAGGTATATTTCCATGGAATAGCGAAGTTGAAATATTGCAACAGGTACATTTCCTTAGAATGAGGGAGCTGGGAACAGCAAAAGGTCTATATTTACAAAATAAAGAGAAGGAAGCCCTTCATCCAGAAGGAGAGGAAGAAACCCCAAAGGGAATAGGAAAATAATAAGGAAGGAGTGTGGGTAGAACCTCACAAGTTTCATGTGAGGTTTGACCTTTGAGCCTAGAAGTAACCAGTCTAAGGGGATAGTGACCAATCAGAGGGGATATCAAAGCACCAGGATCTGCAGCCTTTCTAAGCCATAGGGAAAAGGAAATCAGTGGGACCTTTTCCCCCTCCCCATGTGGAAGTCCATTCTGTGGGACTCTTTCCCTCTCCCCATGTGGGAGACTGTACTTGTTCTTCAATAAATCTCCACCTTTTTTATACCACTTTCTATTCATGTATTCATTCTTTCATTCCAGCAGACAAAGAATCCGGGTTCCAGTCCAAAAATTCTGTATCATCTCCTTTTACAAATAATGAAGAAGTTGATATCATTAGTAAGTGGCATGGGCAGAATTATGTGCTTTTTTTAGTTACTCTGCCATATTGCCTTTAATCTCTGATAATCCTCTATATTATTGTTATATTCTATTACCAAAAAATTGTTCCAATAATTTCTTAAAGCTTTTAAAAATCTTCCTGCAGAACATGGTAGTGGAATAATGCTACTAATACAGTAGTAGAACGGTGGTGATATCTATATTCAGAGAGTTGATACTTCTTTCCCCCTACTTCACCCTACTTCTTGTCACTACTTTTCAGTAGGCAGGGATTCTTTCTGTTAAAATTAAGTAAAAATTGAAGTTCCTTGGTTATGTTCACAATATTCTGGAAGATGACCCTGTCAGCAAGGCAAAGCAAGAATTTATTAGTTTTATTAGATGCACCATTGAAAGAAAATAATCCTTTTCTGAAGCCTCATCTAAAAAAAGTTTATCATGTTTCTACTATCATTTCATTGATTTAGAACCAAATCAAAACTATTGTTGAAAAGTTTATCTTTAGAAATAAAAGCTATAGATTTGAAGGTTAAAACGTCAAGTCAGTGCTGGAATCATAGCACTTCGGATGATCACTGCAATCCTGCCCTGACAAGGAGCCCGTGCTGAGGATGGACCACGTGAAGCTAGTGACTGGTAAGAAATCAGCCAGGTTAGGAAGAGCACAGCATGGGCTGGAACTCTTCGGCTCATTTTGGATTGGAAAGTGAGAAAGCAGCCCTCACAGAGTCACCTCTTACCACATGCGTATACATTCATTTTGCTAGAATTATACTGAGAGGGTTAGCTTGAAATGCAGACAGATAGGGCAGAGTCCAATGAGAAATAAAGGCAGGTGGAACATAGGCAAGGGTAGACATGGCATTTTGAGCAGCCTAACCACAGGTGTTACAAAAAAACAAACAAAACAAACAAACAAACAAAAAACAAAGAAGAACAAATCAATACTTAGAGAGATGGAGTTATATTTATTACACGCAGGTCTAGAGGAAAATGTCTCTCAAATCCTGGGCCCCAACATACAGTAATTTTCCCTACTTATATGTTTTTACCTTTTTTTGTCTCCCAAATATTGAATGTTTCCACCCTCCCCCAACCCCCCTTTTGCAAGTTCTTAAAGAGCCCCTATGTGCTGGGCCTTGAGACCTCAACCAGAGGCTTAGCCTGGTGCCAGAACTGATAACCTTGTCTGGGGAAGGTTTAATGGCCTCTCTGAAGTGGGAATAGTCTTAGCAAGCAAGCATTTACAGAAGCCAAATAGCAGGGTTAAAATTTCAAACAGCAGTTTCATACAAGATGGATGCTTCACAGGAACCAACCAAGCAGAAATAATAAAATGTGTCTGGACTCAAAGTGGGAGTAATGGGAAACCAAGGGAGGGCCTGCAGTCACAAGGTGTAGGAACCCATAGAAGAGAAAATTCAGCACAGGAACAGAGAAAGAACCCATCAAAAGAGGAAAAGTTCAGGTCTGTTGCTGGGCAAGAACAATGAGGGAATCAATCAGGTGATGACACAGGTAGACACAGAGCCTGCTTGTAGCTAATACTACACACCCCTGGACTGCAAGGCTTTAACTGGCAGCCCATTATTGGTTCCCACTCCCCTTGCTGGGAATCTGAATCTGCTTGCAATAATTTTTCTACACTTTTGCTTAAATCTTTTGGTCCAGGGAACTCATTCTTTGGTGTTGCAAGACATGACACCAGGAAAAACACCTCACCTCACTGCTCCAGTTATCAATACGATTTAGCATTTTGTTTATAAAGGAATAATCAGACCCATTTTGAGAAAAGAATGACCATAACTTACTGAAATCCTGATAACTTATGTAAAACATAGTTTCTGAATCTAATTGAGAAGTATTTACATTATTTCCTTTAGTTGTGTCAAAGTTTACTAATTCTGAATTATCCAGACCCTAGATAAGGATATATAGGGATATTTCAAATCTTACTAGATGGACTTCTTACCTAATAATAAACAAACATGTAAATTGACCACACCTCCATTATGCCCACAGCCCATCAGAATGGGTATGCAAATTAATGCAACAAAGATGGGGGGTTAATTTGCATACATAGGCGCCCAGCAGCCTGGATCCTGGGAACATCATTGACACCCAGGTCACTCTGGGGTAGGCCCCGTGTGGGCCCTGAACAGCCCGGGAAGGGCCTGAGCCAGGGGACTCCTGGGCAGGGCCAAGACTGAGATTGGAGCCAAGGGGGGCCCTGCCCAGGCCTAAAGCCTGGGCCAGAGGCTTTAGTCCTAAGCAGGGTCCGAGCTGGCATTGGGAAGGAGCTGGGGGTCACCTGCCCAGGCCTGGGCAGGGACAGAGGCTTTAGGCTTAGGCAGGACTGAACCGGTGATTGGTGTGAACTACAGAGGAAACACCTTTTCTGACTGCTTATTGGCTAAGCTCCCTGTATGCCACTAGTAATATTCTTAGTAACTTTTATAATAAGAATCCAAAAAGGTGATCTAGGGTTTTTCCACCACACTCCTGGAGAAAAAAAAAACCAAGGTCTGCTGCTGGAGGACTAAGAAATGCCATATTCTGCCCTAGCTGGTTTGGCTCAGTGGATAATGCCTTGGCCTGCCGACAGCAGGGTCTGGGTTCAATTCTGATCAAGGGCATGTACCTAGGTTTCAGGCTCCTTTGTGGCCAGGGCCCAGGTCAGGGCTCATGCAGGAGGCAACCAATCAAAGTGTTCCTCTCGCTTTGATGTTTTTCTCTGTCTTTCCCTTTCTCTTCCACAATCTTTAAAGATAAATGGAAACATATCCTCAGGTGAGGATTAAAAAAATAATAATAATAAAGAAATGTCATATCCTATGAAAGACACATCTTGAAAATGCCTAAAGTAAGTTGTCATTTTTTCATGGTGAAGGGATTGGAGTCCATGTTGATGAAAACACCTTGGTGGCTGCGGTGACTGGCAGTGGCTGCAACAGCAGAGTGATAGGGCTGGTGCCTTCCCCTGATCAGCCCAGTCACCTCCCACAAAGGGAGGCCAGACTCCCCATTGGGAGCAGATTTAAGCAGTCAGTAGGACATCCCCTGAGGGCTCCCAGTATGTGAGAGGGGGCAGGCTGGGCTGAGGGTACCCCTCCAGTGCACAAATTTTGTGCACCAGGCCCCTAATCTAAATATATTGTCCAACATCAAGATTCTCTTCAAATGGAATAATAGCTTGCTTTTGACAAAATGAATGTAAACTGAATGAGTACAACTGGCAAGGATCATTGCTACTTTCATTCTCCAACTTAATTATAGATTTTAGTAGAATTTTATATGATGTTGAAAAGGAGAAACTAACAATTTGCAATGTAACTCTAAGAAAGCAAAGCATATAGACAAGATTTCTGATATCATGGTAAAGGAGGGACAAATGGAGATTTTACCTTGGACAAAATACTTAGAATGACATGATGGATTTCATAAAGTATTTAGAGAATGTCTATAAGGAGTAGATAGAAGATTTGTTCTCTGTGTTGTTAAACTATGTATTTAGAACTAAGAATGGGGACACCAGAAGAAAAGATGTGTGGGAATGTCTGGCACCAACAGTGGATAGTCTGGAAAGATTTAAAAATAGAAGAAATAAGAGAAAATGTTTTCACTTGACTAACTAAAAAGCTATTATGTATGGGATCATTGTTGATATGTAAGTTTGTATTAATTAGACAAAATATTTCCCACAATAGCACCAATTTTGACTGTAAATTAATTACTAGTAACATTTTATTAAATAAACTACCAGAAAGAAAAAGATGGTTTATAGACAATTAAGTCTAAGCAGAATATGAATCAGAAAAGTCCTCTTGGACTCTTATAGTTTAAACTGCCATACATCTAACTTGAACATGTTTAAGAAAAAAGGAAATTTTTTGGATAACTTAATTAGCTAGGTGTGGTTCTAGTTTAAAGAAAATGGATATCTGTTGTCAAAGTATGCCAGCTAAGTTCTTCATCCATCTCTAATATTTTCTTGTCTATAACTGCCTTTATTCTATATGCAGAGATTTTCAGTACTGTGGACATGATGGATGTCAGCACCCTGCACTGAAAGACATTATTGTCTTTTTATCATTATAGTCATTTTTAAGTAATTTAAGAGAGTTTTCCCCAATAAGTAATCTTCTATTGCCCTAAGCTGATGGGGACATAGCCCTTCTTGAATTCCTTTAGGATATGGTCATTAGAAATTTTATTCTAACTGAAATGTAATAACGTATAGTATATGAATAGTTTTAAAATTATTATTCATACTACATGTGCATATTTGTAACCTATAAAATATAACAATTGCAATTTTATTAATCTGTACTGCCAGTTGTATAGACCCTTGAAAGATTGTGTATTTTAATTTCTAACACTTGAAATTGTGAAGTCACAGATGGGAAAAGTGTTAGCAAAGCAGTATTAGTATAATTATATTAATGTAGTTACTACATATATATGCAAACTCATACATGCACATGCACACACAAATATACACCCTCATGCACACACACAAAGCAGACAAAAACCATTGCTCTAATGGAACTTAAAAGACAAGGTGTTAACTTGGTGGCAAACAGAATTAGCAGCTTTGAGTAAGTCTGTCATTTACTGTCACTTAGTCTTGGCAAAATCTCAATATGTAGCTGTCCTCCTAAATTTGAGGAACTTAGGACTACTGGTTAAACATAAAGGATTAAAATAATTTATCTCCATTTTCTCAAAAAGTTCAAATAACTGCATAAAATTGTATCAATAAATAAAGAAAAAGTGAGCAAAGCATAAGAAGAGACCATAGAAGATAAGAAAAACCAACACACTTTTGTAAGATAAAGTATGGATTTATAAATGCTAACAGTATCTGAGCAGGGAATACTGAAATCTAAATATCAGTATAAGAATGTGCAAATGTGAAAGAAACCAATGGAAAGCAAGCAGATTTTGAAAGTCTAATGAATCAAAATTACCATTACTTAGATTGGAAATAAAAGCAGGAGAACTGGTTGAAAATGAAATATTGAGACTCTCACTATTCTCTCTAAACCAGGAAGGCAGACACGCATCTGTTCCCTACCCAAGCAGGATAGAGCTTTACTTTCTGTAAAAGCTGAATGCGAGAGGGTTTCTAGACTCACAGACACCAGGGAAGGCTGAGGCTGGGGGTGATGTTTTCCTGAAGTTAAGAGAGATAAGCTAGAATCTGCATGCTAAAAGGTGAGATTCAAAGACCACTTCAACAGAATAATGGTAATAATATTTATACTTACTAGCAAAATTCATTTCAAGAAAAACTGACCCATAGGAGAAGGTCTAAAATAATATCTCAGAGCATCTACAAAACCAGATCCTGTTCAATACCTGACCTCTACTTTTCAAAATGGACAGTCCATGCACCTACTCCAGTTAATATTTTTCTGTGTTTTTTTTCCATTATGTAGTTGTATACATAATGATCTTTATATATTGGAGTCTCCAAAATAAAAACAGGTGAATGAAAAATGGAGGAAATTTATTAAATGATTCATAAAACAAAAGATAACAACAACAACAAAAACACAAAACATACAAAACAAACAAACAAAAAAACACTACCTAGTAAAAATGTTTTATTAAAAAAATACAAGAATGCTTTCAAGTACACATATAATTAATTAGAGAACATGACAGTGCTATTGAACATTTAAAAAAAATAGGAACCCAGCCAGTGTTGCTCAGTGGTTGAGCATTGACCTATAAATCAGGAGGTCACAGTTCGATTCCTGATCAGGGCACATGCCTGGGTTGCGGGCTCAATCCCCAGTAGAGGTGTGCAGGAGGCAGCCAATCAGTGGTTCTCAAACATCATTTCTCTTTCTTCCTCGCCCTTCCTCTATGATATCAATAAAAATAAATGAAAATAAAATAATAGGAGCAAAATAAATGTTAGTAGAATCTATAAAACAATGTAAAAGGAGTTTCCCCAAAAGTAGACCAATCAAATGAAGTAATAGAAAGTCATTTCAGCTAAGCTCATGAGCTTTTGAACTAAAAGTGCTCATTCATCTCCCAGCACAATAAACGCAGGTGTTTAGGTGGGTCATCAAGACATTTCAGAGGACAGGATATAAAGGAAGGTTTTAGAGGCTTTCAGGAAATGGGATTAAGTCACACAAAAGCAAACTGGAATCCAAATAACACTATATATTTCAAGGACAATGCTAGCAGTTACAGAACAATAGAAGGATGCTTTAAACTTCAGAAGGAAAAGTATTGCCAGCCTAGCTTTCTAAACTCAACCCTCTCAAAGTATTCAGTTGTGAAGAGAATGCAGTACAGTCCTCACCATAGCAGTAAGTGAGTTTATCACTGAGGTTGGATCATTGTAAGGGTAAGCCTTTACATTTCCTTGAGAATTTCTGTGTTTCGGCAGGCAACAGGCTCAAAATCTTTCTCAGCTCAGGTGCTGGTTTGGCTCACATGACTTTGTTTGCTCTGGTTAGAAAGGTCACTTCAGATTATTTTGTGTCCACTGGCTGTTCAGACTGATAAGACTCAGGAGGGATTCCAGTAAACACAGGTTTATTAAGTGCCAGTTTATTTAATCCCCGAATGGGCCAGGAAAAACAAGGGGCCATTGTGAGTCATCTCTACCCCCCGAGAAAAGGTTGTCCGCCCTTTCCTCACACAAATGCCCTCCATGTCACCCCTCTCTCCCAGAAGATAATTTTCATCTGCCACATTTTGAGATTGAGGAGTGGGTGAAAGACAGGACCTATTCCCCATTGTTGGTATATACCTAAATGCAACTTACTATTGTTTAATTACAGTTTGCATTCAATATTATTCTGTGTTATTTTCAGATGTACAATATAGTGATTAGAAAATCATGTACTTTAGGAATTAACCCCCCATATTTCAACTACTCACCTTGCCCCATACATAATTATTATGATATGGTTGACTATATTCCTTATGTTGTAATCTACATCTCTGTGACTATTCTTTAACTATCAATGTGTACTTTTTAATTCCTTCACCTTTTTACCCATCCCCACAACCATGTGCCCCTTTGTCACCTGTCACAAGAATGGATGTACCCCCATATTCATTGCCATGTTATTCACAATAGCCATGACATAGAAGCAACACAAGTGTCCATCAGTAGATGAGTAGATAAATAAAACTGTGTGGTATTTACACACAATGGAATACTACTCAGCCATAAAAAAAGAATGAAATGTTAAGTGAAATAGGTCAGACAAAGACAAATAATATACAATTTTACTTATATGTGGAATATAAATAACAAAATAACAAAAATAAATACAGACACATAGCTACAGAGAATGAATTAAATGCATTTTTACAATGTCATTTCTGAAAATAAAATGTTTCAATATGCAAGTTCTCAAAACTAATGTATCACCTAAACAAAGATGTTCAGGATGCTACTGTGATTATGTGCCTTTTTGTACATAAGATAGAAAGCAAAGGAGGGTCCATAAATCCACCTTAGATAAGCAATCCAATGCAAGAGAGATTATGAGGCTCAGTCAGACTGGAAAGCAGGAGAAAAAATCATTCATAGATATAAGGACAATTAAGGAAACAAAAGGGTGTGGTGATTTTTCTTCTAGAAAAACTATAAGATATTCAAGAAATACACTATGTTTTCTTAGTTGTGAATAATATTTCCATGATCAAAGTAATGTATTAATTAAAGTAGAAATGGTTTTATATTATATTATATATAGTGATATGATTACCAAGATCAAGATCAAGATAGTTAACACTTTCACCATCTCCACACTTAACTCTTGTGTGTATATGTGTGTGTGTGTGTATGTGTGTTGTGTGTGGTGAGAAGATATAGATCTTCTCTCAGCAACTTACAACTATACAATATCATATTGTAAATTCATGCACTGGAGCGAGGGTATTGGGGTGGCCCTCAGCCTGGCCTGCCCTCTCTCACAGTCAGGGGCAGGAGGTGACCTGGCAATCAGGGGAAGGTGATGCCCCCACTGCTGCTGCCACTACCACTGCCAGTAGCACAAGCCTTGGCCGGCCCTGGTTACCTGAGCCTCAGGTGGCCCTGGGTGACTAGGCAGCTGCCATCAATGGCTTGCCTGTACCTCGGGCCAGCCTTAGGTGGCTGTGCAGCCTCTATTTAGGCTTGCCTGCACCTCAGGCATCAGCTGGGCAGCCACCATATGAGGCTTGCCTGTGCTTCTGGCCAGCCCTGGCCTGTTGGGGGACTAAGGGGACTGGGGAATTCTGGAGTCAGTTGCCCTGGTGGGGCTGAGGGGACTGGGCACCGCTATCATGTGGCTATGGGTGCCACCATCTTTGAGGATGTGGCAGTCAATTAGCATATTCTCTCCTTATTGGCTGTGGGCGCCACCATCTTTGTGAGGGCATGATGGTCAATTAGCATAATTCCCTTTTAGTATATAGGATTAAATCTCACCCCAAAAATATTTTCCCATTGATTTTTAGCAAGAGTGGGAGAGAGGGATGAAGGGAGGATGGGAGGAAGGAGGTACGGGGGTTGTGGGGGAGACATCAGTTGTTGCCTCCCACATGCTCCTTAAAGGGTGAAGATCTAACCTGCAGCCCAGGTACATGCCCTTGACTGGGAGGCGACCCTCCAGTGCAGGAGCCAATGCTGTGAGCACTAAGATACACCAGCCAGGGAGTTTTTCCAGCTTTTCTTGCAGTCGTTATGGGTTTCTATATATATGATCATGACATCTGCAAGCAGAAACAATTTTACTTCTCCCTTTCTGATTCTGATATCTTTTATTTCTTTTTCTGACTTAACTGCTGTAGCCAGGACTTTCAATACTCTGTTGTATAAAAGTTATAAGAGTGGGCATCCTTATTTTATCCTAATCACCTTGTGTTTTTAAGCAAGCTTTTGGTGAAAGTCTGCCTAACATGCCATCTTTCTATTTTTTTTTATTATTTATCTTACCCTAAAAAATGTATATCACTTCATCTCTATTGAAATGAAGACCTAATCGCAAATGGGTGAAGAGGAACTATAGAAAAGATGTCATTAATTGTAATAGCACTTAAAAGTGTGAAAATTGTGCCTTAAATACCTAATCTAAAGAAAGTTATTCATCTCATTTGAAGAAAGCTGAAGGATTGCCTCTATATATGACACTACTCTTTAAATAATAACACTTTATAACTTTATTACTGTCTGAAGGAAATGCCACTTAATTCTTTTGCCAAAGTAGCAGTGCCTGCTTCTCATTTAACAATTTTGCCATTTTTTTTCTTGAAACTGCTTGTGTATTCCACAGGCTCATTTGTTACATTTATCTTTCTAACCATATCAAATTGAATGGAATAGGTTATTTGGCTCATTCTGTGCACAGTGTGGTCTCTCCTGGCATGCTTCTCAACGCATTATAACATTTTTAAAGAAAACCCTATTACTGCAAGATAACTTTCAGATTAAAATGTAAACGTGTCGGTCTGCTGCCTTGCCTTGTTTGTAATCCCAGGAGTCAAAAGACAGAAACGCTTGGGGTCTAATACAAATATCTTTCCAATTAGCATAATGAACTTGATATCATAGAGAATCAAGCAGCAGAAGACTCTATTTCCTTCTGGCCATACAGAGATGCTATGCACTCACTGTTCATCATATTTATCTAATTCACTTTCTTATTTCAGCTGCAGAAAAGGAGGGACGATGAAACTCTCTGGGAGATACAAAACGATTTTAACAGCACTCAATAAATAAGAGTCAGGTGGAGACTGTCAGTAAGTCAAACGGTATTAAGAAGAAAAAAAAGCAGACCTTCGTGAGTTTACTTTCTAAGTCCATTTCTAAAACCCACAGGCCAGGATATAATAGAGAATAATTATTAAACAATTAGGAAATTAATTATTAATTTAAGGAAAAATAAACGAGGTATCGTAAGTGTTAAGAACGAATTCAATGGCGTAGAATGCAGTGATTAGGTCTTCGTAATTTCAAGTTAAAATAAGGAACCTGGGAGCCTGACTAATTGACAAGGAAAGGTTCCCCGCTCATTTGGAGAGCTTTAAGTCAGGTGTTCCTTATGTACTCTTCCAGCTTCTAGGCCTAGGGGCTCCTCCAGGGCTTCTCTGGGAGTAAGGAGGGCACACGGAAAGGTATTTGTACTATATTTTGGGTACATGCAGAGCAAGAGGATGGCACAGGAAAACAAAAATAGGTAGAGGAGAGCTACATTTAGAGATAAAAGGTAGTGATAAATCATGCAAGCTGAAGGGTAAGAAATCTCTGCCAACAAAAACGAGCTTCCACATCTATGATGATCTATCAACACGCAATGCCTCTACCTCCATCTTGGCTCATTTTGGCGATTGCATTTTCTGAAGCCATTGAAGGTTATAATGAATCTTGATTTCAAGAGAACTATCTGCCAAGGCTATTTGAGAAAATAGGCACAGATCACTTACGCATTTATTTAGTTGTAATGATCTGGACTGGAAACCACGTCTTAGGAAAAATAAATTATCTTGCAGGACATAATCCTTTGGCTACACAAACTTGAAATATTGCACACTGTAGGTTTGCTGCATTTGCTCCAGTCAGAGCATGACACCTTCCAGATGTTTCTAATATCACTCTGAACTCTCTGGCTAAGCCTACAGTTTAATTTATATCAATGAAAGCCCCCAAATGGATAAAGCATTGGTCCTCAAATTTTAGCTTTCAAATTTTAGCATGCACCAGGATTACCTGGATGATTTGTAAAATTACAGATAATTTGTTCTTACCTCCATTTTCTGAATCAGTAAGTCTGGCGTTGAACCTGAGAATTTGCATTTGTAATAATGTCCCAAGTGGTGCTGATACTTCTGGTCTGGAGACCACCTTTAAGTTCTATAGGCATAGTGTAAATATTGCTATTATAGAAAGTTTGAAAAGATCCTAACAATTTTAAATCCAATTAGTTAATCTGGATTCATATGGTATATGTCATTTATATTCGATAACATGTCAATTATTTGTTAACATATGTTATGTGATATAAATTGTGTAAAATACTATAAAATAATGAGAAATGTTACTCTCAATCTAAGTGCAAATTTTATATAACTTTAGAGAAAATTTCATCATTTGTAGACATCTAGACAACTGCAAATAAAAGAAAACTGCTTAAGATGACATATATTTCTGTATAAAGTTGACTTACTGAAAAGTTGCAACATATCACATTGTCATTCGCAGCTAAATAGCCTTATCAGAAAAACTATATAGACACTTAGGTCACCAGAATACTTAATAAGAGCAACCTTTTCCCATAGTAAATAGAATAATTAATATAACTTAGAAAACAAATAGAACATACACACAAAGGTGAGCTATGCTGTACGATAAAGAAATTGTTATATCTACTGTGAAGATATTAATGTTGGGTCCATTTTTTTTTTTAAATATATTTTTATTGATTTCAAAGGAAGGGAGAGGAAGAGAAAGATAGAAACACACCCCCTATTGGGGAATGAGCCTGAATCCCAGGCATGCGCCCCTGACTGGAATCAGACCTGGGGCCCTTCAGTCCACAGGCTGATGCTCTATCCACTGAGCCAGACCAGCTAGGGTGGGATGATGGTTTTAAATCAGTGTTTCCCAAACTTCTCTCATGATGAGAATCACCTGGTGGAGTTGTTAAAACACAGATTCCTGAATCCCAACTAAGAAGTGCTAAACTAGAATTTCCTGGGTCTTTAAATTCTGTAATATCTAGTAAATGTATAATTGAAATTTTTTACTGACCCCAGTCTACAATTTACCTCACTTATTAATGTATATTATATTTCAATAACTGATATATATTTATATATATATATTTATACATTCTTATATCAACATGATATATACATACATATATATATATACATATATATATATATATACATACACACACACACACACACACACACACACTGAGTGGCCAGATTATTATGATCTCTGAACACATAATAATCTGGACACTCAGTGTGTGTATGTGTATATATATATATATATATATATATATATATATATATATATATATTAGAGGCCTGGTGAATGAATTCGTGCATGGGTGGAGTCCAGCCAGACTGGCCAGGGGGAAGGGAGATGGGTGGTTGGCTGGCCTGCCTGCTGGTCCAACTCCTGGTCAAGGGGACAATTTGCATATTAGCTTTTTATTATATAGGATATACACTGAGTGACCAGGTGCTGGGGTGGGAGGGTACGGCCTCACTGGCCCAGACTGGCCTCAGGTCCTTTGGCCCTGGTCTGAGGCGCAAATGTGTAAGGGCATGACAACCATTTGCATATTAGTTCTTTATTATATAGGACTAGAGGCCTGATGCACAAAATTTGTGCAAGAATAGGCCTTCCTTCCCCTGACTGCTTATCTTATAGCCCTGACTTTATATGAAGGACATCTGGTCTCTTTAGCATATTATGTTTTTATTATTATTTTTATTATTATATTTTCATTATTTTTTAAGCTATTGTCTTTTGTCATGGATGCAATTATTTCCTTTAGATTTGAGAAACTTAAACATGTTTCTAAAAGTGTTACATTATAATTTTATTTTCATCAGGAATAAAGTCTTTAACTCATTGATGCTGTTGGAATTGATATAAATTTCCCCCTGGGCTTTAAAATTTTATCTTGAATATTTATATTTTTAGGTAGTTTTCTCTCTCTCCAAACTTACTCCCCTAGTTTGGTGGCTTTATTCTTGTCCTTCCCATCTGTCTCTCCTTCTGGTGAAGTATTATGGAGAAAAGCATTCATATATTGATGATTTAAATGTATTTCCTTGTAGGGATACTAAGTATTTTCACCTCAAGCCAGTGCTCTGTTATCCCATCTTGAAGAAATGTGTATGATTTATCCTGTCACTTTAAGAAAGCAACTATTTATTATGAACAACAGTCTTGAGTAAATCTTTGTAAATCCTTGGTCTATGTAATAAACCTTGGTATAATCCTCACCCCCACACACATGCATTCAATTCTAATTTTTTCAGAGAAGCTCAGCTTCCAGAAACTATTGTCTTTTTCCTAGTCTAGTTTCTACTTCCACGACCTTATTTGCCTTTTGTTTTATTTAAGGCCCACAGAGAAAGGTTTTCTTTTTATTTTAAAGTTCTGTAATTTTCAGATATCTCCATAAATCATTCACTCTAGTATCTTGACTGGAATAGCACACATACATGCACACTTTTTTTTTTTTTAAAGGATCATGATTTTCATTTTTGATTGGGAATGCAGGTAGAGGCATTATGCAAAGGATGAGATTATCTTCTTTAATACTTTTTTATATCCTATTTCAGTGTTTTGCATGTCATAGAATGATGTAAAGACTGTTGAGTGACTCTATCCAAAATGTGTAATGAATGCCATTATATATCCTTTTTTCAAAGCCGTCAGAATCCCAAATTTATTCTGGTAATAAGCAACATAATTTGAAAGATCTGACTCCATTTAGGAAATGAATATATCCCCTTTTATTATATGTACAGAATTTTTAAAATCATCTTAATATTTCAAAATGTGCTCAATACTTTGATATCTAGCTATGTCCCAATATAATGTACTAGAGGCCTGTTGCACAAAGATTCATGCAATAAGTGTTTCCTTCCCCTGGCTGCTGGCACCAGTTTCCTTCCGGCACATGGGATCTGGGTCGCAGTGGAGCCAAGTCCGCAGCCTTCAGAGTTGGCTCTGGTCGTGGGCTGAACCTTCAGCCTTCAGTCTTCAGTCCTAACTCTGGCAGGCCTTCATGCCTGCACGTGCAAATTAACTGCCATCTTTGGTGGGTTAATTTGCATAACCACTCCTGATTGGATGGTGGGTGTAACGGAGGTGTGGTCAATTTACATGTTTGCCTATTATTAGGTAAGATTGTCTTACTTATAGACTCACCAGCTATGTGGTTTCTAACAGGAGCTATTCTAATGTGATTAAATGTACTTAATAGCGAAGTGTACCTGTTGCTGCTTGAAAATGCATTATTTAAAATAAATAAATAAACAAACCTTTTAAACCACTGTATATATTCCTGGGTATGTTTCATGTTGCTACATCAATCATCATTCTTTTATATTATAATCTATTAGTGGTTAGTATTAGTGTACATATACTGTAGAGTATATATCAACATAAATAATGTATATATCTAAAGTATATATCTATATCTATATCTATATCTATATCTATATCTATATCCATATATCTATAACAAACTTCCTGTTACAAAAATTCTGCTCCACCATGGCTGGGTGTCTCTGTTGGTTGGAGTGTCACCTGTACAGCAAAAAGGTTACAGGTTTGATTGCCAGTCAGGGCATGTTTGGAGACATCCAATGATGTTTCTCTCTCACATTGATGTTTTACTCTCCCTTCTTTATTCTCTAAAATAAATACAAGCATATCCTCAGGTGAGGATTAAAAATGAATAAATAGCCGAAACCAGTGGACAGAGCGTCGGCTTGGGGACTGAAGGGTCCCGGGTTCGATTCCGGTCAAGGGCATGTACCTTGGTTGCGGGCATATCCCCAGTAGAGAGTGTGCAAGAGGCAGCTGATCGATGACTCTCTCTCATCGATGTTTCTAACTCTGCATCTCTCTCCCTTCCTCTCTGTACAAAATCAATAAAATATATTTAAAAAAATGAATAAATAAATAAGAATTCTTTCTTTCCCATATCCCTTTTAATATAAGGTCATATAACCAGAATCTTTTTCAAAAGCATTTGATATAACAGTCTAATGCACACACATTCTTTGGGACAACTGCCAACCTGAAAAAGAGAGGAAAATCTTAACAGGAAAAAAAAAGGCCAGTGTTTCAAAGCAAAGAGAATATCTGAATAGGTCTACAAAAAAAATCTTTGTAATGCTGCTACCTAGCACTTGAATATAATATTAATCAAAGCTAAATAGCTATTCCCTTTTTTCCCTCTACATCTGGAACTTTAATTTAGTGTGTGTTTTTTTCCTACTATAATTCCATATTCACAAGCCTTATTAAAATTAATTGTTCTTTTCATTTTTAACTTGTCTTGTTAAAAACTGTGGTTTCAAAACTATAACTTTCCTACCTGCCATTACTATGAACAAAGAGCATGAAAATTTGAGAGTACAGCATAAGAAAAATTACTTTAAAAAAGCTGCATGGCTTAAACAAGGACCAATTAAAACAATATACTTTTACTCAGTAGTGTATTTCTTAGATATTTTGAAATTTATTTTGCTGTACTTATATTTAAACTATATGGTATACATTATTTTTATAAAAATACCAATCCCTTGAAGATAAACAATTCACTTACATTTTTGTAAAGCTTTAATTACATAACTTTGAGCCAATTAATACTCTTAGAGATTTGCCTCATTATTTGGAGGTTCAATCCCTGACATAACTTCAAAACGAGGCTATATTTACCCCTCCTCTCCTATTCTCCACCTAAAGGAGTCATACCACCATTGACTTAGGCACACACACCAGCATCTCTGGAATTGTCTTATACTACCCCTTCCTCTATTTTCTGTAGCTAGGCAATTACCAGATTATATACTCTGCTCTCTAAACATATTTAAAATCCATTCTTTTTTTCTACCCTCAATTTTGTAATACTTTCCCAAAATGTGGTACAGTTTAAAATGCCTCCTTCTTCAGATTCGTCAGCTCCATGAATCAAAAATGACTTTTCCAACATTTTCAAACCTGTTAACATTTGCTCAATTAAATCCTTTGAATTGCTCCTTCAGTTTCTTCAGAATCAAATTAACCTTCATGTGAAATCCACTTACCATTGTGTCCAATGGCCTCTCCTGCTTCATTCCATGTCATATGTTTATGTAATGAACTCATTTATAGTACTTAGTATATATCAGGCACTGTTTTAAAGTTTTTATAAATACCTGCCTTATAAGCAGGCATTGCTATGGCTGCCATTTAACAATTGAGGAAGCTGAGGCCCCCAGCAGTAAAGCACTTGGCCATAAGCACCCAGTTTCTAAGTGGCAGCATCTGGCTCTACAACCTCTGCATTCAATGATCCTTCCTTCTGCCTTTCTCTTCCTTCTGCTTCATGAAGTCAGTAGTACTGGAAAATCATAGTTGTATTTTTTAGATAATTCGTATCTCCTTTTACCTTGGTGCCCTCAAATGTTTTGTGCTTTCTCGTTGGAATGTGTGTTTCTCTATACATATTTTTTTTTCTCACATTATAAAACAAACTCAAATGGAAATTATCTTATTCCTTTCTCCCTTGCTTTCCTATAGTCAATACGATACCGAGTGCATACATCTTTAAACTAAAAGGCAAACAAAAACCATCTTTCATCCTATCACGTTTCCTTTATCCCCATGAATATTAGTGTAGTTCTGGCCAAACATCCCTTATAATTAGGTCTCAGAAAAGAACAGAGGCTACCATCCAGTTAGAAAAAAATAAAATTATTAAAGAGTCTAACCAAGCGTATAACTCACAGCATGGCTGGAGTAAAGGGAAACACGTGAAATGGGATGGAGGCACTGCTGTTCCTTTCTTTAAAGTTAGAGAAGAGAACAGCTCCTGGACCAGAAGGCAGGAGCCTGGGAGAAGGCCACTTTGTCTGGCGCTGCGGCTGCTGTTGGAGGGATGCTTCCAGCCTCAGGCCTATGGAGAGTGGTCCAGAGAAACAAACATGCTGATAGCAACGTCTTTTCTCCCTACTCATTTCCCTCAGGGCTTTCCCTACTGGACTCCACTGGAATCTAGAAGGCAAGCACTGGTTAGCTCATACAGGTCAAGTTCCTGTGGTAGCGAGAAACACGGAGGGAGTGAAGGGTGAAACTGGAGGGAAATAATAAAGATTCCAAGCCCACACGCCTCATGTTAGAGGACAACACCTCCCTCCTTCGGAGCTCATTGAGATGTAAACTTACAATGGATGACTGAAATGCTTAGATCTGCTTAAGATCGATTATTTAAGTAGAGTTGAATGTTTGCAAAGTTAATGTGAAGAGATTCAAGCTTGTGGTTGTCAAAGTGTAATCTATATTAAGACCAGACAGACAATTAAAACTTGTACAGAATGATTGAATGTTTGCTTGACTAATTTAATTTTTTTTCTCTATTTGTAATTTGCTTTCTCCAGCCAAAAAATATAATGTTACTGACCTGTACTTCCCTTAGAGTTCTATCTGCATATCAGACTATGAATATCCACCAATACTGATATTTTTATGTCAGTCACTAAAGAAATTGTAATGTGACCAATTTATCCTGTTTATAGGATACAGAAAGTAACAAGTTGGATATTTTTTAGCAGCTTATTATTATAAATGCCATTTTGACTCAGTTTTATTTGATTACAGTAACCAAAGGGGGAAAGATTAGTGGTATTTTGGTCAATGAAAGCCAACCAAATGAAAGGAAAGATTTGAAGGTAGAAAATATAAGTTTAGTAATTCCTGGTTTCTTTCCTGTCTTCTTAAAAGTAATGTATTTTCAAATATTTGTTGTTAGTGCACACAGTGGTTCCTGTAGTCTTGTTATAACTACTGGATGTCTACACATTTATAATACCTTTAGATTATTAAAATTGAGTATGTATCTACTAGTTATTACTTCTTAATCCCATCACCCATTTTTACACTATTCCCCAATACCTTTCCCCTCTGGCCTCCATCAATTTATTCCCAGAATTTATAAGTCTGTTTCTATTTTGTTTGTTCATTTATATTTTTCTTTATATTCCACATATATAAGTAATATCCTGGTATTTGTTTTTCTCTGGGTTATTTCACTTGGCATAATATTGTGTGGGCCCATCCATTGGGATGTAAGGTAGAGTGTAAGGAATATAATTAACAATACTGTAATAAACATTATGAATTATTAGAGGGAACACTTTATTACCTATATGAATGTCTGCCTCTGTGCCGAACACCTGAAACTAATACAAAATAGTATTGAATGCAAAGTATAATAAAAACAAAATAAAAAATTAAAATTTGATTATGGATGCCAGTGGAGAAAAAAGAAGGATCCTGCTATGAAGTTTATAATAATGCAGTTTAATATCAATATAAGCTACAAGGACATTTATTTCTAGTATTACGGAATCTAAATTTATTTACTAATTTTATATAACAAAAACTAAACATGTTGCATCGAATTATATATGCATAATGGAGCTGGGGGAAAAAAAGAAGAAGAAGAAGACATCTTCAGAAACTAAATGCAAAATAAAATAAGGAATCCTGAGCGGTAGAGAGCAGCCAGGCTCATTTTGCTTCAGGGCAGGCTCCATTTCCTGGTGACTTCAGTGATGGTTTCAACTGTCACCTGGTACACAAGGACAGGAGAACAGCACAAGGATTTCACCCTAACTAAGAGTCTAATAGGAGTCTGCACAAAGTGCTTCTACTTTTGGTGAATGTGTGGACTGGAAATAAACCTACTCCTGAGAAGGTGAAATTAAGAAAATTACCCGACTTGAATTTGGCTCTGTGGGGAAGGCAAAACATTATCTCTTGAGAAATTACAAACACAAAGTAGAGCTCATGGAGGTTTGTAGCTCAGATTCATGCAATTTGGTCTGAGAAAACTTTGCAAGAGCATACAAATGTTTTCCTGTATTGGCAAACCCATCAAACCATGGAACAAGCTATTACAAATGAAAGTCACGAACAAAGCAGGGATTAAGATCATCAGTAAAAAGAGGATGTCCAGGAGCATTATCAATAACAAGAAAAATCTCGAAAAGTGTGTTATTCTCCAAACAGTACTCCTCCATTTCACTGGCCTAGCAACACAAGAAGGCATCTTGGACGAGGAGCTGGGTCACCCATGACTTCCTCCTTTTCCTGTAATACACTGGTAGTGTGTTCTTATTGATATGCTTGAAGGCTCTGGGGTTCTGTTTGTTTGTTTGTTTGTTTGTTTGTTTATTTATTTACTTATTTATTTTGCATCTTACTCTTTTAATTTTCTCTTGGGCCCTGGGGTTCTTACTGTGCCAGATCACAAGGGTTTCAATTTGTAGCCTGTAGCATTGCCCCCAAGCCAAGCATAACTGTTATTTTGTCATCAAGAGCTTCAGAACCTGACATTGGCTTTACCTCCTTTATAGAGGAACGTCCTTCCCAGAGAAATTTGTTTCCAGAATAGGGAGGTTTCACCTTTATTGAATATTTGCTCTGGCAAGTAATTTCCCTTCACAATCAGCTTATCTAGAATTTCTAATAATTATTCAGCTGCTTTCATGTCAACACTCACAGACTCACTACTCACTTTCACATTATGGAGTAACTAACAATTATTGAATCTTTTAAATTATCCAGAACTAGCAATAAATTCAACAGTGGGGGTGCGGCCTTTTTTTTTTTTTTTTTCAACATTACAAACAAACCTTTGGTTTGGCTATAATTGTCATGGAGCTGAGCGAAATATGCCTCTGTCTGGTCTTCAATCAGGGTCATTAGGAGTTTCTCCATGTCTGATATGGGCCTTTCTTGAATCTTTGTTAGTCTCTTTGCCTTCAATAAAGCAGATCCTTTAGCAGTTTCCACCCCTTTGCTCTTGTTCTTGAAGATTATAGCTATGGCGCAATGGGACATGCCTGACTGGTGAGCAATAACCATCACTGATTTTCCACCTTCGTAGTCCTTAATCACTTCTAATTTTATTTCCATGTCAATCACTTGACATGGCCCCTTACTGGACACATTAACGTTGGATTTTATATGCTTCGGAGACATGAAGAACAAGACAACACAAAATTAAATTAAGCACAAGAGGAAATGATGCATTCAAGATACACGGTAAACAGAAGAAATGTGAGGCTATTGCAGTGTAACATGGCATACCGTTTTTACAGCAAACTTATTTATAAGTAGAGAAAAGTGCCACTAAAATAACCACAAAAAGTATACAAAATACATAAACCAGTAACACAGTTATGTGTTATTATTTGCAAGTATTATATGCTGCACAGAATTGCATGTGCTACATTTTTTATAAATCTGGCAGCACAGTAGACTTGTTTACACTGGCATCACCACAAACTTGAGTAAAGCCTTATGCTGTACATTATTATGTGATTGAAATTATTTCGCTCCATTATAATCTTATGGAACCATCACTGTATATGTGATACTGCATAATTTTTCTTTTTGAGGGGGGTGGATAGAAAAACTTAGGTGCTGGGTAGAGAAAAAAAACAGGCACATATTAAGAATAAAGCTGTATTTTCTCTGTTTGTCTACCTAAAGTGTCTAGACAAGATAAAAACAAGGATTGTTCAGTAAGTGAATTGCTTTATAGGAGACTAGATGCCTGGTGCACAAATTTGTGCCTGGGTGGGGTCCAGCTGTCCAGCGGATCCACCCCAATTGAGGCTGATAGGGCCAGGCCAGCTGTGGGGAGGAGCTGTGGGTGGTCGGCCAGTCAACTCCATCCTTGGACAAATTCCCAGTTGAACCCCCCAGTTGAACTCCTGGTGGAGAGGACAATTTGCATATTAGCCTTTCATTATATAGGATAGGTAAACCATCATCTAACATATCCTGGAATTAGTCTGATGAAGCAAAGACACTTATGTGTTTCTCAAATTTGAGAGCTTTTAACACAATAAATAAACTAACAGAAATGTATGACAAATTACTATTAGTCTTTATGCACTCTTTCTTACAAATTGTTTGACATGTACATTCTAAATTAAAAAAAAAAATTTAGGAAGCAAAAGTGAGATAAATGAATTTCTTTGCCTGTTTATTATTTTTTTTCTTTAACATTTTATCATATTGCCTGTACTTAAACTGACACCAGGGAAATATTTAAACATCAATTAGCATTGATCTGAAGTAAAAAATAAATAATTTTTTGTAACAAGCAGATTAATAGTGACCACTGAAAGATACTCACATTCTAATCCCCAAAATCTGTGACTATGTTAGATTAAAGGACAAAATGGAATTAAGGTTGTAGTTGCAACTAAATTGGCTAATCAGCAGCATTTACGATGGGAAGTTCATCCTGGATTATTTGAGTAGTCTCATTATAATCACAAGGTCTTTAAAGTGGAAGAGGGAGGCAAAACAGATAAAGAGGTGATGCAACAATGGAAGGAAGGTTACAGTGATGCAATTTGAACAGAATTTGATCCATCCTTTCTGGCTTTGTTGATGGAAGAAGGGAGCCACCAGTCAAAGAATGCCTGCTTCCTTCATAATCTGGAAATGTCAAGAAAATGAATTCTCCTCTAGAGCTGCTAGGAAAGTATGCTTCTTTGCCAACACCTTGACTTGAGCCCAATGAGACTTCTGGATGCCAGATCAAGAAAATAATAAATGTGTGTTGTTTTAAGCTGTTATGGTTGTGATCATTTGTTACAAAACCAATATATTAAATACAGTTCCTAGCAAGATCAGATAATGTGTTGTTTTACTCTCAATTCTGGCAACAGAAAGGCTAACAAGAAGGTCTAAATTATTAAAGTCAATCAAACTATATAAAACCACTGTTATGTATTTAACACTTTGCAGTGCCAATTAAATAATCTAGTCAGTTAAAATTTGTTGAAAGAATTGGTAGAAAAAGAATATGCATATATGAAAATATTAAACCACACTTAACTGTGGCATCTGAGTAGTATGTGGATCCAAACAAGGAGAGAAGGTGGAGAGTGAAAAACTCTAACTTGAAGAAGTTTGGATATACCTATGAAGAGGAGAGACTCTAGGACCAGTCTAAGTGAAAGAATACAGCCCCTTGGACCATCTGTAAGGAGGACACCCAGAGGGGAAAAAGCCAGAGCACAGGCTCCTGCCAACACACACGGATCTCTCTCACACACCTTCTCCCAGTCTACATCCAGATATAGTTCATCTTTCATCTTCCCCAAGCACCAACTTTGTTTTTCTCCCCTGTTCCCATGGCTTTGCTCAACATTCCCCCCCCTGCTGAAATATTTAAGTATTTCACCTCATACCCAAATTAAAACATAGACTATTCTTTTTCAAGATGCAGCTCATGAATCACTTAATTACATCTCTCTTTTGTATGACTGCTTTGTCCTTTGGTTATAGAGCTCAAAATGATTTGTTTAGTTTATTAGTATGTGTCTTTTATCCTTGATGCTCAAATGATTTGGAGGCAACCACCCTTTATATTTACCTCCAGATGTGCTGCTCATAGTAGGCATTACAAAATAAGGTAGGGAATGAAGTAGTATTTTTTTTTTCCCTCTGTGTGTGCTCTTTTTTTACACCAATGAAACCAAATTTTGAAAAATTCATAAATCTCAAAGAAGTATGTTCAAACTTCAGAGAAAAACGTTGGCTCACCAAAATGTTTTTCCTGCTATTTTGGTCAGGTGACTCTTTTTACCAGATATTCTTCATAAAATATTCTGAAATACAATCTGAATCATGCTTTCGCCCATTTAAATTACTTGCTGCTACTTCATGAAGATAAAAAATTAAGTGATCTATTTTTAAGCTTACATAAAAATGAGTCCTTCATTATCATAATACCTAAAAGCTTTAAATAGGTCAGAAATTGTATTTCTCTTAGAATTCATTAAGAGAATATCAATACTTATAATTAAGAAAAACTCAACTATAAAAGTGATTTCATATTCCAGTGAACTTAAACTTTATTTCTTATTATTTTTCTTCCTGCAAGCATTGGCATAAGTGAATAAAGGACACATTGTTTGGGAAGAATAAAAACATTTTATGTAAATTAGAAAAGGGATAGGCAGAAGTATCATTTGGCAGCTTGCTATCACATTTCAATGAGTGCTGAAGTTATTAGAAATGGTAAAAATTACAATAATGTATTTATTTAAATTCCTGTAAGTACTACAAAGAAGTAAACAAAAATAACATGAGTCATTTCAAAACATAGTAGAAAATAATGATATTTAAAAAACACAGTTTGCCCCAAAATATGCACAAGCCATGGTTGCTAGGGGGAAAAAAAATAATCCCAATAGGTTTAAAATTGTTTTTCCTCTCCATAAAATTGCATTTAAACCATATATTGATGCTATACTATTTTGTTGAACATGTTTTCTATTTTGTTGTTCTTTATCTTTTACTACCATAACATTTTCCTTGTCATAATATTTTCAGGGAACAAAAATAAAAGGAAATTATATGTTTGGGAAGAGGTTAAATGTAAAAGCAAAACATGTTTGTTTATTTTCTGCCTTAGTAACAAAAATTTCTCAATAAGATTTAGATTTTTTACCTTAAAAAGTAGAAAAAAAAATTAATTCATTTTTATTTGTAATTGTTTTAATTAGAGTGTCATTGTCATACAATATTATATTAGTTTCAGGTGTACAAAAAAGAGAGTCAACATTTAGAAACCTTACATGTGATCACCACGGTAGCTATTGTAATCCTCTGTCACCATGCAAAATTATTAGGATATTATTGTCTGTTTATTCCCTGTGCTGTACACTATATTTCCGTGGCTTAGTTGTTTTGCAATGGGAATTTGTATCTTTATCTTCCTGTACATTTTTCTTCCATCTTTTACCTCCTTCTGGCAAACATTAGTTTGCTCTCTGTACCGGTGAGCCTTCTGTTTTGTTTGTTCATTTTTATATTCTACATTTAAGTGAAATTAGATGGTATTTGCCTTTCTCTCATTTATCTATATATATAAAAGCCTAAGTGACTGTTATGACAGAATGACAGGAACAACTGGAACGACCAGTCAACCGGTCACTATGATGCACATTGACCACCAGGGGCAAACACAGGAGCTAACCCCTGGTGGTCAGTGCACTCCCACCCACTCAGCTAGAAGCTGGGCTCATGGCTGGCGAGCACAACTGTAGCGGCAGGAGCCTCTCCCAACTCTACGGCAGTGCTCCCAAGTGGCAGCGGCCGGCACAGTGGGCCAGGATGAGTGTGAGCAGCACTGGCTTGAGCTCCTCCCTTGCCATCTGCCATTTAGCTCACTGCTACATCCCCAAGGTGTTCCGATTACAAGAGGGTGCAGACCAGGCTGAGGAACCCCTCCCCAACCCCCCATGCATGAATCCATGCACCGGGCCTCTATCTTAGCAAAATACATTCAAGGTCCATTCATGTTGTCACAAGATTTAATTCTTTTTTGTTGCTGTTTAGTATCCCAGTGTGTATATGTGCATGTATGTATGGATATACCACAACTTATTTATTCACTCATCTGTCAATAGGCAGCAAGGTTACTTTAATATCTTGGTTATTGTAAACAATGTTGCAATGAATACAGGGTTCTTTTATCTTTTTTAATTAGTGGGTTTTTTGTTTGTTTGTTTGTTTGTTTCTTAGTTAAATATTCAGATGTTGAGTTGCTAGGTCATACGATAGTTTTATTTTTACTTTTTGAGGAATATCCATACAGTTTTCTATAGTGATTGCATCAATTGCAGTCTATTCAAAAGTGTATCAGGGTTTCTTTTTCTCCACATTTTTGCCAACACTTGTTACTTTTTTACTTTGATCATAGCCATTCTAACAGGTGCGAGGTGACATCTCATTGTGGTTTTCATTTGCATTTCTCTGATCATTAGTGATGTTGAGCATTTTTTCATATGTCTGTTGGTTATCTGTATGTCCTCTTTGAAGAACTATTTTTTTATGTCCTCATCCTGTTTTTTAAAGGGATTTTTTATATTGAATTACATGAGTTCCTTATATAAATATTTTTAAAAAATATATATTTTATTGATTTTGTACAGAGAGGAAGGGAGACAGATAGAGAGTTAGAAACATCAATGAGAGAGAATCATCAATCAGCTGCCTCTTGCACACCCCCTACTGGGCATGTGCCCACAACCAAGATACATGCCCTTGACCGGAATCAAACCTGGGACTCTTCAGTCCCCAAGCCGACGCTCTATCCATTGAGCCAAACCGGTCTCGGCGTCCTTTTTATTTTGAATATTAACTCCTTATCAAATGTATGTTTGGTGCCTAGCTTCCCTCATTCAGTTGGTTGTCTTTTTGATTTATTGTTTGTTTTCTTCCCTATGAAAATGTTTTAGTTTGATGCAATCCCATTTGTTTATTTTTCTTTTTGTTGCCCTTGCCTGGGGGGACATACACAAAAAGATATCGATAAGACTGATGTCAAAGGGTTTATTGCCTATGTCCTCTTCTAGATGTTTTATAATTTCAGGTCTTATTATTTAAGTGTTCAGTCCATTTTGCGCGTTTTTTTTATGTTGTGTAAGAAAGTCGTCCAGATTCATTATTCTGCATGTATCTGTCTATTTTTAAAGACTACTTTTGAACAGTAATTTCTCCATTGTGTAATCTTGCCTTTTTTGTTGTAGATTAATTGACTATTTTTTAAATATAAAGTAAAAGTTAAAATGTCTATTAGAATATTTTAGTGAATTAGATTACACAATCATTGTGGACAGAAGTTGGCTTTTAAATCAAAAAATTATATTTTCTCCATCTTGATTATAATATATCTGAGCATAAACTAAACTTTATATGCATTTAAATTTAGTTAACTTTCTTTGTTAGCAAGCAATAGATATCAACACCTTTATATTTGAGTATTATAGTATAAAATATTTGTGTTATTATTTTCTTACTAGAGGCCTAGTGCGTGAATTTGTGCACAGGTGGGGTCCCTAGGCCTGGCCAGCAATCGCAGCTTATTGGGACTGTCTCACTCAGTCCCAATAGGGGCCAGGCCAATTGGGGCCTGCCAGACTGGGGGAGGCATGGGTGGAAGCACCTTGGGAGATTGGTTGGCCAGCCGGGCATAGGGACCAGCATGATGGGAGGGATGGTGGGAGGTTGGATGGCTGTTTGAGGTTGGCTGTGGGAGCACACTGACTATCACAAGGCAGCTCCTGCATTGAGCATCTGTCCCCTTTTGATCAATGTGCATCATTGTGACTGGCCAACCAGTCATTCCAGTTGTTCTGATAATTCAGTAATAATGGTAACTTAGGCTTTTATGTATATAGATTATTATCAATTAAAAAAATTATTTTAAGGGAGGTTTGTATAGCACAAGATGGCACAGTGTTTGCTTAAAGAGCAAGGGTGTGACAATTTTGGTGGATTAAGTGAACATATCTGGCTTGAGATTGGCCTCTTTTCTGGAAAAATTAAAATGGATTTTTTTATTATCAGAAAGAGACTGGTTTTCTACTTACCAATTGTTTCATCTTTTTGGGCATAGACCTAGTTCTCACCTCCCACCCTGCTTTTTAGGTAAAATGCACTCACTGGATGAGAAGAAGATATAAATGTCACTTCTATACCCATTACATGATTAGATGCAAAAATACCTGTAAAAAAATATTGTAAGCCACATATTTTTAGATAGGAATAAAAAGATGAGCATAATTCTTTAGAGTTGTACAATAAACATACACTCTAAAATTAAACTTGGTATATATTTTGATCCTGAGAACTATTATTTTTAACCTTTATTTAAACTTAAGGCAAATCATATATAAACTGTTAATGTTAGTGTTGCTGTAGACCACATGTGTCAAACACAAGGCCCGCGGGCCAAATCCAGCCCGCCAGGCCTTGCAATGTGGCCCGCACCGCGCTGTCATCACTGCACTCCGCTGTCAGTTTATGACATTGTCAGTTTATGACTGTTCAGTAAACCATTCGGCCCACGATTTAGGCTGGATTTTAGATTTTGGTCCCTTCTCTGATTGAGTTCGACACCCCTACTGTAGACAATCAGTGGGAGTGCCCAGGAATTTCTCCCATTGGCCAAGATGGCAGTAGAAAAAGGTTTTTACACTGAGTGTGCAAAAAACTAGAAATATGAATGGACATGACCCAAGCCCACCAAAAGCTAGCAAAATAATTGGAGAGAAGAAGAGCCCTCCCTTCCCTATCCCTGAAGCAATGGTGGGCTTTCAGAGGAAGAGAGATGATCTTTGAGGCTGGGAGAGATGGGATTGGTCTTTCAGACCAGAGTCCGCCATTCTCCCAGGTCATGTGGCTCCTGAATAAAGCATATTTTCTTGTACACCCACCACCTGCCTCACCAGTTTGGCTTTCCTTGTGGCATGCAGCCAAAAATCTATTTGTTGTTGTTGTTGTTGTTGTTGAGTTATGGTAGTACCTTCTTTAGGGGATTGTATCACAGTTGAAAGAACATTTGTAAATTTACTAATATACTACCAATACCAAAAGAATACTAAAAACATTTGTTTTCAATATAATAAGATGTTACTATTCATAAAGAGCTCTTAGTTCAGTGTATAATATTTAAAGTTTCAGTTGCTACCTGCAGACTTGATTTATAGTAAATGCCAAGAAAATATTTATCATATAGATGAGAAAATTGGGATTAAGAAATGTAGTAACATTTATTATGTTTGCTATACCTATTATATTTTATACTAGAGGCCCAGTGCGTGAAATACATGCATGTGTGTGGACTCTAGGCCTGGCCAGCAATTGAAGTACAAGCATCTGAAGTTGAAGGGCAGGTACCAGTTGACCTCTGGGCCTTAGGCATCACCTGGCCCCCAGGCCCGTATGTGCCCCCTTCTCCTGAATCATTGGGCCCCTGCCTGGCTCCCTCAGCACCTGTTTGCTGTCTGTCTGGTGACTGGTGGGGCAATCTGGCCCTGCTTGCACCTGCCTTGGCCTTGTGTTGCCCACTTACCTGCTCCACCATCCTGCCGTGGTTCCACTCTCATTGGAGCCCATTTGGGCTGACATCACCTCCCGCTGCCCATTGTCAGCACCACGCTGTCAATGCCGCCATGTTTCATGTCACACCCTGGTGGTCAGCACACATCATAGCGAGCAGTGGAACTCCCAGTTGAAGGGACAATTTGCATATTAGGCTTTTATTATATAAGAAGTTTATCTCTCAGAGCTTTAGTGTCTTTTTCATTTTTACTCTCTCTCTTTTCCTTAAATAGATGTTCTATAGGGCAATCTATTGACACTATAACACTGTGTTTTAATATTTAGTACAATGCCCCTGGTAAAGTCTTCATAGCTTAAGGCCACAATTTGAATTATATATATATATATATATATATATATATATATATATATATATACACATTACATTTATATATATGTACTAGAGGCCCAGTGCATGAAATTTGCACATGGGGATGTGTGTTCCACAGCCCAGCCTGCACCCCCTCCAATCTGGGACCCCTCGAGGGATGTCCAACTAAATGGGCAGTCAGACATCCCTCTTGAAAACCAGGACTGCTGGCTCCCAAATGCTCACCTGCTTGCCTTCCTGATTGCCCCTAACCGCTTCCTCCTGCCAGCCTGATCATCCCCTAACCACACCCCTGACAGCCTGATTGATGCCTAACTGCTCTCTTGCCAGCCTGTTTGCCCCTAACTTCCCTCCTCTGAAGGCTTGATCACCCCTAACTCACTCCCTTGTAGGCCTGGTCCTTCCCATCTGCTCTCCTTGCTGGCCATCTTATGGCAGCCATCTTGTGTCCACATGGGGCAGACATCATTGACCCCCATGGGGGCGGCCATCTTGTGTCTTGGAGTGATGGTCAATTACCATAGCATATTATTATTTTATTAGATAGGATTAGATAGAATAGAAGCCTGGTGCATGGGTGGGGCCAGCTGGCTTGCCCTGAATGGTGTCCTGGATCAGGTTAGGGGTTCCCTTGAGGCATGGGGCGGCCTGGGTGAGGGGCCTGTGGTGGCTTTTAGGTTGGCCACACTGCCCAGCTACCCAAATGGAGGTCCTGGTATCTGGGATTTATTTATCTTCTATAATAAACATTTATAATCTTCAGTGGAGCTTGCTCTGTGGCCACAGCCATTTTTGTTGGGTTTTATTTATCTTCTATAATTGAAACTTTGTAGCCTTGAGCAGAGGCCAAGGAAGGCCAGGGTGTGCGGAAAGTTTGGCTTCCTCCATTGCTGGGAAAACCCATGCCTTCTGCTCACTCTGTGGCCTCAGCCATCTTGTTTGTGTTAATTTGCATACCAGCTCCTGATTGGCTGGTGGGCGTGGCTTGTGGGTGTAGTGGAGTGGTGGTTAATTTGCATATCACTATTTTATTAGATAGGATATATATTCATATATATAAAAGTTTATATGTATGTAAATTATATGTATATAATGTTATATATATTACATTAAAATATTATATATATATATATATATATATATATATATTACATTGAGAAGTTCTATTACATGCCTAATTATGGGTTTTAGCATCTGAAAATATGTAAGTCACACATTTGACTCAGTCTCTATTAAGAATTTTGAACTAAAATAATTTCTTTCATATCTTCATTAAAGGAGACTCATTTTGGTAAGTAGGAAATAAATAAATGGTCAAATAGTTGGAGAAATAAATCATTTAGCTTATAAGTGACACTGTTAAATGAGATTTCAACTGAAGAGAGATAAAGACTTGCATACTACTATGTTATTTATCATCTATCCATGCTTGTTTGGATGATGACGTCTTTCCTCCCTAATGAGAAAACCAAGATCGGAAATTCCTAACCTGAGTCCAGTATGTTTATTTTTCCAACATCTTAGGGGTAGAAATGAGACCACACTTCTAGCTTTTATAAGATAGATCTAGTTACAATATACAAAGGAATCATATTTGAGAACACAATGTTTTCAGATATGGAAAAAAGATATTAGTTCATATATTACAGACATGAAGGAAGTAATTTTCATATAACTCAGACTTGCACAGAGAGTAAAATGTTGCTCTTCCAGCTGGAGCCTGCAGACTCCAGGAAGAGTCCTCCTGGAAGACACATTATGAAATAGATGGAAAACATCGACTCTCTAAGTGACTGTATTTTTAATGTCTGGAGATCATTCAGCCCAGATGAAAGGAACAACTGCTTGGGATAGGAAGGGAGGAAAGTGCATGGTGAAATATAAAGCCCCCTAAAGGTGCTGAGGATTTTATTCCTGTTTCCAATTCTTGTCCCTCATAACATTTCTGTGACCTATCTCAAACATTTCTTTGGCTGCTATACAAATATTTAAGAACTAAAAGTAAACTCTCTGTGGACTTTTCTGAATTTATTTTCAAACATTGGAAAGGCAACATGATTACTTGGTAACATGTTGTGATCTGCAAAGCTGCCTCATGGCTGTTTCTTCAGTGTGCTGTTAACTTTCACAGTAAATATTTTATCCCTTCCGTATAGCTAAACAAGTCAAAACTGGATAAAGTAATCTACTATTGTAGCTAATATTTTGTATTTCTTTTATTCAGAGGTTAGTGTATTACTTTGTTCATTTATTGGATGCATATGTATAGAGCACTAGAAATACACAGCTACTGGTCCAAGCTCTGGAAATGTGGTCAATGAATTCTCACCAGTAAATTATTGAACTGTATGATTTTTTTGTTTTTAAATTCATACCTGAGGATGTATTTTCACAGATTTTAGAGAAAGAAAGACAGAGAGAGAGAGAGAGAAAGAGATAGATCACTTCCCATACATACACTGACCCAGGGATTGAACCCACTACCTTTTGGTGCATGGAACTACACTCCTACCAACTGAGCCACACTGGCCAAAGTAAAATGCAAGATTTTAAAGAGCGATAACAGTGTTTTGAATTAAATAAAATAGAGATGATAGGAAGAAGAGGTAATTGAGGGATTGAGAATTTCCCTTAAATAGAATGATAGGAGTCTTAGAAAAGGAGATATTTTTATTAGAACAGATGGAAAAATTAGCCTGGTCCATAAACTTCCTTGTACAGATTACAGTTAGTGGAGAAAAAAGAAGTACAAAGAACTAAGGTGAAGAGAATTTTGGGAAAGAGAAAATGAAAGGATCCTGCAGCCTCAGAGCTGGGGGAAAGAACAGAGTGTGATGGTAAAACCCTGGATACTCACTAAATTCCTTTGAAATGTACGTTCCCAATCTTCCACTCGAAAGAGAGGAAGTCGGAAAACCATTTAGGCAGTAACTGCAGAAGTTTAGGGAAGAAAAAAATAATATTTTAGACTAGAGTAGAGGCAGAAGTGATGGTGGAAAGGATTATACTTTGGAGATAAGATAAATAGTATTATAAACAGTAGCTAAATGAGGGAAAGATTAGGAAAATAAAAGTATTAATGTTGACTGGTAGGTTTTGGTTTTTACCATTAATGATATTGATAATCCTGGAGAAAATTATTTCAGGCAGGTTGGAGGGAATTAATATTTTCATTTTAGAGATACTGTTTGAGATGTTTTATTAGAAATCTAAGAGGAGATTAAGCATGCTATGTTAATTAGCATGTCTGTATTAATTTAGCATAGTTAAAAAATGAGGATATGAAATGATTTAGCTTTATGTACCTGTATGTAGTATTGTCAGCAACCTGAGTAGATTCATTTGAAGAGACAATGCAAATAGAATTTTCATGAAAGATACATGAGTATGTCCACCTAAGAATGCCCACGTAAGAAGGTCCATACCTGTGGAGAAATTTCATGAGTTTATTTGAAAAACACTGACAAAAATTTGCAGGAAGCAAAGCCTGAATGGATTGACATTTTGCTCAGGAGTATGGCAGTTTTGCATCTCATTTATACATTAGAATCAAGGGAGGAGACATAAGGTGTTTACATGAAATTCACTGGTGATAGATAAGATAAGGAAACAAGCCAAAGAAGAGAAATCTCTGAAACTGAAGAGCAATACAAAAAGACAAATACTTCTTTTACATCGGTGGGTACAGGACAGTTAATATTTAAGCACATAGAGATAGTAAGGGAACAAGTTAACAAAGAGGGGTTCTATGATTTCATGCTCTAATGGGGTGGGTGTATCTTGGGGGGTCCAGTAAAAGGGGATTACTCTGGCATTCCAAGGGCGTATTAAGTTAGGTGCAAAAAGACAAGAGGCGGGCTCACCTCAGCTAAAGATTGACCTTTGTCAAGGGAGCTGCAGGCCAGGGTGTGACTATCCTCTATGAATCACTTGTTGACAGGAAGTTTTATGTTCAGATAATCCTATGTGGTAACTTTCAGCCTCTGAGTTTGTTAAGGCCCACCAGGCAGACCTCCACTGAACTTGTCAGGTTTAGTATTTGGTCTCTTTTTCATCCATAATAGAAAAAAGGAGAAGAACTAAGGACTGAGACTTAGAATGCTCTTTAGAGGAAGAAGATCCAGAAAAGGAACTCAGAAGTACTGCCCAGGATGGGAGAGGGAAATCGTAGAGAACCACATAATGAAATGTAAGATAGAATAGATTTCAAGGAAAAGGGAATCATTAACTATGAAGAATAATACTTCACAAAAAAGCATTGAAATACAGTAGGAGAATGTACAAGATTGAAGAAAGTGTGTATTTCTGCGTAAAACTATATTTTAGAAAAACTAAAAAATGAAGAAATGTATAAATATTAAGAATTATGCGGCAAAGTATATCTCATCCTAGACTTTCTCAATGGCTAGATTTTTGGTGCCAAGATGAAATTTTAATATAAATAGTAAAGAGTTTTAAATAGAAAGAGATCATGAAATCTTTTTGTAGCTTTTATTGAGAATACTTTCAAAAAGATTGTTTAGTATATTTTAGATTTTTAGATCTTACTGTATTAATGTAACTAGAACATATTAGATAGTGATATGTTAACTATAAGAAAAAGTAACATTTCTAAACTATAGGAAATCTGAATTAATTATGCTTTCTCTGTTTTTTCACTTATCCCTCTCCCTCTCTCTCTCTTTGTTGACTCTTATTCCCTAAAGAGTAAAATGAGTCAATGAAATTGTAATCCCAATTGAATTAATAGCACATATAATTTCATTTAATATTTAATAATGTATCTGTGAGATACATTATTTCTTTAAATTCATTTTTACATTTAAAATATCTCTGAAAATTCTAAGAATAAGCTGTATCATAAAGTGCTATTTGCTCTCAAACGACTGTGTGTGTGTGTGTGTGTGTGTGTGTGTACATATGTGAGCACGTGCATTCATGTGAAAGAAAGAGAGTACATTATAGCTTTTTCTATAAATTAGTTTGTCTGGGACTATATCCTAACTATCATATGTAGTTATGTAAATGTTACTTAACCATTATGTATCTCACTATCCTTATCGGTAAAAATGAGGAACATAATATTAAATATATTAATACAGCTGAGTTCTTATGAAGATTCTCTGGCATGTTGGAAAAATCATTAAATATTAATTATTATTATTATGTTTTACTGTTGCATTCTTAGTTGACAGAGTGAGCACTTATTAGATAATTAATATATATTTGTATATATTAATTGTAACATATTTAATGCATATTCTTGAAAAAACAATTATACAAACTAGAAATTAATGAAAATAGTTTAGTAAATTCAGATATTTTGTGGATTATATATGCCATAGAAAATCTACTCATACATCTTTTTTTTTTTAATTTATTTAACTCATATTAAATATATTAGTTTCAAAGTTTTATAAATGTTCTGGATTGTTGAACTTCTGGAAATGAAATGACACAAATAATCTTGTGAGGTATTCCTGCTATTACTTTTTTTTTTCATTTTGAAACAAATACTTTTGATCAAATCTCACTGGTGTGACGTGGACGGAGGGTCCAAGGTGTATGAGCTGGTCAGTACTGCTTCACAGGCACCCAGGGGAGCCTGGTTCTCAAAGCTCTTGTTTTCCGTGTTTCTGAGTATTCTCTTGCTTCCTTTGTGACTCCTCCTCCGTCTGCATCTGCTCATCTCTCCATAAAATGCCCTTGTGTATTTACAGTGTATACACTGTAAAGACAACCTCTGCCAAGGAAAGTTAAAATGTTTCTCATGATTAATAGAAGAGGATATTTTGCCAAGACCAAATGGACCAATAAGGAAAACAAATGAGGCTACTTTTATCATTTGTAGAAGCTTCTCAGCATTAATTTGACAACTGATTAAGGACTCAGAAAAGCCAATGTTTTTACCAAAGACTAGGGGTAAAAGTCATGTAATATTAATGCCAAATGGTCAGTTGGAAATACAAAGCGAGGTGGATTGGATTAACTCTAGATGGTGCAGTTCTTTAAGAAATAAAAATTTTTGTTGTTGAAATAATCAACATGATCAAATTAATTGCGTTTTGTTTTCTAGTCCAGTGATTTCATTAAGCTTACATTGACAGTCCATTTTCCCAAGTGGCTGTGGCCATTAGTTTAAATGTTGACAGTATTCCTTAATTCTTCATGATAGACATAACATGGGTTCCGTGTTTCTTTAATGGCTATCATTCCATTTAATATCGCATCTCTTCCTTTCTTATATTTTTAAATAAGGAATTCACTGGAACATCCATCATTGTTTAAGATTTTGTATAAGTGATTGAAATATAGGATTGCTAGGAATGGGCTGCTGTCATTAATTCCATACCTACTGATGAAATATAAGGGGATTAAGCCAGGTGGCTGTAGACTCCTGGCCAGATTAGATCCCTTTATTCAGACTGATGCCAATTCTTAGTAAAACCTCCCTGGTAGAAAGAATAGATTTTACAAACATTATTTTGCAATATGATCTCATTACTTATCTAACAAGTAAAGAAATAATGCATCACCAGTAAGAGAAAAAACAATGAAGTAAAAACTTGTCCTGAGTGTCTAAACTCTTAAAAGAGTGCTGCCTCATAAACATATGCAAACAGAAGAAACAACAGTTCCTAATAAAGAGCAATGAAGTAGAAATGAAGAATTAAGCAAGTAAAACCAAAGGCAGTGACAAAACCACATTGCTAAAAATCTTAATAGAAAATGAGAAAAACAAAAGCAGACCCTTTTCAAGTAAGCATAGGCTGGCTATTACTAAAGGACAAAACTAATTTTACCTTATTCTGCCTTCGAAACAAATATCATTTGAGGTGTTCAAGCATTTGTTATTCAGTTGCTTAAACAAAAATTGAATTAGAATGATCTTTAGAGCCCCATGAAGCTTAAGATTATATAAGCATTATACTTATGCAATATTTTTATGTGATTAAATTTGTTTAACTGTGCAAGATGCACAGTTATGAATATAATTTAATAATATAAAATATAAATATATAATTTAAAAATCACCAGGCTAAGCAGTGTTTCTAAGTATTAAGTAACTATTTTTGAATGATGAAGTGAATCACTGTATTTGTCACTTTCATTCCCCATATGTAGCAGGTATTATTTTCTTAGTAATAACAGTAAAGATCAATTTTGTCTCTTTCTTATCCCCATGCCAAGGTTCCTTTGGCAGTCACCTGCAGCTTTCATTAACAGAGTCTGCATTTGCATGCTGAGCTGCTGACCAAAATAAGGACTGTAAGAGAGTGTGCTCAACTCTGACATTTTCTCAACAAGGACACGATATTAACCTCCCACATAATAAAGTAGTTCCACCCAATTTCCCAGAATGAGTTCTTAATTTAATTGGTCATTTGAAGTGCATTTATGTATAAAGAGTATAGTCTTATCTGAAAGGAGGAAATAACTTATAGATTAGAATTTTTAATGTCAAGCAGATATGAAAGAAGAATTTGACAGAACTACTGAAGGTTAAGATGAAAATGTTACCTTAAAAAGTTTGTTGAATTTAATGGAATAAGCAAAGGTATGGAAATTAATGGTATCTTTTTAACGAATATACTTAAAGATGAGGGCTAGCATGTTTTAATATGTAGTAGGTTAAATATTTGGGGGAAAAAACTTCTGAAAACAAACAAGATACAAAGAATTAAAATACTTTATTAAGAGAGCAGTTATAGCCACTTCTTCAGAAAATAAATTACCATAAAATGCTATGATGCAATTGTATCTTCTATGCCCTTAGAAGAAAGCAAAACTGAAAATAAAATCACAAAAACCTAGATCTATAGCAATACTTGAAAAAATTGCTATGCAATTTATACAGTGTCTCAATAAATAAATTACATTCTCTATTAATTTGATTCTAAGTTATAGGTTGAGGTTCTGTAAATCAGGGAAAATCTTTTTCTTCACAACTTAGAAACTTATTTGAAAAGCACGCTTTCTTTATTACATCACACATGAACTATGTATTCTAATGTCACATATTTGTATGTCAACTTTTTCATATTAAAGATTGTGTTTTAATATAAAAGTTGAAGTATTTGGTTGTTTGACCTTATATTCATCAAATTATTAATTAAATTAATTTATACTGAAAAATCTCCATATAAACAAATAATTCAACTCTATTCTGAATATTCACTTGTTATTAATTTATGACAAAACATGATGTTTTAAAGAAAGTTTCATTGATCTGTTTATCTTTTAAATAATTATGTATTAAAATAATTACCCATTTTCCTAAGTCTTGTTAATGTTTACTTTTAACAAAATATAACCTAAAGTTCTTAAAATGTAACTTAGCCAGCACCTAACACTTATCTATAAAGCTCTAATATGGCCTGAGTCAGAATAATAAAAAATAAACTTTAAAAATAAACTCTATCTGAAGTAAAAATTTTTCAAATAAAATGTTTTTGATCCAAGAAGTTTTTCTTTTTTTCTTCTTTTTCTTCTTCTTTTTTCCCCCCCAGGAGCACAACTTTCTACATCAAATAATGTAACTGTCATTTTTTCAAAGTCCAACTTCACACAAAAACTATTTTTAGTTTCATTATACTGTTTTTTACTATAAAACAACAAGGTTTTTCCATGAAAAATCGTTTTGCTGACAACCTTGTTCTTACTTTTTATTTCATTGCAGGGTGGGTGCAGCTGCTGTAGAATGTTCAGACTTTTCAAACCTGATTACACAGCCCAATGTCGTTCCCTCCTTGTTTCCACATATCTTTTCACATAAAGGCGCAGTTCCTGATGATTTGGCAGAATCTTCTTGCCTAAAATAGATATGCAATGATGCAAGGAAAATGACAGGCGAGTCAGGTCCCCATTTTTCATGTAACATACCATTTATACTCAGTTTGCCTAATGATGCCTCAGTGTAGAATATTGCCTATAAAGATGTGACAGACACTTTAGATGTGAGTTTTAATTAACTCTGGAGAGCTATTCTAATTAATTTTTATTTTTTTATTTTTTTCTGTTACCAGATAGGAAAAGTAGTACCAATCAGATATTTTGGACTTCCTAATGTAACTATTTTATTCTTCTTTTGATTCTTCTTTTATTTGGACCCTGAAATTTTGGTCTATTTTCCCTTTCATATGCACCTAAACTTTTATAACAACCCAGTAACTTCATAAACCATTTCTTTTTAGTAAGTAGAATAAGACTTAATAAAAACCCACCATGAATCCCAATATATGAAAACAGTAATGTTTGGTATAGCCTCTTCTATGTTTAGATAACTACCAATAGGTATTTCTGGCCCAACAGTGATTTTTTTTCTAAGATATTGCTTTCTCTTCATAAAATTGATTTCTTTTTGCTAGATCTTGAGTATCTCTATAACAGAATTTTATGATTTTGTTTATAAGTATGAAGATTAGTTTTATTATACATTTTTAATATTATGCTTCCCATTATTAACCCAACAAAGATGGCAGGTTAATTTGCATACGCAGGTGTCAAGTGGCGGGGGGGTGGGGCAGGATGCTTGCATTGTTGCCACGGCAATGACACAGGCATTCTGCACTACCCCAGCAGTTCTGGGCCTCTGGGCAGCACGGGAAGGTGGAAAGGCAGCTCTGAGAGGGAGCAAAGGCAGTGCTGACAGCCAGGGGCAGGAAGGCCCATTCTTGCACAAATCTTCATGCCTCAGGCCTCTAGTAAAGGATAATATGACATAATAAGTGAATTCTGAACACTTGACACAGTTATGATTTTTTTGCACTTTTTAACAGCTAGAATGAGAAAAAAACAGCAAAAAACATGATTTGAAATGACTAACAATGTATACATCTTAGATTGTGATCTTGGTTAAACCATCTAACACTGCCAAGATTCATTTACTTAATCTGTAAAATAAGAATTATAGTAGCAATTTAAAATATTCATAAAATTTCTGGGACTATTATAAGAGAGAAGGGTCTTAAAATCATTATAATCTTGTCCATTTTACAATGAAATGATATTAGTGCAAGTTAAATCCATTAATAAGTAATTATTATACTGGAACCTTTTCTTATTCAAAATGTGGTCCCATAAGATAACTGCATTAAAGTCACCTGGGAGGTTGTTAAAAAGGCAGAATCTCAGGCTGTACCTCAGAAATTCCGACCCAGAATTTGTCTTTTAGCAACATTCCTGAGCAATTGACGTATATGTTAAGGTTTGGGAAACATTAGTTTAAAAAATGTATTTGAAATTGACAAATGTGATGGGAAACATTCTTGTGCAATTTTTGTGATAAAAATCTTATTTTTAGGACAATAATTGTTTATACTTTTTGGCCTTTTGACAAATGGAAATGTTATTTTCCCTTCTAATTTGAGCTTAAACACACATGATTTTTTTTTCTATCCTGTTGCAGCAATGCTATAGATTGAGTGGGAAAGAAGGACTAATTTTACAAGGTAGTGTTTCTTGTTACCAACATTCAGTTACTATTCTCAAAGGAGGGGAGTTGTATTAAACGTATTTGTGAGACTTTCCCCCCCTCTTTCAGGCGGAAAGTTTCATTTTCTCCAATAACTTGTTTCTTCAGGTCCATTATATTTAGTTGTTTGTCTCCCTCTTGGAACCTGTTTTTTCTCAGACACTTGCAGTTTGCCATTTCAGTAATGAGGAGTAAGCCAAAGCTTCAGCGAGTCTGAGTCAGTGAATTACAAAAGCGTCAAAAAACACAAAACAATTATGCTGGTGCAAACATGCTTGTGTTTTTGTTTTCTTTTCTTTTCCCCTGCTGGTAGAGTCCTTTGCAGCTTTGTTTTATCCAACTGCACTTGGACATCTGAAAATTAGGTGCACAAGGAAGGAGACAGATGCTTCTTTGCTAATGATGTTGGGTTCCAGGTATTTTCCCAGAATGCCACAGGGGTCTTCAAACTACGGCCCGCGGGCCACATGCGGCCCGCAGAGGAGTCTGATCCGGCCCGCCAGGTTTTTTGGGCAGTGAGCGCAGCCGAGGTGTTACAGTAGGAATTAGTAGTTCATATAGTCGGGCTCTCCAGCTCTCTGAGGGACCGTGATCTGGCCCCCACTTTAAAAAGTTTGAGGACCCCTGGTAGAAGATAGAAATATAATTTTGGGTAGATTTGGGAGCTCTTAAACAACATTTAAATCAATTCTTATAAAAACACCTGTCACAAAATATTATTTTAAATGTAGTAATTGATGAAGGGGAAAGATTTTTTCTTAAATGTGGTTCAAATAAAACAGTATCACTATAATTATCTAATTTATTTAGCAAATACTAATTGAACAGTTATTGTGCCAGTCATGAGGCTTTACATTAATAGACTGTGCTGAATAAAATATATAGGCTAGTTACCTTATAGAATATCAATAGAAAGCAAATAATTAAATATAATGACTTGATAACAACATTGCTAAGTGACGTTGCTGTTTCTCATAACCATTTAATGAGAAAATTTAACAGGCAATTCATATTACATTTTGTAGGAAACACCTTTCTGAATAAGTGACATTTAAAAATAAGACCTTTATACATTAGATTGTTTGTCTTCCTTTCGTTCAATATATATTTTGGATATTAACCTTTTATCAAATGTATCATTATGTTCTCCCATACAGTGAGCTCCTTTTTATTTTGTTGATGGTTTACTTTGCTGGGAAGAAGCTTTGTATTTTGATGTAGTCCTATTTTTTTTCTCTTTTGTTTTTCTAGGTCTACTGGGATAGGGGCTTAATAACAAGGAACAACTACAGCCTGTAATTATTGGAATCGAAAGTCTAGGTCAGTGGTTGGCAAACTCATTAGTCAACAGAGCTGCAAACCGCAGCTTTCAAGCCACATGTGGCTCTCAAGCCTATGTTTGCCAACCACTGCCCTGGGAGATGCACCGGCAAACATATTGCTACAAGAGTTGTCTAGGAATTTGCTGCCTATGATTTCTTCTAGGATTTTTATAGTTTTACAACTTACATTTAATTATTTTATCCATTTTGAGTTTATTCTTGTGTATGGTGTAAGCTGGTAGTCTAGTTTCATATTTTTGCATCTAACTGTCCATTTTTCTCAGCAACATTTACTGAAGAGACTGTCTTGACTCTATTGTATGCTCTTGCCTTTTTTGTCAATTAATTGAGCATACTGGCTTGGTTCGATGTCTAGGTTCTCTGTTCTGTTCCATTGATCTACATGCCTGTTCTTATGCCAGTACCAGGGTGCTTTGATTCTATGTTTCCTTGCAATTCCTACAGCATTTATAATTTATAACTGACCACCATTTCATATATATTTTCTCATATTTTTATTATATGTCCATGTATGTGCACCAGTCTTTTTCACAGAGTCTATAGCACTTTGAGGTTAGAATAATGCCGAATATTTTCTAGATCCCTTATTGTTGTTACCACAATAGTTAGGATGCATTTGGTAAGTTCCAACCTTCTAATATGAAATTGAGATAATTTACCTTTTTTATAAAATCTGTATCCTAAAAAATAACACTAACCATGGTAGCGTAAAGTCATTGCCTAATGGTTGATTTCAAACACATATTCCCTTTCTTCACATCAAGAAACATCAAAAGAAAAATTTAATCTAAAATATCTTCCCTTTGACATTTTATAAATGTAAGTGCAATAGTGAAAATAAAAAAACTATAGGTATTTTTGACATTTCTATTAAAGAGACATAATTTAAAAAACTGTTGCATTTAAGTCTGAAAAATTTGCTCTTCATGTGCAGAGTTCTTTAGTTCTTTCCCATGACATGGTATTATGGATAGATATTTAATTTAAAGTTGTTGTCATTTCAAAATTTATACCAAAGTTACAAAGTGTATCCTTCGCAGGAAGCACATGAAAAAGTAAAAGTTGCTCTGGCTGTTGTGGCTCAGTTGGTTGATCATCATCCCACCCACCAAGAGGTCACCAGTTCGAGTACCGGTTTGGGCACAGGTCTAGCTTGCAGGGTAGATCCCTGGTAGGGGGCACACAGGGAGGAGCCAATCAGTGTTTCTCTGTCATCAGTGCTTCTCTTTCCCCCTCCCTTTAGCTCTATCTAAAATCAATAAACAATATATATTTTAAAGTAAAAATTAATGGTATTTCTTCTAAATAACTCTATTTCTTGAAATTGCTTATATTTATTTATATAAGTCACTTCAACAATATAAATTTCCATATACATTTAGGTGGTTTTATGATATCTGGCATTTGTTTGTTTGGTTTTCACTGCACTGTTGTCTGTGTACATGGGTGTATATGCATATGCATTATTTGGTTAATCTCTCCCTGCCCCCAACCCCATCCCTCAGTCTATTCCAGCGTTTTTCAACCGCTGTTCCGCGGCACACTAGTGTGCCGCGAGATGTTGCCTGGTGTGCCGTAGGTGCAGACAAGACAAGAATTTTATAATTTTTCACTATTTTGTTTACTTAATATTTCATAATAAAGTAATTATAAAATACTTTCTTTGTGTTTATTTGATTCCTATTCAAGAGAATTACTTTATATATAGTCAATATAGGCACAGAGTTAAATTTTTTAACATTTTCTAATGGTGGTGTGCCTCGTGATTTTTTTCATGAAACAAGTGTGCCTTTGCACAAAAAAGGTTGAAAAACATTGGTCTATTCCATGCTTCCAAGTCCCTGGACCTATTTTGCTCATCAGTTTATTGTGTTTATTAGATCCCCTATGTAAGTGAGATCATGTGATATTTGTCTTTCCATGACTGTCTTATTTTGCTTAGCATAATGATGTCCAGCTTTAAACATACTCAATATTAAATAGAGAAATATGAAAAATCTGAACATTGTAAGAAATGGAATTGTATACTATAATAATGTCCAGAAATAGTTTTGAGACTATCTCATAATGGTTATGGTTTAGGAATTAATTATAGTTATTTTAAATTATTTTATACCTTTCCTGAAAATGACTTACTAGAAATTTTATTTTTTCAAAATGGCACATAAAACACAGACCATAGGCTTTGATAAAACACATTAATTTCCAAATTAATTTTAACACATTAATTTCCTTTAGGTTGAACGGTTATACATTCTGTTTGCTTTTTATTTTAGATAGCATTATAAGCAATATTTGAATGTTCATAGGGGTTACTATGGAAAATATCCATTTTGTACAACAGAAAAATATTTTTCAAACTCTTTAATGATTGGTTTCAGTCTTGCATCTCCTCTCCTGGTAGAAAGTTGGCACTCATTGGCAGGTTTTTAAAGCATCTTATAAAGAGCTTTGAATCAGAGTTAAAACCCAAATCTAACACAGAAACTGTAGCCTTGGGTAATACATAACTTTCTCTTTGTGTTTCAGGTTTATCTTCTCTAAAATATGGATAGGAGTAGCCCTAACTGGTTTGGCTCCGTGGTTAGAGCATCAACCTGCAGACTAAAAGGTCCCAGGTTTGATTCCTGTCAAGGGCATGTACCTTGGTTGCAGGCACATCCCCACTAGGAGGTGTGCAGGAGGCAGCTGATCGATGTTTCTTTCTCATCGATGTTTCTAACTCTCTATCCTTATCCCTTCTTATCTATAAAAAATCAATAAAGTATATTTAAAAATAAAATATGGATAGAAGTAATAGCGCACTGATGATAGACATAGATTATTTTTATTATATAACAAATACTCAACAAATATTATTGTATTTATTAGATTTTAAATTGTTAATAATATTTAATATATGATTTAACAATAACTTGTCATTCATAACTTAAAGTCTCAGAGAACAATCTTATGAAGTAATATTCTCTCAATCAAATTTCTTAATATCTTTTTGGAAATGTAAAATGTTGACAAAAGTGCTCACTTAAAAAAACACATAGCATTTGAGGATTTATGAATGCATGTATACACCAAAACATAGTTTAGTCTAAAATAGATAACACTAAACTACTTCTGCTTAGAAGTAAGAATATGTGTTAATTGCATTTAATATAGTTTATTACACAGTAGTCAATGCAGGCCATCTGTCCACACAGCTGCCTCTTGATGGTTTAGCAAAGCATCATATTTTTAAAGGGGATACACAATTGAAAAAACAAAACAAAAACAGCCCACATTGATTGAGTTTGTGATACACAAGTGTACGTTAAATAATTTTAAAAATTATACCAGAGTAAATATGCTATATAGCAGATTTTATCCTGGGGTATGAAGTGACTTTGCTAAAAGTATATCTTGATAAAGCACTTGATTGAGAAATAACTTTTAGAGTTTTAATGGACTAAAGACAAAAAATAAAACATGGGAACACAGATACACACATATACAACTAAATTGCCTTGCTTAATATATAAATAGAAATGTGGCTTTGAAATTGAGAAGAGGAGAGAGAACCGGAGAGAAGGGCCAGAAATTATGTTTAGGAAATAAATTGAGGTACTATTAAAAACAAAAATATTATATATTCAATTGGTTATTACAAGTTCAATAAAGTCTATTAATCACAAAAAGTTATCGTGAATACTATGTTTTTGCTTGATATAGATTAAGGACAATGCTGTGCTGCTTGCTGGGTTTAAGTATGTTCAACAGGAAATGGATAGTGGGAGAGAATCAGACCTTCCACAGTGAGCAAACTTGGGAGAAGAAGAAACTTCTAGAAAGATAGAAAGAATCATGCAAACATGTTACCCTCTCTAAATTCACATATATCTGGAGATTGGGATGCCACTTTTCCCAAGCAGATGAATGTTAACTATTTTAATTGATTTTAATATGATGATTAATTTTACTGTAATTAGTATAAGCTTATTTTAAGGGCAAAGTGGCCTCATCAAGTAATTCTGTTGTGTTGCTTTTTGAGGAATGACACTAAGATGTGAACTTCATTTGGTTCGATCAATATTCATTGAGGACTTGTCTCTGACAGGTGATTTTTATTTTATTTTTATTTTTATTTTTTTAAAATATATTTTATTGATTTTGTACAGAGAGGAAGGGAGAGAGATAGAGAGTTAGAAACATCGATGAGAGAGAGTCATCGATCAGCTGCCTCTTGCACATCCCCTACTGGGGATATGCCCGCAACCAAGGTACATGCCCTTGACCGGAATCGAACCCGGGACCCTTCAGTCCCCAAGCCGACGCTCTATCCATTGAGCCAAACCGGTCTCGGCTGACAGGTGATTTTTAAATCATTCATATTATTACAGTGAATAAAAAATCAGAAACCCTTGCCCTCATGATGACTACTTTCTAGTGGAGACACCAGAGAGTAAGAAAACAATAAATCATTACCATATATAGTAAAAGTTTGCGGTAAGTGCTGTGAGGTAAATAAAGCTGGCAAGGGAGGATTATGGAGAAGATACAATTTTTATTAGAGCAAAGACCTTAAAGAGATGACAGCAAAAGTCCATGCAGAGATCTGTGTAAAGAGAGAAAGATATGGAAAGGTTATGAGGACTCAGACCTGAATGTTTAAGAAAAAAGAGGTCTAGGATCACAAATTAAAATAGGGCCGTGTCATCAATGTCCTCTTGATGGAAATATAACCAAATTTGTAATCATTGGCTCAACTAATCAATGTAGATTTATTTTATAAATGTAAGTATTAAATAAGATTTGGAAGTGTTTTGTCATAGGTGATAGCCCCTCACCCATGTACCATAAGTACATATAATATTATGTAATATAAGATCATATAATATTTTGGAATGTTATTTGAATGTTACTCTTTTTATCCTTATACCATTAGTAAAGTAATTAGGTATGATTTTTGCATTCCTGTGCTACTTGTCTTTATGGTTAGATGGGAGGTTAAGACAGCATATGTAAAGTATTTCTGGAGCTCTTTATTTTCCTTCATTAGAATAAAACTGATAAGATTTCGGAAGTACCACAGTAAAGAAACAGAACATGTTTTGAAAAATATTCATGTATTCATTTATTCACTTCAGCATATTTGTTGAGCAGCTGCTATATGCCAGCAGTGTGCTAAGCACTAGAAATATGGTACTATAAAGGGATATGATTTCTTCCCTAAGAAGGTTACATTATAATAGGAAATTCATGCATTATGCAAGTGATACCAAGTGCATTTGAAAGAATGTTCTATGGAAGCATGTCGTGGCAGAAATTCCTCTTGTCTCAGAGATCAGGGAAGGCCTTGGAAGATACGAAGGTATTAAAACTGCCTGATGGGGTAGAAAGTAATATTTAGGTGAAAGAGAGAGTAATAAAAATACTAAATGATGTTAATAGTGACAATATTTTACGTTCTCAAAATTGACCAAAAGGTTGAACAAAGTTGGTAGTATACAATTTGTAACTCTGATAAGTACAGTTTGGACAAAGTGGTAAAATGGAAATTTAATCAAAGTCTTCTTATAAGAGAATAGAAGAGAGGAAGAGGAAACCTAGACAAAGACCTAAACCTAGACCTATTGATGACCCCTCTGAGCTATTTTGTGATGAATGGTGATGAAAATTGAGGTAGAAAATTAAGGTGGCATTAGAAGTGATTCTTTTTTCAAAAGTTGAGTGATATTGCATTTTTCTCTCTTGATAATCATTTTATTAAACTGATGAGACAACATAAAATTGGTATCAATGTTATAGTAGATTAATTTACATGGATGAGAGGGAAAACAATTTAATACAGAGTTAAGAGGCAGCCTTAGATAATGGGAAAGAGCTATTGACCCAGAAGGCAAAGTATGTGTTTTCAATGCAAGCACACTCATATTTATAGGAAGATAAAGAATTGGGGAGAATGTCTGCTAACAGTGGCAATAGGAGATTGGGGTCTTGGTGATTTAAAGAGAGATAATAGGTGAAATAGCTGCTGAGTTGAATGGCTGCCTTGAGGGTATTGGCCGAGCATTTAAATTAAAATATTTAGGTCGCCGTGTTGAGGCTGGGTTGTAAGTGGGATATATGTGATGTTTGAATGAAACTAACAGTTTCATTAGTAAATATGTTGAAGGGAGAGAGTGACAGGGAAGTTGAAAGTATGAAAAAGGGAGAAGTTAAATGGGCCAGAATCTATCCTGTGAAATGAGAAAAGTAAAGACCTTAGGAGTCTGGACATTGCAAATGTAGTTGGGTCGATGGACAAAACATTCTGTGGTGTATAATAATTATTGGAGATGAGATACCAAAAATAATGAGCTGGAGGTTGGAGGTGTTGTTTAGAGAATAGTGTTGATACTGAAATTATAGTGGTAGAGCTGTTGGTATTGATAACAGGTAGGTAATTACCAAGGGATTAAATAATAGTCATTAGAGAAGTGGAAATGAAGGAATTGTGAAGCCACAATATCAGATGCATCATCAACATGAATCTTTAACTCATGAATTATGATAGGATTAGTGTTGCAGGAAGTTTAAATATGGCAGCCATAATCCACATCCAATTCCATGTCTGTGGACCAAATTTATAACACATATAAAATTTGACAATAGTTTCAGATAATTTTGTCTCCAATCATGTTAAACACTGAAGTTTGTCATGAGTCATTTCAAGGTCACCAGACTCAGCGGATATGTCAGTCTCACCTCCCAAACATAAATACCAGTTTTCCTTAGTGAATGTTCAGGGGATCATTTAACTAGCAATTGCTTTCTACTTTGACCCCAAATTTGTCCTACCTTAGCAGAGTTCAGTATTTATTGAAAGTATGCTGAATCTCATTGCAGGCAGAACAGACAAGAGAGCCCATTGGTGCATTCTCTATAGCCTTATGATACCAGTTGACAACTAGATAGCAGCCTATAGGATGCCACAATGTCTTCCAAAACCTTCAGCTATTTTCTCAAATTTTTCAAATGTTCATTGTATAAGAGTTGTGCTAATCTATACAATTTGCATCACTGGACAAATGCAGCATTTAGGGTAACTTGTCTCACCCTTAATATCCAATGTGTTTATAACTTTCTGGCAAGAAATAATTTTATAGCACAATTTTTATGTATAAATGAGAAATGTATTATTAAGGAATTATCTTATTTAATAAAAGATAATCCTATGTATTGTGGGATATTATCAAATTACAAAGGAATGGTCCTCATCTATTTCCTAATGAGTTTTGGGGCAGTGTGAAACCAATCAGGATTTCTGCATATTATCTATCGTCATTCCTTAAGGGTATTCCCTCTTCCCCCTCTGCTCTGGGCATCTAGGTACTGGGATAAATAAAGCAAAAAGTAAAGGGGGGAAAAAACGGGATATTTTTTATGCATAATTGTTAAGACTACTCCTTCATGTTTGTGGGTTTTTTCCATATAAAATAAAAAAATATCCTGATGGTACCAATAAAAAATATCTATTCAAAGTTAGCAGTGAAATGGGATTAAATAAAACTGACTGAGACATAAGACCAAAGGAAATTAGTGATTAATGTAACCCTAATGTGAAATAAACTGTCCTATTAAATTCTTCTTTTTACCAGAAATGTGTTTTCCAAGTATGTAAGTGTGAGTATTTTGTTGCTCTGAATATTTTCTTTAAAAAAAATAGTGCTACAAAAAAAAAAATCTTATATATTAATAATTCTGCATGTATATGTTAAATTGCATATATGTAGCATATATTACTGAAAATGTAATTTAGAAATTAAAGGATATGGATTTCCATGTTAATAATGTGTTCCTACTAATAATGTGAAAAATATTTAATTTTAAATAAACTAACAAATTTATATTAATTAATTTATACTATGTTGGGAGCCAGCAGAGTTGAGGCAAGCAACTCAGTCTTAAGGAAATAGAATTAAGTTCCTTCTAGCAGAAGTTATGCGGTGCCCTGAGGGCTTGGCCAGAAGATAAGATAACCTGCAGCTTAGCATCTTCCTGCTTAGCATCTTCCTGCCACTTCCCCTTCCTGATCCTCCCCCCTAGATAGCCCAGCCTTGGAATGTTGCACCTTGGAATGTCACACCGCCCCTGGCAGTTAGCCAATCCTGTGTTGCCAGATACCAAAGACCCCCCTGCATAGGCAACCCTGCCCCCCTTTGTTTCTGCTGTATAAATACAGCCATTTCAGAGAATAAAAATTGGAGCTTGATCAGAACCTTGTCTTGCTCCCATTCTTTCGCGTTCCTTGTTTGTTCATTCTCTTAGGTGGTTCCTGCGTGCCCCCGTTGTTGCCCCGCAGGTCGGGACAATACTAAATATTTGCCAGTCTGTGTTCTGAAAATAATATATTGACTGTTACATATATGTTTTTTTATTATCTAGCTAGTTCTTTTTTTATTTGGTTATACTAGTCACATCTATAATTTTATAACATTTCTTTAAACAATGTTATAGGAGTTTTAACGAGAGTGGTAAGAGTGTGCTTAATTATATTGTTTATAAAAAGGTTTAGAATATATTTAATGGATAAATATGAAGAATGATCATAGAATAAGCTTGTTAAAATGTTAGGATTCACTAGTAATGGAGTAATATAAATTAAATATGTTGGTGAATAACTTTCAACATCAAAATGTATTTTTTTTTTATTTCTTTATCCTCTCCATAGGATATGTTTATTGATTTTAGAGAGAGAGAAAGGAAGAGAGAGAGAGAGAGAGAGAGAGAGAGAGAGAGAGAGAGAGAGAGAGATGTGAGAGAGAAATATTGGTCAAAAAGTCCTTCTGTACGTGCCCCAACCAGGGCTTGAACCTGCACCTTAGGTATGAACTTTAAAATGTATGAATATTGCTAAGACTTTTTTCAATTATGAGCTATTATAAACAATGCAATGTTGAATATTCTTGTATATATATTCTATAGTATATACAATCTTTTATAAGTGCATAAAAATCACTATGGTATATATCAAAATATCTGTATTATAACTTTTATTTTACTACAAATTGATTTATTTCCTTAAATATTGTTATTAATTTATGACACAACCAGAATTCTTATTATTCTACATTTTATCCACAGTTAAGTGTCAGAAGTAATTTTAGAAATTCTGGTAAACATTGTTTCTTACCAGTATTTTTATTACCTATAAATGTAACTATGTGAAAATACAATATTTTTGTTTTTACTTTTGCAATGTCTTATTCCTCAATTTGGAAAAAAATAATTATATTTTTCTATATAAGTTTTTTGATGCATAAGCGAGTTGTAATTATTATCTAACATTTTGTGGCTTATTTTCTTCATATTCTTAAGGTGCCTTTTAACGGTTACAATTTCTAAATTGTCACCACTGTATTATTTTCAATAGTTAGTATGCTTTACATGTTGTTTCAAACATATGTCTTTACTCTGTGTTCATGAAAATATTCTTATAGATTATATTTTTAAAGTTTATATAGTTAATTTATCTTTTCATTTAGTTTTATAATCTACATATAGTTGTTTTTTTAATGTAGTGGAAATAGGAATTCACATTTCATAGTTTAAACACAAATTTTCTTTTTTTCTAACACTATTCATGGAAAAGACCATCTTAGCCATAATGGTTATATTAATATTTTAGTTTTGTTTCTTTACTTGCTTGACATGAACCAGTATTACGTTCACATAATTACTATGGTTTTATTATAAATATTTTTATTGATTTTTAGGCAGAGAGGGAGAGGGATAGAGAGAGAAAAACATCAATGTGAAAGTGAAACATTGAATGGCTGCCTTCTGCGTGTTCCCTTCTGGGAATTGAGCCAGAAACCTGGGCATGTTCCCTGACTAAAAATCAAACCAGAAAAATTTTGGTAAATGGAATGCATCCAACCTACTGAGCCACACTGTCAAGGCTATAAATCTTGATAATGAAAATCTTCCACTTTCTTCTTTCTGTCTTGAAACCATTTTGTTTTTCTTATAAATCTTAAAATTAATTCGTGAAGTTTCCAAATATGTTATTCTACACTTTTTTTTTAACTTAAATTCTTTATTGTTTAAAGTATTACATAAATATCCTTTTTCCCCCATTGACCTCTCCCTGACCACCCCCACACTCCAGGACATGCCCTCACCCTGCCCCCCCACCTACACACACACACAGACACACACACACACACACACTATCTGTGTCCATTGGTTATGCTCATATGTATGCATACAAGTCTTTTACTTGATCTCTTACCCCCTCATCTCCCCCGCTTCCCTCATAGGTTGGACAGTCTGTTCAATGCTTCTATGACTCTGGCTCTATTTTTGTTCATCAGTTTATGTTGTTCATTATATTCCACAAATGAGTGAGATCATGTGATATTTATCTTCCTCTGACTGGCTTATTTCACTTGGCATAATGCTCTCTCCATTCCATCCATGCTGTTGCAAATGGTAAAAATTCTTCTTCTTCTTCTTTTTTTAATGGAAGAGAATATTTTATTGTTTTTTAAGAGGAGCATATTTACTTGTCTCCCATCTTGTTCCAGAATGGACTCATAATAACTTATAAAGATACATACAACATATTGTTGGTAACATACAAAAATCAGGGGTGATGAATTCAGGACTAAGGGAGAAAACCTAAGATGGAAACAGGAATAATATCTAAACACAAACTATAGCAGTGTAGTATTGCATTGTATAGATGTACCACAGAAAATAAATAAATGGGACTACATAAAAATAAAAAGCTTCTGCACAGCAAAAGAAACAATCAACAAAACAACAAGAAAGCCCACTGCATGGCTGAACATATTTGCCAATGCTCTCTCAGATAAGGGTTTAATCTCCAAAATTTATAGGGAACGCATACAACTTAAAAGGAAGATAAACAATCCAATAAAAAAATGGGTAAAGGACCTAAATAGACACATTTCAAAAGAGGACATACAGAAGGCCAAGAGACATATGAAAACATGATAAAAGTTACTAATCATTCAGAGATACAAAGCAAAACAACAATGAGGTACCATCTCACACCTGTCAGAATTGCTATCATCAACAAATAAACAAAAGACAAGTGCTGGAGAGGATGTGGAGAAAAAGGAACCCTCGTGCACTGCTGGTGGGAATGCAGACTGGTGCAGCCACTGTGGAAAACAGTATGGCGTTTCCTCAAAAAGTTAAAAATGGAACTTCCATTTGACCCAGTAATTTCACTTCTAGTAATATAGCCCAAGAAAACAGTAACACCATTCAGAAAGGATATATGCATCCCTATATTCATAGCAGCACAATTTACAATAGCTAAGATTATGCTATACTTTTAATATGTTAAATATGTAGAATAATATAGAGATAAGCTGATATCATTACAAAACTAAGACATAATTATCCATGACTATCCATAATTAAATTTCATGTATTTAGGACTTTTTACATCTTTTAATAAAATATTTTGGTATTCTGTAATGTCACAATAAAATAAAATATAGCAATGTTATGGATTTTCATATATAACTTGATTTTTTAAAAATATTTATTTCTAATAATTTGTCTTGTCAGTGCTATCTTTTTTCTATTGTAGTTGGTATGTGAAACAAAATATTGGGTATATTGATTTGTGTTAAGAAATCTTAATAAACTCTCTTAGTAATTCTTTATAATTTTTCCTTAGTTTATCTGAAATTTCTACATAAGTAATCATATCACCTTTCTCTTTCTAAATTATACTAGAGGCCTGGTGCATGGGATTCGTGCACTGGTGGTAGGAGTGGTCTGTGGGGATCACCCTGCTATGGGAGGACCATTTATCCCAGTCAGCTGAGTGGCTGTGGACCTGCTCTTTGAGCAGCTGCTCCCTGGTCTGGCATCTTCTGTGGAGCTGGGACATTCACCTCTCTGGGGGACCTGGGTGGGGCCGGGCCCAGGGACAATAGCACTGAGAGGTGGCGGAGTAGGCCTCCTCTGGGGTCAACGCTGCAAGGCCTGAAGGCATCCAGAGGAGGAGGTAGGAAGTGAGGAAGAGGATCCTGGGAGAAGGAGGTGATGTTCCCAGGACAGGTTCTTGCCCATCTTCCTGGGGTTCAGGGCTGGAGCAGCCGCTCATCCTGATCAGCAGAGCAGAGCTCCCACTGTGGTAGCACTCTGACCACCAGGGGGCAGCATCTGCCTGGGTGGTCAATGTGTGTCACAGTGACTGGTTGACCGGTTGTTCTGGTCATTCCGCTGTTTGATCACTGGGCTTTTATTATATAGGATACCTTTTTCTTTTCTTTTGCAGTAACAAATTTCTAGTTGAGAGTTAAATGAAAATAATTTTAGTGAACCTCTTTTAGAGGAAAAGCATTGACTGAGGTTGATTGATTGATTGAGTACAAAGTGATGATTTAATATACATATATTCCATGAAAAGTTTACAAAAATCAAATTAATTAACACACAATCACCTTATGTAGCAGTTCACCATTCAGTATGATGGTGACTGCAAATATTTGGTAGATGTCTTTATCAGCTTAAGTTGACTTCTATTTTCAGTTTACCAATATGAAGTTTTTGATTTTTGAAAGTGTTACATATGTGTTTATAAATTACATTAGACTATAATTTTTCTACTAGACAGTGTCCGTATTATAATAGATTTTTACTATCCTCATAAAATGAGTTGGAGAGCATAACATGCATTCTATTCTCTCTAGGTTTTTGTCTATTAATAGGTCATTTTCTTCCTTAAATACTCAGTGGAATTTACTAGTAAAGACAAGTAAACTTGAAGTATTCCTTTGTAGGATTTTTTATTCTTATGCAGTTTATTTACCACTGTTCTGTTTAAGCATGCTATAAATTTTTATAGAAAGTTTTAGTAATAATATTAATTAAGCCACATTAAAGTACATGGTTTAGATATCATAGCTGTTTAAAGATTAAATATCAGAATCTCAGTATCTTAACAAAATACAAACCAATTTTATGTTCCTGTGAAACGTGTGGACAGATTAGAAGTGGTTCTCTTCTAATCAGTGACTTCAGGCACCCCCACCATTTTCCCTCTGGCTTTGCCACTTATAATTGATGGGGCTGCAGTATGTGAGACATGAAGTACTGAGCATAGACATTTTATAAGATCAACCAGAAAATGTAATACTTTCATCATGTTGAATTTACTGGGACTCAGCCACATATCTTTTCCTCATTGCATGTCTGGCCTAGAGGCTGGAAAAGCAAAAGGGACTGATGGATTAGGTAGCTTAACTTTCAGTCACTCATACAGTGTATTGCTTTCATTAAGTTTCCTATTTGTTTTATATTTCAAATTATCTTTCCTAAAAATATTCATAATGCAATTGTTATTCTAATTATGTCAGTTACAAAGTGCTTTCCACTTTTTAAAGCAATCTTTACATTTTTTGTGTGCCATTTTTTGTTTGTTTCTTCATCAATATCACCACACCATTAACCACATAGTCTCTTTTGAGAGCAGTTACTCAGCTCTGTTGACACATTGATGTAGCTATTTATAGTTAAATTAGTTTCTACTCATCCTTTTCTATGTTCTCTGCTTTCTTTCATGTATCGTGTGTGTGTGTGTGTGTGTGTGTGTGTGTGTGTGTGTGTGTGTGTGAGAGAGAGAGAGAGAGTGTGTGTGAGTGTGTGTGTGTGTGTGTGAGTGTGTGTGTGTGTGTGTGTGTGTGTGTGTGTGTATTAATACTGGTCCTTTGCACTGATATTCAAATCTACTCTTAAAACTTTTTAACTAAAAATCTCATTAAACACTGTATGTGCCAATAAACTAATTTTAACATCTTCTTTGTGTCTCAGATATTTTATTCTGGGAACCCTAATATCTCTTTAGCATCAACCCATTGTAGAATAAATCTAACCCAATTGATCGACTGAGAACGTACTTAACATGATGGTGTTTACAACATATATGGAGTGAGACTGTGGAAAGGAACAGATAATCCTAAACAATTGTTCTCATAAGCTAATTCACAATAACTTGTATTGTCTACTGGATTTCTGTCCTCTGATTTACAGTTAGTTATTTCCACTCCCGTACGCATCAATACACATTATAGGATGGATGAAATTGGGTCTTGTAGCGAACACTATCCTTACTCTCCTGGGAATGATTATATACTTGAATTGACATAGAGATTTTGTTTCAGACATGTGTTGCTCCTAAATATTTGAACCATCTTCAGTGTTTGAGATAAAGCAGCTTGTGAACAAACATGGTAGATTATTACTGATCAATAAATCTTTTGAGCATTTCCTTCTCAATATTCCAAATTCTCATCATCTAACATTGGAATGAAATACTCCAAGCCTATTTCTGTTATATAATTTTTTAATGCATTAGTGGTTATGTCCCCCAAACTTTTAACACACTGAGTGTTCTCAGAAAAATTACTAAGTCCTGGATAACCTCTGATGTCAGATTTTACTCCACAGATTAGTGAGTCTAAATGATTGTATGCAGTTCCTTATGTCATGAATTTAAAAACACTTCATAGGCGAAATGTCTTTTATTTTTTTTTTATTTTTTTTTTCAGTTGAAATTAATTTTATAATACAGTTTGTTTAACCCAACATATCCAACATATTATCATCTCAGAACATAATTAATATGAAAGTCATTGATGAGCTCCTTTATGTTCAGTTTGCACTGTCTTTGGAGTCTGGCATTTATTTTGTAATTACAATGCCTCCAGCTTGGATTAGCTGCATTCTAGAGCTCAATCAGAGGCTGCTGTTTTGCCTCTTTGTACCTGATGTTGTCATATAGCTGAGATTAGCAAGAGTGCTGGTCCCATCTTCTATCTTTAATCTGAGCGAAAACTCAGCTAACTTAAGAATGACCTCCAGCCTTCATGTTTATAAACTAGAAATAGTATTATTTCTGTGGCCATGTGGTAAATTTGTGTTCTCTCCTCTCGTGGGCCATTGCCACCCATCCGCGAAATGTCTTTTATACGCAGCTAAAATTTTGTAGCTGTGGAGAGCACAGAGAATGTGAGATGAACAAGAGGAGCTAGGAGAGATACATACTCAAATTGAAATGGTAGGTAAAATTTGAGTATTGGTGTAGGAATCAAACAAGATTGATTGGTGTAGGAATCAAACAAGATGTGTGATCCTATCGGTAATAAATCAAATGAAATACTTTGGTTCCAAGCATATCTATCCTGTGTGTAAACATGTATGTCTAGTCCACTTAAAAGAACTGTGAAGAGGATGAACAGACTCAAATTATACAAGTAAATGCTTATATTATTTTACTGTCCATAATTTCTGGATTTTTACTCACTCATGAATTATTCAACAAGTCCTTCAATTTATGACACATATTTAGAATCTATAACACCTGCGTTTGTGGAGCTCACTGGAAATTAAAAAGAAATAGATCTAAATATAATCAACCTATTAAGAAATAGTAGTATGTATTTAAGTGGGCAAAGGGAGAAACACATGATCTAGTCACACTGGATGGTGGGCATAATGGAGATGTTTTCCTGTAGGAAATGCTGCTTGTGTCAATCCTATAGAATAAGTAAGATTTCCTCGAGAAACATGCTGGAAGCATTCAGAGATATATCAAAAATTGAAACATTTGGGGAAAAATAATAAGTACAAATATAAGAAGAACTGAATGAACATAATACAATAAAACAAATTTAAGTAGCATCAAATAAATGGAAAAGGTTTTTTTATGACATTTTAAGCCTTTAGAACTTAGATTGAAATGAAGTTAGACTGCTTTTTTAGAAATATAAGCAGTAGGAACATTGGAAAAGAGAAACAGGTGGTAAAAGATGGGTATAGCAAAATGGCATAAACAGAAAATACAGAAGCAGTGGATTTTGTTGTTGTTGTTGTTTTGTTTGTTTTACCAGTGGATGAGGAACAGTGAAGGAAAGGGAATGGTATTTTATCTGCTGAAAAAGGGCATCTCTAGGGCAATTCCCAGATTTTAGGTATGAGTGGCTAGATAATGGATGTAGAACTAGGACAGAAGGTTAAATAGTAGGATGTCAAAAGGGGGATGAGAATTAAATGTTAGTGCATATAATTACAGATTTATGAGACAGCTAAGTAAAAAAAAAAGCTCCCTAAAATAAGTGCTCAAGAGGTGAATTGGTGTTACCAGCATCTCTGAGATATTTTAAAATGTTGAAATGAGTGACAAATTCACACCCGATTTAGGGGAGTAAGAATTGTGTGGGTTTGCAAGGCCATTTCTAAAGATGGAACCTGAAAGAAAACATCATCTTCTAAGTAGCCAGAAAAAAGGAAAGAAAAAAAAACTGAAAAAGAGAGATGATAAACTAAAAAAAAAGTAGTGAGAAAAGAAGTTGGAGGAAAACTGAAATTTTTGTGCTAGAACTCATGGGAAGTGTGTTCAAATTTAGAAGTACAGAATAATGTCTCAAGAAAAAATATGTTAACATCTGGCACATGTCACAGATTTATCCTCAAAACAGTAAGGCAGTTATTACTGATCTAGAGAAATGTAGTGTCCACGGCAGGTCATCATTAGAAGTGGAGAGGATAAAGGAGTAAAAGAGAAATTGGAAAGTGCAAAGTGTAATAGTAGCCTGCTTATATTTCTAAAAAGAACATATTGGAAGTTGAGAGGATGAATAAGAGAGATTTTAAACAAAGGAAGAAAGTTTTCATTTTAAAAATTAAGGAAGTTAAATGTATCACTTAATCTCGGTGACCAGACGTCCCGCTTTTGGCGGGACAGTCCCGATTTCTAACAATTTGTCCCACGTCCCGCGGGGTTTTAAAAAATCGGGACTTTTTTAAAATGCCGCGGGACGTGGGACAAATTGTTAGAAATCGGAACTGTCCCGCCAAAAATGGGACGTCTGGTCACCTTACACTTAATGTATAATGAAATTTCAAATATGTATTAATAAAGAACTATGTGAACATAGAAAACATCTATCTTTTTAAATTAGTGTTTTTATTCTCTTCAAATAAATGCCAGAAGTGGAATTGCTGGGTCATATGATAGATCTGTTTTTAGGTTTTTAAGGAATTCCCACACTAATTTCCATAATACGTTCCCTCAGGTGGGAACTTCTGCACAGGTGACTGGGGTCCCTCAGCCAGAGAACTGGACTTATACGGGTTGCCCACAGTACTTAACTAAAATTGACCGAGCATAAACTGAACACAGAAACCAGAGTTAGAATGCATGAATCCCAGGTTTATTTACCAGAGTCCTGGTGGTTTCCAGAAGCCTAGGCAGGTCACCTGGAGATCCGCGCCGACAGACACACACACTGGACAGGAACACGTTGCTGCAGCGTCTCGGTCAGGAACGCGGCCTCAGAAGTTTGGCTCACAGGCAGTGACAGCTTCACTCAAGCAGAGTCTCATGCAATATTTGGAACAGGGAGAAGAGAGTGGGAGAGCATGTCGGGTGGAGGAGCCCTTCGTGGTCTCTGCCCAGTGCCTCTAGGTCCCTTCTTTTATGGCCATTTCTGGGTGCTTCTGAATTCCTCCTGGGCGTTTCTTAATTCCTTCTGGGTGCAACCAATGGATCTTCAGTGTGCCTAATCGGGCGCTCTCCAGGTACCTTTTGCCTCGGTTTCCAACTTTCCAGATAAACACTTGTTAGGGCGTCCACACAGTTACAACTTTCCAGATAAGCACATGTTAGGGCGTTCACACAGTTAGGGGCTCAAAGTCAGTTTTAAAACTCAAGTTTTACCAAATGGATTCAAGACACATTATATGGAGTTACTTATACTAAGCCTAAAACACATTTCAAATAATTTCTTTTACTTAAAATCAGAATAAGGTCAGAAATACAATTCACACTTAAACTATAAATCACTCATAAAAGTAAATGCTTTCATTCCTATTTTAAATCACACAAATAATTATTCTTACACTGTTTTAAATCTTTAAAACATCACACTAATATAACTATAACACTAAACCAATTTGCAATGCTCATTGAAATATTGTTTACAATAGGCAAGGTGTGGAAACAAACTAGGTGCCCATTGAAGAGACAAACAGATCAAGAAGATAGGGAGTATTACTTAGCAATGAAACAGACTGAAATCTTGCCATTTGCAGCAACATGGATGGACCTAGAGGGAGTTATGCTGAGTGAAATAGGTCAGACAGATAAAGACAAATACCATGTGGTGTAACTTATATGTGGAGTCTAAAACAAAACAAAATAAAATGAAACAAAAACAGACTGATAGAAAGAGACCAAACTGATCATTGACAGAGGACTGGCCGGTAAGGGGATGGGTAAAATAAGTGAAGGAGAATATAGTCAATAACATTGTGATAGGTTTGATGATTACTAGACTTTGTGTGGTAATCGCATTGTATTTTAATGTTTAGTCAGTGTACTGTATACCCGAAATAATGTGCTATTGTATATAAACTATACTTAAATTTTTTAGAAGCCTGAAGAAAACAAAACAGTGTGAAACAACCTAAGCTGATTTCTAATAGAGTTTATAAATCAATCAACACAAGTGTTGGTGAATTTAAGAAGTAAAATGGTTTATGTTGGTAGGGTGAAGCCAGTTTATGTATGCTAGTCAGTTAACAGAGATTAGACTTGACCTCCTTTTGGACAAGAGTAAACATAGATGTTGTTACTCATACTTTTCCAGACAATGTAATACTTTATCTCTTTAGGATATTTTCAAAAGAGATAACTAAGTTATTATAATTTTCAAAATCTTATTTTTTATTTCAGTATTTTATAGATAATTGTCAAATAATGTATCTGTATTCAGTCTGATGGTATTATCAGCAAAATTAGATAGCGGATGTTCAATAGCTACATTAAATAGTATTTGATATGTCCACCACTCATTTAAAAATTACTTCACATTTTCTGATAATATGAAAATTGCCCTCCATTTTACTTCATTAGATCATGATCAAGGAAAAAAAAATGAAGGCCTGGAGTGGGGAGCCAGGGTGGGCTAAGATGGTATCATTGGGGAAAAGGGGACATATGTAATACTTTAAAAAATAAAGTTTAAAAAAATATTAATGTAATCATGACCTCATACTTTCATATAGGAGACATTAGAAAGCATTTTATGTACCAGGTAGTAAGTACCATCTCTTTATTAAAGCTTTTGTTTTCTTAGAAGGACACAATTGTTTAAAACCTTTTTACTCTGAGTCTCAACTACAAACACACATTAAAAATTATTACCATTTATTTGTTGTTTGTAAGTTTCTCAGTAAGTAACTTATCTATCTATAAGTGTTTGTCTGACCATCTGACCAGTAGCTATGACACACACTGACTATCAGGGGGGCAGACACTGAACCCAGGAGCTGCCATGATGTGCACTGGCCATTAAAAAATAAATGGCACCACGGACCTGATGCTGACAGACCAACACTCAGCTTCCCCCAAGTGGGACAATGGCCCTGCCCCCCTCCCACCCTCAAGAGTGACACTCCACCAAATTGCAGCCAACACTGCCAAGACCCCATAGTGCAAAGTGCAGCCCACAGCCCAGCCCAGCCCGGAAACAGTGGCTGTGGGCACCGGGTAATGATGTCATTTAGCAACACCTGGCTTCCTCTCCCTAGCAACTAGCCTACTTGGAGTTTCTGCAGGCCAGAAACCCGACATGCTTTATAGCCAGGTGCAAACATTTCACTGGTTAACCAAATGGTGTGACGCGTTTTCCCGTGCCTCATTCATTTGATCCTCACAAAAGTCCTGGAGTAGGAAGATAGAAGACTGGGTAGAATCCTATTTTCTTTTCATTAGCAATATGTGAATAGCTAGTGATATTAAAATATTTCTTCTAATTAATTTTCTTTCTATGGGCACGAATCCGTGCACCCCAGGACACAAGTTTTATACATAAAAGTACTGATAATTGAATAGGAAACATATTTAACTAAATCTTCACCAGTACTCTAATTAAGGGGTGCATTGAATAATTAGACTGAGTAACTATTATGTAAAGTATTTTGAAAAAAAAATAGATTTTTCGGTTATACATATTTTGTTATCTTCTAGAATCTGTTAAGTTCAAGATTAAGACACCACCAGATGGATGTCTTGGTGCAAGCCAGATTCCCAGTTTGTAAATGGCTGTCTTCTTATAATATCTTTACACGATGGAGAGCAGAGAAAAGAAGCTCTTTAGATAATGCTACCCATAATTTTACTTCATCAAATAATGGCCATACCAAAAGAAAAAAATATATATTAATGTAATCATAGCCTCTTCATTTCACATAGGAAACATTAGATGGCATTTTATGTATTAGGAAGTAAATACTGTTGTTTTTATTACAATTTTTGTTTTCTTAGGACACTGATATCATTTAAAAGGACTTAATTCTGATAACTTCAGCTAATTTTAATGATCTCTCAAAGGTCCCACCTCTTAATAACATCATATTTTAATGATCTCTCAAAGGTCCCACCTCTTAATAACATCAGCATAGAGTATCAACATATGAATTTTGAAGGACCTAAACATCCAATCTATAACAAAGCCTTCAATGTATTTTTTTTTTAATCATTAAGGAGAGGTGAATTCAAAATACCCAACTCATTTTAAGAGTTGATGTTCCTGAGAAAAACAGCACTTCTTACAAAACAGTGACATAATGTAGCATTCTGGCTGTGTGTGTGTGTGTGTGTGTGTCACTCCTGACCCAAGAAATAAATACATGTAAGAAGAAATGGAAGGGGCAGTATGTGCAGGCCACCAGGAACAAAGCTAAAATAGTGGCCGAGTTTATGTGAAGGATACTTCTTATCACTTTTCCATAGTCACCTATTCCTGATAAATGTTTCATAGGCTCCAGAATCATGTATCCTATGCTTAAGACTTATCAGTACAAACCTAAAAATACTGATGGTGAAAATCAGTGCAGGGTAAATAGTTTTAAAATAGTCTTCCAAATAACTTTTGTGTTGCATTTTCATTGGGATTTCCACTTTGAATTAACTTAATATATGTTTTAGAAGGTAGATATTTTTTTTTGTCCTTCCCCTGAGCCTACCTCCTACTTATATATTAGTGACCATTGAGTAAGTTTTCTAGCCAGGTAAACAGAACTTAATAAAACAAAGACTTGTAGATGAACATGTTCTTAGACTTTTTTACAATGCCTAATCAATATTTTATTTTTTATTTTATTATTTTTAGATATGTTTTTATTGATTTAAGAGAGAGAGAGAGAGAAACATCAGTGTGAGAGAGAAACATAGATAGTTGCCTCGGACATAAAACCAGACCCCGGATCAAACCCACAACCTGAGCATGTGCCCTGACCTGGAATCAAACCAGCAACCTTTCAGTACGATGGTCAAGCAACTGAACCAACAGCTAGGGCCCTAACCAAGAGTTTAAAAACAAAGTATTTAAAAAGCCCATATGTATCTAACTCCTATTGAAATTGTGAATTTTAAATTAGGAGTATTTTTCCTTTTTTTCTGACTTAGTTTGTTTAATTTTAATGTGACCCCCTACATACTTGTACCCACGGTACTTTAAATGTCATATTTTGAGTAATTTGTGAATATTTCACATCAGGGTGATCATTTTTTGCTATAGAATATAATAGACATAGCTGTATATCTGTTTATATAAGATTATGGTGCAGCAGTTATAGAATATTGCATTTCCAAAGCAATACTTGTCGTCATAAGTGCATTCTTACATTCTTTGATTCTTTATCCTTACACATATTACTGGCTATTTTTTTCTGTCATCATACCTGCCCCAACTTCTTTGAGACTAAGTTCACATATTTCTCAGTTTGTCTTAGTCCCATCCTTGCGTACTAGAGGCCCTGAGCACAAATTCATGCACTTCGAAAGGCTGAGGTAGGCACAGAGGCGGGTCTTGGCCAATACTCCACACTCTTGCCTGGCCCCGCCCTAGTCCCCTCTCTAACAGCAACCCCACTCCTGCTGCCACTGCTCTCACATATTGACTACATGGAGCAATTGGTGCCTGCACCAGCAGCGGGTACAAGCAGGGCCAGTGCTGTCAGTGGGTGCAAGCAGTGGCTGCTGCCCCAATCACCCCTGAGGAGCAGGGGGAAGTGGAGAAGACCTCAGAGTTGATCAGGGCTGGCTCACACCATCTGATGATGCCAAGTAATCAAGACTAGCACCCAGGCCGAAACCAGTTTGGCTCAGGGCATAGAGCGTTGGCCTGTGGACTGAAGAGTCCCAGGTTCTATTCCGGTCAAAGGAATGTACCTTGGTTGAGGGCACATCCCTGTGGGGGGTGTGCAAGAGGCAGCTGATCGATGACTCTCTCTCATTGATGTTTCTCACTATCTCTCTCCCTTTCTTTCTGTAAAAATATCAATAAAAAATATACATAAAAAAAGACTAGCACCCAGCACCTGCAGTGGGTGCAAGCGGTGGCTCTGGTGCCAGCAGTGGGTATGAGCAGGACCAGTGCTGGCAGCAGGTGCGAGCACCAGGTGGGACTGCAGCATGCGGAAGCAAAGAATTTTCAGTAACCACCAGAGGCTCACCCCAATGATAGTGAGTGGTGCCCCACTTGGTCTGGTGCCCCTGCTCACCTGCTCCATCATCCTGCCATGCCCAATGCCCGCTATGCTCTGCACATGCCTCCTGGTGGTCACTACAAGTCATAGCGACTTTGTTCTAGTTGTTCTACCATTAGGTCTAATTTACATATTAGCCTTTTATTATATAGAATTGTAACCATTCCAATCCCATTCAGACAAGATTCTGTGTCAGTATTTGCTCTGTGAAAATGTTTTTCTATTCCTTCTACTGTTAGTCTTCTGAGTCCAACCCAGCAATTTAGTTAACTTTGGAGACACATTCTAGTGTTTAAGGTTGCACTAGAAGGTATTTTTTACTTCTTTGCATGTGATTTTTAACCTGTTATTTTTTTGTTTTCAAGAACACTTGCATTAAAACTCTCTCCTTCATTCTGAAATGCCCATCTGTTCCTGCTGTTTATTTGTAGGCCTCAATAGTGAGTGACATCATTATAATTACTATGGCAACTAACTGCATTGACATTAAAAGATGATACAGCCTTCAGATAGTATAAAAACAGCAGAAGCTTGTGAACTGTTAAAAACACTGTCTTCTGTTCATGCAAATGTCTTCAATTTAAAAAGAAAGTATTTGCTGTAACTCTTTGAAGGCCTAGGCACTGGAAGGCTCCAAAATTCTGATGAGTTTGAAAAAAAAATATTTTTATACACAAAATGTGTGGTGTGTGTTTTTTTTAAGTTTTTGACTTTGATATTTTCCTGAATTCTATACAGACATTCAATTTGTCTAATTTTGGAATGAGATACTATGAGGAGATGTATCACATGTGGTACATTTAATAAAGAAAATAAGCAAGTGAACAAAACAGATCCAGAGATATTGGAACATGGAATAGACTGGTGTGTTTCAGAGGGGGTGGGGAGGAGCAGGAAGAGATTAAACAAAGAATTTATATGCATATATGCATAGCCCATGGGCAAATAATAGTGCAGAGAAAGCCTGGGGAGAGTGCTGGAATAGGGAGGAGAAGGTCAAATGGGAGCAAAAGGGGACATCTGTAATATTTTCAACAATAACTTTAAAAAAACCCAACAACAACAGTATTTATAAACATGCCCGACAGCAATCCATCTTATGATAGAAGTGAAATACCCAGGATTAAAAAAGAGAATGTTCTAAATTCACAAATAAGCTGTAAAGCAGTGAGCCTAGAATCTGATGTCATTAAGCATTGTTGCACCAATGACTTTCCCTCAGCTCTCACCTATGGGTGATAAGGCGATGGATCTCCCTTATGACCAATGCTTATGGAGGAAATTGGCCACCTAAGATAGGAGACAGTTTGACTCGGTGATTGCAAGCTAAAAACAGAAGTCTCCTGCGTTATTATCCATCTATGCCTGGTCCTGTGAAAGACAGTGATTGGAGACAGTGTTTCCAGGGGCCAGATCTTTGGGTAACCCTCTTTGTCATCTACCTTTGTTTAAAAAAAAAAAGTGGTTAGAGCAAAGAATATATACCTGTATGAATGGCTTATTTGGTTTATTGGAGGCCTGGAAGCGGAAAGATTGTAAGGTTAAGGACAAAGAGATCCAGAGAAAAGACATGTGTATGGGATTCACATAGGGTGATGATCTTTGTGCTATATGTTAATTAAGAACCACCCCAGGCAAAGGGGGAGGAAATGAGAACATCTGTAATAGTGTTAACAATAAAAAGAAAGTGAAAAAAGAAAAACAAAACAAAACAATGATCATGGAAGATACATGAAACAACCAAGAAAACAGAACAACTCTACCAGCCAGCCTTTCTTATCAGTCTTCAGTTCAGGCACAAATGAGCTAAACTGAAGCCTCCATGGTAGTAGAAATATAGATGTCACATAGACCTTATGTTTTGGGCTCTACTCAACAAAGCTTACTGAGTTATTGCTGCTGCAGGATATCCAACCTGCTCACTGCACAGACCAACATTTATCCCCTGATATGGCACTGGGAGACCAACTGGACCCTATAAATCTTAATATCTTAATTACAATCCAATATATTCTTGCTATGGTTGACTTTTCTTACTCTCAAACCTTTAGCCATCAGCAGAATCCAAGCGATTATAAACTGTTGATTTTTCTGAGAGGATCTCATGTAACATCTCATCAGACCAAGAAATGCCATTTATAGCAAAGGAAATGAGCACATGATAGTGGGAATCACTTGTCCTATAAAACATGTGTCACCCAGAGGCCAACTTGCTTGATAGAGAAAATCATGGCCTCTCAAAGTGGAACTGAAATGCCAACTTGGGGTTGATAATAAATCAATAGTTTTAAGTGTCCATCAGCAAATGAGCGTATTAAAAAACAAACAGTAGTGCATCTACACAATGGAATAGTATGCTGCTGTACAAAGAAGGAACTCTTGCCATTTGCAACAACATGAATAGAACTGGAAAGCATTATGCTAAGCAAAATAAGCCATTTGGAGAAAGATCAGTACCGCATGATCTCACTCATTTGTGAAATATAATGGACAACATAAGCTGATGAACAAAAATACAGCTAGAGACATAAAAAGCATCAAACAGACTGTCTAACTTATGAGGGAAGGTGTGGGGGTGGGGTAGGGTGGAGTAAGAGATCAACCAAAGGAATTGTATCAAGGCATATAAGCATAAACAATGGACATAGATGGTAGAGGGGTGAAGGCATGTGCTAGGCGTGAGTGCGCCTGGGGAGAGGTCAATGGGGGAAAAGGAGACATATGTAATACTTTAAACAATAAAGAATTTAAATTAAAAAATGTCCAACTCTGGGGGATTATGGGTTCAAAACATTTTAAGATACACTTATATACTATAGTTATGGGCTGAAGTTCCAACCCTATTATAAAATAACAAAGAAAGAAAGTGAAAACAAAAATTGCAACCTAAGATTACAAATCACACTATGATTTATCTATAACTTACATATAGCTAAATATTTAAAGGTGTTCAAAGTTCAAAGTTAATGGTGTTCCATAAAAGATGTGTGGACTTTCCATCCAAAGAAATATTCTCCATTCTTATATACTATTTTCTAATTCAAATGGTATAGAAGTCAAGATAAATAAAACATTATTTCAATCTAATCAAAGTTTAGCAACAATAGTCAAAACTAAGTAATAAGTAGTTTAGGCTTTATGAACCATAAGGTGTATTTGCAACTACTTCATTCTACTATTATTGCATGAATTCAGATATAAGTAATTTAAAAATGAATGAGTTTGGTGGTGCTCTGATATCTATCTATAGAAACAGGCAATAAGCTGGATTTGGCCAATGAGCTGTAGTTTTCCTACCCCACCCGTCCATACTACTGCTAAGTTATATAGAGTTAAAATCAGCCTCAAAGCATAGATGTGTGGGGGTTTTTGTTTGTTTGTTTGTTTTAACTTTGGGGTACTTTTTTTTCTTTATTAAAAACATTTTAATAGACAATCCTTTCATGTATTTTTTTTAAAAGTGATTTGGCTTCTTTGTCTATTGTCAAATAATTCTAAATACTAGCTAAAGTTTAGAGAAATGATTTTATAATTGGGAAATTGGAATGAATGATGAGTGCATGTGTTTTGAAGGGGATTGGAGATTGACAGGCAACTCCTATAAATTGGCTGTCAGAAAAAAAAGTAACAGAAAAAGAAAGTATGTCACATTATGGTATCTTATAAAATATGTTGAAACTTATGGCATTTTATGTCATTTTTAACCCTGTAGGTTTGTGCTTTTTCATTATTGCTAGGCAGGAATATTTAGTCTTCCTGAAATGCTGAATCTGGCACAAACTTCAAGTACATTTTATGAGTAAGATTCTACTGTGCAAAAATTTTCCTTTATACAGTAACAGCATTCCTAATGAGCTGTTAATGAGCTGTCAATTTTCAATATATGCTAAAGAGCTAAAGCAGCCATGGAAATATGTGTTATCCCCCAAAAAACATGATCAAATAAATCATTCTAAGATTTATGTTACTCTTAAATTATACTAACTTTTTACATCATTTCTCAATTGATGGTTTTTGAAGATCAGATTGTGATCATAAGTATTTTTAATTGCAAAATGTGACTATTTCTTATGATTTATTATTTAAAGTATTATTAAATAATATTTATTAGGGAGCTAGTTTATGTCAGCCATTATATTCACCAAAATTATAATCTATTAGAGAATATGCTGATAAATACAGTCATTTTAATAACTAGAGGCCCGATGCATGAAATTTGTGCAAAAGGCTCAGCCCTCGCAGCCTCAGCTTCAACCAGAAGGTCATCTGGACAGTCATTCCACTGTTCAGCCGTTTGATCAATTTGCATATTATGCTTTTATTATTATAGATAATCAATAATAATGTGGTAACACTTGGAGTGGTAGGCAAACCTATCATAAGTAAACTACCCTGACTGACCTTAGGCATCCATAGAAAACTGTTTGGAACAAATCTATTGTCACTTGTTTTTTTGTCTAATTCAGACTTGCAAATAAAACACAAACGTGGCTTGTTTTCCTGAAACTTGAATCAAGATTGGCCTGGCTGGTGTGGCTCAGTGGTTGAGCATCAGCCTATGAACCTGGAGGTCATAGTTTGATTCTGTGATGACCAGGTTGGGTTGCAGGCTGTGATGACCAGTGATTGATATTTCTCTCTCATTGATGTTTCTATCTCTCTTTTCCTCTCTTTAATATTAATAAAATATTTATTTTTTTTTTAAAAGACACAAGATTTAAACTGTTTTTCTGGGATCTCTTTTAAGAGATTTAGAAACCCCAAACTTTTATGTAGCTAACTAAGAAGTTTGGACCACCTTAGAGGAGGAACAATGGGGCAGGAGAATAGCTTCCAGGACTCATACGCAAGCCTTTGCATGACCATTCTCTTAATTAAGCATTAAGTCCTCAGGAGATTGAGGTTCTGGTAGGAATCAAGCAATCATAGGGAAAAAGCCTGGGGTCTGTTGATCATAGAGAATATATGACAAACGAGAGTTTTGGACAAAGTAGACATGACATCTAGGCCTCAGTTGTGTTTCAGCTCCAGACTCAGAAAAGCAGCAAAATAAGAAGAAACAACAACATGGCTGGCATCAGGACCAGCTGTGATGACTAATGACCCTACCAATTAGCAGAGACCATGACCCTGAAGGGACATACCTATAAAGGCTGGTGAATATTCTATTGAGATCCTCCCTGTGACCTCTCCTAAAATCCCCATCCCTGGAAACCAGATAAAAACCCTCAAGACAAGGACCCAGTACCTGCTCTATCTCTAGGGCTCCTTTCCCCATCCCCTTCTTTCCTCAGGTGGCTTATTCTCCCTAGAGCTCAGCCACACCTTTCCTTTCCCGCCTTTTCCCCCAACTTACAATTTTGCTTTCTTTCTCCTAAGCTCTGAGGGCCCTTCTTTTACCTCTGTAACTCACTTTCCAAGTCCACAGAGCCCAGCTGCCTCACCTCTTCCACCTTTGTGACTTTCTAAATAATGTTTTGCTTGTAGTTGAGTTCTTGGCTCTGAATTACTCCTTAGCCAAAATCAAGGACTGGAGTCTAACTTCCCTGGTACCATGTAGTGCCATTTAACATTAAATGTAGGTAACTCAGATAATATCAAAGATAAGAAAGCCTGAGGATTAATTTTGCAATCTAAGCTGCAAAGCCAAAAAGTAAATAAACCCCATGAGATACAGTTGTAGACAAACCAAATATGGGATTTGACATTCAAGAAACAGGTAGTATAATAACATAAACAATACTTTAAAATATGCATATTAATGTGTTCAAAGAGCTTAAAAATAGCATTAATAAAACAAGAATAGTGCATTTTGAAAAAAGCACATGCATTTTTAAAAAAAGAACAAAACTGTGATCCTTATAAAATTCTAATAATTAAAATACATATTAAACATTGATGGGGTAATTGTAGACAAAATAGAAAAGAAACTACCCGAAGGTGGCTTAAGAATTAATGTGAGAGACCAAGTTACTTGATAATGTTTTTTAAATTCCAATATAAGTCTTAGAAGTTAAAAGTAAAATACGGATACAGTTCCTGGCACACAAATGTACAAGAATTATAGGTGTTATTATTATGTGTTTTTAATATCAAAATGTACTGCAAAAGAAAAAAAGGTTGATAATGAAAGATAGAATGAGAAAGTCCTGCATTAACCTATAATGAGTTCCATTAAGACACAATAGATAAAAAGAGGCGCAAGACAATATTTGAAGTAATTATGGTTGGTAATTTTTCAGAATAAATGATATATATTCTAAGATTGAAGAAGCACTAAATTAGACAAATTATAGTGTTATTATAGAATATCAAAGAGAAAGAAAAAATTGCTCTAAGGTACAGGGATACTAAGTTCAAAGGAATTATAAGAGTTCACATCTGCTTTTTGAATGCAAAAGGGCAGTGAGATGTTATAATTGATAAAAAAAAATTAAATTACATTTTTTCCTATTGTGTTTTAAATTTTACTTGTTTATTTTCTCAGACTCATAAAAGTGTCTGATTTTTAATCAGCTAGGTCAATTTTTATACTTTTCGCTTCCCTGAGGAAAGTATTTCAGCCTTGGCTTAGTTATCTGTTTTGTAATTCCATTATTTGAGTTTTCTATGGATCTTTTTTTCTGTCATTTATTGTTTCTGCTAGCTTCTCTCCAGCCTTTCTTATCTCTTCAGTTATTTGAAAAATTATATGTAGGAAAAAAATTGAACTTCAGGATTTTATCTTCTCTTTGTTCCCTCCCAGGTGCTTAGAGGCACTAGACTTGGTATCAACTCAACAGTGTGTTTGTGTGTAGTTTACCTGGAGAAAGCAGGGTTTATACCTATTTTCCTCTATTCTACTGGATTTAGTATTTGCACAATTTTAATATTTTACAACTAAATAATTCTAATAAATTGTTACATTAGAATACACCAGGATGGTTTGGGTAGACCACTACTTTTACTGATGCTCCATAAGGGCCTGATGATTTAAATACTGAGGAGTTTAGGCAGATTCTCCTAAAAGTGCAATAGAGTTAAAGGCAAATGACATGGTCCCATTCCTAAAATTTTGTTGGGAGCACAGAAGGAGACTTGAGAACTATCTAGTTCAATGCTACATGTATCTGAAGCTGGTAAAAGCAGAGCTAAGGTAAATATGAATCTAATGAGTATTTGATCCTATAAGTTGCTAAATTATGAATTACATGAGTAGAATTCACAGCATTGCTGGGATACATGTGCAAAATGTGGGGGCACTGAGCAGAAAGCATTGGGTCTGTGACAGTGGAAAGGATTATAGGGTGTGAAATGGAAACATGTGAGATGGAGGGGGACCTGGATGCATTGAGACTCCCCAAAAGTTGGACCAGCTGCTCCTCCTTTTTACGTTGTGTTTGTTAATGCTTTCCCTGAGCATCTCACCCGAGGAAGTTATCCACAGAGGTGAAGCCAATTAAACTCAGAGCTCACCCACAACTGATCTCCATCTCTCAATTTTTTAATTAGAGTCAGTTCCCAGCACAGTTGACATTGCATGCTCTCCCCTCAGGTGTATGCACATCAACTTTCCCTCTCTGCTATGATGTGGGCCTCAGAGTTCTTGATCATCTGACACTACAACGGAATATGTTGCTGACCCATTGGAGTGACAAGCTTGTGCTGCCATGTCTCTAGTGAAGGGCATACCAGATACCTAATATAGGTGTGTGCCACAGTGTGGGACAAAAATCCCACCAAAACAAAATGGTTTATTTTGTCAGTGAAATTTCTGAGGGCCTGTGGGTTATTGAAATAGCTCTTGCACAATGTAAGAAGAAAAAATACTACACTGTGCATAGTCCCACTTTAATGTGAATTGTTATAGTCGATTTAGTCAGTGTCATTGAAAGCTGCTTTGGTGATAGGGACCTAAATTTATAAAAGTTTCTCTAGGCTGCAGGGCAAGGAATTCTGCAACTTGACAACTTGGAAACATGACTTTAAGACCCGGAGAACCAGTGCAGAGTGGTGTGCCTTCCTTAAAGATGTTATGAGCCAGTATAAAATGATGATAATGCCGAGACCAGTTTGGCTCAATGGATAGAGCGTCGGCTTGCGGACCGGATTCAATTCCGGTCAAGGGCATGTACCTTGGTTGCGAGCATATCCCCTGTAAGGGGGTGTGCAAGAGGCGGCTGATCGATGACTCTCTCTCATCGATGTTTCTAGCTCTCTATCTCTCTCCCTTCCTCTCTATACAAAATCAATAAAATATATTTAAAAAATAAAATAAAATAAAATAAAATAAAATAAAATGATGATAATGATACTTTAGTATATTTTTTGTTGGGGTGGGGATCCCATACACTCATGCACTTTTCTGAAAATAACTATTTTTAGTGTGTATCTGAGTGCATATGTAAAGATACTAATTAAAATTTATTAATAATATTCAAATTCGAAATATCCTAATTATATAAATTTTCTACATCACTGTAGTATAGGATAATTATCTAGAATACTTGTAAATTATGTATTTCTATGTATTCATCTTTCTATAACCAAATCTTATAGAATCACATTGGATAATAGTTCTGAATTTCAGGCAAAACATGCTACATAACGATATTCAATATAGAATGACATCAATTTTATAGAGTACCTGGCACAAATTAGATATTCAATAATATTTACATAATTGATGAATAAAACATCATTTTTATTGTACTAAAACAATCAAAAGATACATTCTTACTCAAATATAAATTTACCTCACTGTCACCCTAGTTTTTCTTTTCCAGAGAACAAATTTTGGTGTGTGTGTGTGTGCGCATTTTTTTTTTAAATATGAGAGCATATTTTCTGTCTTATGTTCCTCACATCATATTTGCTCTTCCCACCCACCGCAATCTGGTTTTCACTCCTATATTCCACTGAAATATGCTGAAAAAGATGTAGAATGATCTTTCAATGACTATATCCAAGGCGTTCTTAGCAGTCTCCACAAATGCTGCCTGTTCCATTTCTCTCTGTGGCTCCCCCAAGTCTCTCCCTTTGTTTTTTCAGACAGCACCAACTGTTTGTTTTCTCACCTCCAAGACCATCTCTGCTCCAACTTTCTTTTTCTTCTTCTTTCTTAATGTTAGTAACTTTCTTCTTGTCTTCCTCCAAGGTTTTATCACTCCTATAGCTACTATTTCAAACACTGGGTAATCTTCAAATTACACTCAGTGGTGGGCTCACTCTTCAGAGTTCTGATATAATCTATGTACTTCATTATTTTTCTCCCTTCCCCCAATCCAGCTCCATCTTCTGCATTTATTTATTTGTTAGAAGTCCAGAGTGCAAAATCGCGCAGCCCTGCCCACCCATGCTGGTCTTTGGTTGTTAAGTTGTTAGGGCCACGGGCTTTTTTATATTTTTTTGGTACAGTTTTATTTTATTTTTGGTACAGTTATGTTTTATTTTGTTTCAACTTTTATAATTTAATATTTTTCAATTACAGTTGAAATACAATGTTATATAGTTCAGTTGTATAACAGTGATTAGACATTTATTTAATTCACAAAGTGATCACCCTGATAAGTCCAGGACACATCTGACATCATACATAGTTATTATGGTCCATCTTCTGCATTCCTAATCTTAGTTCACAACACCTTCTTCCCCTCACATGCCAATCAGAAACAAGAAAGTAATCTCATTCTCTCACCTTCTCTCTAATATCACACAAAACATTTTTATTTTGCTTCATTAACATGTCTCCTTTTCTCTCCTTTTCTCCATTGCCATAGTTGCTCCCTTACATTTAAATCCTATCATCTATAACCGGGGAATTTATATGCATATATGCATAGCCCCTGGACACATATAGTGGAGTGGTGAAGGCCTGGGGGGTGGGGGGTAAGGAGTAGAGGGGTTCAATGGGGAAAAACAGGGGACACCTGTAGTACTTCAGCAATAAAGATAAATTAAACAAAATAAACCCTGTCAGTCTTTCTCTGGATTATTGCAATGGCCTCCTGATTGGAAGAGTCACCTATTTTATTAGTCTGGAATTCATTCTACAATTACTACCATATAAACATCACAAATGCTCAATGACCTTGACATTTCTTGACATTAATCTGAGAATGCTATTACTGATTTTTAAAAAGACTTGACTTTTTTAAAAACAGAATTCTCAGGAATCTGTCTGCCTTTGCAGTTCTAACGTCACAGCGCTCTTTTCCAAACTGCTTACTTCTCATGCAGAATTATGTTTCACACTGCCTTGTCTCTCCATGCTAAACCATCTGCTAAAAACAAACAAACAAACAAACAAACAAACACTACCCTGATATCTTCTTTCTCTACATTGTCTTTATAGTGGCACTTTACATATCATGGGGAATTGTGTTTTGGTTTTTTTTTTTTTCCATATTATTTTATATGTGCTTATTTGTGTTGATGTTAGGGGTAGAATGTTTTCTCATGATATTTAAACGTCATCTTAGCTTCCCAGGAAAAATATTCCTGAATCACATACAGAATAAACTTCTCATCCGTAATAACTATGTTAGTTATATCAAGAAGTTGGCATGTTCTTCCTCGTGCCTCTTTACCTGTTTTTTGTTTGTTTGTTTTGATGAAGTCAATTCTGAATTCAACTTTAAATTAGTATCGTTTCCTCCTGAACTTATTTATATTAGAAAATCTGCGTTGCTAAAACCATATTATCATAGCCTAGTAATGAAAATAATCAACTATTTTCTCTTTGATATATACAAATATACATACACCAAGAACCTAACACACACACACACACACACACACACACACACTCAATAGAAAACTATGTGGTTTAAGATTTGTTGTAAAACTGAAAAGAGAAAATAATGCAGTATGTTGTACTCAGTGAGAATATAACAAAACAAACTATTAGATATTATCTTAAAATATCATACAAGGAGCCCTGTTTTTTTTATTTATCAATGTTCCAAGGTAGAGACTCAAATAAGATCTCTCCATTCTAGTTTATATGCATGGAAATTCCTAGAAGGAATTTTTTAAATCCTAAATTTTATAGAGACATAATAAAAGTTCTTGAATATGACTGAAAACACTATAAAATAAAATCACCTATTCTATACTAATATAATAAAAGGCTAATATGCAAATACACCGAATGGCAGAACAATCAGAACAACTGAACAACCAGTCGCTATGATGCATGTTGACCACAAGGGGGTGTGTGCTGAACATGGCGGGCATCAGTAGCAGGTGGCAGAATGTAGAACATGGTGGGTGTCAACTGCAGCAGGATGGTGGAGCAGGTGAGCAGAAGCACCAGACCAAGGCGGGGCACCAGTTGCTGTCATTGGAGCGAGCCTCTGGTGGTTACTGAAAATTTTTTGCTCACACCTGTTGCCAGCGCCAGCCCTGCCCTGCTTGCACCTGCTGCCAGCACCTGGCACCAGCCCCAATCACTCGTCTCTGTCAGTGGGTGAGAGTGGCAGCTGCTTCCCCGATTGTCCCTAAGGGCTTCTCCACCTCCTCCTGCTCCTGAGGGGTGATGGTGGCAGCAGCCGCCATTTGCACCTGCTGATGGCACTGGCCCCAATTGCTCCACACCTTCACTGATGTGAGTGGGGCCAGAACCATCAGTGCGTAGGGCTGCAGTCAGAGAGGGGACCAAGGGCCAAGGTGGGAGTGTCCAGGTGAGGATGTGAAAAATGAGCTAAAACCCACCCCTATGCCCACTGTAGCCTTGTGGCCCACAGTTCTTGCAAGGTGCAGGAATTCATGCACTGAACCTGTACTTTTATTACATAAACTTGTGAGGTTAAAAGTCTCTAGAAGATGGCAGCTTAAACTTAAACTATAGTATTCTGTACTGAACTGAATAAAACTTTCAAAGAATGTCAAAAAATATTTGGACACATTCTGAAGCAAGGTTAATGTTACCTCATTTCTAAACATAAGACAAAGAATAGGACACTGTGCCACCTCAGAAATAATCCCATACTCTCCTTTCTCCTGTCACTAAGTGGCCCCATACATTCATAAAAGACCATGCAGTGCTTCTATTTCTATTATCTTCTTGATAAAACGATTAAGGCCAGTCATAAAACTGTCCCTCCTTCCTGAGAGCACCCAACCGAGATCACACCCTCCCTTCCTCAAGCCCTCCCCCAATCACCCAGGACAATCTCAAATGCTATAGCAAGCCTTTCTCAGGTCCTTCCTCCTGAGACCCTCTAAAATTCCCCAGAGCGTGGTGTTCTCAATGAAGCAATGCATAAATCCATATCATTAGGTGATAGGCAGGTTCTAAGGTGTTTTGATTCATTGGGATTAATCAATAACTATATAATGCAGTATGATATAACTATCTAGATTTATTTTAAAATATTAAATATTAATATTAAATATTTATAATGATAAAGTCTAGCCACTTTGTCTACAGCAACTTTGATGGCCCATTAAAATCACCTGGGAGCCCTAGAAAGGTTGGCTCAGTGGATAGACTGAAGGGTTCCAGGTTCGATTCTGGTCAAGGGCATGTACCTTGGCAGCAGGCATATCTCTAGTCGGGGGTGTGCAGAAGGCAGCTGATCAATGTTTTGAACTCTCTATCTCTCTCCTTTCCTCTCTGTAAAAAATCAATAAAATATACTTTAAAAAATCACCTGGGAATTATAATTTGTGTTGGATGAGGCTTAATTGTGGTCACTTATTAATTTTTTTAGGTAATCCTAATGTATAGAAAAGAACAATTCCCTGGTTTAAAGACAATGATCCTAGTTTGATTTATACCATTACTCTCCCAGGATTTGCCTTCCATTTCTGTACATCCCATGGCAACATGCACTGGCATGTAAAGTTCTTATTGTATGGCTTCTTACTAAAGGCACGAAGCTTTCTCTGTGCAATTGCCCAAAAGCTTTCAAAGGAGTCTTTACGCACTGCGTCTCCATCAGATGGTTCCTATAGAAGGCTTGGCTTCCCTTCGATATTGTCCTTATAATTCTGAAGGCAAACTTTAATGAAATTACAAATGGTCTCTTCTGTTAATCTGTCGACTCATTGTTGGCTGCATTGTGTCTGGTCCCCTCAGCATTCCTTGTGGCCTCCAGGCACAGGAGGAGTACTTTTACCACAATTTGTGTGAAGAGTAATTTCCTGAAAATATTTTTCTTCCTGCTTGGGCCCATTTAACTCTCCTATGTTCAGTCATTAAACATCCCCCAGTCCCAGTAATCCGGCGGCCTTGCTGTGTAATGAGCTGGTGCCTGATGAATTTTACTCTGTGGATGCTCTTCAGTTTGCCGTTACTGTCTGTGCTACGGCAGCTCCAGACTTCTGGCTTTCGTGAACCAGTATCAGCTCATGGGGGTGAATAGGGAACTTACTACCTTTTAAAAATATGATTAGCTTTTTCATTGAAAATGTTCCCTATTTTTTCTCCTTCCTTGTCCCACCCTAGCCTGTAATATTTTACCAAAATTTAAGTGACTAATATATATAGAACCCACATATATATTTGCTACTAGAACAGTCAAACTCCAGCTATTAAACATTAATCATTTGTATGGAAAATTATCTCATTAAATGAACTAAAACACTAAAACCACATACACACACTATCACAACTATTTCTATACTTTGAGTAATATTGGGCAAAATTTAAACCAGGGCTCAGATCTTCTGACCATATATATATATATATATTATTGATTTTAGAGAGGAGGGGAAAGAGAGAGAGATAGAAACATCAATGATGAGAGAGAATCATTTTTTATTCAAGATGTATTTTCAATCACTGTCACTCTTGTTTTCATTGGACACTCCTTAGGAGAGTCAGCTACCAGATATTATTTCTTCCATTTACCTCAACATAAATCACATACATAGTCTTCAAGGTTGTATAAATAGATTGAAATGATATAGTTTTAAAAATTGAAGTATGCATATGTGTGCTTATGTGGGAGAAATGAATCTCACCCTTTTACTCTCTATATAATTCATTGGATGTGGACCATACATATAATAAATAAATGTAAATGCAAAAACATTTATATTTCTAAACCATAGGAGACTATCATTGCATTTTAAACAAATAGCCAAAAAATGCATAAAATATTGCTCAATATCTTACTAGCTATCAGAAAAATATCCTACTAGGTATCAGAAAAATATCCTACTAGGTATCGAATTCCACTGAAATATTTTAATCTCACCAGAATGATTTTAAGGAATGGAAATAGCAAAGCAAAACACACACACACACACACACACACACACACACACAATTCCAACATAATAACTCATCAAATATATAAAAAATACTTGAAAACATTTTACTTAGCATATTGTGATAACCATGTGGTCCACACTAGAGCAAAATCATTTTTTTTTTTGGGTTACATAGTGGATAAACTTGAAAATATGGGGGATAAAATCAGAGCGGTAATTCTATCCAGTAGTCATGCATGGATTTCAGTGTTCAGAGACTTCTACTATGTTTAAAAGTTGTTGAATCTAGATTGTCATTGGGAAATGAGAAATTTCAATGAAAAAAAAAAGAAGGCGGAATGACTAGACTATAAAAATTTCAGGTATTTTTTGGCATAGCAGAGAGATAGAAGAATGATTCTGTGAGTCATTGGGATTCCAAGTAGTTCTCTTTTAAACTTAGAAGGGAGTAACTTAATAAGCATGATGCTGTCATTCAAAAAATGCCAATGCAAATTATATAAGTAAAGGATTTTTCTCATTGATGTCAAGTCACATATCCATGCCTAAGGACAATGTATTTATAGACTAATTCTTGACACAGATATTTGCAGAGATTACTCATAGGGAGAGAGGCAATTAAACTGGACCTATGCAATTTAAGATGGGGGAAATGAAGAAGTGAGTGAGGAAGAACTTTTTTTTCTAGATTTGGTAAACCCTACTGATGGTGAGTTTTGGTTTTCAAATATAAGAATAAAAATATGAACACTATGACTTGCCTGGCTGGCCCAAATGGGTTGGAGCATTGTCCCACACAAGAAAAGGTTGTGGGTTCCATTTCCAATGAAGGTACATATCTCGGTTGGGGGTTCAATCTCCAGTGGGATTTGTGTGGGAGGCAAGTGATCAACGTTTCTTTCTCACATATATGTTTCTTTCTCTCTCTGTCTAAAAATTCAATTAACAAGAAAGCCACATCTCCTACATTGAAGATTTTAAAAATTGCAAACAGTAATTCTCTGTTACGTGGAGCTAATGTCCTAATGAGAATTGCTTAATAAGTGCTATTATTGCTATTATCTGTAGGGCAGAAATAGCAGTAACAATAGTATTGGTAAAAGTAGTAAATCACAGATTTGTGGCTGACTTAAACAGGCTAAATGTAAGTAAAGCACATAGCAACTGAAGCACTTCTGTTTCTGCTAGATGGCATACATTGTAGCCATAAAAACTGCAGGCACTAAAAACACAATATACAGACAATCATTTTTAGTTGTTACTTTAAAGTGTTTTCTATGAAACTGGAAATTAAATGATGATAAATGGATGTCATGAACTTTCTTTTTCCAGTATTTCTCTATATTCCTTTGCTTCTTTTCCAATGCCAAAATTTATTTTCTTCTTTGCCATTCTTAACTTTCACTCCACTTTTCTTTCTTAGCATTTTAAACTGTTTCCTTTTAACTACTTATTTTCTCTTCTTTATTATTTATTTGTGTTCATTTGACACTACCTAAAAATCCTAGCATTTTATTCAAGAGGAACTGATTTCAATTATGAACATGTAGCCTAGAGAATAACCTATTCAAGTACAATGCACAATCTGTATAGAGGATTGGCCAAGATTTGACGAAGCTTGGGATTCTGCATCTCCAAAGCCCATACTCTTATAAAGGCATCAGGAACAAAATCAAATATTCATGAATGTAATTATTTCATCTAGTTAGAAAAACGAGGTAAATAATAATATTTTGAAGTGCAAGTGAGCATGACTTGCCTCTAATAAGCATAGTTTTATTGTGAATCCTAGTTCTGTTATTTCATAGAAATTTTACTTCAGAGAGTTTTCTTAATCTCTCTGAATTTAAACAAGTATTATCTATAAAACTGGGAATATGATATTTCCCTATTCACCACTTAAAATTGTTTTGGAAATTTAAGGAGAGGTAATGCATGGGAAAGTACTCTATAACCTGAAAAGCACTCTACCAGGAGATAAAGTATGTAAAAAGAAATGAAATTGTAAGAAATTCTTTGGTGCTCTATAGATATTTTCAAGATAAATATAAAGTAATACATTACTCTAACTTCAAAATATTTTGTTGGACTTACAATTTTAAAGCTGTGTCAATTCTACATTCAATAAAGTGAAGAGTTTTGAACTAGATAATAGCATTCTATTGGCCTTTTGGTGTATTTTACTTAATGTTAAGTTTTCACTTACCATCACTGAATTTGTTTTAAAATTGAGAATCTATCTTTTTTTAGCAGATATTTTGAAAGTTCAAATTATGATTGTATACATAAGTGTATATATACACATATGTATATACACAGATGCATACACAATTTATACAATATCTTCTTAATAATAAAACTAGATATATAAATGTATATAATACGTAGGTGTACTAAAAAGAATGCATTATTAGTATGCAGTTTTATTTTTGTTGTTCAGTAGTAGCAATGGGTTGAAAAAAAGCCATTTATGTTTGTGTTACCCAATACTTTACACATTTGCAAGGTGACAAACTAGTCTGTGGATTGAAATAGAATTTTTCTCTTTTTGATGCTTGTTGTTTTGTTCATGCATCGAAATAATGAACTATGATGCACAAAGTTCCCTGTGTTAGTACAAACAAGTAAGTGAAGTAAATGACCACTTTGTAATTGTGAATAAGGGATTTATAAACATATATATGTAATATTGTATAATACTATATATACAAATATGGTAGTTTGTCAAAGTTTTAGCCTTTTCCATGTTGGCTGTCCCCCTCCCATGCAAGTAAAGGGGATGGATCACTTGTCCTTTAGAAGGTTGCACAATTGCAATCTTCATTTGCTCCTTCTCAGTGGCTCTTCTCATTATCCTTTGCTGTGACTTACTGTCTCCTTAGAACATGTGATGCAGTAATGGCTTCTTTATTCATGAGAATGATACAATGCAATGCTAGGCAATGACATCCAGAAGGAAAGGCAATTTCACAGAATTTTTAAAAATTAAAAATGTGGAAAATGTCAAAATTAAAACCTGTTTCTACTAGTTTTATACAGAAAACCTTTCCATGGCTTGATCTTGAAAATCCTTGGTATACCCCGTGAGAAAGTCCTTACCTCCTTTTCTATACTACTAATACTAATACTAAGTGACAAGGATAATAATTATATTATTATCAGGATGTTCAGCTCAATACAGCACCAGTTGCAGACCAGTGTAATTTTCTTTATAAATCTACTCATTTATGAGGGTATGTATAATGGCTTTCTTCCAAGGAATACAAAGTCCCACATTTAACTCCTCATTTATTTCCAAAATGTGCCTTCAAAATTATGTCATGACCAGAAGTGAAAACAAAAATAGAAAGTTTATTTATTTATCAGCTAAGTGGAATGTATTGTTTTGACATGCTGGTGTCTGCAGCCACCAGATTATCTTTCTGTGGTAGGAATAAAAGAAGCATGCAGTGCATTTGTCCTCTAACCAGTTATTGCTGATATTTGCATTGCTACACCATTATACAATATATTTAAAATGTGGTCCATTAAATATATGATGATAATAAGAAATAACACAACACTAGTAATCTCTGTAAAATTAAAAATGCTATTTGGATATTTGAATACAGGTAAGCAGTTTGGTGATGCTCCTGTTAGTTTTGCTGGCTTCAAATTATATAATAGAGTCATTATTATATAAAACCACTAAATTTTCAAAAAATGCATGCTTTTTAATAATATTTAATGTCTTTAATATATTAATGATGAGGAGTCTGTAGAGGACTGATCAAGGACAACATGGGTAGAAGAGTTTTATCTGACAAGGAGGTTTTGAATTTTTTTTCTGTCTGCATTCAATAAAAAATAGATTAAGCTGAACTTCCAAAAGCTTTTATATAGAATTGAAATAAGTTCCCAACTCCCTCCCAGATCTTTTTGTGGTCAGTAGAGTTTCCGCTGCTAATATATCTAGATATTGGCTGATATCTGCCAGGAGGGTAGTTAAACTCCTGGAGCAGCTTCTCAGTGGGGCTATGATTTTTAAGTTACTGTGTAATGGAGTGTGTTACCATTTACCATATGATGAGATAGCCTGTCTGTCAGCCAGGGAGCTATTTAAAGTTATATATAGGTCAAATGAGCCAAAGAGAGCAAAGGAAGATCAAGAATATTGAATATCTCAAAAACAGGATGATCAAAATATTTTAGGAACCGGTGTTTGTACTTAATTGACTGATTAAAGGGATTTTAAATCATTAAATGCCTTAAGAAAAATGTATTTCAAGGTCAAGCATTTTCCCTCTTGAATCAACCATCTGGTGTACAGAACCTATTTCTACAAATGGTTTTATATATTACTTTTCCTACTTACTAGTGAAAGGTGTCTTAACATTTCCAATTCCACTTCTGGGATCAAATTATGTTTTCATCTCATTAAGAATCACTAACTGCTGTTTTCTGAGTTATTTTTTTTTTGTAGCTGAAACCAGAAGTCATTTACCATTTGCTGTTTAAAGATGTTAAATAAATTATATTAAATCATGAAAGACAACATATTTCATCTGTCTTTCCAAAGGCACCTTTACTACTAGGAGATTTGCTATAGCTTGCAAAACATGAAGGATTTAAAACAAAACTACATATTTTAAAATTCTATAATTAATTAATCTTAAGATGAGAAACAGGATTGTACATTTTTAAAATTATTTAAATAACTTTAACTCCAAATCTTATGAACATATAATATTTAAGATATTATAAATATGTCTTTTTATTTACCTTCCTATAATTTACCAAAATAAATATATATAATTCAATGTTATTTTCATATCAGTTTATACAGCTTATTGTATTATTAGTCATTCTATTGAAAATATTTATAACAGTGAATGTTTTATAGGAGACCAACTAGTAAATATGAAAAACAGAATACTTAGCAAGTTTCAGGTAAAATCTGATGTTTTAAGGATAAGACTGTTTTCCAGCAAGGGGTAAGAAATCCTGTGTCAGGGAAATAGACTGGTGACCAGCACTTTGAAGACCAGTTTTAAAACAGCTGCATGTACAGTCTTTTAGCTTCAACTTTTTGCTATCTCTAGTTCTAACTAAAATGCTTCAAATTTTTACTACGCAAACAATACAGCTTATGAAAACTATTCCTGCCTTACATAACTTAAGTCCTTACTGCATCTACAAAAACAGCATTCCTAGTGACCCCTATGTCCCTGGCACATATCCTGCATAATCTCATTCTGGAGAAGCAGTAGTAGAAATAGTGGATTAACAAATGGATTATATCAATTATTCAACAATTACCAAACATAATTAATTCCCCCTATCAAATACTTTACCTATTTTTTGTCTGCTATATTCCCTTGAGTTGGAATATACATTTAGTGAGGGAAGAGACTACTATATCTAGAAATGCAGAACCAAAGAGGAGTTGATTAATAAATATGTATGGATGAGTGTATACCTACCCATAATCCTCAGGATAAAATCCCAGCTGGATAGCTTTAAGGCCCTTAGCAAGATGGCCATTAATTTTGCTGATGCCTAATCTCTCACATTTGTTTTTGTATGTTCCAACCACAAAGAAATACTACTCGCAGGTCACATCAGTCCTATATATATGCCCTTTGCCTATTTTGAAATACTCCTCAACTCCGCACTCATACATACTAGGTGTACCAGTTAATAATGCAAAGTTTGTTCAATAGATGGAGTTACACATATGTTGATATATATGTGATTTGATATGTATGCTATTTGTTGTATTGACAACAAACTTCAAAACTTCATATGTCAAATTTGCTGAAGTTGTTAACATCATAGGTATTTTTGCACCTATGGTATTTTTGCACCTATTAAAAATGTCAAATTTTGCCAACACCTGTTTGGCTCAATGGATAAAGTGTTGGCTTGGGGACTGAAAGGTCCCAGGTTCCATTCCGGTCAAGGGCATGTACATTGGTTGCGGGCACATCCCCAGTAGGGGGTGTGCAAGAGGCAGCTGATCAATGATTCTCTCTCATCGATGTTTCTACCTCTCTATCCCTCTCTCTTCCTCTCTGTAAAAAATCAATAAAATATATATATATTTTTTAAAATGTCAAATTTTGTGCCAAAAAAAAGAACATTTTTGGGAAGTTCTAATTCATTATTTTGAAGAAAAGTGCTGCTGAATACTTCGGGAAGCTTATGGTGAACATGCTCCATCTCAAGATAGTTGTGATTGCTGGTTTAAATGCTTTAAAAGTGATGATTTCGATTTGAAAGACAAAGAATGTTCAGGTCAACTGAAAAAATTTGAAGACCAACAATTACAAGCATTATTGGATGAAGATGCGTGTCAAACTCAAAAACAACTTGTAGAAAGATTAAACATTGCTCACTAAACAATTTCCCATCATTTACAAGCAATGGGAAAGATTTTAAAGGAAGGAAAATGGGTGCCACATCAACTGAACAAAAGATAAATGGAAAACCGAAAAGTCACCAGTAAAGTGTTGCTTCAAAGGCACAAAAGGAAATCTTTTTTTTGCATCCAATTGTGACTGGGGATGAAAAGTGGATTTATTTTGAGAATCTCAAATACAGAAAATCATCGGTTAATCCAGGTCAATCATCAACATTGACTGTAAGGCCAAATTGCTTCGGAAAGAAGACAATTATTTGCGTTTGGTGGGATCTGGAAGGTGTGGTGTATTATGAGATTCTAAAACCAGGTGAAACCATTAATACTGATTACTACTGACAACAAATAATCAATTTGAACCACACTTTGATCATGAAATGACCAAAATGTGGCAGAAGATGCAAAGTAATTTTGCTTCATGATGACTCTCCCTCACACACTTCAAAACCAGTTAAAGACTCGTTAAAGAGAATCCAAGATGGCTGCTCGGGTAGGCACCTAGCCGCAGCCGCACGCAACAATTTCAATAAAATACAACTAAAATATAAAATGGACATTACCCAGAACTACAGGAAAGTCAACTGACTGGAAATTCTACAACGAGAAGCAAGGAGAAAACCAGAAGGAGGCGCGGAGGAGCTGTAAAAGCCCAAGGTACGGAGACACGCGGCGCGTGGAGAAGACGGAGCCGGAGAGGAGGGAGGCCGAGTGCCTGGCGGGCGTTCCCTAGCGGGAAGGAGAGAAAACTCCGACTGTGCTGGGCCCCCGACTGCTCTGAACCCCCGTTCTAGGCCAGACCCCGGGGACCCAGGCTCATCCAGAGGGAGCTGGGCTGTAAGGCGGTACTCGGGGAAGCAGCGAAAGGAGGTCCCAGAGGCGCGCACACAGTGCGCAGAGAAGGGCCGGCCGGCTGTGCCGTAGGACTGCCCTGGCGGGAAGGAGACAGGCTCCAGACTGCTCTGAACGCCACCTCCAACTCCACTTCCAACTGAACTGAACCCCAGTTTCGGGCCCATTGCGGGAGAGCTTACACTGTTTGGTAGCAGGCGAAAATCGAGGGCACCTTTCTCTCAGAGGCGCTTGCAACAAGTACTGAAAGACCCTGAGTCTCAGGAGTCGCATAGGGCGGGGCTGACGGAAGCCAAGGCTGTAGGCTCCACCCTGAAACTCCGCCCCATCAGAAAAGCTGCCTGCGAAAATGCCTAAACCAAATAGATCACAAACGAAAGAAATGGAGGACAAAAAGCGACTGGATATAGAGTTCAAAACCACACTTATGGGGTTTTTCAAGAGACTCCTAGAAAAGGCCAATAAAATAAATGAGACCTATGAGGATATGAAAAGGGATCAACAAGAAATGCTAAGGGATCAACAAGAAATAAAGAATACATTGTCTGAAATAAAAAATATTCTACAGAGTCCTAAAAACAGAATAGAAGATCGCAAGAATCAAGTCAAAGATTTGGAACATAAAGAGCCAGAAGACACTCCTCTGCAGAAGCTAGAAGGCAAGAGAATCCAGAAAATTGAAGATAATGTAAGAAACCTCTGGGACAACTTCAAACGATCCAACATCAGAATCATGGGGGTCCCAGAAGATGAGAGAGAGCAAGATATCGAAAACATACTGAAAGAAATAGTGACAGAAAACTTCCCCCACCTGGGGAAAGAATTGGACTTACAAGTCCAGGAAGCACACAGAACTCCAAATAAGAGGAATCCAAAGAGGACCACACCAAGACAAATCATAATTAAGATTCCAAGAGCAAAGGACAAAGAGAGAATATTAAAAGCAGCAAGAGCTAAGCAGGTGGTTACCTATAAAGGAGCACCTATACGATTGTCAGCTGATTTCTCAACAGAAACCATGCAGGCCAGACGGGAATGGCAAGAAATATTCAAGGTGATGAATAGCAAGAACCTACAGCCAAAAATACTCTACCCAGCAAAGCTATCACTCAGAATCGAAGGTCAGATAAAGAGCTTCACTAATAAAAAAAAGCTAAAGGAGTTCATCACCACCAAACCAGAATTATATGAATTGCTGAAGGGGGTTCTTTCAGAAGAGAAAGTAAATAAAGATAAAAATTATGAACAACGAATACGTAACTATCAACAAGTGAATCTAAAAACCAAGGAAATTAAAAAAAAAATCTGATGAACAATATTAACTGTTGAATATAATAGAATCAGAGGTATGGAAGGGGAGTGAACTGATGATTCTTGGGGAAAAGGGGAGAGGGGAATGTGGGAAGAGACTGAACATAAACTGTGCACCTATGGATGAGGACAATGGGGAGTGGGGAAAGGGCAGAGGGTGGGGTGGGAAGGGGGGGGAAAGGAACACTTGTAATAATATGAACAATAAAAATTTATTAAAAAAAAAAAAAAACAGTAAAAAAAAAAAATAAAAAAATAAAAAATAAATAAAGACTCGTTAAAAGATCTTGCCTGGGAAGTATTAACCCACCCGCTGTATTCACCAGACCTTGCTCCTTCAGATTACCACTTATTCTGATAGATGGCACACGCACTTTCTGAGCAGCACTTCAAAACATATGAAGAGCCCTAACTGGTTTGGCTCAGTGGATAGAGCATCAGCCTACGGACTCTAAGAGTCCCCGGTTTGATTCTGGTCAATGGTATGTATTGATACCTTGGTTGCAGGCATATCCACAGTAGGGGGTGTGCAGGAGGCAGCTGATCAATGTTTTTCTCTCATGGATGTTTCAAACTCTCTATCCCTCTCCTTTCCTCTCTGTAAGAAAATAAATAAAATATGTTTAAAAACAAAACAAACAAACAAACAAAAACATATGCAGAAGTGGAAAATTGGGTATCTGAATGGTTTGCCTCAAAACAAGAAAAGTTCTATTGGGACGGTATCTACAAATTACCTGAAAGATGGGAGAAATGTGTAGCTAGTGATGGATGCTACTTTGAATAAAGTGCTTTTGATGTTTCTCTTGAAATTATTGTGCTTTCTTTGATTACAAAATCCGCCATTATTAACCAGTAGTATACAGCCAAGGCAATCCATCTGTAATACTATGAGTAAACTCATTCACCTACCTACTCATTTCTTGACTCTCCAAACCTAAGTTAGGTATTCCTTTACATAGCTATAACAAGCACCTGTGCTCCTTGCCATAAGTATTTACATAAATAGCAATTGCCTGTTTGATTATCTTCCTACTAAATTGAGCTTATCTGTGCCAGGGACTATATTTTTTTGTTCACTCTTATATTTCAAGGACATAGCACAGTGACTGGAATAGTAAATATTTTACACTTAAAAGATGAATGACAATAAATGTTTATTGAGTACACAGTAGATTTTGTGAGAAAAAAATGACCAATTATCCTGCACTTAAGAAACATAATGTAACCTAAGTTTTGAGACTTAATATATGAAATCTACATTGTATCTATATTACATTTTATTATGAAAATTAAGCCAATGTCATTCCAGCAGGTTAGAAGTGATTGGATTTTTTGTAATGTAGAAATGAGGTGTTAATTCTTGGTTACTTAGCTGGTGATTAGATTATCTAAATTTATAAAATGCTCAAATTAAAGAGTCAGTTTTTATGAGGAACTATAAGTTGATTTGTCTACTTTAACAGTTTGTAGATGTTATTTTACACCTGAGATATATTCTTCCTGTTTAATATTTTATTACTCATCTTTATTGCCCTCTCACATAACATTAGAGACAATTTTCATCTGTTAGGATGATTTTTATGTGACATTCTGAGTCTAACTGGTCTCTTGCTCTTCAGATATATGAAAAGAAAGCAACCTACTAAAATACCAAATAAATTGGTATTGATATTTATTTTTATTACCTTTTACAACAGCTTCTCTTCTCTTTGTCATGATTACGTGGAGATTGGTTTGCTTAACTCAGACTGTTAAGGCAAGGAGCTTACTAGAATTTAATAGAAATAAAAATGTCCCATTTGTATATATTTTTTAAATATGTTTTTATTGATCTTTTTTTTTAGAGTGAGAGGAAGGATGAAGTATAGAGAGACAGAAACATCAATGAGAGAGAAACATCAGAGATTGGCTGACTTTTGCACCCACCCCCCAACTGGTGATTGTGTCCTGATCAGGAATTAAACCTGCAATCTCTTGGGTCCTGGGTTGGTACTCAACCACTGAACCACACTAGCCAGGCAGATTTGTATTTTTTTAAAATATATTTTATTGATTTTTACAGAGAGGAAGGGAGAGGGACAGAGAGTCAGAAACATCAATGAGATAGAAACATCGATTAGCTGCCTCCTGCACACTCCCCACCGGGGATGTGCCCATAACCAAAATACATGCCCTTGACAGGATTTGAATCTGGGACCCTTCAGTCTGTAGGCTGACACTCTATCCACTGAGCCAAAAATGGTTAGGACATATTTGTATTTTTTAATGAAGTTTTCCTTTAGTTATATAGCAAAACAAAGCATATTCTATATTTTTAATAAAATAGCAAATTATCAATGAATAAAATATTTTGCTCTGTCCTAATATGTATAAAATTGTTTCATATTTCTTTGCCTAAAGCACTACAACAGATAAACCTACTAAAAATATTCCAACATTTATATGCAACTTCTAGAGCACCACTAAAGCCTAGTGTATATTATGAAATATTATATTCCTAATTTAATTCTTATCTTTCTTCTTCTACTGTTACCTTTTCCTTCCTTCCTTCCTACCTTACCCCCCTTTCTTTCTTCCACTCCCTCCCTCCATTTTTCCCTGGTCTTCTCCTCTTCTATCCTTTCTTTTTTCTCCCTTCAGTATGATTATGGTATTCATTTGAAATTCATCTGGATATATTTTTTTGTTTGCTTTCATTTCTACATGTTTGTCCTTTGAATTTTTATTGCATTAATTTAATTTTTATTAAAAATTTAGAACATTAACATGCTTATGTAAGTCAATGTCAAATAAAAATAAGGTATCTCTTTTACCTAATTTCTCCCAATCTTGTAGTGAACCAATTTAATGCCTGGCTTGTCCCTCCTGTATTTCTTTTGTTTTATTTATTTATTTTGTTAATCCTCATCCAAGCATATTTTTCTATTGAATATTAGAGAGAGTGGAAGGGGTGGAGAGAGACAGGAAGAGAGAAACATCGATGTGAGAGAGGTACATAGATCGGTTGCCTCCTGTCTGAATAAAACTTGCAACTGAGGTTCTTGCCCCTGACCTGAATCAAGCCCAGGACCCTTCAGTCTGCATGCCGGCTAGGGACCTCCTGTATTTCTTTAATAAAAATAGCACATATGTGTATGCTATCTTATGATTCTCACGTTTTTATACAATGATATTGTGTATATATATATATATATATATATATATATATATAACATAGAGTAATTGTTCATTTAAATTGTGTGTATTCCATAGTATATTCACCCAATTTCCTTTGATTATTTTAAAATATTTTTCAGTTACAAACAATGCTTTATTGAATAACGTGGTGTATGTGGGTATTTGTATTGTTGTTGTGTCATCAAAATGCTTTCCTAGGAGTAGGGTTGCTGAATAGAAAGGTAAATGCTTACATAGTTTTGCTAGATATTGCGCAATGGTCTGCAAAGGGATTGCATCAATTTCCATTCCCAGCAAAGTTCATGAGCGCCTGATTTCTCAGAGCTTTCCCAGTTCTCAAGCTTCTGCTCACGTGGTGGGTAAGAAATAGAATTGCAATGTCCCTTTCGTTGCATTTTTCTTTCTTTATGGGCGAAGCTGAATTTAATTTCAAATATTTAAAGACATAATAATATTTATGTTTGTTTTTGTGGGTTATCTGTTTATGTCTTTTTCATATTTTTAGATTTTGGACCTTTAATCCCAATTTTTAAGTGTCATTAGCTATAATAACCCTGTATCTGTGATATACTTTGGAAACATTTTATTTTGATTTGTTATTTGTCTTTTGGTTTTTGTTTCTTATACTTCATGTCATGGTTTTTGTTTGTTTGTTTGTTTGTTTGTTTTCTTTTTGTTTGTTTTTTGATAATCTGTTTTTTTATTCTGAAATTTTAGTAATAATTATAAAGCCTTTTCCTATACCCAGGTTACCTAAACAAAAATATGCTTATATAACTGGTACGTCGGTTTGTTTATTCTTGTGTGTGGTGTGAAAATTTTTAAGTTTTCCAAAAATATTCAATGGTTTCAATACCATTAATTTTCCAAAGAAGTAGCTTTGTCCCAGTAATTTGAGATAAAGCCAGTTAGCGTATAGCAGCTTTTTGAAAATCTGCAGTTGGCTTTACTTCTGGATTTTATTTTCAATTGACTTTTCTGTCTATTGATGCATCTGTTTTAGTTGTTAGTAATTTATAACATACTTTAATACCTGGCAGAACTGATTATCGCTCATAGCTGTTTCTAATTATTTTTCTAGGTATTACTACTTTCCTAGTTAGACTGAAATCACAATCTTTAAACTTGCTAATAAATAAATGTTACTTTTATTTATCATAATATTTCCTAATGACTATATGTTACATGGTCAATGTTAATTTTTTAAACCTTTCTTCAGCCCTTCAATCTAGACGATGCCTAAAAGATGTGCTATTTTATTATGTCTTATTTTCATTCATAATATATATCCACATACATAACTCTATGCTTATTTTTGAGACCATATATTTAGCCTCCAACTTCTTGTATGCAGTAGGGCCTTGGTGATGGTTGTCATGCTGCAGGAGAGACAAAGTACAAAAGGCAGGACAGGAAACGTGCCACACGCAGCTGAAAAGCCCTGCTTATGAGCACATGCGGAGAACCCATATGACACCTCCATAAATGATTTATGGACTTTGTGGGGGAATAAGGGTTTTGCAATAGCCAGTAAGGGAAAGAGTCAGTGAAACATGCAGTAAGATTTACAGAACTGAACTTTCTGTCACTTATATGCAATAAAATATTCATAAGGGAAGAGTAGAGAATGGATCCCAAATCCCCACTGAGTTGATGAATATCCAGGAAGTTAGATGGCGAGTAGTATGGAGAGTGAAATGAGGTGTGAATTTTTGAGTTATTGCCAGCCCCAGAAATATCCAATGTAGCTCTATACACTTCACCCTTTCCAACTTCAACTTGGTCACTGCCTCTGATGTATTTTAAGAATGCAATATTGTAAAACAAAATCACAGTTATAATATCATTAAAAATCTTAATGACACAAACATAATATCTCTAAGAAAAAATAAGTCCAATAGAAAAAAATGATTTGGAAAAAATATTAATTTCAATATAAGCACTAATGTGTCTGGTGGTCATTGCAAGACACTGTCAGATTTGAATTATATAAAATAGACTTTACAGTGATGCTTATATTTATATCTCAGATATTGACATTTTTCTTTGAAAAACATTAAGGGTATTCTCTTTTGAAGTATATCAGAACTCATTCCCCAGAATTAGCTGAATGGATAAAGTACATCTATTCTACTTGGTGTTTCTAACATAGCAAACTCGAAATGTCTAATTACTTGATACTGCAATCCACAAAGTAGCATGATTGATTTGACTGTCTTGCACAGAGGAACTCATTTAGTACTTGGCAGATTAAAAGATTTAGAAATTTCCCAAAGAGTCGTATAGCAAGTATATGTCTATGTATTAGTTCCATATGACTGAAAGAATTTGAACAAGGCCAATTAAATAGATTGGTGTGGACATCAATGAGTAGCTTTAAAACAATCAAAATAAAGTTCTGCATTGACCATGAACAAGGTATAAGTCAAATAGACTGTGATCAAGTACACTGGGAAAATGATTTAATGCATCTGATAAACTCTACAGTTATTTCAGCTGTGTATATCTGGCATTTGTTCTAGGCAGTAGGTTTTGCTTTGGGAGGACCAGGCTCATTAACTGCTAAACACTTTGGGGTAAAATTCCAATGCTTCATTACTTATGACAAAATTAATAAAAGATATAAATTAACACAGCATTAATCTATTCTAGTGACAAGGATTGAAATATAAATGAGAACTGAAAAAGGCTTCCTACTTGTTACTGTCTTCCAATTATAATTCAATACTCCTCTATTTTTACATGTCTAAATGTAAAATCATATATCCTGTGGATTTTTATGACATATTATATTCATATATTTACTCTTAAATGAATTTGTTACTTTCTTGGAGCTAATTTTCTTTATATAACCCCATGGCACCATTTGCAACACCTTAGATATTAAACCAATATGAACATAGAATTGGCAATGAGGGAAGCAGGAAGAGGAAGCATTAGAAGGAGAGTAAAGGTTAACATGGTTGCAGGATAAGTGAATTCATTAGGACGAATTTAGGAAGGTGTGAGAATAAGTGTCTCTGACTGATTCCATAGTGTCCTAATAATATAACCGTGTGCTTTATCCAGATTTTTTTATTTTAGATTTTTTCAGATTATAAAAAAAAAAATAGTATAAGGGATCTTCTGGGATTTTTTTTCATCTTGTGTTCTAAACATATCAAATGGCATGTAAGACACATAAGAATCTTAAAGTCTGTAATCCAGCAGGGAGAGGTGGATTTGGATGGGCAAAATTGAAAATAAAGAAATATTGATATAGAAATACTTTTAATAATTATAAGTAAACTTATGAAGCATTATGTCCTGCCAATATGAACAAAGTCTAAATCAATACTTGTTTAGTATTACAAATTATTACATTTACCCTTCAAAAATTATTTGATTTAAAGCTCAATTATATTTCTTAGATTGCCATATGCTATCATAAATTTAAATGTTCAATTAATTATGACCCTTTTTATGCAAACATTACAGATTCCTGATACTGTAATTCATTCAAAACATAATTATGTTAGATTTTTCTTGAATGATTAACATTGAATGCATATCATAAAACCAAAAATGTCAAGGTTATTCTAGTTCAGAACTCACATAAATCTATGTTTTAAAATATTTTAATTCAATTTTATCAGTGCCGGGTATGCCTCTGAAGTTTTCCATTAATTAAATGAGACATGGATTGCTATCTCTAAGTTTCTAATACCTTTATGAGTTCCCTAAAACTTTATGTAGTATTATGGAGGTCTTTTACATATTCAAGCAAAGATAGATGATTTAATCTAATTCTCTTATTCTGAGGACAAAAAACAAAATGGTGTCAGGATGTAAAGTACAGCATAGAAAATATAGTCAATAATATAATAACTATGTAGGATAGTAGGTAGGTACTAGACCTATTAGTGGATAATTTCTTAAGGTATATGCCTATATATATAGTTGAATGGCAACTATAAATGAATAATTAAAAAAATAAAAGCTCATTAAGGACATTTCTTATCCTTTGAATAATATTGGTTTCATAAATGCTTTTACCATAATAAGAAGCAAAAAAATAAAGGCAAAAGTAATAGAATAATAAAAAAAAAATTGGGACTACTATGAAATATCTAATCCTCCTGATTATAATTCAAAAATCTATTTTTACATGTCTAAATATAAAATCAAATATCCTGTGGATTTTTATAATGTATTTAGTTAGTGAACTAAAATAAGCATAGTATTCACAGTTGTTTTGGCCTTTTGGTGTGTAGGAAAAATCCAGGGAGATTTGATAGCATATGTTTAAACACATGGGGAAAGAAAAATGTGAAAATTTGAGCTTTTCTTAGATAACTTTTCAGTCTATATAATTCAAAAGTACAGTTAAATAATTTGACTAAACAAGAGACTTAATAGCAGAGGAAATCATTTAAATACTTTTGTATGTTTTCAATGATATGAAATGAATTCCTTAGTTGGGATCCTGGCTTAACTCTGCATGACAATATTTTAGCGACTTTTCTAGCATATCTCTCAATCCCTCACCCATCTCAAGTCAAATAATTGAATATTTTGCTCTATCATTATTCACACTATTTTCTCAACCTAACATATTCTTCTTTTGATTTATTATTCTTTATTTTCCTTTCTTACAAAGTTAGAATTAGACCTTTTTAACCAATCTTCTTCCCCTCCTCCTAAGTTTCAAATGGAAAATTAGCGTTTCCTTAAACTAGAATAACATATTTTGCATTTTTATTATAGTATCTATTTCATTCTACCTTGCTTTATAACTAGTTATATACAGAGTTTTCTTCTTCATTTGTCTTTAAAATTAGTGACATTCAAATTTCCATTTAAAAAACTCATGCATCTTGTCTTTGTATTGCTCATAAAACTTAGCAACAGTTATGAGGATTATGACAATGACAATAGTGTCTAACACTTACATAATACTCCACAGTTCTAGGCGCTATGCCAAGGATCTTACATATATCATCTAATTTAAAACTCATTTAATTCCATTTAACATCATTAGTAGTTGGCTTTAGATAAAGGTACTCATAAATAATATTAGCCATCTGACTTAAAATATAAACGAAAGTTGAGGTTATATTTATCAGTCATGAAAATCTAACCTTCAATCTATAATAATAAAAGGGTAATATGCTAATTAGACTGGAGGTCTTCCATTCTGGACATCCTTCCTCACGAAGCAAGGGCAAGAGGGAAGCCAGCCGGGGTCCTGAGTGCCTGCAAGCAGCTGGAGGAGGGCAGCCTGGGTCCTGGGTGCCAGCGGGAAGCCGGTACCAGCAGCCAGGGCAAGGAAGGCTTACTCTTGCACAGAAGTTCACGCATCGGGCCTCTAGTCTATAATGATAAAATGTAATGTGCTCATTAGACCAGGTATCCTTCCAGACTTCCTTCCAGATAAAGCCAGGCTGTGAGGGCCAAGGCAAGCCACTGTAGCAGTGAGGGCTGAGCCCCTTGCACAAATTTCGTGCATTGGGCGTCTAGTCAGATATATTAAGGAGACCATATTCCTGGTGGATTAGAATATGGCATTTTGGGAGAGTCAGAGAACATCTTACCTAATAATAAACCAAAGTTCTCTAAATGCTAAGAAGTTATTTAATTTACAGTTTCCTAATCTGTTAAATGTGAAAAAATACTTTCCTTATGTGCTTATAAAGAGAAAGTAAGTTTATGTATGCGAGTCTCTTTAAAAATGTTGTGCAAAAGTTATATATTCTAAAAATTACATCTGTTTGTACCGCTAAAGCTGTTATTTTTATTGTTTTTAATCCTCACCTGAGGATATTTTTCCATTGATTTTTAGAACGTGGAAGGGAGGCAGGGAGACAAAGAGAGAGAAACAGCCATGAAAGAGATATACATTGATTGGTTGCCTCCTGCATGCACCCAGACCTGGGCTAAGGATCCAGTTTGCAACTGAGACATGGCCTTGACCAGAATTGAACCTTAGACTCTGCAGTCTGTGGGCCACTCGATCCACTGAGCAATCCAGCTAGGGCAAAGCTTTTATTTTTAATTATTCCTTTTTCTAGACCTGAGGAAAATGTAAAGGACAATACTTAATAAGGGTGGGAGGAGAAGGAAGCCTTTAATTTGCATGTTTTTCATATAGAACCACTCTTTACATATGTCATGCATTAAGATATTTATATTTTTAAATCATGAAATTTCAAACATTCAGATAGTAGAGAAAATAATCACTTCATCCATACTACTTAGTTGCCATATTTAATTCCAAGTAATTATTAGTAAGTAGATATTGCATCTTATAGACAGCCTCACCCGACCAATCCCTACCCCTTTCCAGAAGTAACCCTATACAAAAATTGGTATCTATTCTCCATTGATGTTTTTATATTCTGACTAAATATGTAAATACATGCAATGTATTTAAATATGTACATTATAAAATTCAGTATACTTGTGATTTTCAAATATCCCTTCAAGATCAGAAGAGAAATGTGTATGTCACAAGACAGACTAGATATTTCCAATTGGTTTTCCAAAATGAAAGTAAAAACATATACTCTTCTCTCAGTCTCTAGGTCTCCCGTTTATTCCAAAACATTTGACCATGGACTTCTGCCAGTCGATTAGATATCAAATGTTATGCTGTGCTCATAATGTGAATTTCTTAGCCAAATTGCCTTCTGCATTTCTGGAATTATTGATATCTATTGGTGATATTTCTATCTAGTTGTTTTACTTTCCATTTATTTCAATAATTTTGTACCTGTATTTATATACTAATCTTTTGTCAGTTTTATATGAGCACCATTTTAGTATTTAACTTGTCTTTTTAACTTCATTTAAAATACAAAATGCCTTATATTTATTTTTCTTTGATGAAATCAAAATCATCAGTAATTTTTTTGTGTGCTTTTGCTTCTTCATGACTATCTTAGGAGAACTTAATCCAAGACTTAGCACCCTCCAGAACTCCTACTACCTTTCTCCAACTCAATTTACTTTCCCAAATTTTAAATCATTTTAGAAGGTCTTTCCTCTAGTCACACCTCAACTCCCAAACTTACATTCTTAGATGTTGATTTTTTTTTTATTTCAATAAAATAAATGCTAACTTTATTTACTAACCAATGCATTAGCTTACCTTACCTACCTGCCTCAAAATCCCATCAAAAGCCAACAATTTCACTTGTGCACTAGATTCCATTCCATCTCCTTCTTCTCAAGGATTACCCCTGTATTTGTTCCTTTTACCTTTTTTGTCTTTTGCCTTTCTGGTTTTTGCTCATTCTACTGGACTATTTTCACAGCACAAAAAAATTGTTAAAAGGCTTCTCCCTTAACTATGTATCTTTTTCCTCCAGCTATTGCTTTATCTCCCTACCCCCTTTTGTACCAAAATGCCTTGCACATTATCTATATTTAGCATTGGAACTTCTGTATGTGATTTTTTTTTTCCTCAACAGACTGAAAATATTCCACTAAAACAGGGTCTGCCATTGTCACATAAGCTCTTAATTTTGACAAGCTGATGGCCAAGCCCATCTTCATTTCACTTCACCTCTAAGCACTGTTTGATATTGTTGAAGCTTAAGCTCCTTGAAATATGTTTTATTTTTATGTAATCATTACATTTCACTATGTTTTTCTTATGTAATAAGCAGACTCAAATATTTTTCAAATGGAATAATCTATTTTATCTTGTAACTAAACCTCTGACATATGGTTAAGTACCAAAACACTTTGATGATTTCAAATTTATATGTTGGTCTTTGTGTCTAGATTCATCCAACCCTATTTGGTACATCTCCACTTGGATGTCTAATAAGCATTTCAAATGCAAAACATCCAAGAATAAACCTTACATTTTCCTCTCTCAAACTTACTCCTTCCTTTCCCAATCTGTATTAACCCAAAAAAATCACCACTATCCTTCCCAACTGTTTAGGTTCCATACCTAATTTAAACACTAATGATTTCTTATTCTCATATCGCCAGAAATTCATTTATGTTAACAAATTTAATTGGCTTCATGTGAAAATATATCCTAAATCTAACCATTTACTATTTCTATAATACATTCTAATCAAGGCAATGTATTATCTAGTCATGACAGCTTCAGTGATCTCTAAACTAGTCTTCCTGATATCATACTTTGCCTCTGTTGTTAGTTCTCCAACCAGAGTAATGTTTTTGAAATGGAAATCAGATCATGATTCATTTGCACAGAACTTTTCTCATGACAAATAGGATAAAATCCAGGCTCATTACCATGATCTTCAAAAGCTTTCAAGATAACCCATGCTTAACCTAATGTTTTAATTACTATAGCTGCAAAATAAATCTTGATATATGGGTGGTGCCCATGCATATTATTCTTATTCAGATTCTCCTGAATATTCTCCAACCTATGCATGCATTTTGGATCATATTGTTCAGTTACACAAAACTCATCTTGGGGTTTTGATTGCAACTTAATTGAATTTTAGACATCTTGGATAGTTTTCCAGTGAATATGCTTAAAATGTTTCAGTATAGTAAGAAATAAAAAAATATTCATTCATGAATAAAGAGTTAAATTAACAAAAAATAAAAAATAATTTATTAAGAATAACATAAAACTCTGATAAAGCATGCAAATACCTTTTTAAATAAGTAAAATTTAACTCTAACAGAGAAAAAAATGTTATAAGTGATGCAGATAAAAGATATAATCTATTTTAAACAAGACAAATATTAGCACCATGATGTAAAATTAAGAACATAGTAAATCATTGTGTACAGATAAACTAAGATTTAAAAAATAATGTTACGATTTTAATGCTAAGGACCATTTTAACTTAACATTTGAAGTAAAAACTTTTAAAGATATACATATTTTTGTTAATTTTTAGAGAGAGAAGAAGGGAGAGGGAGAGAAAGATAGAAACATCAATGATGGTAGAGAATCATTGATCAGCTTCCCCCTGCAGCCTCCTACTGGTAATTGAGACAGCAACCTGGGCGTGTGCCCTTGACTGGAATCAATCCCAGAGCCCTTCAGTCTGCAAGATGATGCTCTATCCAGTGAACCAAACCAGCTAGGTCAAGATATATAAACAATTATGTAATGAAAGTCAGTAGTGAAAGAATATATATTTATAGTAATAATAATAAAAGTGTAATATGCTAATTAGACCAGGCAGCCAGACAGCCGTCCAGACGACCTTTTGGACAAAGTCAGGGCTGCGAGGGAAGTCCAAGTCCTGGGTGCCTGACAGCGGCCAGAGAGAAGCCCAGGTCTTGGGTTCCAGAGGGAAGCCAGTGCCAGCAGCCGGGGATTGGAAGGCCTACTCTTGCCAAATTTCATGCATCAGGCAGTAAAAAAATAAAAAATTAAAAAAAAATATATATATATATATACACACATAGATAGATATCTTATAAGGAGAAATGTTTTTAAATTTCTGATTGCAATAGAATGGGCACCACATCACTTCAGAAAATTAAATAATACTAAATTTTTGTAATAGTTTTTGAATAAAGATATTTTCTTGAACATAATTTCCCTAATTTCCTGAAGTTAGGCTTAAGATGGAGAGCCAGATGCAGCCCTTCAGTTCTGCACTCATTTTACAGTCTCCATGTTCAACAGGCCATTCAGGGACACTCCCTTGCTCTCAGGTGCCCAGAGCCTCCAGAGAGCTCCCCTACTATACTCTTCCCTACTAGCAGTCAATCGGTTATTCTACAATTAGCATGATTTTAGATTGTGAATAAACTCATTGTTAAGAAAAACATTTCTCTGAAATAAGAAGCATTTTTATTAGTATAATAATGAATTTCAACTGTAAATTTAATGAGAAAAATAGAGATAATAAGGTTTGTAGAAATAGGTAGTGAAATTGAAGCTGTAAGATCATGAAATAGAGTTGGACCCATGAAGATCTATGGCTAGAACGAAAAGATACTAGTAACTAGGAGGCATATGGAAATGAAGTGACCAGAAAATATCAAGAAAAGCAGGTATCAGAGAAACTGATGTATAAATAGTATTAGAGACAAGATTAAGGACAAAGTAACTGCTTTTGAGGTTGCTAGCATTTCTAGCAATTTCTGTTCTACATAATGTCTGTACAACGTATTAGTTTTTATTTTATTTCTTTGAGGTTATATGTGTGTGTTTTTCTATTTGTATATTTATGCCAAACTTTAATTACTTAAACTAGCTCAAAGGAGTTTATCTTTATAAATTACCATGCCAGGCCAGAAAACAAAAAAACCTACTTTCAAATAATTGGAGTAAAATTGTCTTTGAAGAAAGTAAGAAGCCAATAAAAAATTATAAACGGACTTATTTGAACGATTATTAGAATTAATAATCAGAATTAAGATTAATTATTAGAATTAGTGTGGTTACAATGCATTTCTGGTAATTTTTGGCCATTTGCTTTACACTTTTAATTTTTAAATATTTTTTATTGTACAAGTTTAATGAAATTTTACAAACCATACAAGGCACATAATAATGAAGCTGTTCTTATGAAACAAAACGTGAGTTATAGTATAATAAGGACAACAGCATGTGAAATAACATTTAAAAAGTAAAGGACAGCCAAGACCAGTTTGGCTCAGTGGACAGAGCGGTGGCCTGCGGACTGAGAGATCCCAAGTTTGATTCCAGTCAAGGGCATGTACCTTGGTTGCGGGCACATCCCCAGTGAGGGGTGTGCAGGAGGCAGCTGATTGATGTTTCTCTCTCATCGACGTTTCTAGCTCTCTATCTCTCCCCCTTCTTCTCTGTAAAAAAAATCAATAAAATATATAAAAAAAAAAAAAAAAAAAGTAAAGGACAGGCCATTGGTGTTTTGAGATGTGGAAAATCTACAGAAAATGCATATGGTTGTGGCACTAGCTTTTTTTTTTTTTTTTTTTTTTTTAATATATTTTATTGATTTTTCACAGAGAGGAAGAGAGAGGGATAGAGAGTTAGAAACATCGATGAGAGATAATCATCGATCAGCTGCCTCTTGCACACCCCCTACTGGGGATGTGCCAGCAACCAAGGTACATGCCCTTGACCGGAATCAAACCCGGGACCTTTCAATCCGCAGGCCGATGCTCTATCCATTGAGCCAAACCGGTCCCGGCGGCACTAGCTTTTATAAATAAAAAAATTTGCTTTAGCTTTTATAAATATAAATCCCTTTTAATAAAAAAACAACATCTTTTAGGTTGCACTTGGTTCCTCTAGTTAATAAGTTGAACTTCTTTTTATAATTATTGTTAATGATTTTCTTTTCATGCTCTAAATTTCTTTCTCATGGTCTTCTTTACAACAATCATAAATTATTTAAGTTAATTTCTGATTTTTCATTTGCTCAAATTAGACTTGACTTTTAATAGTTCCAATACTTAAAGTACTTGTGCCTTTCTTTTATTATGTTTTATCTCCAGTAATAGCTATCTTTTCTCCAATTGTTTAAATTCTACCATTTTTATTTTTAATTAGCTAGAAAACACTGGCAAGTTATACCCCACAAAATAGTACAAATAATATAAAGTTATGATCATAGTAGAAATGAGTAGCAATAAAATAGTAACAATTAATAGCAAAAAACCAAACACAATTATAATCATGCATGTTTTTTAATTGGTAGAGCACTTTGGCTATTCCTTTCTTAGAGTAGTTCTTATATTTTAAAATGCACCCTTGTTGTTTGAATATTTAAAAAATGTCCCATGGTAGATTCTATGTTTTTTAGAGAACAGAGATTAATTGTGTCCTAGTGTTTTATTATAGCAGCATGCAAACGTTCAGAAAAATAAATTTGAATCATTTGAACACATTCTGGTATTGATGTTATACATATTTATTTTGTGATTTTATGTGTATTGTGTGTATAAAGGGCAATGCTGTCAATAAATGCCATTATCTTAATAACTTCCAAATGTGCCCATGCCATTTTCACATTCAGACTGCTTGTTCTACCTCCGTATTATAACTCGGGTCCATAAACAGAGGCCGGAGCTCCTTTTAGAAAGAATGTTCTCAATAACATGCTTTAGAGGTCTGTAGTCCCCCCCCCCCCCCCCCTTAGAATTTCAGCAGACACTAAAGAATAAGAAATAGCCCCACTGAAAATGTTAGCCATTGATACCCTCTTTAAAGGTTGGAGAAGAAAAATTTAATCTTTATTTTAATATTTTATCTGTACCACATCCTTCTCTGAACGCTCTTTTACTCCCTCTAGGCACCAGCCTGATTTATGTGACATAGGATGGAAGTCTTCACTCACTAATGGAAACTTTTATTGATTTTTACCTCCCTTGGCTGGAGTCTGTATTATGCAATTTCCTCTTCCCAATTGCAGCAAGTATTTGAACTGAAACATACAAGGTGTTACTATAGAATTACCTTAATTCCACACCACAAATAGAACTCCTGTTAATCCACTTAACAAAAATATTGTTGTGTTGATAAAGCTTTGAGAAATGTTAACAGAATTTCTGCCTTAATTATTTTTTTTAATGAAAATACTAGGCCTCATAGCAAGGCTTTCGACGTAGAGACCATGCACACCTGCACAACCATTAGGTTACGGAAGAATCGCTCTTCTTGTATTTTTAATCAATTTGTCTTTGAAGAAAGTAAGAAATTAGGAGAAGAATCATACACTCTAATAGTGCTGATACTGATTAGAATTAAGAACATAATAATATAAAACGGTCAAGGTACATTTTAGTCAAATTATAAGGTGAGAACATTTATATGTTCTCAGAAAAAAAAATGAACAAACCATGTTTGACCATTTAATTTATAATGTTAAGTGATCATTTATGTCTGTGTATGCCATCTACAATAATTGATATAGCATTAATATGTGGTTTATATTTATAGCATATACATCTTTGCTCACACATATGTTTCCTATCCCTTCACCATACTTAGTAAAAATATTTGCTTTCAGTTCCTCTCATGTCTGGAATTTCTCACTGAACTAACTTATAGCTTTTATTCCCTAGGCATTGTGTAAGCCAGTTCTTGGAGCAATGATACTTTTACCCTTGTCAGTGTCCTTTCCCCAACCTCATGCTTAGCTGTCTGCAATCTTTATCACTCACCTCTGGTCTCGCCACAAAGCTCCTTGCTGCTTCTTCCCCTTAATTGAGCTCTGCCACCCAGAGTTTCTGCAGCCTCCTGACTTTGCAACACATAAAGCCTCTGGGCTGCTTCCAATTTTTTTTTTTTTTTGTGAGCCTAGAAAGTATACAAAAAGTACATTTGTTTAAACATAATAATAGGCAATGTAAGACAGCGTTCTAGATTTTTTTTGAGCATTAGAGATCAGTTTCCTATATTCCAAGTGGTTTTCCTTGAGTATGTTGACTTCCTCATGTTCACATAATTCCATTTTTAAGCTTGTACTTTATTTAGAAAGACAGAAATAAGTAACAACAACAAATATCTCTACAGATAGTATCCAAAACCAGTTTGTCTGTTATTCAAGGTAAATTTGATATATTTTTTATTTGGTAGAAAGTATTAATGCTTAAGTTATGAAAGAATTGAAAAGAATAATTTGAGATGCCATGGTAATTTAAACAGTTAAATGCAGTCTAAAGGTGGTGATTTAAACAGTTAAAATTGTGAATAACATATGTGATAAAAAAAAAATGTGTGGGTTTTTTTTCTTTATAGATTTGGAATCAATTTTCCCAGAATCTGTTTATCTTGGCCCTTTTTGGCCTCTATTATATGAGTATGTGTGTTTTTCCTCAAGTTTGACAATTCTATTCAGCCAACAGCTTGATTTTAACACTGTTTTTTGCCCTGTATTTGAAAATAGTGGACAAGGAAGTTTGTAGTCAGGATGCTGCCTCCACATTGCTTGACTCTATATTACCACTATTACCCAGTTACCATTTATCATGTTAACATTACTCATTACTGATTATGTGACAGGTCTCCATGTAAATTGTCTCATTTAATCTTTGCACTACTCAGGTGGCTATTATTAATTTACTTAATTCAGAAGAACTAATTTAATACTTATAAAAGTTAAATAACATGCCTGATCTCAACAACTGGAGCCTTAGAATTTGGGATTTGAACCCAGATACTGGGACCTTAGAGCTTCTGATTTTAATGATCATGCCATGGAGTCACACACATAATAAATACTTTATTAATTCATAATTCAAAATAAAAACGTTCTTTATTCAACATCTATACTATTTTTCCTCCCCAGCTTTGTATTATTGATTTGTTGATCTAGTGTAGCAATCCAAGTTGTGTTAGAAGGTATTATTGTCTGGTGTGACATTAAGCAATATTTTCTGAAAGTAAATTAATGAAAAAAACACATACATCTGAGTCCTAAATGTTTTTGTTAATTATATTAAGGACTAGATGAATGTCAATGAGAGTTGTTGCTAATTTTAAAATTGTTATTATTATTGTTTTTTACTTCCTATCTCAAATTGCATTTTTTGTTGTTGTTGTTGGTTCAAATAAGGAAGGGCATGGAAAGGTAACCCAGAGTCCAAAAAATCGCTCTTTATTGCTCTCTTTGAAAGAACCATGACTTTGAAATCAGTCAGAAGTTAATTAAACTCATTTCTCTGGTAGATTTTAACTAATTTACAAAACAAAGTGAAATAACATTGAGTTTATACTTTAGGCATTCATGATATACATAAAAATAGGGTAGATTCTGACACTATGCCACATGATCAATAAATAATTTTTTTCAATAGATATTTCTTCTCTGTTCCCTTCTCCAAAATAAAATACACTAAGGCCAAGATTTCTGATCAGTCCACAATATTTTATATGTATATATTCATTTGTTGAGAAAATTACTAATTCAACATATGTATTAAAAATATCTCACTGTTGTCCTAGCCAGTTTGGCTCAGTAGATAGAGTGTTGGCCTGTGGACTGAAGGGTCACAGGTTCAATTCCCATCAAGGGCACATGTCTGGGTTGCTGGCTCGATTCCTGGTAGGGGGCATGCAGGAGGGAGCTGATCAATGATTATCTCTCATCATTTTATATATATATATATATATATATATATATATATATATATATATCCTATTTCCCCGAAAATAAGACAGTGTCTTATATTAATTTTTGTTCCCAAAGATGCGGTAGGTCTTATTTTCAGGTGATGTCTTATTTTTCCATGAAGAAGAATATGGTACATATTTATTGTTAAATGAAAATAAAGGAAATTTATTACCTGTATACGGTACGGTAGTACGGTAGTTGTCAACACAAACCAGACAAACTATGAATCCTACAGTATCAAGAATTTACTCATTTATTCAATGACAATCATGTCATCATCTTCTGGAACATCATCATAACAATCCAATTCCTGAATTTCCTGGTGAATTTCTTGTGACTCCATTTCTTTCAGAATCCAAATCTCTCATGTTTAGTCTAGGGGGGAGGGGCTTATTTTTGGGGGATGCCTTATATTTCACTCAGAAGGAAATCTGTAAGTAGGTCTTATTTTCGGAGGATGTCTTATTTTCGGGGAAACACAGATATATATATATATATATAAAATATTTATATATAATATATATACATAAGTGTTTACTTAAATGAAAAATAATTAACTGCTAAAATAGAGCACAATGTGCACAAGATTGGAACAGACAATTATCCAAGAAATCAATAAACATATAAAGCCTTTAAACATGCTGTTAATATTTACAAAGACTTCATAGCATTACCAGGAAAACAAGATTCATTATTAGATGAACAAACATATAAATGAAATACATAGGAAAACCTGAAAACACCCTTTCCTTTTCCCCTTATGTCAGTTTACAGAGCTCGCTGAGGGGCTCTGTTTCTTCTTTATCTTCTTCATGTCTCTGTGACAAAATTAACTCCTTCTCCAGTCTCACTTGATGTATTTCCAGGATGTGGCACTAAACATGGCATTTCCAACAGAAATTAAGGCAGAAATACAAGATTACATAAGCAATGAAAAAAGGAAACTGCCTCTAAAACTGGGTCCTAAAGGTCAGGACAAATACAACTTGGATGCAAAGGTTTTCATGGTGAAGTCTCTAAAGATCTACTTGAGCCCTTGGCCAGTGAACAGTTACCAGTTCACAAGGCAGAAAGGAGTTAAAGCTAGAAATAGAATATGGGAAACGGGTGAGACTGGGACTGAGAAATGCATTCTCTTATTTTGCCAACTGTTTCTTAAGACTGGACTGAAAAAAGAATAAGAACACACACACACACACACACACACACACACACACACACACACACGCACGCACGCACGCACATTCAGAGAGAGGGATCATTCATTTAGGAACAAAGGAAGACAAAGTGAAGAAACATCTTTGAAATTTCCTAGCCCTTCGTCATACTTAATAAAAGATTTAAAAGGTCCTTGTGGGTTGTGAAATTGACAATATTGAGTAAAGGGTAACTTGTTAAATGAAGGAAAATATCTATAACTTAACATCTATATCTTCTGATTCTTGAAGCAGCCAATGAGGACCTCTTGAGGAGACTTGCTGGAACTAGGAATCTGGGGGGCCTGATCCCTCATGAATCCGCTGCACAATCCCAGTTCTGATTCAGAAGTTTTAAAAAGCAAATATGTTGGTAACAGAGAAGTCTGGGGGGAAAAATCCTCAAAGAATAAGCAATAGTCACAGGTACTACAGAATAATAAAAATCAAAAGACTAAAAGAGGAGAAAACATGATTCTGTGAGGAATTTCTAGGTTGCTTAGTGAGGGTGGTAGAAAATAAATTGACTTTTATTAACAAGCAAACTTGAAATAAGGTTTCATATTTGAAGAGACCAAAGTGTTTTGTATAAATGATGGTAGAATGATTTGAGAATGATACCAAAAAGATTTTTCAAGTAGTATATTTTACCCTGATTGAATGAAGATGTTAATTACAAGTCAAGAAATACCCTATCCCCAAAACAAATCTGCAGAATGAAAATTTGTTATTAATCTTATTTCTTTGGGAGACGAAAGGATGTATGCTGAATAAATGTTTAACCATGTTTACAACAGATCCAAACAAAAACCCCAATATAAATACAGCTTTTTATTTTGTCATAACTCTGTTTCATGCCTGTAAAGCATACTGGATCATATCTTCAGAATCAGCCATGAGTACATCTCTCTGTTACTTCTCTTTGGTTATCATTGTAATTAACATCAAACAAAAAATCAGGCATGGCAGGATTTCACCTAAGCATTAATTTGGATATCTCAAAAAATGTAGAATTATTAATAGCTATATCTCTGTGTTAATTTTTAGGAATAAAATCTAGATTTAAGACCAATGTGTTTGGAAATTATTCATAAACATATAATCGTGATTTAAATATAAGCCTAATGTTTTGTAAGACCTATAGAAGCATGTGGAAGCAATTCTACATGACAATATAAATGTCGTATGAACTATTGAAATTGACCAATTAAATTATTTTATTGAGCACTTTGGGTAGAAGTTTACAATTTGGTTGCATTCCCTGGCATTGCTTATTGATAGCTGATAGCATGATAGCTACAATTCTAGGATAATTGAATATCTATAACTTACCTAAAGAACTTTTAAAATTGAGAGTTTAACACTGAAAGGGATAAAAGGTAAATTATGAAACTAAGGCCTCCTGGAAATACAAAATTTTAGAGAATTTTAGATAAAACTTCAATAATACACATTCATTGATACCAGTTTTATCTAAGCGATGAGGCATCATGGCGTGTGTATTTTAATGGTAATTTGGAAAGGGGACTGAGACTTTTTATTCTTTCTAGAAAGTTGGTGCTAAAATCAAAATGACAAGGAAGAAGATCAAAGTGAAAAGTTAGAAGCCAATTTCTGAATATTAAACCTAAAGGACAATGCAATGAAACAAATTTGAGAAAACATTGCAATTTGAACTCATTCTTGGCTCTATTATATATATATATCAGTGATATCAAAGCTAGTAAAAAGAGGGGAATTTAGAGAAGCATGCTCTCTTCTGAGACTAAAGATCAAAGACAATTATTTGGGAATAATAGTAGATTCCCTTACAATTTCAAGGGCAAACAAAGACTTTGCTATTACATAGCTGTAGTAATAAAAACTCCCACTCTGAAAGAAAATGTTTCATACAGAAGTTTATTAGGCAGTCCTGTTGCAGGGGGGGGGGGGGCAGGGGAGGTGTACCTTTGAGGAGGTGTGGCAGGCAGGATTGGGAAGAGCGAAAAGCTGACTACTAATGTGGTTGCATGTAAATCCTCAGCCAGTTATACAGATAGTCATTCAGCTCCTGGCCTTTGAATTCCTGCATCACTGGGCTTTTGGTTTAGTGCTGGGTGGAGCTGTAACTTTAAGAGAGGAGATCCCTTAGGCCAAAACAATAAATTCCCATTGACATTTGAAATTATATTCCATCAGCAAGCCCAGTTTCCTATCAGATAGGGGATGAGTGTCTGCCCTGAAGAGGGGATTGGGCAGTACACTTGCAGTATCCTTTCCAGAACATATATGTGCTGACGGTGATAAATCTTTCAGAGAGAAATGAAGTGGGGCGAGAAGTCTCTTGTGATGGCAACAGTCAGGTTGTGGTGGAACAAGGTTTAATTGTGAAATAGTTTTATGACTACATTTACTCTTTGAATGCTAGACATAGCATAGTACGTTTTCAAGAAGAGACTATCATAATGTTACACAGCATAGGATAGTTCTCAGCATACAAGTTGATGCTTATTCTATAATTTTTATCAAAATGTGCAGGATTAATTAGAAATATCACCCAAAGAAATACCCAGAACACAGCTTTTAAAAATGGGCATGGCATTTTCTTTTTGCTAACAACTTTGGATCTCAAATCCCCAGTATGATATTGGGCAGGATCTTAAACCTTTAATCCTCAATTGTTTTCTTTGTAAATAAGGACAATGCTCATCGCACAGGGTAGTTTTACTGATAAAACAAACACAGGAATGTCAAGTTCTTAGCACTGGACATCACATATACAAAGCATTGAATAAACCATGTATTTGTTTTTAATAGTGATGACTAGATAAGAACAGCTACATCAATCAGACCATCAAAGCTCAGAGGGAAGGTAGGAGAGGGAGGGGTAAGGGGGAGAGACCAACCAGAGGACTTGTTATGCATGCATATAAGCCTAACCAATGGACACAGACACCAGGGGGGTGAGAGCATGAGTCAGGGGGTGGAGTACAATGGAGGGATAAGGACACATATGTAATACCTTAATCAATAAAGAAAAAATAAAGGAGAAAAAGAAAGAAAGAAAAAAAAAAAGAGCAGCTATATCAGTAGCAATGATTGCCCAGATTCACTGGTAAGCAAGGTCTTCCAGCAGACCTACTTGTTCTATTAACTTTATGTGATAAGTTCACCACTGCAGTTTATATCACTTTATGTGATAAGTTCACTGAATTAAACTGATGACCGCATATATCTTTAACATTTTGCCGGATGCTAAACTACACAACACTAGCAATTGTCTTTTTTTTTTTTTTTTCTAACACACACATTTCTATGAACTCAGTAATCTTATGCATGCATGTTAGCAAATTAGTAATTCAATTATTGAATTTAGTTTTAATCTGAACTTGATGGATTTTACCAAATGTACCACAGGTGATATAAACTTTTTTTTTAAAGTAAATATACATATGGAAGATATTAAGGAACACATTTCAAATATGAGCAAGACAGGTGATACATGGTGTTACCATGACAACCCTGTATAAAAAAGACTTTATTTCAGTGCTTTGCACCACACCAAGGAAAATTTTCTTCCTAAGTCAATGCTTCTCTGATAGAGGCACCCACAGAGCCTATCATTGGAATTTAAGGAATCAGGAAAAAATTTGATTTTGCTTTCTCTGGTGAAATTCTTACCTTATTACCTGAAGAGAAATAAAGTGGTCCTTATGAATAATCTATTTTGAACAAGGCATTGCAATATAAATGGGATCATCTTTGGGAAATGAAGAGAACCTGGGCAATAATCTGTGGAAGTGAAAAAGAACAAGTGTAAGTAGGCCCCTTCTCTCTAGTCCTTTAGGGTCAGGGGAGAGAACGATTGCCTTTAAAAGGAAACTTTACATTTTATTTGTTTGTTTGTTTATTTATTATTAAGTTATTATATATGTGTCCTTATCCCCCCATTGTATCCCACCCCACACTCCCGTCCTCACCCCCCTGGTGTCTGTGTCCATTGGTTAGGCTTATATGCATGCATACAAGTCCTTTGGTTGATCTCTCCCCCTTACCCTCAGCCTCCCCTACCTTCCCTCTGAGGTTTGATGGTCTGATTGATGATTCTCTGGTTCTGGATCTGTTTTTGTTCATGAGATTAAGTTGTTCATTATATTCCACAAATAAGTGATATTTATCTTTCTCTGACTGGCTTATTTCACCCAGTATAATGCTCTCCAGTTCCATCCATGCTCTTGCAAATGGTAAGAATTCCTTCTTTTTTACCACAGCATAATGTTCCATTGTGTAGATGTACCACAGTTTTTTTAATCCATTCATCTACTGATGGGCATTTAGGCTGCTTCCAAATCTTAGCTATATTGAATTGTGCTGCTATGAAATAGGGGTGCATATATCCTTTCTGATCAGTATTTCTAGTTTCTTGGGATATTTTCCTAGAAGTGGGATCACTGGGTCAAATTTTCCTAACACCAATTTTTGAAGAGACTGTATTGACTCCATTGTGTGTTCATGCCTCCTTTGTCAAATATTATTTGAGCATAGAGGTTTGGGTTGATTTCTGGGTTCTCTATTCTATTCCATTGGTCTACATGTCTGTTCTGGTGTGAGTACCAGGCTGTTTTGAGAATAGTGGCTTTGTAATATAGCTTGATATCTGGTATTGAGAGCCCATCTACATCGTTCTTTCTCAGGATTGCTGCAGCTATCCGGAGTCTTTTTTTTTTTTTTAATTCCAGGTAAATAAAATGATTTTTAATCATCCAAATCAATAAAGGTTTGAGTAAATTCCATTAAAATAATTGTATGACTACAATATACTTATTATAAAACACTTTACTTAATAAGAGAAACCAAAGCAAAATAAAATAGATCTTATTTAGGGAGCAAAACATTTAAAAGTTTATACCTACATTTTTTTAATGCAGTACAGTAATAATTTAATTTTACAATAATGACAAAATCTCTTTTTCAAGTTGAAAGACATCAAAGAGCATACTTTACATATGTATCTAGGTGATATTTAATGACTAGTTTCAGTAATTGAGTAAAATAAATAAGTAAATAACTAATAAATAAATAAATAGATAGATAATCTAGACTATAAATAATCTACAGACCAACTATTTCTCTATTTGTCTCTAGTAATCCATGTCATTTTTGGTTCCATGAGCTTTTCCCAACACTAAATTAAAATCACTTCATGGTGGTAACCGTCTGGATAGCAGCTTTTATAGTTATTTTATTTTTCCAGTTCAGTTTTCTACTCTTACCATCACCTCTATTAGTTTGACTATAATTTGCTGAAATTTTTGTTCTATTTTGTTTGTTTTTTTCATTTTGGGCATCAACGATGGAATAAATTAATAAGTACAAAGATTATGCTCTCTTTTTTTTAATACTCCACGATACCTAATTTTTCCCCATCAAATAAGACCCTGAATTTCTTTTTTTTCAATATTTTTTTATTGATTGATTTCATAAAAAAAGGAAGGGAGAGGGAAAGAGGGATTGAAACGTTAGTGATGAGAGAGAATCATTGATCAACTGCCTTTTGCACACCCACTACTGGGGGTCAAGCCCACAACCTGGACATGTGCCCTGACCAGGAATCAAACCCTGACATCTTGGTTCATGAGTCAATGCTCAACTACTGAGGCACAGTGGTGAGGCAACACCCTTCATTTCTATAACTATGAAGAGTAAGTGTCCTGCAAAAGTTGCCTGTTTTCAGATGCAAGTAACGCAACCATGAAACTTGTTAGGCAGTCTCAGAAGCTCATGCTGACAGTTCTCATATTGTTTCCTTTAATATACCTCTCTCTACAGGCCTTCATATTTATATCGGAATTTATGAGTACACTAATTGCAGTAGATAGACAAAACATCAGCATATCCTGTTTCTTGAGACTGTATAGCAATTGTGTTGGAGCCTAAAGAAAGGGGGAAGGGAGCGATACTGATGCTCATCCACTGGCCTATTTGTAAAAGTCATTTAGAGATTACTTCTTCCCCATGAAATAAGATCATGTAACTTTTTTCCTGGTAAGCAAATAAGCCTGCCTGTCTGTGTAAGATTGATTTGTCCAACATGCTCTAGATTCCAAGTTCAGTTTTCATGGCATTTGTTAGCTCAAGCTCCAAAAGTACATTGTAGGCAGGGTAGCCCATAAAAGGAAATATATATTCATCAATATTGAATGTGCTATCGAAATGGGATTTGATGCCTGAGGTCAGCAGAAGAGTTATACTTCGTATCTCTTGCTGTTAATAATAGTTTCTGGTCTTCCCAGACATTCTGGGTCATCTTTTCTATAGATAACTTCTTTCTGTGCTCAGGATGACATTTTGAAGTTGAGTGAATTCACAGCTACCATTTCCTTTTTTTTTATTCTTCAAGTCATCATATTATATACGTGATTTTCTCCATCTCAGAAACTCTAAGCACTTCCACTGTTTCTCAGAAAAAGATACTAGTCAGTGCTCATTCTATTCTTGCTTTTATGTGCCCATCCTGTCCTTTTTTTATGGGAATAATAACATATTTTTTAGAGTTGTTTTCTTAGTATTTCTATTTGTGCTGCTGCTTCCCTGGTGCAAAGTTTATTATTTATATAATAAAATAGGGTTGTTGCAAGTTCAAATTGATAAGAAATAATGGATTATTTTATGGTTCCAATGTTGTCTTCTATCCAAACTTAGGCCATAGACAATTACTTCTTTTTCACTTTCTTCTTCCCTTCCAAAAACATATATTTCTGGGCCACTCTTGTCATGGACTAACCACGTACATAGTAACCTATTTTCAAAGTTTGTTATATTCTCTATGACATTTTCTCTGATGATGGTTATCATTTAATAGCTATTCAGTACATTTTGTTGTGCTTAAATAAATATGTTAAATTTTATCTTGATAGACATAACTGAAACTTCTACAGTTTTTTCCACTTTAAGAGAAATTTGCAATTTCACATGCAGAAAATGCAAATTCATATTACTCTTCCTTTGCCCACTGTAACTTTTCTGGAATTGACAGTGCCTCCTTCTATCACCCTAGTATTAAGAAAATCAACTGGGGAAAATATTGCACAGAAGCAGACAACTGTATTTCCTTGAACACTAAGTTAAAAAAAAAAAAAAAAAGCTGGCATGTTTTGCTTTTTGTTTTTTGGTGTGTGTGTGTGTGTGTGTTTTCTTCAGTCCACCCACAAAGCAGGCATATTTCTACTTAAGAAACTCCAATGGCCTTTGCCTCAGCAGGTCAGAGATAAAAGCTGACTTTCCATTATAGGGTGTGAGCCTCAGTGTCACCTCTTCGGAGAGTCCTGACTGCTTGGTTGTCAAATGTATGTAAAGAACCTCTCTCTCTCTCTCTCTCTCTCTCTCTCTCTCTCTCTCTCTCTCTCTCTCTCTCTTGCTCTCTCGCTCTCTCGCTCTCGCTCTCCCCCCACCACCACCACACAACAAGGTTTAGTTTTAATTCTATTATTTTGTTTCCTACCAAGAAGATCAGTCTGTATATCTTCAACAAATAGAGTATTGTGTGCACCCAGGAGGCAACTAATAAAAGCATGTTTAATGAACTAATGAGTGAGGCTTATCTTCATGTATGAGATGTAGATAAGATGCTCTCCTATAAGCATTAATAAATATTGAATGAAAATGATATTTCTGTGTATACATTTTCATTGTATAGTGTAGATACAGCATGTCCTCGAATGATGTCATTTTATTATAATGTTGGTGAGGAAAATAAAATAGAATTCTGGCCAGGGCCACTGTTTTTGTGGAGCTTGCACATTTCCCCATGTCTACATGGCTTTTCTCTGGGACTTGGGCTTCCTCCCACATCCCAAAGGTGTGCACCTGTCGTGAATTGGCAGGTGCGTCTGAATTGTCCGAGTCTGAGTGGGTGTGGGTTAGGTGTGGGTGGCCCTGCCATGGAAGGGCCAGGGTGTCCTGACCAGGGTGGACTTCCCCATTGTCCCTGAAGAGTGAGGAGAGGCTCTGGCCACCCATCACCCTGAACTGGAATAAGCAGGTTGGAAAATCATTATCTTACTTGATTTTATTACAATTTCTTAAATGTGTACATAGCTCATATGTATGTCAATGTTTAATATTAGAAGTGATTGGCTGATGTTTTTGTGACCAGAAATATGCTGTTGGAACTTAACTCTTGTTTAGGGCAATTAGCCTGTGGTAAAGTCGGTTTTGTTACAGGTCATTTCACTTAAAGTTGCAGTGTCCAAGAACCTATTAAAGATGTTAAGTTAGGACTTACTCTATATACACACATTTATATATAGATACATCTTATATGTCTTATACATCTTTCTATATATCTATCTACTAAAGGCCCAGTGCATGAAATCTGTGCCCTCAGGGCGGTCCCTCAGCCCAGCCTGCAAAGAGAGGGCCTAAGCTGGCAGTTGGATATCCTTAGGACTGCTGTGGAGGTGGAAGAGGCTCCTGCCACCACCGCTGTGCTCATCAGCCATGAGCAAGGCTTCCGGCTGAGGGGTGCTTCCCCTATGGGAGCACACTGACCACCAGGGGGCAGCTCTTGTGTTGAGTGTCTGCCCCCTAGTGGTCAGTGTACATCATAGCAACAGGTCCTTCCACCATTCAGTTGATTAGCATATTAGCCTTTTATCCATATAGGATAGACATCATTTAGACAGTTTGTTTTAGAAGAATTTTTTTTATTTTCAAAAAATGCTTTTTATTTTTTCAAAGATCTGAAAATTATTTGTGCTTGGGAAGTCACTTTCTGAGTCTTGATTCATCCATCTCTAAATAATACCTACTTTCTTTTCTTATGAGGCCTTTGTTAGATAATGCATATAAAATGTTTTCCTTATAAAATATGATAAAATTATTTCAACCTGCAGTTAACTATAATTGTTTTACCAATAAACAATTACTATATAGTAATAAAAAATACATGGCACTCCCTTTGGATTAAATTATATCTTCAGATAAGCTACTGAATAATATGATCATTTTCTTGTACGAACATTCATTGGACATTAAATACTTTACATATTCAGAATCAGACATTAAAGGAAATCTCAAATAGGGTTCTCAAAACTGAAATTTTCAAATTAATGAGTAAGATTTATGGTCAAGTTTTTCTTTAGAATTTTCTCTGATTTATTGACTATAGACACTATTAAGAGTGAAAAATATTTTAGGCTTAATTCTCAGTTATATATATTTTTTTCTCAGAGTCAGACAGTCTCTTAAGAATATTGATTGTAGTAATCACCTAATTTACATAAACTAGCTGTTTGGTTGGTTATATATGAATGTGGTTTCTATTGCTAAGAAGTAGTGATTTCTACAGATGATTAGCTAAAAGACTAAAGGGGTGTGTTTGTTTTTCATGTGAGCATCTGACCCTTCATGACTTTCATTTGTTCCGTGATAACTTTGATCACATGTTCACATTTTAGGTATTATAATGTACTATCTGTCACCCATCAGTCATATAACTTATTTATGCACTAGAAAAAAATATCATTTTATATATAAGAACAGATTATAGTTAGATTTAAAAACTATATGATCTTTGGCAAGTTACTTCATGCTTTCTAATTTTTTGCCTCCTTCTGCAAAATGTGGGTAACAATAGAAACCACTCCCATGAATTATTGTGAAGTTTCGATTAGTTAATATATACAAGAATTGTATTGGATACAAAGTAAATGCTACACATGATGACTACTATTATTTAGGAATAAAATTTGAACTATATTTTTGGCTCTATTAAATATGGTACATAAATCACCAAAGAGATGGGGCATTGGCTTGAGCACTGGTTATAAAATCCAGTGTGCCAAACAAAATACGAAGATGGTGATTAAAATCCAGATCCCCACAACCCTCTTTAGAGAGGTTAATAGTCTGGGGTGAGGTCAAGGCTTCTGTAATTTAAACACGACTAACAGATAATTCCAATGGACATCACATGGTGCAAAGAGAGAATAATTGATTTAGACATAAATAAACAAAATTATGGACTCCTGTAAGATCAGGATCTTCATGGATCTCAAAATTTACTCAGGAATATAGCCAGTATCACACTGCAATTCAAGTAGGATTCTCATACCTGTTATATGAAGACTTTTAAATCATCTTGTGTGTTTATAGAGGAGGAAGAGATACATTTTAGCGGCATTGGAAAATAATTCTAATTAATTGGAGGTGAAACTTGAAGAATAAATGAGATTTCAATAAGTCAATGAAGTAATCAGTGGAGAGAAGATGAAACTATAGAGAGGACGAAAATAAAGAGATATAGTGTGAAGTAGTTTATCACTATGGCTTAAATTAGCATTTTTCTCATGACTCAGAATCTTGCTATCTTTTCATGCAGTCATTAGCCACTTTTATTTCTTCATTTGTAAAATGTGTATTCAAAATTTACCTATTTTTATTGCTTTATTTTTTTGTTTATATAATTTTATATATTCTAGATACAATGACAATTGTTTAAATATTTCCTTTAGTGTCAAATGAAATATTATCTGATGTATTGGATTTTTTGAAACATCCAAAAGTTTATGGCTATGAATGTTAAACAAAGTGGAAAATCACAATGAAAACTTCAAAAATAATAAAAATAAAAGGGAGACTGTAAAATACTAATCTAGCTCTTACGTGAGGTGTACACCAAATCTTTTTTTTTTTTTTTTTTTTTTTTAAAGAAATAGAAGCTTTAAGAGTTACTTCTGGTGGCATTTTCATACGCTTTTGTCTTGATGATACAGCCTTTGTTGGATGGCATAATATCCATTCAAATGTGACATCCTAGTCTGACAGGAAAGTCAGTTGCATTTTGTTTTATTGTGTGTATTTTTATTTTTTCCTTCTTAGGATTATTTAGATATTTTAATGGACTTTATTTTTTTAGAATTTGACGTTCAGAGTAAAATTAAGCAGAAAGTAAAGAGATTTCCCATATCCCCGCTGCCGCCCCTCACACACAGAGCCTCCTCACTATCACATCCTCCACCAGGGCGGCACATTTGTTACAACTGATGAAGCTACTTGCACATCATTATCATTCAAACTAATATGCAAAGGGGTCACTCTTGATGTTGTGCATTCTGTGTTTTGACAAAAATAATGATATGCATCGCATGGAATAGTTTCAGTGTCCTAAGAATCCCAAGTATTTTACCAGTTCATCCCTACCTCCGCCCAACCCCTGGCAGTGACAGCTATTTTTACTCTCTCCATGCGTTTGCCTTTTCCATAATGTTATATAGTTGGAGTCATTTAGGATGTAGCCTTTTCAGATTGTTTTCTTTCACTTAGAAATATGCATAGGAAGTTCCTACATGCCTTTTGTGGCTTGATAGCTTGTTTCCTTTTTGTGCTGAATAATATTTCATTGTCTGGATGTACCACAGTTTAGACACTCACAGACTGAAGAACATCTTAATGATTTCCAAATTTTGACAATTTTGAATGAAGCTGTGATACACATCCATGTGCAAGTTTTTGCATGGAAATACTATTTTCAACTCATTTGGATAAATACCAAGGCATGCATTTGTTAAATCAGATGGCAAGAGTACATTTAATTTTGTAAGCAACTGCCAAAATGCCTTCCAAAGTGGCTGTACCGTTGTACTTTCTTGCTCTCAATAAATGCAAGTTTCTGTTGCTCCAAACCTTAACCGCATTTGGTGTTGTTATTGTCTCAGATTTTAGTCATTCCAACAAGTGTATAGTTGTATCTCATACTGTCTTAACTTGCAACTCCCTAATGATGTATGGTGCAGAGATTCTTTTTATATGCTTATTTGCCACCTATATATCTTCTTTGGTGAGGTGTTTGCTGAGAAATTTTGTTCATTTTTAAATCAGATTGTTTACTTTTTACTGTTGAGTTTTTTATGCAATTTATTGTTATCCTTTTTATGTTATGCTTACCAATGAGATGGAATCTGTTAGTGGTTTCTAAGCTAAAAAAAAGTGTTGGCTGTTAGAGGAATGCCACTATTGTACCAGTCTCTTAAATTCTATGAGTTTTCTTATATGTAACTGGGAAGAGAATAGTACAATAGATTAGTGACTCCTCAATCACACTGATCATTAAAATCCTTTGGAATTATTTAAAATGATAAAAAATATTTTCCACAGAGTATTCTACTTCATAAAGTTTATGTTAACAATGAAATTTTCTATGAAAAATTTCAGATAATTTTATAACTGTTGGATTGGAGAAATCACCATGATATAACCAACACCTTACTGATCCATATCAAGTATCAATCACTATGCTGGTACAAATTCAACCTTTTAGTCAATGATGTCATATAGTAAAAGTATCATTTAATAGCCATAAATTTTGGAACTAAGGAAAGATAAAAGAGTGGGCATTCAGGTTAGAACGATGAACAACTTTCAAGAGAACATTATCACTAAGTTGTGTCTTTAAAGAAAAAATAAGATTAACTATGTAAAGAAAGAGAAATAGGTATACTCAGCTATTCTTACAAAGACTCAGAGAGATAAGAAAATATTCTGCTAGGAACAGCAACAATACCCTCTGGATTTAGGATTGGGTTTAAGTGGGGAGTGATAATAATTTGGGATCCTCTATAAATAGTGCCCATATAAAAGATAGGAATAGGCACATTGCCCCACACTTATGTTGTTCTTGTTCTGTTTTTTTGTTTGTTTGTTTGTTTGTTTGTTTTTGTTTTTATTCTACTGCCCTTTCTTTCCCCCCAAAAAAACTTTCCTCCAAAATTTGTATACTGAATGAAAGCAGAAAACTGTATTTTTTTTTCTATCAGTGTATCTCATAAGACTAGCATTTGGTAAGTGATGAGTATTTATTAAATAAATAAAAGACCAGATCAGGTATCTGCTATATATAAAATCTGTGATACTGTAAAAAAAGAAAAAAGAAGAAGAAAAAGACCATAATTAAAGTATCTTTAGAGCCATGCCACTATTGCACCAGTATCTTAAATTCTACCATTTTTATTATATGTAACTGGAAAAGGAATGCAGCCTTGCATCATAAGTAGATTTAATGATTATGATGGAAGTCAAAGGGCTCTGTAAACTACATGTTGTACAAAATAAGAATTTTTGTTTAATATGTCAATGATTTGAATGGCAGCATGGTGTTGTGGAAAGAATAGCAAGTAATTTGGAGCAAAAAAACAAAAGTTTTTTTTTTTTTTTAATCGATGCCGTTCACTTTATCATTCAATTTTTACATCTGCAGAATTGCACCATCTGAGTGCAGGTCCATATGTAAATTGATTTCAAACTTCATTTTTCAAAACTTGCTCTACTTGTCACAACGAGCAACGATAGTTTTGTAAAATCACAGACTTGAGGTGATTTTATGGTTTTATTTCTATCTATCCTTTGAAGTGTTTCTCCAAATAAACGTTAACAACCCAAAGTTTAATATGATCATGAGAACTTCTACTTCAGCAACTCAAAGTTCAATATAATCATAAGAATGTCTCCGGTATAGCTTCTTCATTTAGGATGTTGTTACGTGATGTGCAGGTCATGACTGATTCAGCTATGACAGTCTGCAGTAGTGAGACTCATGACCGTATCCATCTAATTCCTTACCAATAAAACTTGTCTTGTTCTTGATGTGTGTTCACAAAAGGAGACTATCACATAATCTTGACGATATTGAGTAGAAAATTGAAAAAAAACTAGAGAAAGTCTTGCTCTTCCTCAGGATGCTATCTGCCTATATTTTTGTTTGGATTTGGTTTGGTAGGATATGTGGCAGAATATATTGAAGGACCATGTGTACGGAAGGAGGTTACATGGCTATATCATCTAATAGATGATTTTCACAAAAATCAGAAAATATTGGATTTTATCTTTTTTAATTTTTTAAAATCTTTATTGATGAAAGTATTACAGATGCTCCTTATTTTCTCCATTGACCCCTTCTAGCCTGCATCTGCCCCTCCTCCAGTCCAGGCCTTCACCACACTCTTGTCTGTGTCCATGGGTTATGCATACATGCATATAAATTATTTGATTGATCTCTTCCCATCTACCCACCCCCACCTTCTCTCTGACATTCAACTCTCTGTTCCAGGCTACTATGTCTCTGGATCTATTTTGGATTTTAGGCATTACTGTTAAAACTTTCTCATTTTCACTGGCTTTGCTCACCATCATGTTAGCATTGATTTTGCTCTGTCTTTCTCCCTTTCCCCATGTCTCGTTTTCCTCTCCACAATTACTGTATCCTTCCCTGGAAGATCTCCTTTGGAAACTGATCCCCAGAGGGAAGACACCAAGCTGAGTCAGCCCCAGTTATTCTTCTGAAGTTTGCCAATCATGGGGAACATTTGGGAAGAATAACTCCTCATTCCCATTTGTCTGAATTTTGAGGAAAAAGCTGATGTGGATTCTATGGTTTTGAAACAGTATGATATTAATTTCAGAGAAAATGTTTTTCAAACGTGCTCTGGTGAAACAACAACAACAACAACAAGGCACTAAGCAATAAAGTAAATATTTTCTGAGCAATAATCATTTTGAGGGCTCTTTCAGAGATATTTCAAAGCAATGAATTGCCTACCTGGAGTGCAATGATATTTGCAATAGCTAAGTTTGCTTATGTGTCACTAGCAGCAGCTTGTATTTAACGAGGATATGTCTATTTATGCCAATAATTTTTGTGTGGAGTAGTTTTACTGGTGTGGTACTTACCAGGATGCTTTTAAAATGTCTTCCCACAAATGAAGCCACAAGGCCAGGCTGTAGAAAATAGATAATAGGAAAATAAGGTATAGGAGGAAAGTATGATACTAATTAAATACTTTATTAGAAAAAATAAATAAACTGGCAGTGTTTGAAAAAGGGTAAATATTTTCATAGGGGAATTAAAGCTCCCTGAATGGTATGAAAAGTTAAGTGCCAAACTCTGCTCCATGAATAAAAAAATAAATCTATTACCAGGACATTTAATGGTCATGATTTCAGATAAAATGAATAAAGAACATTGAATGGCTATTAATTTCACAATGCAAATTTCAGGGGGGAAAAAAGCAATTTTAAATACAAGATCTTAGATTAAAAATACAAAAACATAAATTAATTAAATCAGATCAAATTATATAGACTATACTTTCTATACCACACTTATACTAATATATCCAATTAATTGTTAAAAATTGTAAAATAAAACCGAAAAATGTTACAAATATTCTGTTTTGTCCTTGCTCTCTCTTCTTTTCCTCTAGAACAATAGTTTTGATTTGCATTCAGTTTATTAGTATGCTAAATTATGTTCCTCTGGCTTGAATAAATTAATATAATTTTCTCTTTAGGAACAGATTATTCTTGACAGAATTTAGAGGATATTATATAATTGTGTATTCTTTCAAATGCATTTTAATATCAAACTTTCTAGATTTTATTCCTGCAGTATTTGTAGCACATTTGACATTTTTTAATTATGTAGTGATTATGGCACATTAGGTGGTCTATTATAATGCAGTTCCCATTCATATTAAAACTTTCCAAAAGAAAGTTAGTATGGCTTTGTAATAGATATAAAGAAGTTAGGTTTTTTTAGTGTCTTACCATATTTATATTTTATGTATATCTTTTTTTTTTTAATCCTCACCAAAAGATATTTTTCCATTGATTTTTAAAGAGAGTGGAAGAGAGAGAGAAAGACAAAGGAAAATATCAATGTGAGATATTTTACAGTCTATATTTATAATATACATCCACTGGCTGCCTCCTGCACATGCCCCTACCAGGGCTGGGGCCAGGGAGGAGCCTGCAACAGAGTACATGCCCCTGATCAGAGTTGATCCTGGGAGCCTTCAGTCTGCAGGCTGATGCTCTACCCATTGTGCAAAAGGCCAGGTCTGTTTTACATGAATCTTAGTCATATAATTGTTATTCTTTCTTTTAAAATGATTTGTAATTACCGACCCTCCCAATTTTTCAGATGCTTCTGGGGCTCTTACAAGTTATATTCATTGTTTCACCAGTCCAACGTTTTTTAAAGGAAAGGGTGAAATGTTGTTAACGGATTTTGCCAAATGCAGTATTCAGGAAAGATTCCGGAACTGCTTCTAACTGAGCCGGAATACCAGGTCTTGTTTTATCTTGTAAAAACAAAAGCATACATGGATATCTCCCCATTGTACTCAACCAGCGTGCCAAACCCACACAGAATGTAATACTTGGTTAGAATCATTCCTAATGATTTCCTCCTCAGCCAGACAGGAAACCTAAAGCTCTTTAATATTCTAGGCTCATTATTCTCATTTTCTATAATTTAACAGCTCCTCATATTATTCTTAATGGAAAGTCATGCAATATTGAGCAGTAACTGCTGTTAATTTCCTCCTGTATATCATTTGCATTTTTGTTGCTGGTGGTAATTAACATGCTCTAATTATCATTCTGGTTGTCTTTTTTAGCTTATGAGAATAGAGTAATCTCAAACCTCGTGGATCTTACAATAGTATACTTTATTATTTCCAATAATAGTATCTTGAGATATATAAGACTTAAATTCTTAGAGAAAAATTGTGTGATTCTGCAGTAGCAGGTTTTCTAAATGGTTCAATTTAGAACAGAGTAATGTAAGTTTTTATAGTTTCTATCAAAAAAACATGGAGTCTTATTTCGCTGCAGGACAATGCTATATTTTTTGTGTGAAGCAAATTACAGTTATATTACACTATTATCAACACAAAAAAATGTTTTCTTGTATTCCATTTAGATTGTATCTTTTATCCGTTCATATTTCAAAGGTTTATGTTAAAAAAAATTTATGAATGTACTTACTTGTAAGTAATAATACAAAGTTACCTTGGAGAATTATTTTTGTGTGTTTTTTGTGTGTGTTTTTTATGAATAGTTTTTTTTTTTAATACAATAGAGCCTTCCAAAATATTTTTCTCAATTTAAAATATTTAATTTGTAATTCCTAAAATTATCAACTAAATTATCAACCAAAAGCTAAAAGAAATCACACTGCATTTTTGAAATAGTACAAAAAACTATTAATAGTACAAAACTATTAATATTACAAAAATTATTAACAATTTTCAATTTGTATTTTTTGCCCCCCTCCCCCCGCCAAAAAACAAAACAAAACAAAAAACTGCATTATTATTATAGGTTACTTTATGTGTTCCTTTGGTTGGGGGCAGATTTCTGGATAGAGTTATTATTTATAATAGGTATATTATTTCTAATAAGTGCTATTCCCCAAAACTTCTGGACAATGAGGAATATAACTCATTGTTATGAAAATACTCTTTGGTTTTAATCATCAATGCATTCTGTAATAAAAAATATGTAATAAGTAAAAATCACAAAAATGACCTAAATGTTAAATGGCAAATGTGCTTTTTTATTATTATTGACTTTTAGAAAAGGATATAAATGAAAATAAAGTATCACAAAAATAGATTAAAAAGGAAAGTGATAATTCTTCTTATATTTCTTATATTTGTAGTCACAACAGCAGCAATACTTATTACCCTTGCTCAAAAAAGGGTGCAGTGAGCAATGTTGGACTCTTCATTTTAGCTCACTAAACTTTAACTATGACTCCACCAATTATTTGAATTTTGACATGTTATAAGTTATATAAAACTTTTGGGCCTGATTTTTCTTATTTCTTAAATGGAGATAACAATAACATCTACCTCATCAGGTAATTTTGAACAATAAAAAAAAATCACTATAACTAATCCAGGTAAAACACTTACTATATGGACTGGCTCAGAGAAGAAGCTCAATTGATAATTGGCTGTTAATAGATTATTTTTAAAAAGAATCTTTAGGAAGACATAAGTGGCTTTGAGACTGACTGATTTCTGGACTGTATCCATGTAACCTGATGAGGTTTTGTTTTTGTCCCCTGGTTCAGCTCTTCTCTTCACTGTTGGCTCCTACTCATAGAATATTTGCAGCACCCTCAGCTTCAGATTTGTCTTAACGTTTCTCACAAAACATCCACACACACGTTTAAATAAGCCTGGTCAATATGACTTAAATCATATGCCAAACACACAATCACCATGACCAAAGAGATAGATCCATTATTTGGGTTAAAACTAGATCACAAACTTCCCATTTGCAGAGGTGAAGTCTCACCCAAACCACAACCCAGAAGGATGGTTGAGATTTGGATCTCCAAATGAAAAGTGTGGATCTTTGCCACAAATATATCACATGGATAATGGAAACTAAAACAAGAAAGAAAGAAAGTTAGCAAAAAGCAAAATGTATAAGAATTATTTTATGTAAATGTTATTGAAATAGTTTGATTTCTATTTAAGCCTTTTCAAACAGTTATAACTTGGTGTGTGAGCTTAAGAAAGCTTTCTAAACTCTCACAATTTCAAGTACTTTATAAGTAAAATGGGCAATGGGCCTGAACAGACACTCTCTCCATAAACCATACAAATGGCCAGCAAATATGTGAAAAAATGCCCAACTTCACTATTAGGAAAATGCAAATTAAAACTATGAGATTCCACCTCACACCTATTAGAATGGATATTACCAGCTAGACAAGTAATTAAAAATGTTGGAGAGATTGTGGGAAAAAAGAAACCCTCATGCACTGCTGGTGGAAATGTAAACTGGTACAGCCACTGAGGAAAATGGTGTGGAGGTTCCTTAAAAAATTAAGAATAAAATTACCACATGACCCAGCAACCTCCAAAAATGTAAAAGCATTTATTTGCAAAGATACATGCACAGAAGTATTAGTCACAGTGGCCAAGGCATAGGAACAACGAAAGTGTCCTTTGCTAAATGATTGGATAAAGAAGATGTGGTAAATATATACAATGGAATACTACTCAGACATAAGAAAGTTGAAATACTACCATTTGCAGCAACATGGATGGATCTTGAGAATGTCTTGCTAAGAGAAAGAAGTTAAGAACCATATTATTTCATTCATATCTTGGACATAAAACTAGGAACAACAAGTGAAAAAGACAGGAAAAACAAAGAAACAAAAACATATAAAATAGATAGCGATATGGTGGCTACCAGGAGAAGGAAAGGGGGAGTAAGTAGTAAAGGGTCAAGGGAGTAAGATAAATGGTTATGAAAGAAGATTTGACTTTGGATAGTGACCACACAATGCTATATAAGATGACATATTTTAGAATTGTACACTTGAAATTTACATAATTCTATTAACCAATGTCAGAAAACGTAATTAAAAAGAAAGAAAATGATTTATTATCATAGTTTTTGTGTTATAACAGAGATTCTACCTATAAAATGCTTAGCTTAGTGTTTAACACAGAATAAGTACCATATGGTAGATAAATGACAAGTTAAAATAATAAAATAATTATCCTATAAAATTAAGTGGTAATATGTAAATTAACTCTCACACCCTCACAAGATGGCTGCCTGTGACCTGGCTGGCATGGGGGTTAGTGAGGGATGACCAAGCAAGTAAACAAGCAAGCTGCATGGAGCAATCAATCCAGCAGGGGGGCATGAGGGGGACCAGGCTGGCAAGTGGGGGGAGGAGGGAGACAGTTGGAGGCAACCAGGCTGGCAGGCAGGTGAGAGATTAGAAACCAGCAGTCCAGGATTGTGAGTGGATGTCTGACTGCAATTGAACATCCCCCAAGGCCCTGGATTGGAGAGGGTGCAGGCTGGGCTAAGGGGCTCCCGCACCCCAATGCATGGATTTGTGTGCACTGGTCCTCTGGTACTAAATAATAAAAGAAACTCTCAAAGGAACCTGAAAGTGCAGTGATGGGAATTAGTTAAATAAATAGTGTTTAATTATATACCATAAAAACAAGGCGTCGGTGGAATGACTTAAGGAATGATTAAAGAACAATATAAAAGTTATAGAGATGTATGGTTAGTATAATCTCTATAAACGATTTAAAACTTTATATATTTATAGAAGGATACACTTAGAAAAGGCAGCTTCAAATCTGTAAGAGAACCTTAAAGCAAACAGGAAGAGCTTTGAAGCAAGCATAAAGAAGCGAGCCCCTTCTTTCTCCTCCAGCCCTGCAGTCTTCTCATCTCACCCCCCATGGGCAGAGGTTAGTCTGAAGCTAGCTGGCAAAAGCAGAAATGGGGTCTGAAGAGTCCAATATCAAGCATCACAAGACAATTGTACCAGAGTTAATTTTAGAGCTGGCGCACAATAACTGGCGCAGCTTATTAGGCTGATATCAACTTGTTCATCAGTGAAACAACAGAAGAAACAACCAGGCTGGCACGGAGGGCAGTAAGGGGTGACCAGAAACCACAGTACAAAGCGATGATATAATTCAAATTAAAGTAACCATTGGATAACAAGTTTTATAGATGACAAGTTAGTAAATTTTTACTTAACGTAAATATCAATTGAGAATGACAGCAAAATGCACAAATTTTTGACAAATAAAAAGTGTGAAAGTTGTTCATTTTTTTTCTAATTCACCAGAATTTAAATGCAAGTGCAATAAAAATAGAAGTAGATCTCCATATACTTACAATTAGGAGTTAATTTGGAACATTATACTGGACACTTTGCTTTTAATAATTTCTATCCCTTTGAAGTCCTAACTGTTTGCTCTGATGAAATCATTTTAAGTGGTAATTCTAATGAGAAATCATGTAACCTCCTCATGTATCAGATTATACATGGTGGTAAGTCAGTGAACAAAAACGTGTGGTGCCAGAATTACTTCTGATATAGCCACCTTGTGACTTTGGGAAAACCAATGAGGCATGGAAAAAAGAAGCAGTGCTTGTCAAAATCTCTTCAAGGCTTATTTTCACGTGTGTGTACATTTCAGTATAATTCCTAAAACCTTTTAAATATAATGTTTGTTAGGAAATTGCAATTCAATTTATTTACTGATAATTTAACACAGAAGCAATTCTATCGTAGAATTTGTAAAAATATATTTTACTATTTTCTAACCATCTCCCAATGTGATTATCCAGGAACCATAATATTTTAAACATTAAAAAATAAAATAAAAACAATGACATTAAATTGGATAGACAGCCCAACAGTATCTGAAAGTTTAAAATACTATAAAATATACTGAAAATCAGATGGATAATAAAAAATGAATCTATAACATGTGATTGAGTGATATAAAAATAATTTGAAATGTGGCAATATAAAGTTTAAATTTTTGTTTTAGCATCTAAGGTTGAAACCGCCTTAATCTCATTCCTTTCTATCTAACTTTTAAAAATATATATTTTTTTATTCATTTCAGAGAGGGAGAGATAAGAACATGAACAATGAGAGAGAATCCTTGATTGGCTGCCTCCTGCACACCTCTTACCGGGAATCAAGCACACAACCTGGGCATGTGCCCTGGAATTGCACCATGACCTCCTAGTTTATAGGTTGAGACTCAACCACTGAGCCATGCCAGCCAGACCTGCTACCTAACTTTTACTGTTGATCCCTTGTTGCTGCAGCTTTGCTCATCTGCTTGCTTTTTTTTTTTTTAATGAGAATGTGAAAAGAAGCTCCTTCTCCAAGACTACTGCACAAGGATTGCCCATTATCACCCGATAGCAAATTTCTTCTTACCCTGTATTAGATACTCCAAAAGTGAAAGACAATTTCTTGCAACATCTTCATATTTACTTAATAGACAATTGAAATTTAAATGTGTAAAAATATGGGACTATATATATATATATATATATATATATATATATATATATATATAGTATAGGAATTTATTATATAAAGATTTTTAAAGAACAGGGAAACTGAGAGGCAACACAAATGTAAAAGAGATAGGACATAATTATATATTCAAAAAAAGAAAGAAATGGTAAGGACATTTAAAAAAATACGTTAACAATTCACTGAGGTAACTATATTTTTTTAATCTAAGATTAAACTTATATGATAATAAGAGGTTGAATGCTGTGAATTCTGAAGCAGGAAATGGAAAATTTTAATTGAAAGTGAAGTTAATGTGTTACTGGAAGATTGGGTGGGTGGGATTCCTCTGTTGCTAGTGTAAATGGGATTTTTACAATATTTTCAGAAAAGGAATTTTCTAAGACTCTCACAGGAGAGAGTGGTTTTTATTGGCATGGAATTATATTGCTCGGATTGTAAAGTTCCTTTGCCCTTAAACCAGTCCTGGAAAATGTGCTGCTGGGGCTCCAGTAAAGCCAAAAGCAGGGCCAATGTCTAGGGTTTCCGTTCCATGATGGAGTCGATCCCAATGTAGCTCTAGGGTAATTACAGCCCATTAACCCATAGTGTGGGTCCATGCAACAGGAGTCCCGAGAGAGTAAGAGGGATAAGAGCACAACAGCATAAGAGAGGAAACTCCCTTTTTTCAGGAGTTTAAATATCACATTTCCCAGGCTTGCAGTGGCTACACCTGTTCTGGCCACTGCCTTGTTCCCAGGCACAACTGACAGGCATGCACCTGCTCACAGCACTCAGACCTTCCTGGGCATAAGTCTATTGCCCAGTCCCTTCCCCCAGCAATCTTCAGGAACAGATGTGGAGAGCGTTAACTGCAGCATCCTGGCAAAGTTGAATAAATGGCATACCTGTATTATCTCATTTTCTTTTACTCCTTTCCTGTTAATAATAATCAGGTTACCAATGGTCTAAATCAGTGGTCGGCAAACTGTGACTCGCGAGTCACATGCGACTCTTTGGCACCTTGACTGTGGCTCTTCCACAAAATACCACGGCCTGGGTGAGTTTATTTTGAAGAAGTGGCATTAGAAGAAGTTTAAGTTTAAAAAATTTGGCTCTCAAAAGAAATTTTAATTGTTGTACTGTTGATATTTGGTTCTGTTGACTAATGAGTTTGACGACCATTGGTCTAAATGAAGGTGTTCTATTTTGTTTTCTTTTCCAGATTACATTGACTAGATAGTCTAAATTACTTTACACATTTTACTCATATAACATTGATTAGACATATTTCTGTAATTATATATTCGTTAAACTACATTTTAACTTTGTCAGTAAGCAGCTTGTTATAAATTTTAAGCATTTCCTAGGATTTAAAGAAAGAGAAAACATGAGGAAATATTTGAGGTAATTAGTGAGAGATTGACTCTATTACTGTGCAACTTGAAATTTGATGGTAAGAAGAGTATTCAAAGGATCATCTTGTCACCATGCTTCATTTAGCTACAGTTCCAGGACTAATTTTATATCAAACAAAAGATGTACCTTGTTTTAAGAATAAAAATGTTTTATCAACCATTTCTTCATGGCTATGAAAACCTACTTAAATCAATTAGATGGGAAAAATTCCAGAACCATCTTCACTGTGAACTGAGAAAATCTCAGAAATTGTCTTTGTAGGTGCAAAAAGTGATACACATTTCCCTGTGTGCCTCCAACCTCACAGTTTATTATAATTTTCTCTTTGCTTATCTGGTTTTTGACTTGAGTTTTTTTGTTTTGTTTTTGTAGAAAACTCTAAGTAAACAGAGTTAGCAAACATTTATTTCCCCATTTTATTCCAGAAAATAGAAAATGCCTGGCTATTAGAATAACAGAATATATCTTTGTTGGTCATATACATCTATAGGACTTGAAGAATAGGAACAATGGTATCATATGGAGACAGCAATAGGCTCTTCATTTTTTGCTTCACAAAATAAACCCAAGGATTTTGTTATTTAAATTATATTTTAAGAAAAAGGTATATTTTTCAGTATTTCCTATATAAAAGTCTAGTATTTGCCAAATTAAAACACACTTAAACTAATCTCCTATATAAAGTATTACACAAATTGAAAAATATTTGTGTCATCTTAACCATGGGATGGTGATAACCTGCAGTGCACATACTAGCACTAAGGTGTGCAGCCAAGTGGCACCAAATCAGGTGTTAGACCTAATTTTGTTCAATGAACATCCTCACTGACCATCGTTTAAACCTGGAAAACAGCACATTTAACTCACAGTGAACACGATATTGGGAAATTTAGTGAGCACTTTTTTGTTCTGAAAACCTGCATTTAGTTCCTCAAAATCATTTAAAATCAGATTCACAAATATGTTTTATTTATTTATCAAATAAAAAAAGCAATACTTTTAAAGTATTCACTGAATCTAGGAGATTTCATTTAAAAGATGTTAGGAAGCTATAATCGCCTAGGACTTTATAAAAGCTCAAAGAATCTCAGAGGAAATGTGTCCATCCTTCTGAGATATAATTCAATGAGAGCTGGAAAGTTATGTCATTACTTCCTATATAGACTAGAAAATGGATCATAAAATAAGAGCAACTTTGTGTGCTTCAGACCACCCTTTCATGAAGGCGAAAGCAACTGGAGTAACATAATATGAGACAATTGTGAATTTATTATAATGGAGTTCACATCAAAGTGTGTAAGGAAGAAATAAGGTTAAATATTTAAAACAATAATGCTTTCAAATGAAATATTTAATGAGAAAAGTGATAAAGAATCAATTCTGTTCCTTTGACATGTCTTGGAATATTGTCCTGGAGTAGAACCAGAGGCAGGGCAGGCATCAGAAAGCAAGCACTCAGAGATGATGAAGGAATGTGCGAGCAGTGACTGACAGATCCGCCTTTGAGATCTGAGGTCTGTGGGTCCACACCTGCTGCAGGGAACTTCTTGGGAAGCTCCCATCAGTCTCTTCTTTCTATTTTGCCACATAGGATGTCATTCCGCATGAGATGCATCCTTGCAGCTCATCCTATTACTGTCTTTTCATTTCTCAGGTGATATTTAAAAACCAAGTATTGTATTGGTAGTTAATAATTGATTTATGTGAAGTATTTTTTTTCTACAACTCTTTTTAAAAATATATATTTTATTGATTTTTTTACAGAAAGGAAGAGAGAGTTAGAAACATCGATGAGAGAGAAACATGGATCAGCTGCCTCCTGCACACCCCCTACTGGGGATGTGCCCACAACCAAGGTACATGCCCTTGACTGGAATCGAACCTGGGACCCTTCAGTCCACAGACCTATACTCTATCCACTGAGCCAAACTGGGTTAGGCTTTCCTACAACTCTTAGAAAGTGAGATTTGTGTCTGGCTATTGGAAAAGACATGGGGTTAAATTGGAATTTCCAGGATGAACAGAGGAAAGAGTGGTAGTTTACAATGAGAAGAGAACAAGGAGAATCTGTGATAGAATTTGTTTTTAAATCATGATTGACATAATGTTTTTGCTTTGGATTAAGTAAAAATAAAATAATACAATTCTCCTGGTGGAGTCTTATAAAGTGACTATGCACATATAACATATAAAGTAGAGCAGAGCAGTTCAAAGTGCAAGCTTTTTAAGCAGTCAGTCTGTGCCCAAATTATGCAGGCGTAATTTATTAAGCATGTAACTTTTGATAGAATCAATATTCTGTCTATGCTTCAGGGTCTGCATCTGACAAATCATATCTCAGTAATATGTACTTAACATTTTGTATTAAATTTAATGATACATGAAAACTACTTTGATTATTATATGTACAATTGAACCCTCAAGATGGTTAACTATACATACTTTCAAAGTGTTGGTCTTTTACTTCCTTTTTAATAATGTCTTTATTAAACAAATAACATATTTCCCATACAACTACAACTTAGAAATACCACATTGGTCTTCTAAAAGCATTGAATTATTTTTTTTAATTAAATTATTATTTGTGTACATATCTTACCATTGCTTCCCCTTCCATACATACCCTCCCTCCCTCCCCAGAGTTTTGTGTCCATTGATTGTACTTATATGCATGTATATAAGTCTTTAGGTTGATCTATTATCTCCCCCAGATCTCCCTCCTCTCCCCTCTGTAATTTGACAGTCTGCTTGTTGCTTTACTGTCTCTATATCTATCTTTTGGTTCATCAGTTTAAAGCATTGAATTCTTTTTTTTTTTTTTTAATATATTTTTATTGATTTTATACAGAGAGGAAGGGAGAGAGATAGAGAGTTAGAAACATCAATGAGAGAGAGTCATCGATCAGCTGCCTCTTGCACACCCCCTACTGGGGATATGCCCGCAACCAAGGTACATGCCCTTGACCGGAATCGAACCCAGGACCCTTCAGTCCCCAAGCCGACGCTCTATCCATTGAGCCAAACCGGTCCCAGCGTTTAAAGCATTGAATTCTTAAGTAACAAGGTATTGTTGCCATCCTAACTCTGTAGAATTTTCTACATTATATAAATATGTTTTGTGAAAACTCAGAACACTGTTTCTCTTACATATGTCTCCAATTGCAGCTATTATTTATATATAGGGTGTCCCAAAAATGTACACACACTTTAACTACCAAATGCTTGATTTTTAAAATGGAATGTATTTTATAAACACTGCCTTCATAATTATTCAGAGGTCATCTATACATTTTTGGGATGCCCTATATAATCATATAGACTTATTTTTCATTATTCTATTATGTGAGATTTCCTCTTCCATACCTAATTTGGACAGACATATTTCTTAAGTTTATACTTCTCCTCCTAAAATCTTAGTACCTGACCTTCCCTTCCTCAAGACTCAAGTAAACAAACAAACAAACAGCAACAACAAAACCTCTTTGAAATCCTCTTAAAGCAATCCTCAGATTAAGAAGTTTATTCATTCCCTCTACATTGCTAACTGTGGGGCAAGCTTCCTCATATATGATTATGCTTAGTAAATATATTTGGTGCTTTCTTAGAATCAGGAATTTATTCTTAAAGAGTGTTTATATTACAGAATTCTTTCAGCAAAAAGAAAAAAAATCTTGAATGAATTAAAAACAAACATAGGAAACCAAAGTTTGTGTTTACAGATTATATAAGAGGAGAGTTGCATCTTCTAAAGTATTTGGAACTTTTAAGATAACTTTGAATAGGTGGCTAAGCATTCTATATAATAATCCTATATAAAAAGAATTAATATGCAAATGGTTGTCACACCCTCATGTCATCACACCATAACAGCTCAAACACTCAAAACTGGGGAGAGAGGAATGGGAACCAGCCAGGCTGCAGCCCTGGAGAGGGAGAAGCCACCCACCCCCTGGTCCCGGGTGCCTGAAGCTATAGCCTGGGAGAGGGACAAGCCACCTGCACCACAGTCCCAGGTGTCTGCAGCTGTGTCCAGGGTGAAGCCTCCCACCCACGATCCCCTGCAGTTGTGGCTGTCCCAAGCAAAGCCAGCCTGGGTCCTGGGTGCTTGCAACTGGCCAGAGGGAGGGAATCCTGGGTCCTGGATACTGGGTGAGGCAGAGGTGGTTAGGGGCAATCAGACCAGCAGGGGAACAGTTAGGAGTGATTAGGTAGGCAGGCAGTGGTGGTTAGGGGCGATCAGGAAGGCAGAGGTTGTTAGGGGAGATCAGGCAGGCAGGCAGAAGGGTTAGGAGACAGCAGTCCCAGATTGCAAGAGGCAGTCAGACATTCTCCAAGGATTCCCGAATTGGAGAGGGTGCAGGCTGGGCTGAGGGACTTGCCCCCCACCTGTGCACTAATTTTGTGCATGTGGCTTCTAGTCTATAAATGAAAGCCTAAGCAATGATTACAGTGGAACAACCAGAACCACCAGTCACTATGATGCTCACTGACCACCAGGGGCACACACTAAATGCAGGAGCTGCCCCCTGTTGGTCAGTGTGCTCCCACAGGGGGGGCACCACTCAACCAGAAGCCAGGCTCACTGCCAGCGAGCTCAGCAGTGGCGGTGGAAGCCTCTCCAGCCTCCAGAGCAGTGCTAAGGAGCAGTGAGCAAAGGGTAAGAAGCAGTGAGCAGGTGGGCAGTAAGGAGTGAGAGCTTCTGTACTGGGAGAGGGCACAGGCTGGGCTGAAGGACCCTCCCTCCCAGGGTAAAATTTCATGCACTGGGCCTCTAGTAGTCTAATGAAATAATAGAGGGTTTCTGTAACAAGAATTACATCAAAAATTTAATTGAAGTAAGAATGGAATAAAGCACACAAGAGATGAGCAACAGAATTTGGCAAATAGCAAAATAATTCAGACAGACATACAGTGAGGGAGCTTTTATGTAGCTATAACTGGATTAAAACTTTCAAAAAGGGACTAGAAATGTAAAATTTTATAAAAATATTTCTATAGCCTTTTTATAGTTTTTTCATATATAAAGTGACAAGTATTCTCTCACATGATACATGATATTCATTGTTCTGAACAAGAAATAGGTTAAATGGTAACAAGTCCTGCTGATTAGCAGTTCAAGAAAGATCATGTTTTAATCATGAACTCCAAAACCCATTTATTTTCTTAAACAATAACTTGTAGATTATTCATGGAGCTATATCATTGCTAGTTCCTCTTGGATGATACAGCATAAATTCAATTGCTTAAAATAGCAATCCTATGTGTGTGTTTTTTAAAATTTAGTTATTATCACAGATTATATTAAAACTTTTATGGGCAAGGAGAAATTTTGATTTAATAATATTTTGATTAAAGTCCCTACAGCCTTTTGGAGTGGTGATTTGAGGCCTCAATCATATGTTGGTTTAAGTATTTATGAAAAAATGTGGACACTATCAATAAAGTACCTATTTCACAAAGTATCTGTAGAGGATATGAACTCTATCAATGACTATACATAAACAACTGTTAAAGTGTATGCAAATGCCTTTAGCAATAAAAATAAAATATCTGCACTCCAGGTTCTTAGAATTTAATATAAAATCTATGCATTTTAATAATTATCAAATATTTATTTAAAGAGAGATATTTTTGTGTTTGGTATATTCTCTGAATGCATAATCCATGCCATTCTCTGCATAGTAAAACATATAATTGGATTAAACCAAACATCAGATCTTTATATGTGCTTATATTTTGGTCCTTTACAGAGCTGCTTTTTCTGTATATTGTTTGAGATTTTGTCCATATGCTTTTTTTGAGACTATTTTAAAGAGTGCAATATATGTTTGATAAAACTCCCCTGTGAAGCCGCCAGGACCTGGCTTTTGTTTGCTGAAAGTTTTTTGTTTGTTTGTTGGTTGTTTGTTTTGTTTTTTACTGCTTCAATTTCATCAGTAGTTATGGCCTACTCAGGTTTTTTTATTCTTCCTGATTGAGTTTTGGAAGATTGTCTTTTTCTAAGAATATGTCCATTTCATCTAAGTTGTCCAGTTTGTTGGAGTAGAGTTGTTCCTAGTATTTTTTTTTTTTTTTAATAATCCTTTGTATGTCTATGGGGTTGGTTGTTACCTTGCCACTTTCATTTCTGATTTTGATTTTTAGGGTACTCTCTTTTTGTTTCTTGGTGAGTCTAGCTATAGTTCATCAATCTTGTTTATCCTTTCAAAGAACCAGCTCTTGGTTTTATTGACGATTGGTATTGTTTTTGTTTTTTTGTTTCTTTATTTGGTCTCTAAGTTGTTTATTTCTGCTCTGATCTTTGTTATTTCCTTCCTTTTGCTTACTCTAAGCTTTTCTTGATGCTCTCTTTCTAATTCTTGAAGTTGCAGGATTAGATAGTTAATTACCATTTATCCTTGTTGAGGTAGGCCTGAAATGCTATGAACTTCACTCTCAAGACTGCTTTTCATTGTGTCCCATAGATTTTAGATTGTTGTGTTTTCATTGTCATTTGTTCCCAGGATGTTTTTTATTTCTTCTTTGATCTCTTTGATAACCAAGTCATTTTTTAAGAGCATGATATTTAGCCTCGAAGTGCTTGATTATTTTTTCATTATTTTTATTGCAATTTATCTCTAAGTTTATGCCATTGTGATCTCAGAAGATGCTTGATGTGATTTGTATCTTCTTGAATTTGAAGAGGCTTTAACTGTGTCCCTGTATGTGGTCTATCTTTGATAATGCCCTGTGTGCACTTGAGAAGATGTATAATCTGTTACTTTGGGATGAAATGTTCTGAAGATGTCAATTAATTCCATCTGATTCAGTGATTCATTTAGCATTGCTGTTTAATTGCTGATTTTTTGTTTAGAGGATTTATCCAGTCATGTCAATGGGATATTAAGGTCCCCTTCTATGATTGCATTGCTTTTGATCTCTCCCCTGATATCTTCCAGTAGTTAGTTTTTTGTTTTTTGTTTTTGTTTGTTTGCTTTTTGTTTTTGTTTTTTAATGTATTTGGGTGTTCCTATATTGGGTGCATATATGTTTACCAGAGTTACATCCTCTTGATTAATTGCTCCCTTTAGTATTATGAAGTGGCCCTCCTTATCTCTTGTTATGGCCTTCACTTTAATGTCTATTTTATCAGATGTAAGTATTGCTACCCCAGCTTTTTTCTTTTTCATTTCCATTTATCTGAAAATTTTTTTTCCATCCCTTCACTATCAGTCTATGTGAGTCCCTTGTTCTGAGGTGGGTCTTTTGTAGACAGCAGATATATGGGTCATGTTTTTTTATCCATTCACCTACCCTATATCTTTTGATTGGAGGATTTAGTCAATTTACATTAAAGGTTATTATTGACTGGAGGCTCAATGCATGAAAATTCATGCACTGGACTGAGGGGAGTCCCTCAGCCCAGGAGCCCTCAGGGGTGGTAGGTGATCTGGTGATCAGGGGAAGGCAATGTCCCCATCACACCTCTGCTGCTGTCACTGTTGGCAGTGAAAGCCTTGGCCAGCCCTGGTTACCTGAGCCTCAGACGGACCTGGGCAGCTGGGCAGCTGCCATCTGAGACTTGCCTGCATCTCAGGTCGACCCTGGGTTGCTCCACAGCCACCATTGGTGGCTTGCCTGAACCTCAGGCTGCCCTGGGTGGCTGAACAGCCACCATCTGAGGCTTGCCTGTGCCTCAGTCTGGTCCTGGGGGGCTGGGGGCAGCTGAGGAGACTGGGGGACCTCAGAACCTGGCACATGGAAAGGCCAGCAGGGCTGAGGGGGCTGGGCACCACCATCTTGTGGCTGTGAGTGCTGCCATGTTTGAGGGCATGGCAGTCAACTAGCATATTCCCTCCTTATTAGATAGGATAGGTATTTGTTTGTCATCATTTTTATTCTTTATGCTTGTGTTCCTTCTTCCCTTTATACTTATTCTTTTTATAGCAGTACCATTAGTATGTCTTGCATTGCTGACTTGGTGGTAATAAACTCCCTTAGCCCTCTTTTGTCTATGAAGCTCCTGATTTCACCTTCAATTTTGAATGATAGCCTTGCTGGGTATAGTAGTATTCTTGGATTCAGTCCCTTGCTCTGCATCACTTTGTATATTTCATTCCATTTCTTTCTGGCCTAATATGTTTCTGTTGAGAAATCCATTGATATGTCATGAGAAGAGTAAAAAATTAATATCCATGCAAGGAGTAGGTGAAAATACAATTAGAGAAAATAATAAAGAGGAATTATAACAAACTTAGAGGGGAAAGCAAGGTTATTCAGAGATCAGCCTTACTTTCATAACTGATAACTAATAGTGCCCATTGTCAAAAGGCTCAGCAATACCTGCTGCAAAATCTGAATATAAAAGTACAGTTATAAAGAGTTTTGCCTCAGAAAGATTTCTATTAGAGTTTTAGATTTATCACTTACCACTTATTAGGTTTACAAACTTGGGAAAGTTATTGAAGTTTTAATATATTTATTGTGCTCATTTTTGAAATGGGGATAATAAAAGTGACTCGGAGCTGGATATGAGTATTATTTGCTAATGAATTTAAAACATTCATGTAGCTCCTAATTTTCAGTGAGAGCTCAAAGTTTATTATTACTATTACCATAAACGCAAAAACAGCAATTTTATTTTTTGTGTTGCAAACTCTCTGGATAAATAAAAAGTGGCTTGTATAATAGAAATTCATCTTTTAAAACCTAATTATAGCTTAAGTCAATTTTTAATGAATAGCTTTATACCAGAATTTTAAAGTGCTATAAATATTTAAATTCATAAATGAAAGTCCACATTTGAGGAATTCATACTCTTATTTACTCACTCACCAAAACAATAAACATTTACAGAATTTTATGGTGGCTCAATTGAGTACTGAGTTAACTAAAGGAGGAAAACCTGCCAATGTGTAAAAATATTTCATTAGACTGAGATTATTTTAATTAATTAGCAAATAGGAATAGCAGTGTATCAAGATTATAAAAAATAGAATGAGTAGGATATGTACATTCATAAATAGAAACATTAATTTTAAGGGATTGGCTTATGTAATTGCAGAAACTAGCATGTCTGAAATTAGCAGGGCAAGCCAGCAGGCTGGACATTTAGATAAGAACTAAAGTTGTAATCTTGAGTCTGGCAACTCAGACTCAAGTGAAGTTTTCAATAGAAACTCAGGTGAAGTTTTTATTTATTTATTTATTTATTTATTTTTAAAATATATATTTTTAATATATTTTATTGATATTTTACAGAGAGGAAGGGAGAAGGATAGAGAGTTTGAAACATCAATGAGAGAGAAACATCCATTAGCTGCCTCATGCACACCCTCTACTGGGGATGCGCCCTCAACCAAGGTACATGTCCATGCCCTTGGATCGGAATCGAACCTGGGACCCTTCAGTCTGCAGGCTGATGCTTGCTCTATCCACTGAGCCAAACCGGTTAGGGCTTTTAAAAATATTTTTATTGATTTTTTTACAGAGAGGAAGGGGGAGGGATAGAGAGTCAGAAACATCGATGAAAGAGAAACATTGATCAGCTGCCTCCTGCACACCCACTACTGGAAATGAGCCCACAACCAAGGTACATGTCCTTAACCTGAATCAAACCTGTGATCCTTCAGTCTACAGGTCTTCACTCTATCCACTGAGCCAAACCAGTTAGGGGCTTAAATCTTTTTAAATGTTGCATTCTCTCAAAGCAGAATTATTTTCTTAGTGGGAAACCTGAGTCTTTGTTCTTAAGACCTTTAAGTGACTGGAAGTAGCACACCCACATGATGGAGGGTAATCTGCTTTACTCTAAGTGCACGAATTTAGCCATTAATCACATAAAAAACACACAGTAACATCTAGACTCAAGTTTGAGCACGCAATTGGCATGATAGCTTATCCAAGTTGACACATACAATTAGCCATCACAAGTACTCAATTACTGAATCTCCTGTGTGCATAAATTGTTTGGCAATAATTATTCAATTTGCATTTGTACAATCTGAAATGGGATTTCAGGATCACAGTTTTTATTGACATTATTAAAAAAGTTACCTTAACTTCTTACGACTCAGTTTTCTTCTCTCTACAATGATGACAAAAGTAAGCATTTCCAATTTGTTAGGAACAATCCTAGGAATAAATTATAAGAAATAAATACCTTCAATGTATGTCACATTAAATAAAATATGTTTTTTTGTGTTTTTTTTAATATATTGATATATATTTTATTGATTTTTTACAGAGAGGGAGAGGGATAGAGAGTTAGAAACATCGATGAGAGAGAATCATCAATCAGCTGCCTCTTGCACACCACCTACTGGGGATGTGCCCACAACCACGGTACATGCCCTTGACCGGAATCGAACCTGGGACCTTTCAGTCCGCAGGCCGACGCTCTATCCATTGAACCAAACCGGTTTCGGCTAAATAAAATATGTTTTTAACTGTTGTATTTTATTTGGCTTCTAGATTTCTTCATTTGCACTTTCTATATATACCTGCAATTTAGCCATTTTGACAAAACTGATGACCAATAATTATCAATGTATTAATCATTTTATATTGAATTGGGCCATGGTGAAAGAAGGGTTTTCACCAGTTAAATCTTAAGAGACTGGGCTCAAAGGTTTCATTGGATGACATATATTTGATTACTGCAATATGTTCTACTAGGGTACTCAAAATTGTAAAGAAATAAGCACAATCTAACGCACAGTATTGGATCAAATCATCAGGGTAATGCAGCTGAAAAATGGTCAAATTAAGCTTTGAATCCTGCCCATCTGACTCTATACTTGCCTTTTTAATAACTACTGCCTTTCCTTAAGTTTCTTTTGAACCTTAGTTTTATTCATGCCAATTCAGCAAATGATTTTTAAATTCTTACTCTGTGTCAATAACTCTTATGGGTTTCTAGAGATACACAAATAAAGATGTGCCTGCTTTCAATCAATACAGATGTTCCAGGTTATAATCTATTTTCAGAATAAATTTATGTTCCTTTAATTTTTAAAGATGACTTATTTCTTGGGAAGAACAGTATAAAAAATAGAGATATTAAGTGGCAATGAAATAGCTGACCAAGGAATCTTGCATTAATACAGTATACTAAGTATGTTACTTGTCATGTAAATAAAATGGTATATCTGTATCAGATTATTGGGACTTTATAGTTATATAAGCCAGTCCCAACCCTATTTAAGAAAGTAATAAAACATATGATTTACCAGTAACATTGATGGCTTCTCATCACAGCAATAACACTCATCCAATTCCATAGAACCAAGTTTGGCTAATCATATATATGAATACAAATATATATAAATAATTATAATTATATAATGGAAAGGGTGAAGGGGGTCTAAATGTACAAATTTCCAGTTATAAAACAAATAAGTCATGGGATGTAATGTACATCATAGTGACTATAGTTATTATTATACTGTTTTGCATATTTGAAACTTGCTAAGACAATAGATCTTAAAAGCTCTCATCACAAGAACAATTAAACTATGTATAACAGATGTTAACTAGACATATTGTGGTGGTCATTTTTTAATACAAATAAATATCAAATCATTATATTGTATACCTGAAACTAATAAAATGTATGTCAAATACACCTCAATTTAAAAAATAGGTAGCATTGACTTCGAGAAATCTTTGTAGTATTTGTACTTATTCAGAATTGATCCAGCATTTAGAAGTTCTTTTTTTAAATATTTTATTTTATTTTATTTTATTTTATTTTATTTTATTTTACTTTACAACAATCTTCAATTTGAAGGTCCCCAAATGCTTGCTAAACAAGTGAATATCCTTCCATATATTTAATAGGTTATGATTCTATAATCATTTCATATTAATTAATCTATTTTGTCAGGAAAAAAAATGGATACAGAAACAGTTGCATAGGTAAATATTTTCATTTCTTGGGTATATTAACATTATTTCTTAATAATCTTAGTAATCTGGTATCTTCCTAATTCAATCTTTTAAACTCAAAAGTTATAGGAATATATATATATATATATATATATATATATATATATATATATATTTTAAATCTTTATTTTTGAAAGTATTACATACGTCCCCCTTTTCCCCCATTGTCCTCTCCTATCCAGCTCCTCACCTCCACCACCCCATTGTCTGTGTATATGATTATGCACATATGCATATAAGTTCATTAGTTAATCTCTCCCCCGCCCCCCAGCACTCCCCGGCCTTTCCTCTGAAGTTTGACTGTCTGATGCCTTTATGTCTCTGGGTCATTCATCAGTTTACGTTGTTCGTTGCAGAGTTGCTTGACCATGGGCTTCAGAGACCTCCCCACAGTGATTCCCTGAGTGCACACCACCCGGCCATGGCTCCGGACCCCCTCAGTGAGTCACACACCAGTGGGACGTTGCAGGCCACACTTGCCACAGGAGCCGGGACCCTGAGCACACCCACAGCAGTGTGCATGACCAGTTGGGGATGAGCCACGTAGTCAGACAACCTGTGAGGATCCTCCATCCACAAACGGGACAATAACATTTAAGAACCAATTACACTAGGAGATCCCACTGGTTCCCACAAGACACCTACTACATAAGACCACTCCAAAAAAAATCTGGGTGGCATTGGCAGTTTGATCTAAGACATGGAAACAAATACAAAGGGACAGCAAAAATGGGGAGATGTATGCCTTTTAAAAGTAACATTTCACATACGTGGGTTAACAATAGCTGGGCATACTTTATGGTTCCTCCTGCCCCTCCTACTTAGGATGTTATGTCCTCTCTTTGAAATGGGGCTGGCACTTGACTCTCCTAACCACTAGAAGGTAGTGGAGGTGACGCTGCTCCAGTTCTGGCGCTTGGGAGGGAAGAGGCTTGGTCGCACCCACATTGGCACTGGCAGGAGTCTTGAAGTTGTGATGGAAATGGACAGGGTGCTCCCAGGATAGAGCACATGAAGGCCACAGGAAGGAGGGGTGCCTGCAAACTTAATGAAGAAGGATTACACACCCCAGAACCGCTGCTAGGCCCAGCTTTCCAGCCATCCCCTCCAAGACAACTAACTGTGAGCGACCAGCCTTGTATGTTCCAGCTCAGGGTACATGGGAAAATTGTCCACCCAGCTAAGCTCAGTCACCCCACAGAATTATGAGGGATGTAAAAATTGTTAAAGTATGTGCAATTTGGGGCTTATTCATTTTTATAAATTGTTTAATTACATCTAACATTCAATGTTATTTTATATTAGTTTTAGGTGTACAGCATAGTGGTTAGACATGTAATTTATGAAGTGATCTGATAATTCTAGTGCCCACCTGGCATCTTATAAAAACAATGTGTAGCCCTAGCTGGTTTGGCTCAGTGGATAGAGTGTCAGTCCGAGGACCAAAGGGTCCCAGGTTTGATTCCAGTCAGGGATACATGCTCAGGTTGCTGGCTTGATCCCCAATAAGGGGCATGCAGGAGACAGCAAATCAATAATTCTCTCTCATCATTGATATTTCTATCTCTTTCTCTCTCTCTTTTCCTCTCTGAAATCAATTAAAATATATATATATATATATATATATATATATATATATATATATATATATATATATATATAAAAACCAGAAAAATGACAGTGTTTTTTCTATGGTCTATCAGTAAGACTTTCAATTGTTTAAAACAAAAAGTCACTGATATGACTGATACTCAGAGGAGAAGAAATATATATATATATAATTCGATCAAGAAGAATAGTGAGCAACATAAACATTTTTATTTTATATCTGGTACAGTGTTTCCTCATATCTAAGACCTCAACCCAAAAGCGGTTACGGCTTTACTTTCAGTAACATATTTTAATAATTAAAGCAAGGAGCAATGAAAACATCACTCAATTTCATCAGTTTTCAGTCACAGTTTGAAATTCTGACAATTTTTAATATTTTAAAACGTATTAAAATTATTGAGAAAAATAAATTACATGTCTTCTATAAGTTCTTCATACAGCTCAGTGCTTGAAAAGTAAATTTTCTCACACACTAAAATTATTTTCTTTTGAATCCTTGTTAACAATTAATCCCAAAACATCAAATAAAATGCTTGTTAATTTTGACTACAGCTGAGACTACTTTCATCAAAAACTGTCTGTTCCTATTAGCATCTCTAAGCCTTATAATCAATCCTGTAAATTGATATAAAAATGTATACCTTAACTCCCAGTGTGAATATGGAGATTAAAATGCTGTATATATTCTTTGTAAACTGAATAATATTACAAAGTTCTGAGGCCATATTCACTAAAACAATATACACGATACATTATTGTGGACTATAGGTACAATGTTGTATACCAGGTCTCTGTAGTTTATTCATATTGCTTAATTAAAACTTCATGCCCATTGATTAATTACCTTCATTTTCCCTTTACCTAAGTCCTGGCAACCATCATCCAACTTTTTGTTTTTATGACTTGGACTGTTTTAAATACCTCTTATAAGTGAAACCACTCAGTGCAACTGGCTTATTAAACTAAGCTGAATGTCTTCCAGGTTCATCTCTATTGTCATATATTGCATTTTGTTTCCTTTTATGAAGTCTGAATGGTATTTTATTTTAGGAATATGTATTTGTCCACCACTGGACATTTAGGTAGTGTCTACATTTTGGCTATTGTGAATAGTGCTGCAGTGGGTAGAGAGTGCTACTGAGATTCTGATTTCAATTATTTTGCATATATACCCAGAAATGGAATTTCTGCATCATATGGTATTTCTATTTTTAATTTTTGAGAAAACTCTGTACTATTTTTTTACAATGATTGCACGATTTTGCATTTTCAGTCAGAGTGTATAATGTTCTACTTTCTCTACAGTCTCACCAATATTTGTTGTCTTCTAAATTTTTTTTGTTTTGTTTCCTTTTTGTTTTTATTTATTTATTTTATTATTTTTTAAATATATTTTATTGATTTTGTACAGAGAGGAAGGGAGAGAGATAGAGAGTTAGAAACATCAATGAGAGAGTGTCATCAATCAGCTGCCTCTTGCACACTTCCTACTGGGGATATGCCCCCAACCAAGATACATGCCCTTGACCGGAATCAAACCCGGGACCTTTCAGTCCCCAAGCCAACGCTCTATCCATTGAGCCAAACCGGTTTTGGCTCCTTTTTGTTTTTAATCAGTCATTCTAATAGGTATGAGGTATCTTATTATAATTTTGACTTACTGGTATATTTCACGAATGATTAGTGACATTAGGCATCTTTTTATTTACCTGTTGGCTATTTGTATTTCTTCTTCAGACAAATGTCTTTTTAAATCATTGGCTCATTTTATAATCGGGTTAATTTTTTTTGGCTATTGAGTTGTAGAAATTCCATATATATATATATATATATATATATATATATATATATATTGGAAATCAACTGCTTAATAGATATATGGTTGGCAGTTATTTTCTCTCATTTCACAGGTATACTTTATTTTCTGTTGATTATTTACTTTTCTGTGCAGATTTTTTCCTATGAGGTAGTTTCATTTGTCTATTGCTGCATTATTTCCTCTTCTTTTGTCCAGGATATCATTGTCAAACTGAGGAAATTAAAAAACAAATGGGCTGTTCTACTTATTACATTGCTAAATTAAATGTTCATCACATACATTTCCTTTTCTATTCAAATATGCATATCACAATATGACTCTATCAGTTTTATATAACTAAACACATAGTCCTTGGTCTTTCTCCAGTGTCACTGTATCTTTCTTCTTATATCTATATGAGTCTATAAGATGGAATTCTTCATGTTATCACACTCAATAGACAACATGCAATTGTTATTTTTTTATTGTTATTCATTAGTAGTGAAGTGAGAGGAAGAGTCTTTAAGTGGTTTTACAAAGAAAGACTTAGTATTTATGATATATTCAAGAGCAGAGTCAGAACTACATTTATAATATATTAAAACATTTACCTACTGATGTATAATGTTATGGAGATATTTTGGCAAACATGGAAAAAATTAAATATTATCTATTAAACAGAATCTATGAAGTCTCTTTTTTTTTTCTCATGCAACATTTTATTTTGATGAACTTGGTCATTGTCCAAAAACAAAACAAAACAAGTTTAAGCCTCTGAAACAATTTTCCATCGTCACTCTATACTGACATAAACTGTAATTTTAATAGGCAAGCAGGAATAGAAAATGCATAATTCTGAAAATAGTAATCATTGAAATAGCTACCAGCAACCTCTCTCATAAGTTAAAAAAAAAAAGTATAGTCAAGAGATATGAGTATAATTATTAAGTTTGGACACTAATATTAGCCTTACTAACAAAGCGAAATTTATAGCTTACTTTAACCTTTACTAAAGATGTCACCCAAGGCTTTTAAAATTATTTTAAAACTGGAAGCAGATTTATACAATGACCTCCTGTGTATTTCCCCATAAGAATTGACTTTATCATACAGAATTCAATATTTCTAGATAGCATTATATTTCACCTTGAATCTGATTTGTAAAATTGTTTCACGTGCAATTCAGTCAGTTCTTAGAATTACTTTGTCATTTCTATTGTATTGTTTCAATGCACGTTATAAGTTCATAAAAACAAAGGTCATAGGAATATTGCTTAGACACCTCATATTTCATTCTTTTTTCTACCAACTGCTTAGAATGAAAAGGTCTCTATTATGAATTATTAATATATTTTCAATGGGCAATTCAATTTCAAACTGAGCCTTTCACTTGTAAGCTAACTGGTAAGTTCATTTTGCAAATGTAACACTTGTAGAGTTCTCTTGTTAGATCCACAGGCAAACCAGTTTTGGACAGAGTCTTCGATCAACCTCTGCTAATGATTAATAGGGACAAATATCATAGGAAGTAGAGCCATTAAATTCACAAATCCTCTTTGGGGGACTAGTTTTAAAAAAGGGGTGTTAGTTGCTCCTTACCTAAAGAAATTAAGGATACTTCTCATAGAATATTAAGATATTTTTGGTATTTTTACAGTTACTTTAATGGTGTAGCACAATATAACTAATACTATAAAACAGTGCTTAATTTTTTAAATACTTTAAATTTATTTTTGTATTATATTGTAAGTAATACTGGTCAGAAAAATATCTAGGACTTGAATTTTTATTTTTTTTATAGATTAATAAAAGAATCAGAAAGGTTTTCCATCATTTTCTGTGCTTTAGTATCATTCAAATGAAATAGAATAATCTGTTCTTAAAACTCACATGAAAAATTATCTGAAATCTAAATTAGTTTTGAAAGTTTTATTTTTCATTTTTATCTTCTTTAGAAAGATTTTTTTTTATTATTTTACATTCAGAATTTCACAATATAATCTTGGAGTTGGACTTTTATAGAAGTAAAGCATCAATTTCATTGTTTTCAAATTTGATGGTATAGACCAGCATAGTATCTTAATATTTTTAATTCTACTTATCTTTTTTTACATTCTGTGTCTCATTTGTAATGTCGCTTGTTTTTGTCTTTGTTAGATTTTGAAGAACTTTAAATACCATGTCTACTAAAATAAATTAACTACTTTTTAATTTATTATTCCTATCATTTTTCATACCATAAAATGTGTCTATTTTATTAACTATTTACCTCAGTATTCTTAATTCTATACTTTGTTGTTTTTTTATGTCTTGATAAATAAATTTAATTTTTTTGTTTCTACTTCTTTTTGACAACATAATTTTTGATACATTTACTTCTAATAGTTTTTACTTCATACAATAAAACTTTACATGTAGGCTATTAAATGTTTACTATATTGATTTTCCAGGCACTTTTTACTGAAGTAATTTAATTTAATTTTTTTCCATTATCTTTTAACCCTTCTGCCACCTCTACCCATCCTGCTCCACCCCACAATCATCACATGTCCATTCTCTCTCTCTCTCTCTCTTCTCTCTCTCTCTCTCTCTCTCTCTCTCTCTCTCTCTCTCTCTCTCTCTCTCTCTTTTCTTTCCTTTCTTAATCCTTCTACCCACCCCCAAAACCACCTCTATCAAAACTGTCAGCCTGCTCTTTATCTTACTCTGTTTCTATTTTGCTTGATAGTTCAGTTTGTTCATTAAATTCCACATATTTGTGAAATCATATTCCTTTTTTATTTACATTTCTAGGATGGATTAAATTATTCTATATTTTAGTATAATTAATGTAAATATAATTTTAAATTTTCTTCAAATTGTTTTAAGATATCACTATCTATTCTATTATTTGCCTTGGAGTGAATTCTACTTGAGTTTGTGTGCACCAGAATATGCTCAAGATGAGGAATATTCACAGATATGCTCTTGTGTATTTGTGTGTCTGGTGTATGTATGTGAGAGACAGAGAGAGTGAAAGAGAGAGACCAGGCAAACACAAGCATGTTCAGGAATAGATTCAGTGAACAGAAAAGTTTTATAATTCATTTGAATATTCAGTACAATATAAACTTAAAATTCTAATACTTTTTAATGTATATATTAAATATTTTAACGTCTACCACTCCTGAACTTTTAATCTTCACAACAGCTCTGTGACATAAGAACTATTAATAACTCTGCTTTAAGGATGAATAAATTGACCAAGTCTGGGTACTGCTGGGCCTGTGTCAGATTAAAGAGGAAAGAGCATGCTTCTATTCAGACAGAGGTCTTTGGGACTGCTGTGACCAACAGAGTGTGTGAAGTGATGCTATACTTCAGTGATTCCTGACCTAGCTTTGGGGGCATTGTCAATTTCCAGTGTTTTCTCTCAGAGCCTTGAGCTGTCACAGACATCTCTGCATGTGGAGGCCCCTATGCTGTGTCTAAGGTAGGCAGAGAAAGAAGGAGCCTCCAGACAAAAAGACGGACAGAAAGAAAGAAAGAGAGAAACGTCTGCTCAGACCTCACCTGTTCTTTCTCCCAGTTGTGAGAGACATCATAGGGCCTAGAGAAGTCATATCTGTTTAATCCTTCTGACAAAAACAGTTTGAGATATAATGTTAAAAGTTGCTGATTTACAAATCAAGTGTATTAAGCAGTGGTAATGACATAAGATGTTCATTACTTTCTGTCACTCTCATGCTTTGAGGGGCATATATCCAGTGCTTATTTATTATAGTACTTTCTGTTTCTGAAACAAAAACTGCTATCGACTGTCACAAATATGTGTAAAATGCAATACAATTTTATATCTTAATTCAAGTATCTATAATAATAAAAGTGCAATGTGCTAATTAGACTGGACAACCTTCCAGATGTCCTTCCGGACAAAGCCACTGGAGCAGGGGCCAAGGCAGAGGTAGCATAGGCCTTGCACAAATTTCATGCATTGGGCCTCTATTAATATTTTAATCATTATCTTCACTTTCTAACGTAAATGTGTGTTGACTTTATAGTTTCTGTTTAATTGAGAATATTTAAATTTTATTTTATCTTTTATCACAATAATCATTCTTATTTTTTTCCATATCAGCTATATAAGTACCCCTTACCCCTAATAGTATTTGGTTCCTTACTAACTTGAACAACCACTTGAATAGATATAATATTTTAGGTTGTAATCTCTTCTTTTCTTTTTTAATAAAACTGCATTTTAGAATCAGTATCCATTGATATTTAGCAGAGAGAAAGGGAGACATTTGCTATGTATCAAATTTGTATTTCCTCCTAAAGTGTTTTATATTTCCTATCTTGGATATGTTTGATGTGGTGACTTATACATTAAGAAAATGATATATAAAGATATAGATATTTTCAAATGCAATGAGATCATTTGATTTCCTGATTTGTTTTTCATAATAAAACAAATCACAAAATGTATTTGCACATTTTATCTTCCCCCTTTCCTAGTTTAAGTATATTATCATATGAATATAATGGTGTCTTTAATGCATCTACCATATTTCTTTCTTCTCACCATTCTCTTCTATTCCCTAACATTTTCTGAATTCCAGCATCAGGAGAATTTCTTTGTCCCTTTAATTTTCAGCAGCACAGAAACAGTTGTTCTCTGCATATTGCAGTCCCCAGTTCATCACGTCAATCTTTCGTCTCTATGCAATCTTTCTTCGTGGCTGAAAAGAAGCTTTCAATCTCCTGCGGCTATGAATTCAAATTTGTCTAAAATGTGCCCGTATTTCTTAAAACAACACCGTTAATACATAGTTATGACACTATTATTCTAAGCTCACACTTAAGGAATGAATTCTATGCTTTGCTAATAAGGGTGGATAGCAAATCTGAGTTGACATTGGGTTTATCCAAGACTGAGGTATCTCTAAGCAAATTCCTAAGGACCAACAAGGTAAGAAAGAAAATGGGAAAAATATCTTAGAGATTTTTACCGTGTTACAAAAGGGTTGCTATGTGCTAGAGAGAGATGGGAAGGGAGAGGGTGGAAACAGAGACAGTTAAGCTTTCTTCCTAAGTGTTATGATTTCTTCCTTTTTAGTGCTTGGAGTGGCAGCCAGCAGTCAGCCTCCACAGGGTCTCTGGTGTTTGCCTGGAATATCCGACTTCCTTAAAAGCCAATCCCGGCATATCCCTGGATCTTGCCCATCAGAGCCTTCTGTTCCGAGAGGGCTCCAAGTCTAAGCCAAGACTAAATCATGCCAAATGCACCCCTTTTTGTAGGCTTAAAGCAACAGGAATGCTTCCTCAGTGGCATTGCCAAGGTTGAAAATGTGTTCCCAGTTGCCCCCTAGCTCATTTTACTGAATACAAATGGTGCTCTGCCTGGATCAGATCTGGCATGCTTTCCAGATAGGAAATGAGTCATAGATGTGTTATTGTTTTAATATGTTTCTTTACACTCTATATTGCAAACAATTACTTGATGCTTCTAGCACGGTGAGGAAACACTCCCTAAGTTCACATTAATGTAGGTTTCCCTTTGTTTTCCTATTCCATTTGTAATTTCAATTGGAGGAAGGTGTGAGAAGGGCCAGAAAGCAACTTTTGTTCAAAGCTACATCTCAACAAAATATCTGTTCTCCATTTTAAGCACAAATATTTCTTACCAAAATATAATTTCCTTAGGATATGAAGTTATTTTTTAATTTATAAATTAGACGGTACAAAAATAAAAATTTGCTTATATCCTAGAAATCTTTTCTAATAGAAGGTACTTTTAGTGTAAATTAGCAACACACAATCATTGATGTTAAAAACCAGTATTGAAAAGGTATGTTGAATGCCAGGAAATTGAATATAAGTTTTACTATCTTTATTCTTCATCATTTCAAAGGCCCTGCTAAAGTAACAACCTTCATGTGCCTAACATATTACTTACAAAGTGAGCAAAATTGACTCACTCTTCTTAGTTGGCAGAGTGTAGTAACCAGTACCTATTTGTTTTCAAATGATAGAAATATAATTAAAGTTTATGACGCAGAGAGTGAGGGCAACAGTGAGAGTGAAAGTGAGAGAGAGAATGAAAGAGTAATTTAGCACATAAAAGTGAATGATCAAGGAGTTCTTGCTTAAGAAGAGCTGAATTCAAAGATCAAAGGTGGACTCTACATATCTGCTGCTTTTGTCTTCAGAAGAGGGATAGTCTAGGGCAGTGGTCAGCAAACCTCAGCTCTCCAGCCACATGCAGCTCTTTGGCCCTTTGACTGTTCTAAGGCCACTTCTTCAAAATAGACTTGCCCAGGCCATGGTATTTTGTGGAAGAGCCACACCCAGGGGGCCAAAGAGCTACATATGGCTCCAGATCCGCTGGCCTAAGGCTTAAATCACCTGATAGATGTTAGCTGTTCTCATTATGAGTAACATTATTAATATCAATATTATTATTAACACATGTTCTGTATAACATATGAAAGTGTTTTAATGTTTTTTTGTTTTGTTTTTTGTTTTTGTAGTACATGAAAGTATAATCTCATTCAATTATTACAGTGTTTCCCAAACTTCTCTCATGATAAGAATCACCTGGTGGAGTTGTTAAAATACAGATTCCTGAATTCCAACTAAAAAGTGCTAAACTAGAATTTTTGGGGACATATAGGTAAAATTGTATACTTAACTAAGTTCCCAAAAATTCTAGTTTAGCACTTCTTAGTTAGGATTCAGGAATCTGTATTTTAACAACTCCACCAGGTGATTCTCATCATGAGAGAAGTTTGGGAAACACTAAATTAGAACATGGTGATCATCTATAATGTGTGAGATAATAAGTTGGCCACCAGGAAACACAAAGATTAATAAGAAACTCCCTTTGTCCTTAAATCTATTGTTACTTTAGAAAATAAAATGGAACCACGAATAATAACTAATTAGTAAAGATAGGATATATTAGGAAATAAAATTAATATTAAAGAATTCTATCCTCCACATAAAAACATATTTTACTTAAAGTTTTAAGAAATAGGCACACATTTTATATTTCATTTCCTCCTTCATTAGATAGAGACTGCCTACAAAATAATTAATTCTGGGTCCAGTAGTTGTAAAAGGGTATAGGATTAAGGAAGTCTACAAAAATGGTAATATACAGCTTTAATGTTTATAATAGGTCTCTTTGAATAGAGCAGTAAATAATAACAGCCTCTCATAAAAGTTTGCATTATGTCAACCTGTTGGCTTTTATTGGATTGTAACTCCCTCCCGATAGCCCATGTCTATCCTGGGCCTGTGCTCATAAACCCACTTACTGTCAAGAGCTGGGCTGGAGAGCACTGGTTGATTAAAATAGCAAGCCAAAATTAAAGCGACAATATCAACCAACTGCAATAGTATAAGGCAGAAACCAGGAAAAAAGTTTCCACACTGTCAATGTTCCATTTTTCTCTATGGACCCATAAACTGTGAGTGAGGGTCCAGGGCATCAGCACAGATGGGGGAAATCATCTCATTGCCAAGGGGATCTTGAATAAATGGCTCCTGGCATTTTATAAACCCCAGGAGCTGGGGTTGAAAAGTACTAAGAGTACTAAATGCCTGGAGAAAACACCTTCAAGGCACCTCTGCCTCCCATAATGAAATCTCAGGGGGGCAACTGGGGAAGGTAAATTCCTGATGGAGGCACCTGGTGGGGAATGCAGCTCTGCTTAGGAGCAGCTCAATCAGAGGGCCCGAGTCCCTGAATGCAGTTCCTTTGAGCAACCACAATGCACTGGCTGTGGACCCAGTTTGTGGGAAAGGCAGACTTGACCATTAGGCCTGGCAGGCAGGTTACATCTTTGTAACTGGTCTATGGTCAAGACTGAAAAGTCACAAAATCACACAAAGGATTTTTCACACTTGCATCTAGGCTCCTCATTTATTTAACAGAGAACACTTTAATTAAAAATAAAAAAAGTAAGAGAATCCTTATTTCATCTCAGGGATGAAAGTTCTCTATGTAATCAAATAATTATATGTCTTTTCTCTAATAATTTAATTAGACATCTGTGGTAGGAAACACCACTGATAACTTTGGGAAACCTAATTCATCCTTTTTTTTTTAATTTTATTTTTCAATTGCAGTTTACATTTAATATCATCTTGTATAGTTTCAGGTTTACAACATAGTAGTTAGACAAACATACTTTTTTCAAAGTGTTCCTTCCAATATTTCAAGTACCCACCTGGCACCATAAATAGTTATTAAATATTACTGCCTATATCCCCCATGTTGTACTTTAGATACCTGTGACTATTTCATGACCACCAATTTCTATTGGGTCGGCAGCTAAGTAATTGCGGATTTTTTAAAGAAAATCAAAGACAATTTTTTCATGGAACTAAATAACTTTATTCTTTAATGTATTGCCCATTTTGATCAATGACCTTTTGCCATCTTTCAGGCAGCATCATAATCCCACGTTCAAAAAACTTCTGTTTTTTATTAGCAAAAAACTGAATCAGGTACGATTTGACATCATCATCATTATTGAAATTTTTACCATTCAAGGAGTTTTGTAAAGATCGAAACAAAAAGTAATCAGATGGTGCAAGGTCAGGACTATATGGTGGATGTGGCAAAACATCCCAACCAAGCTCCATTAATTTTTGCCGAGTGACCAAAGATATGTGTGGCCTTGCATTGTCATGATGGAATACAACACCTTTTCTATTTGTCAATTCGGGCCACTTTTCTTCAACTGCATAGTTTAATTTCGTTAGTTGTTCAATGTAGACATCAGAATTGATCGTTCGGTTGGGTGGTAAGAGTTCAAAGTAGACAATTCCTTTGTAATCCCACCAAACTGATAACAAAACCTTCTTTTGATGAATATCAGCTTTTGATGTTGTTTGAGTTGGTTCACCTGGCCTGCTCCACAATCTTTTCCGCTTGATATTGTTGTAAACAACCCATTTTTCATCGCCAGTTATCAGTCGTTTTAAAAATGGATCATTTTCATTACGTTTCTTTAGCAAATCGCAGCTGCTAATGCGTTGCGTTAACTGTGATTCTTTCAGTTCGTGAGGAACCCATGTATCGAGTTTTTGAACATAGCCAAGTTGTTTTAAGTGATTTTCAATGCATGTATGTGATACATGAAGCTTCTCTGCAATCTCACGTGTTGTACTGTGACAGTCCGAATTGATTATTGCTTTGATTAGGGCGTCATCAACTTCAACTGGACGACCAGAGCGTCTTTCATCTTTGAGTGAAAAATCACCAGAACGAAATTTGGCAAACCAATTTTGACACTGCCGTTCTTTTAAGGCTTCGTCACCATAAACAGCACATAACTTTTTATGAGCTTGTGATGCGTTTTTCCCTTTGCGGAAATAAAAAAGCAAAATATGACGAAAATGTTCCTTTTGATTTTCCATTTTTCAACGAACGCCAAACAAAAACTACAAAACAGATCAAAAAACTTTTTTTACTGATTAACAGCTGAATAGCCAACTATCAAATACAAAATGTGTTTTACATTTGTACTACGTCTGCAAACCTAAAAATTCAACTGAAGCCATATATGTGTGACACCCGCAATTACTTAGTTGCCGACCCAATATTTTCGATCTGCCAAATTTATTCTCCCAACGTGTAATTTGTATATGTAATGAAGCACAAAGAATAGTACTTGTCTGCTCATATAAACATAACTTACATGTTTTTCCTTATTAAAATATAAACAATTATTAAAAATCTAAACTACTGTACTGTAAATATAATTTAATTTTAAATAGCAGAAGTCTCATGTAACAAAGTACCATTGCTTATCAATGATTTTTAAAAATGTTTCATTAAAACAGTAATAACAGAAGTTATTAACACAGTTAAAATTTTAAACTCATGGCAGGATCTAGTCAGATTGCTCTTCCTTGCTCAAAATTATGTGACAACTAATTTTTTAGTATGCAAATTAGTGTCAATTCTGGAATACATACAGCCTTTGAAATGTAATAAAATGGCTCATTAAAAAACAAACACTTTATGTAAATTACCATTTCTACTTATTTAAACAAACTTCTAAAAACTATTTAAAGATGTGTATGATGTATTTTCAGAAGCTGTTAAGAATTATTAACTTGAATCACTTCTAAATTGATGGGTAATTTTAGTCAACTTGAAAATCAACCATTTGGGAATATTGGAAATTATATAAAATTTGGAGTATGAATGCATGTGTTCAAGAATAGGCCCTGCCACTTATTAATGATTTCACTTATGAGGAGGTACTTATATGTGACCTTAGTCATGTGAATAAAGCATGTAGTATATTGGTATGCTAACTCTATTCAAATATTAGCTATATGCAGAGGATGTTTATAAGATTCCAGATGGAACTTCTTTTTCTCGTTAGAACTTTAAAAATATTGCTCTATGATTTGGCTGCCACTATTGCTGATGAGAAATATTGTGATTCTTGAACTTACATGTAAACTCTTCTTTATGGAAGAAAATAAACTTTAAGTATTCATTAAGGAGAGATAATATAGGAAAGAAACTGTTGAGAACTGACTTTTGTAGCCATGATTGCTATCAGAATTGTGGCTGAGAGGAGGTGATAGATGTAGGACACAGAAAATATCTGGTATATGGACCAAAATTTCAGAACACTTATGGATAAAGAAAAGATGCAAAGAACTTCCCTGGAGAGAGTAATCAAATTACATATAACATCAATAATCAGAACGGTTTCCCACTGGAAGCAGGGTACCCTCCTGATGTACTGTGGTACTGTGGCATCCTCTGAACATCCTGATGGAACTAAGTTCTCCTTTTCCTAACAGTTATTATATATTCTTATGTTGACCTTCCTTTCTTTCTCTTTTCATCTTCCCTCCCAGGAATGACCTTCCAAACAAACTGCCTGCAACCAACTCTGTCTCAGGCTTTGCTTCCAGCACCCAGGTTGACAGAGTGAATTTATTGTGACAGGGACTATAGAACACTTGTAAATCAAATATCAAATTTCCACAATTATGCAAAATGTTATTTAATTATTTGTTTGAAGATATCCTACTACACTACTTTTCTTTCTAAATTAATTTTATCTGAATATTGAGCCTCCTGAACATGTCCTTTATTATTAATTTTAAATCCGTTTTCTACAACTTCTATATTCAAATTCTCTGAATTTCTTTGCAGAGAGAAAAATCCCATTCTGTTTATGAGCTATTTATTCCCATCATGATGTGACTAGCATATGAAACCGCTGTTTTCTCCCAGTGGTCCTTGAACACACCAATTTCTGGCCATTGTGCATTACATTTATTAAAAATTTGACAGACTGTTTTTACCTTTTGTATCTCCTTTGAATTCAGCTTTCTGGAACATCCTAGGCTAGACAGCATGCAATCTTCCACTTTTTTGTGTCCAGAAGAATATAGCTTAAATTTCTCCTTTTCTCTTTATGTTTATAATTTTACAGGGTCATTGTCCCATTTTCTATCCAGTGTGATTCAGTAGCAAGCAGAGCTAAGTGGTCACACTAGCAGAGCTAAATGAAGAGCATTTAGGTAAACAGCCAATATTTTTGATGGACTTTTGAAATAATTTCTCCACATTTAATAATTCAGTAGCCACTTTTTTATTTGAATTGTTTCTTTCTTCATCAGATTGATTTATCTCATGAGTTGTCCAAAGTTTGTACAACATGATCCTGGATTACTTTGCATAGATATTTTATGTTTTACTTTATATAGTTATTTTATGTTTCTGTATTATAAGCCTTTACCATGGGATATACAGTAGTTCTCCCTCACCCGCTGTTTTGTTTTCTGTGGTTTTAATTATCTGTGGTGGACGGCAGTCCAAAAATATTAAATGGAAAATTCTAGAAATAAAGAATTAGCAAGTTTAAATTACCTGTCATTCTAATGAAATCACACACTGTTCTTCTCCATGGCACTAGGGACGTGAATCATCCCTTTGTCCAGCATACCAAATTGCATATACTTCCCTTCCTGTTAGTCACTTAGGAGCCATCTGGGTTATCAGGTTAACTGTCACTGTGCTTATGTTCAAGTAACCCTTATTTTACTTAATAGTAGCACCAGCCGAAACCGGTTTTGCTCAGTGGATAGAGCATAGTCTGGGGACTGAAACTTCCCAGGTTTGATTCTGGTCAAGGGCATGTACATTGGTTGTGGGCACATCCCCAGTAGGGGATGTGCAGGAGGCAGTTGGTCGATGTTTCTAGCTCTCTATCCCTCTCCTTCCTCTCTGTAAAAAAAAAAAAAATCAATAAAATATATTTTTAAAAAATAGTAGCCCCAAATTGCAAGAGTAGTAGCACTGGCAATTTAGATACACAAAGAGAAGCTGTAAAGTGCTTTCTTTACATTAAAAGGTGAATATTCTCTACTTAACAAAGTATTTTATCATCTCACATCATCACAAGAAGAGTAAGTAATGTATGTTAAGACATTTTACGAGACCTCATTTGCATAACTGTTTTTACAGTATGCTGTGATAATAGTTCTGTTCTTTTTTGTTAATCTCTTACTGTGCCTAACTTATAGACTCAACTTTAGCATAGGTATTATGTATAGAAAAAGAAAAGCATAGAATATATATAAAACCCACAGTTTTAGGCATCCACAGAGGGTCCTGGAATCCATCTCTTGCACATAATGGGAGACCATTCTAATCTTATTGTGAGGAATGGCTTTTCAAAACTAAATCTGGATGTTCAAACTAAGATATGTATCTCCTTCATTTCACTTTTTCTTGTCAGTTAAACCCCTGCAGTTGTTTTTTTTCTAAGAGTGTTTTGAAAAACTATTGATATATATATATATATATATATATATATATATATATATATATATATATATATATATATTGTAATTGAACTGTTTTTTTCTTTAAGGCTTTGAAATGTAAGTCTTACATTGCTCTTTGCTTGAATTTATTATTTCTGTACTTGCAGTGGGGATTTTTTATTTCAACTGTACTTTCTTATAGACACATTAAGAGCATTTCCCAGTGGTGTTTTGGCTTGCGTAGAATTTGTAATCAGAAATTTTCAAGCTTCAGATACCTAGGAGGTTTTCCACTCAACAGGTGCATGGAAGTTTGGCAATTTCTTCCTGGCAGGAAATAGGAGATTAAAAGGGCTCAACTACACTCACATGATTTTCCCTCCAGATACAATATTTTTAGTTCATTGAAAATCATAAGTCCCTACTTTGAAGTGTTGGAAATATTGAACTGAGCAATGTTGACCTCAGTATCACTGTTAAATTCTATACACAATTCTGTTTTAACACACAGAAAAGGATACTCAATTGTTATGTAAATACTTATTTATAAAAATGGCTATTTGAAAAGAACAATTGTACAGGAATCAAAACTTATATGTAAGTGATATAAATAATTACCCTAGCCACAATGCTCTCTCACCCTACAGAACACATGCAATTATCTCCCTGTGTGTGGAACAGAAATGGTGTTAATATTCCCTAACCATTACCTATCTCTAAAATCACTAATATTTACAATTCTGGTATGACTTTTTTGTGATTATATATCAATCTGTATTTTATGTTTTAGGGATCCCAAATACCTCAAAACCATAATATGTAATTTGGAAAACCTGAAAATCTCTTCTGTTTTACCATCCTATATGTTCTCAACCCTATTATCCAATGTCTTATCCTTAATTGTGCCCTCATAAGCTAAAAGACTTTCCTTCTCAGCAAAATCCCAAGTTATTCATGTCCTAAATTCATCTTTCCCTTCTTCTCCTGACCAATTCCATTCAGCAAGCAATGTTGTTTTATTTATTAAAATTTTAACTTCCTTAAATGTTTTCCAGTTTTGAGTGTGCACCTTATATCTCATTTGATAAAATTTGATCTTAGTATTTATTATGTTAACAATCATAATTGGATTTTTTTCTCAATTTTATTTTGGCATGTTCATGTTAGTGTATTGATATATTTTTAAATTAAAAAAAAATTGTATACAGACATTGCATCCTGAAAGTTTGCTGAACTAGTTAATTAGTTCAAATGATTTTTAAGGGGGTTACATTCTTTACAATGTTCTAAATACAATGCCATGGAATTTGTAAATAGAGACAGTTCTACATCATTGTTTCCAGTCAATTTGCAATTTTTGTTCTTTTTTTTTTTAACCAATTGCCCTGTCAAAAACCTCCTCAAGTACAATTTTCAAGAGTGGACACTTTCTATTCAGCCATAGTTCTATTTCTGATCTTTTGAAGAAAATATTCACTTTGATGAACTAGTATAATTGTAACTGCATTTTTGTTTGTCTGTTTGTTTGTTTGTTTGTTGTAGATACCCTTTATCACACTGAGGAAATTTCATTTTATTCTTCATTTTATTGATTATTTTTATCAAGAAAGTGTTTAGGCATTTTCAATTTTTCCCTAGTCTATTCAGATCGTCATGTTGATTATATCCTGAAACTTTGTTAATATAGTATGTTACATTAATGATTTTTATAGGTTGACACTTTCTTACATTACTGGATAAAATACATCAGTGATGGTGCATGATCCTTCTTTTATGTGGCTGAATTGTTTTGCTAGTATTTTGTTGGGGATTTTTGCACTTTATGCATAAGGTGTATTGATCTATAGTTTTCTCTTGATGTTCTTGTCTGGTTTTGGTATCAAGGTGATGCTGGATCATAAAATATGTTGTAAATAAAATTTCAAAAATAAAAAACCAAAAAGTAATACAAAATGAAAGTATGTGGAAAATATAAATATGATCTCATAAAATAACTGATATTGATTAGAATACATATAGTAGATACATTGTATGTAATACTAGAAATAGCCCAAATATCCATCAAGAGTAAAATAGATAAAGTTATTTGTATTTATACATGAAATAATATAGGATGATGAAAGTGAATAAATTATTGCTATGCAAATATGATATTGTGATATTGAGTTAGACATTGCAAATATAAAAGTAAAGGTAAAAAGTTAGATAAAATCCTATATGATTCCATTATATAAAGTAAATTATAGTGTTAGAAGTTAGTTAGTTAGTGGTTACCTTTAAAAGAGGTAAAAGTTAATGAGTGGGGGAGACACTTGGGATACTGTTAAGGTTCTATATCTTGAAATAGGTGGTTATTCACATGAGTATCGTTACTTTGGAATAAGTTAATGAGTTACTGACTTATGATTTATAATTTGCTTTTATGTTCACTTTACTTGAAAAAATATTTTGAAATCACCACAATTAATAGCAATATTTTATTATATGTAATAAAAAGCCAGTTGTGTGAGATTTCTTGCTCACATTCTAGAGAAAGGGATCTTGCTTAGCTATACTTCTTAATTTTTTCTGGAAACGTTATATCTTGTTTTCTCCATTTTGTCACTAGTGCTGTCATTTTAGAAAAGAATCTACTAATATGGAAAGTAATATACAGGACATTCCATTATATTTGAAATTTTAATAAATGATTAATATTTTAATATGTATGCCCCAAACACTGCATATGAAATACTTATTTTAAAAAACATTTATCTAAATTTCAAAATTGTGTCTATTTTTTTTTGTGTGTGTGTGTGAATTTGGCAACCCTAACAAAAAGAGTTCTGCTTGAGGCAAAATTAAGATTGGATTGAAAATTATCCCATGGAACAAAATGCACAATATTTTATTATCTTTAAATGTATTTTTATTGAATTCAGAGAAGAAGGGAGAGGAATAGAGATATAGAAACTTTAATGAAGAGAGAGAATCATTGAGTGGCTGCCTTCTGTGAACCCCACACTAGGGATTGAGCCTGCAACCCCAGCATTTGCCCTGACTGGGAATCAAACTGTAACCTCCTGATTCATAGGTTGACACTCAACCACTGACCCAGATGGCTGGGTGCACAATATTTAATAGGTCTGCAGAAATATTTGGTAAATAATTCATTTCCACTGAGCCAAACCTACTAGGGAAATATTTCATTTCCTAGTGGTGTGCTAAGAGATTGAAAATACACTGCAGTAAAAAAGGAGGAATTTTTAACACTTGCAACAGCATGGATGTAACTGGTGAGCATTATACTAAGTGAAATAAGCCAATCAGAGAAAGATAAATATCGCATGATCTCACTCATTTATGGAATATAATGAACAACATAAACTGATGAACAAAAATAGATCCAAAGACAGAGAAGCATGGATCAGACCATCAAATCTCAGAGGGAAAGTAGGGGAAGTTGGGGGTAAGGGGTAGAGATCAACAAAAAGACTTGTATGCATGCCTATAAGCCACCAATGGTCACAGACAACAGGGTGTGAGGGCATGAGTGAGGGGCTAGAGAGGCAATGAGGGGATAAGGACACAGGTAATACCTTAATCAATAAAGGGGGAAAAAGTGAAAGAAAAGGACTGGAAAGACCTAACAATCACAATGCGTAGATTATTATTCAGACAGTTTGAAATGTAAACACTGACTGGTTATTTTATGATGCTAGGGAATTATTAATTTTTAGGTAAAATAATGGTATTTTGTTTAAGCTTTTAAAAAAGTATGTGTTTTATTCTGAAAAAATAAAATAAAATAAATGTACTTGTGGTGCATATGAGAAAAGAATAATGAGCTCTACCTCATTAAATATATTTTACAGTGCTTTGGAAACTAAATTTAATGGTGCAATATCTCCACTATTACTAAACAAGTACAAAAGAATTGTTTAATAATGCCAAACAGTTGAAAAATAATGATTCTACAATATTCATTTTACCAGAAACTCTGTGCTTTAAAATTAAATAATCCGTTGCTTTCACTTCTGGGTGATAGTGTCTGCAAGTTATTTCCTACAATTACATTTCATTTATATTAAAGCTAATGATTTGGAATAAACAGCATTTATTGACATTGATCAATAGACAACTAAAGAGAAAACATTATAGCAAAAGCAACTGCTTGTCTGAACTTAAATACTTGAACCACTGATTCTCTAAATGGTGAAGTAATGTAGAAATGTCAGTTATTTTGGTGACTATTTATAGTAAAGTTATTAAAGTCCCAATATTTATAAAGGTTCCTATAACCCAATAAATGGAAGGTTAAGGCAAAAAAAAAAAAAGAAAGAAAGAAATATCAATAGCGAAATTGGTCAAAGATAGGCTGAGGTCTGAAATTTATTATACTAGATAATTACATTGGAGGTGAGAAAAAGTTCAAGAATCAAATGGGGAAAATAGGCTAAACCTTTGTATTCTGGGAAATGCACAGTAGGAAACAAATTCTTAGTCACAACAGTAGGTTTCTGAGTTGGATTCAAATCCCAGAGTTTATAAGAGAGGCAAGAGAGGCAAACAGTGCCCCAGAAAAAAAAAAAGAAGAAAAAAAAGTTCAATTCTGTAAATATTTAATGAGCCTATCATTGACAAGACAGATGGCTGGCACTATGGGAATAGAAATGGAAATTCTTTCATCAAGGGGGTTTTGTCTAGTAAGAGGACCAAAATTTTGAAAAGAATAGTAACAAATAAAACCACACAAATAATTATTACATAGGTGAAATAGGACATCAGTAAGCCCACAATCAGGTAACCTCACTCATGTATGAACGATTACATTTTATAGGCAATATATAAACAGAAAATTATACCCCCCTTTTTTTTAACTTAACTTATATTTTCTCAGAAAAGTTTGTAGAAGTATTTCCAATATCATGCCATAGTTATAATCTGTAAAAAAGTGATTTAAATATAATATGGAATAAAAACATAGAAAGTCTAGGAAGCTTTCCTTATCAAACACATTAATATTTTAAAGTAAAATGTAAATGGGATAAGAGCTATAAGTAACTTCAGAGGGGATTTATTGCCAGGTAGGCTTTGACATCAAAATTATGGAAGAAATATTCAGTTTTCAGTGCTTACTGTGTGTAAGCAATCATGAATCTTTTTTAAAAATATATTTTATTGGTTTTACACAGAGAGGAATTGAGAGGGATAGAGAGTTATAAACATCGATGAGAGAGAAACATTGACCAACTGCCTCTTGCACCCCCAGCACTGGGGATGTGCCAGCAACCAAGGTATGTGCCCTTGACCAGGAATCGAACCCGGGACCTTTCAGTCCGCAGGCAGATGCTCTATCTACTGAGCCAAACCGGTTTCGGCCAATCATGACTCTTTACAAAAAAGCAGTCACTAAGCTACATTTTCTCTCTTGGGAGCAACTCTTCCTCTATTAAAAAGATGAAATTATTGTTGGAAACGTCTGAGGCTTAAATTCAAATAAGTAGCCCAAGCTCACAAAGCAGTTAAGAATCACAGACAAGAACCATTCTCAGTACACAGATGAGTGACCAAAATCCCAGCAACACATGCAGGGAAGTCTTAGGGGATATTATTAACACATGACTACACTCCATTGAAAGTCAAATATTGCTCAGATTTTAGACATTTTTTAAGAAAGAAGCTGACTCAAACTTCCATAAGCCAGTTTTACCCAAGTATGTTCTACATATAATCCCCCCTCCCATTAAATAAATGATACACAGGGTAAAGGGTGGAGGAGAATACATCAGAAGAGAAATACTAACATGAAATATTTCTGATACCTTTAACCTATTGAACTAAAAGTTATGTTCACATCTTGTCAAATGACTTTGCATCATTCCTTGGTGCTCCAAATTGATCTTAAAAAATGTCTTGGTGATCCATGCCAAATCTCAAAACTACATGTTTTATCTTTTTTCACTTGCCTTTACTCAGACATCTACATATATATTCTAATTCAGTGCAAATGTCTGGCAATAAAATCAGAAGATCTGGATATCTATATTTATCAACTTGTCTATCTGGATTTATTTAGGAATACCAACAGCAATATGTTTGAGGAAGGTTGGTAACGATGATGAGGAAATAGTGCCTGTATAAAATTAGTTTTGTTTTGTTCCCAACATTCATTTATTCAACCAATGAATATTTTGAACAATGCCTAAACACTGTTTGAAACCTTGGAGATATATCTGTGAAAAATAAATATATGTTTTTTAAAACCTTTGACTTTGTAAATCTTACATTATCGTGGTCACAAAGACATATATATATATATGTATGTATATATATATATATATATATGTATGTATGTATATGTATACACACACACACACACACATTAATCTTATGTTACATCAATTATGTTTCTCAATTTTTGAAATTATTACAATTTTTAAAAATGCAAAGAAAACCAGTTGTTTTACTGAAAAACTGTTCTGGGAAATAAATCCTTCGTAAAGCATAATTCCATTAGCAATTCATCTCCTGGGAGGTGGTTAGAAATGCTGAATCTCAAGATACTCCACTGACCAAGTGAATCAGTCTGAATTTTGAGAAGGTCCCTAGGTGAGTCATGTGCAATTTAACGTTTGAGAAGCATTGCCATTGGCATTGTTGCAAGAACTGATGTGTGAACCACATCACTTCAGTCTCATTTATGGTAATGCAAGTATATTATTCCAGTGTTTCCAAACTTGCTAAATAATAAGAAACTGGGATAATTAGGTGACATATCGATAAATAGGACATCTATTTATACACACGTATACACACACACACACACACACACATATATATAGGACATCTACCTTGAAGTTCTGGGAATTGTGAGTGTGTATATATATATATTCTAAATTTTTAATTACATGCCATTGAAACAACACCCTGATTTAGAGAAAGACCTGTCTTTTCCCTTGTATCCTTGTGATTAAAAAATATTCCACTTTTAGAGATGGTTAGGTTGAATGATTTGTAAAGCACCAATTTAGATCATCACGTACCCTACTCCACCTATAAAATTAATATACCAAATTGTATAGCTTAAAACCTGCATTTATATTTAGTTTCTAGGTTTCCCACTGATATTTCAAGGCCTTAACAAAGTAGACATTTTTGTAGATAAATTCAAAGTTACTGTCATAAGCTATCTATTGATATATATAAAAGCCTAAGCAACCATTACAACCAGTAACCAAACAACCAGTTGATCAGGCTCTATGATGCACACTGACCACCGGGCAAAGACACTCAATGCACAGCTGCCCCCTGGTGGTCAGTGAGCTCCCACAACCAACCTCCCACAGCTGTCTAACCTTCCTGTGACCTCTCCCAGCTGCCAGCCAGCCCTGATCAGCCCCAATTGGGTCTAGGTGAGCTGGCCCAGGCCAAAGGAGCCCGCCCATGCATGAATTCATGCACTGGGCCTCTAGTACAATTATATTTAGTAATAATTATTTGAAACATAGGTTTTACATGTCATTACTTTAAACAAGTTTCCTGAGCTTCTTAGCTACCCTGAAAACCCTAGATGTTTGAGGCATATCTTAAAATTTGGTATTTTATAAACATTGGAGGAGACAAATATTGGTTTTCTCTATAAGAAGAAAAAAGCAAAGCTTAGCTTTAGAGAAATGGGTTCAGTTGACTAAAATAAAATCCTGAAATTGAATTTGCTTATATGCCCTGATTAATGAAAAAGAACTGATTATGGAACCACTATGAGAAAACTTAAATTCTCCAAAGCACAGATTCAACAAATCTATTTCCAAAACATTTCTGAAAATATTGATTGCTCTAAATGATGAAAGTATATCTTGTGAAATTAAGAGCATTACTCTTCTTCTCTCTTTATTTTTTGGCTTATTTATTTATATTCCAAGGGGTTATCTAAAAATGGACTGATTTTAACTCCGATTAGTCAACTCTGAATTAGATTAACCATCATTTTTTGGAAGGACCCATAAAGTAACAAGGCGGAGAAAATGAATACTATGTCAAGTAATCCAGTATTTTATTACTTTACTAGGGGCCCATTGAACAAATTTGTGCACCATGAAAGGAAGTGTGGACCGAGAGGCTGCTGTGGGTACAGGGACGAGTCTCAACCCATGCTCCGCACCCCTGCCTGGCCCCTCCTGCCTTGGCCAGGTCCCCTGTCTGCCAGAAGCCCCGCTCCGGCCGCCAGGTCTCACACGTGCTGATGGTGCCTGCCCTGCTTGCACCTGCTGACAGCTACACAGTCCAGGCTGCCTTAGTGTCCTTACAAACGTAGTTTTGACCTTGGAAAATCACTGAAAGTTTAAGAAAGCTTAAGAAATGCTGGACCACATTTTGAATACTAACATGGAGCCATATATAGGAAACATATCTCTTATTTCAGATGTATGTGTTGGAAGAGGGCTTGAAGCCAGTATTTCTTTATTTATAAAAATTGGTAAACCAAAGTCTGGAGACATTGCCTGAAGGATGTCAAAAGTCTCCTACAGTCGAAACCAGTTTGGCTCAGTGGTAGAGCGTCGGTTTGAGGAATGAAAGGTCCCAGGTTCGATTCCGGTCAAGGGCATGTACCTTGGTTGCGGGCACATCCCTGGTGGGGGGTGTGCAAGAGGCAGCTGGTCGATGTTTCTCTCCAATTGATGTTTCTAGCTCTCTATTTCTCCCCCTTCCTCTCTGTAAAAAAAAATCCATAAAATATATATTTTTTAAAAGTCTCCTACAATTATATTCATATGTGTCATCTTTCCCACTAGGCTCTGAGCTTCTTAATGGCAATGGTTTTTAATTTTGTGTCTGAATCATAAAGTTGATTAAGGATTTTTTAGTAGTTTCATAAGTTGTGGGACAAGGATATTTGATTAGGGTGTTTATAGTGTTTATAATGCTTAGCATACTCCTTTTTTTTTTTTTTTAAGTGAAAGTTATTTTTTCCCCAAATTGTAGTTTCTCTTTGTGGGCTTTAAAAAAAATATCTCTACCTTATCATCCAACAACAACAAAATAGAACACAGTCTCTCTCCCCTGGCAACTTCTTGATACACACTCCTTTTCGGACACTTTGGACATGCTCTTTGTCTCTAAAATTAGTTATATATATGCCCCATATTAACTAGTGAAAAACAGGATGGTTTTTGAGTCTGATTCATCTCTGTATGGTGCCTTCCAGAGAAAGTTGCTTGAATAAAATATTCAATAAGTATTGATTAGTTGAAATCACTTTGTTGGAAAACAAAAGTTATCAAAGATACAGTCTTAGCACAAAATAAAAAGAAATATTACAGAGGACCCATCAGAAAACACCTGAGAACCACCAAGAGTGAACCCTGAGGTAAACTATGGGCTTTGAGGATTAAGATGTGCCAATGCAGGTCTATCTTTGGTAACAAATGTACATTTCTGGTTAGTGATTTTTTTAATCCTCACACAAGAGTATATTTACTGATGTTAGAGAGAGAGGAAGGGAGAGATAGAGAGAGACATCAATGTGAGAAAAACACCAATCGGTTGTCTCCTGTGCATGCCTGATTTAGGATGAACCCACAACATTTTGGCATCTAGGACAACAGTACAACCAACTGAGCCACACAGGGAGGCTTGGTGAGAGATTTTGATAACGGGGGAGGTTATGTATGTGTGGATTGTGGTGTATATAGGAAATTTCTGCTTTCAATTTTGTTGTAAACATAAAACTGCACTAAAAATACAGTGTATATTAAGAAATACTAAATGTTTGGTATGATTAACCAAATTTTCACTTTTACTGGCATTAATAGTTTATGGTTAACTCAGCCCAACTTCCATATGCATGGGTCATTTTCCTTGGGGGAAAATAAAAGAAATAATAACTTGTAGAAAAGCCAAATAAGGCAGGGCAGGCAAGATTTTCTTTTTAATCTTATTTGCATGACTGTGCCTTCTGACTCATAAAATGTTTCTACAGAAGCACACTAAAATACCTGCTGAGAACCCATAGCTGCATTTTATTTTAATGCCGAGGCAAACTTCTGTTTATAAAAGATTTCACTTTTAAGTCCAATTAAGAAAAAAAAAACATATTTGAGGCAAATTACACAAATGGATATATGCAAGAACTGCTGTCTTGTTATAGTCTCAGTCTCTTTCAAATTACTTTGAATTTCCTTTAGAAAAAATTCACTTTAATTCTGTTTCTTTTTTTCCTTCCCGGAGGCATAGTGTATTATCTAATTTGAAACCATGGAAAGATTTAATAATTCAGTTTCCTTTTCATAAGTGTAAAAAAGTTTATAACAATGACTTTATTGAGCTTTCTGCCTGTATTTCATATAATGTGTTTTAAACTGGCTCCTGATAGAATAAAATAACCAAAATGTACATGCATAACGAGTCTGCCGTATTTAACGTGACATATCATGCTATGCATTTTTTCCTCAGTATTTTGGGCTTCAGGATGATATAACTAATGTAGTGCCAACATCAATATTGGTTCTGAAACACTCTGTGCCACAATCATATAGCATGTGATGTAATCAAAATATCTAAATATAGTATGTGATGTAATTAAAATCTTTAAAAATAATAAAACTTTGAAAATTGAAAGAGCATTATAGTCTTAATGGCCCACATTTTATATAATTATCACTATTCTATCAGGACTTACTTTTTAAAAAAATCTGTTTCAAGGGGACAAGGAGAAGCTTGAAAATTATAAAAATCTAGTTTCGTCTGGCCAACGTGGGTCAGTGGTTGAGCCTCCACCTATGAACCAGGCCTGGAACAGTTCAATTCCCTGTCATGGCACATGCCTGGGTGGTGGCCTGGATCCCCAGTGTGGGGTGTGCAGGAAGTAGCTGAGCAAGGATTCTCTCCATCATTGATATTTCCATCTCTCTCTCCCTCTCCCTTTCTCTCTGAACTCAATAATGAAAAATCTAGTTTAAATTCTACATTCTTATACTTGTAAATTTGATTTTAAGCAGGTTAACTTTCTTGGTGTTGCTGCAGTTACTGAAATAAAACAAAAAAGAGACTGTGTTCAATTCTGTGCCATGGTACTGTGCACTGGGCTACCTCTGGATCCCTTCCCTCTGATCTCATCTTCTCACTAATTGTTCTCTCTGTATGAAGAGAGAGAGAAGCTGTGTGACCATGGCGACTTAGGAAGTATCATAACCTCCTATGATCATCATAGCCAAGTGGGACTCTCTTTTACAGATCACTTTCTTGACCACTAGGTCACAGACCTTGTCGCTTGGATATCTCACAATAGGTCAGAAGCTACAGCGTCACACACACACACACACACACACACACACACACACACACACACCAGGATATAGCAACATTGCCCAGCCAAGAGGATTAGCAGCCCTCTGTTCCCCCATATAGGGAGGAAGGGTCTCTCCAGGAAACAGCTGGCCATCTAGAACTTGGACTATCGGGAGAGAAAAAAAAGGGTATTCCTCTGTCAGGTGCCTGCCCAAGAGAAGCCAGGATGGCACACAGGCCTTGGGCAATAGGAAGCAAGATGAGGACCATAAAGGGGTGGAGCCTCGCCTGAGAAAGGATCCATTACATAAGAAACACTAAACCCTGGAAGGTGCAGGAAAGGGATCGGTTATGGGGAGGGGCCCAGAATAAGCGCAAGTAGGAGTTGGAAATGGATTGGTTAGTTTGAAAGAGTGCCTGGTCCTTCCCAAGCCTGAGGTAATATACTCAGAGCTTAACCAAGCCTCTTCCCCAGTAGCATGTGTCCTTTCACCATAGCAGCCATGCAGGCCTAGCAGCTCAGCTCAGCATGTTCCAAGTGTGGACCCCAGGCACCGGCCCCAAGAGTGGGACCAGCAGACACACTGTAGGTCCCAAGCACAAACCTGAGTACTGGGTCTGGGAATGCAGCACAAGTGAGCGCACAACTGTGACCAAGGCTAAGCTAGCCTGATGGGGACAGAGACTGAACTGAACTAAGAACCAATGGCACAGGATTTGTGGACCCTGGCTCAACTCTGGGCCTGATGAAGATAAGGCTAGCCTTCTTGCACGGGGCGGGGGGGCACATACAGATCAGTCACCAGGAACCTGGAGACCGTCTTTTCTCTGTTCCAATTAATCTTACCATCTTCCTAAGCCTGGGTCCCCAAAAGGCTTTTCTTACAATTCCATGTAAGGACCCCATTTCCCCAGGCAACAGATGCACAAGTCTAAAATTAAGGTTTCAGTTCCCCCTACAGATATTCTCATCATTATGATGAATGATTACCCTATACGTCTTTCCTCAAGCTAGTCTCTGCCTCTCCTTTATTTTCATCAATAATAATACATGATTTTTTAAATCCTCCTCACCTGAGGATAGGTTTTTTAATTGATTCTAGGGAGAGGGAGATAGAAAGAGAAAGCATAGATGTGAGAGAGAAACATTGATTGATTGATTGCCACCCATATGAGCCCTGAACAGGGATCAAACCTGCAACCAGGGGGAGCGCCCTGACTGGGAATTGAACCTTTGGTGCACGGCATGACATTCCAAGCAACTGAGCAGCACTGGCCAGGACAATAATGCATGATTTTATTTTATCTATTTAATCAGTCTTGAATTTCCCTCCTCCCTTTGATCCCACTATGAGCAATTTAAGGTAGGCTTTCACAACTGATTGCTATGATTATGGCAAACATTTACCAAATACTTATTAAAATTTTAGTCTTTCCTCATCTCCATAATCCATTTTCCAGAGTATAACTTATTGTCTGGAAAAGTGTTTCCATTTCATGTCTGCCTTAGTAATTCCAAAGGAATGTCTGTTAGAGTTCATAGAACCCTCCAATGGGGAAATTTGTTTAACTTTTTCTAAATGTGAATTTTCAAAACTATTTTTAAAAATAATGCACTTTTTGTTAAATAATAGCCATTCATATTTAAGGAATTATACTTGTAATAAACTATACAAAGTGGTCTGGACTGAGATAAATTAGTAGCATTGGTAATGAGAGAAGGAAATATATATGAAAGAAATTTATGTGAAATGAAAAATACTAGCAAACTAATTGAATATAAAAAACATCAAATTGGTGTCAAGAATAACTCTCAGGGTTTGTTTTTTCCCCAATTGCTCTGAAACTTACAGTGTAATTTTTTTTTTTTTCATCTAGAAAGCTCCAGAGGGGATAAAATTAGGATAGTAGTGAAAATTAAGAGTTTATACATGTGAAAGATTTACCTAACTTTTGCAAGAATCAAATGAGTCCTTTAGGGACATTCATTTTTCCATTTGATAAATGCTTTATTCCAGGCATTGCGTTATATATTGGGCTATCAAATGAGTAAGGACAGCCCTTTCTATCCAGGACAAGTTGCCTCAGCCAGATGGAGCTAGAAAGTAGGGAAAGGTATGCAAGTCAGCAGTACAATCATAAGATTTTGGTTTAAGGCTAGTAGGTCCACTTAATTACTTTTCATCTTTTAAGTTTGTATCAGGGATCAAAAACAGGCTTCCTCTTGGAAAGTCACAGTACCATAAATATTTCTTTTTTAAGTTTTAATTGACTACAGCATACTTTTGAACTTTTAAAGGTAGGCTATAATACCTACCAGAGATAAGTGTGGCAAATTCATTTTATTTTATTTAAACAAGAACCTATATGCCTATATACATAACCCAGGGACACAGATAATAGTGCAATGAAGGCCAGTGGTGGGGGAGGCAGGTGCAGGGTAGGAGGGAATCAATCAGGGAAAAAGGGAGACATCTGTAATAATTTCAACAATAAAGATAAATTTAAAAAACAAAAATTGCTATGCAAAGTACCTAAAATAAAAGTCCCAGTGCATATGAACATTCAATAGCTTCTGGCTACCATCTATAAATACTTTCATCATTGAAAAAAATATGAAAAAAATATGACTAAGAACAATAATACACATAAATTAAAACAAAGTTTAAGTCATGTATTTCAACCATACAGTGAGTTATATGTAACAAATATTCTATGAATATTTAATGTAATTGAGTTGGCATTTGGAAAACAGTGCATTAAAGTAGTTAGTAGTCATTGAATATAAATAGTTCAATAATAATTAAAATAAAAAATATAGAATTATATACTCAACAGATGGATGATGGCACTCTATGATATATAGGTTCACTTATAGAAAAGCAGATATATTTATTCATGTTTCTTCTTAATTTAAATGTAATATGATTAATTAAAATGACAAAAAAACAAGACCTCATGTGAAGGAAATGTATGTGAACGTTTTGCACACCAGGTTACTTTGCACTTGGTAAAAGCATAAAATGTATAAAATATACATGTCAAATTTGATACTCATAAATACATTTTTCTAGGCTTGAATTCCTTGTAAAGTATGGTGTATGAAATAAATAATATCCAACAGTTTTTTTTCTAATTCTTTAATTATTTATGAACACCTTCATTAATTCATCATTTCCTAAGGGCTTACTGAATGCAAGAAGCAATATTCAATGCTTGGATACAAAATGAGTAAGGTCTACTGCTTTCCCTCAGTCTCTAAAACTTGGCTGTGAAAGATTTATATCAAGACAGACAATTCTCTCCCATTTCAGTAAAGTGGTAAGAAAAACTCTAACAATCTATGACACCAAAAAAAAAAAAAATGCATTTAAAAGACCTATGATGTATACAGTAATTTTGAAGATGAATTATGTGGTGGGTCTGCTTTTTCATTAATAGAAACATTTGATTTACCCTTTTATACTAGTAAATAAGTACCTAAACTACTAACGGCTATTAAGGTTATAGTTGGAAGATATGAAGACAACATTTTAAAAAGCCAATCCAATTATTATGCATGCAATATATCCCTGAGCGACCTGAGACTCAGGTGGTACCTGGAGGGCTTTACATTAACTGCAACAACAATAACAACAACAACAACAAAAAGTAAAAAGAATTCCAATATTCTGCGCTAAAAGATTATCTCCAAATAGATTGTTTACTAAGCTCTTTCTTTTTTCAAATAAAAAACAAGTAATTGATATTAGATAACAGATTGGCATATTTTTTTATTTATTTAATGACCATTTACTTATCATCTGCTAGTACAAGCATAAAAAATATATATATTGTGGCAAAACTCAATCTGTAATTCCGGTAGGAAAATGAAACACTGCCCAAACAGCCCACTATAAAAATAACAAACACAAAAGCTAGTGAAAAGTGTATGAATTACTATTGATAGTAAACTGTTTTAAATGATCTTTGCAATTTTGACAAAACACCTTTGCTAATGGGCAAGGAATAAGTGATTAATAAGCAGCCATTTTCCTTATTCTACTTTACCTTGACAGTTCAAAGTCAAAATATAGCCAGAAATAAAGTTCTGGAATATTCTAGTAATAACATTTATAATAAGGTATATAAATACCCAGCTATGTGTCTTTCTAATTTTTTTCCCTATTAATTCAAATAGCAAGTGAAAATGTCAATTAAATTTAGAACCTTCATTATAGTACAGTCAAATCTAAATATACAACTGATTCAAGGCCTGTTATTTCTGTGCAAAGAATAGAAGAACATAAATTTTAACTGAGTCAGAATATATGCTTCTTTTCAAATTACTGATTACAAGATAGAAAAGTAATGTGTTTTATTTTATATTAGCTTCTATACTATTTTACTTTTCTGGTACTATCTGCATTGGTATTAATCTAATTAGTTAAATTTATGACTCAGAACTTATCTCTATGAAAACTGTTTTTAATTAAATGGAATCATGAGCATATTTTTTAGAATAGTGTGAAAGTTGTATCTCCTTTTTAACATAGACTAATCCACCATTAACTTTTCTTTAATGGAGACTTTACGTAATCTTAACAAACTTCAATTGCCATCCCGCCTCCAGGAAAGAAGGAGACATGGGAGTCTTTTGGCCTGACACTAAATGGCCCAGGTGGTTTATAAATTATGTTCCACAGGCCTTTGTGGTTACTCCCTTTAATGTCTCCCTGTTCAGTGAATTTTTTTTATTATCTACTCTCAGGGCCTTTGCGACTGAAAGGACTGAAAGTTGTCTGGGAAAACAAGAAAACTAAAGATGTCAATTCAGCAGGCTTACTATTACACTAATTCTAAGTAACAGATTCGAACCTGCAGGTAAATGGGAAATGGTTTTATGGGATTTGTGATGACCCATTTCCTCACTAAGATATATTTTTTCTAATCATTTCTGGCTTTGTTCCAGATAATATACACTGAGTGGCCAGATTATTATGATCTCTGAATGCATAATAATCTGGCCATTCAGTGTGTATATATATATATATATATATATATATATATATATATATATGCCTGGTGTATGAATTTGTGCATGGACTGTGAGAGGGGGTAGGCCAGGCTGAGGGACCCCCCCCCCCCCCACACTCCAGTGAATGAATTTTCAATTTTCATGCACTGGGCCTCTAGTGTGATTACACTTATACATATGTGTGTGTGTGTGTGTATGTGTGTGTGTGTGTGTGTGTGTGTGTGTGTTTACATATCTATACTTATATATTTAATCCTTGCTGATGTGGTAGAAGAATGTGAAAAAGAGTCCTGATTCATCTAAAACTAAGCATAAAGAAAACTTGGCTTGGGGTGATCAGTATTAATCACCACAAGTCATGTTTCTTTTCAGTGGTGATGCTCAGCATCTAGTATTGACAATACATTAAGTCCTTATCAATTGAGAAGTGCTCCTGGAACTTGTGGCTTGAATGTGAGCTTAGAGATGAATCATCCTCTTACTGCCTTTTCCTCTCCCTGTCACTCTGCAATAAATTACTTGGTAACTATTTACAATTCACAAACTTTAGTAGCCAGATATAAATGGGCCACATTTGCAATGCTTTTTGTCACATAAATCTATGAAGCAAACTTTTTAAAAAAATATTTTTAAAATTTATTTCAGAGAGGAATAGAGAGGGAGAGAGAGATAAAAACATCAATGATGAGAGAGATTCATTGCTTGGCATATTCCCCACCGGGGACTGAGTGGCAATCTGGGCATGTGCTCTGACCTAGAATTGAACCGTGACCTCTGAGTTCTTAGGTTGATGTTCAACCATGAAGCCAAGCTGTCTAGGCAAAGCAAACTTTTTGTTTTAATTACACTTTTATGCTAATTATAAGAAAGTGCGATTTAATCATTGTTAAGTAGAAAATGGTGGTAGGATTTAGTTCAAACTGTATATAAAATAACACCATATAATATACTAGAGGCCTGATGCATGGGATTATGCAAGAGTAGGCCTTCGCAGCAGCAGCAGCTGCCTGGATCCATCCCTCACAGCCTCAGCGGCTGCCTCCATCCTGCAGCTGCAGTCCCCGCTTCCTCCAGAAGGACATCCAGAGGACATCTGTTCTAATTGGCATATTATGCTTTCATTATTATAGATCTTTAAATAATAATAAGTTGCATTTTAAATTAAAATGGAATCTAGATACAATATGAGAAATATATATAAAATTAAACAAAATTAGTATACTACTACAGTCTTTTGCAAAATCATACTTAATTACTAACTTTCTAAGTACAGAGGAGCAAAACTGCATCTTTTACTATTATCACATTAAATCACTCATGTTTCAAACAAAACTAGAAAAATGATATCAATATTTTTAAAAACATAGATTCACTTTAATTATGATTAATTTTTATGATTTTTCTTCTTGCCCAAATTGTGATATTTGTGTATGACGATATATGCTGATTGCTGGTCACTTTAATTAACTCATGTATCTTATTTCAATGACTTGTTATTAATAGGTTAGCTGAGTAAATGAAAATACTAGAATTTAAGGTCCTCTCAAAGAAATGACAATGACACTAGTGGAAGTATGCTAGTTTGGTTATTTATAAATGCAGAAATCATAAGAAAGAGAAATCAAAACAAATTGCATAGAAGTGTTTCTGCTTGTCCCAACCATTGTAATTTCCCTACATTTTAATATTTACTAAACTTAATTTCTTTAAAATTTAATCCACATTCATACATTATTGTGTTACATATTCATTTTTAACTGTCCTATTGGCATGAAAGCTCTTTTTTTCTATGCACCCTACATGTAACTATTAAATAGATGTTTGATAAATATTAAATAAATAACAATTATTTATTTAAAACATTAGCCAAACAATAGATATTGTTTTGTTTTGCTTTGTTTCTATTTTCCCCAGCTTTAACATATAAATGACATAAAACATTGTGTAAGTTTGAAGTGTAAGAGGTGTTGATTTGGTGAATTTATATATTGCAAAATAATTATCTTCAAAGCATTACCTAATACCTCCATCTCATCATTTAATTACTATTCCTCTTTGAGATCTGATCTCTTAAATAGAAGATAGCATTTTTAGTATAATCACCATGCTATAAATAGATCCTCAGGACTAAATGTTATAATTGGAAGTTTATACCTTTTGCCCAATATTATTTCCCCATTTCTTTGCTTCTCTTTTGGTTCAGTTGTGTGTGTAGTCATTTGAAGTCAGAAATGTAATTTTAATGTTGAATTTACATTTAGCATCCCTGAATCAATGAAAGTATATATCTATATACATAGATACAGAGAGCAAACTGGAAGCTGTTAGAGGGGAGGAGGTTGGAAGGCTGGGTAAAAATGGTGAAAGAATTAAGCATAAAAAAATAAATAAAACAAAAATACCTCATACTAATAGACAAACTACAGCATGGTGATTATCAAAGGAAGAGGGAGAGTGAGGGGAGGTAGGAGATGGTAAAAGGGGGACAAATGATGATCAAAGGAGATTTGGCTTGGGTGATGAACAAAATACAGTATACAGATGATGTATTGAAAAAGAAAGAAAAAAAATCTAAATTTCCTTTGTAGACACTTTTAGCTTTTCACTTTTATAGTTAATGATTATGAGGTTAGACATTTAAAGTCTTTAAGAATTACAGGTAGTAATTTGAGATTGAAATTAATTCATTATTTGAAATTAATTCATTATTTGAAATTAATGCATTATTTGCATTATTTTTAAAGCCATTGTTTTATCTGAAAATACAGTAGGCGTCATATGTGTTAACTTTTAAGGTTACTATACACTGTTAAACAATAATGAAATAGTACCTTTATTATAATTCTTCCAACGCCATCATGTTTTCTTATACTTCATCCAGAAGCTTTGTTCCTATAGTGGCTAAAGAGGAATAAAACAGAAAGTGATATGCATCAGGGAAAAGGTTGAATGGGATAAACTTGAGAACAACGTTCACTTAAGCCAGGTTTTAGAAATTACTTTTGCTCACCTATAAGTAGAAGGCATTCTTCAGAACTCACATAAGAAATTTGCTGCAAACGTTTTATAAGTCCCATTGGAATGAACTATCAGAAAACGCTAAGGAAAGTCAATAGTAATTCAAGATTGTGAAACCAGGACTGTGACTTTAAAAGCATTTTCAGTGGTCAGATTCGACCTCGTATGTAGTTAGCCAGATTCTCTGGGGCGTGGTAAAAATTTGTGTTTATTTTTTAAATGGCAGCTTCACTAGTGGCACCAGATAGACAACATAGCCTTTTCACCCTCCTTCAAAAGGCAATGACGGTGCCCTTCTGAAAATGACTGCAGGGCACTGTGTGTGCTTTAACAGAGGAGGGCCCGCTTTTCGATATTAGAAAGCTCTGAGGGAAGGCTGGGAATGGAGCAAGGATGTAAAAAATATTCACGTGGACTATCCAAGGTAATGCTTACGGTGAAGCAGTATAACCACAGGCAAAAAGCAATCAAGAATGTCTTACTTTCAGCCGAAACCAGTTTGGCTCAGTGGCTAGAGCGTTGGCCTGTGGAATAAAACATCCCAGGTTCAATTTTGGTCAAGGGCATGTACCTTGGTTGCAGGCACAGCCCAAGTGCTGGGTGTGCAGGAGACAGCTGATAGAAGTTTCTGACTATCTCTCTCTCTTCTTCTCTGTAAAAAAAATCACTAAAATGTATTTTTTAAAAATAAAAAAGAATATTTTACTTTCAGAAGTAAGTTTTCATTATACTATCCTGTTATATGGAACCACAGAGTCCAATTGAACAAATTTAAAATCAAATACTTGGATGAATATGCTTCTGGTTTTGGTCAACAGGGTATAGGATAGATGGTGTCTTTATGTAGATAAACAGATATTTATAATTAATAGCATATGTATATAATGTGTATATGTGTATACCTACATATGTGTGCATTTTAAAAAAATCACAGAATTTAAATATAATAGGGAAGAGAAATAGATAAGAAAAAAAGTTTATTGTAAACTATCCTCTATTTGTTGCTATCTCTGCCCAGGTTCCTGAGTTTGTTTTTTTCTTCACTTAGGAAGCATCTCAATTTTTAAGAATGACTGGCCAGCCTAACCTGTTTGGCTCAGTGGATAGAGTGCCGGCCTGCGGACTGAAGGGTCCCAGGTTCAATGCTGGTCAAGGGCAAGTACCTTGGTTTTCCACACTTCCCCAGTAGAAGGTGTGGAGGAGGCAGTGATGGATTTTTTTCTCTCATCAATGTTTCTAAATCTCTATCCCTTTCACTCTCCCTTCCTCTCTCTAAAAAAAAAAAAAAAAATCTATAAAATATATATTAAAAATAAAGAATGGCTGGCTAATGAAAAATTATGCCCCTCTTCAATATCAATTTATTAACATTTTAAAACAGTGTTTGAAGTTATTCATTTCATTACTATCTTTTGAAATGAGAAATTTACTGAAATTGATTTGATAACCCTATTTGCTTCAGATGTTGAGAAAAGATTCCCCAACTATTTGGGTATTACGTCGCTTTAAATTTAGTATCAATGACTTTTTTTCTGAAAGCCTTCTAATGTTAAAGTGGAAATTCCCACTTTTTAAATATAGTTAAAACAGCTGTTTGCTGGTTGTGTATTTTCTTATACCTGAATGCAAATTCCCTAAAAGCAATAAGGACAAAGATCCCTGCTTATATTTATGTATTCAAATAATTTTTATCTATATAAACTTGAAATTATTTTCTGACTAGGTAATTCATTTAAGGTCATATGCAAATACTTGAAATATAATATATGAAATATGCTTAGTGAATATGGTTTATATGATTTAAGAATCTTATTACTGATTAACTCTGTGAATATTGCTCTCTTTTCTGCATCCAGCACAGCTATAAAGCAATCAGGTCCCTGAGTAGGGGCTGCTGGGGATTGAGAAAATGAAAGAAAGAGACAGAGAGATAGAAAGAAAAAGCAGGAGCTGTGTGGGATCACTGTCACTCAGGGAGAGGGACAGGGACTGGGATCCCAAGCCAATGCAGCATTTTATTTTATACAACAAAAAACAGGAAGTTTTATTAAAAGTCAAGACAAAGGAGATTATGTGCATTCTTGGGTGGGCCTGGTTGTATTCATTCCTGGTGTTTGGCTGGATTTAAATAAAAAAAACCACCCCCTGGCACCTGGGCTGAAGGTCAAACTGATAACACTCCTGCCTCTGGCAAAGAGTGTTTCCAGGACATGGCTTTGCTGACACCACTGGATTCAGCTGACAATAATTAAAGAAATGCCCATGTGCCTTTCCAGGCACTCTCTACAAACTCTGTGTAGGACTGATACACTCAAAATTAAAGTATAATTTAGCCGAAACCAGTTTGGCTCAATGAATAGAGCATGGGCCTGTGGACTGGAAGGTCCCAGGTTGTACAATGGTTGTGGGCACATCCCCTGTAGGGGGTGTGCAAGAGGCAGCTGATCGATGATTCTCTCTCATCAATGTTTCTAACTCTCTCTTCCTCTCTTAAAAAATAAATAAAATATATATTTTTAAAAATGAAAGTATAATTTAAACTGAGGCTTGCAATATAAGTTAGAGTTTTGTCTGGTAAGAGTGTCTGAGAGGATGAATCAAAAAGAAAATAGAGCTTATAGAAAGGCATACAAACCAGGTGACTATGCAATGAGTTTTAGGATGAGTATCAGGGTGTGGCTACAGCTCAAGGTGCATAAAACAAAAGGGGAAAATCATGTGGTAAACTATGGCAATTGTGAAAGAAAAAGACATTAGTCTATATTAGAGACACTTGTGTGCAAATTCAAGTTTTACATGTCCTGCATCCAATAGATGACTGCCTTTGAAATTGCTCAAAGGGGGTAGAATTGGGTGCCTTTGGATTGCTTAAATTACTGTGGCATGTCCACACTGCATCACACGATACCTCTGAAAGCAGGATTGCACATGTGGAGAATACCCAACACTTACAGCAATGAGATGGAAAGCATGCCTCTGAAGGAATAAAAAATGAATGCTGAACATCTAGAAGGAAACAAACTATTGGATTTTCTTTCTAATTGCTAATAAAATTTTCAGCGGATTTTACTGTTTTATAATGCTTCTTTCACATTATATAAAATAACGATGTATGATATTTATGTATGTTAAGCTCTAGTGTATAATAAGGTAAAAATAATGCCTCTGAAATGTTCTGTAATATTTAATGAAATTTGTTTTAAGAAATCAATAGTAACAGCAGTTTCTATAGTAACCTTCTCCAAGGAGAAATAGTAAAGTTGCAATAAAAAGAAACACATACACAAAAATAAACACACACATAGACACACAGAGGTTGCATCTGATGAATAAATCATTGTGCCAATTCAGAAGAGCTAATAAAATGAAGAATCAATTTTCTAAAAAGCAAAGTCTATTTCTGAGCAGAGTTTCTCATTGAGAGTAGTTATATTTTTCAAATGTACTTATTTGCTTAAAAATTACTGTCCATGTAACTTTTTTTTCATTTCTCATATATTGTATGAATGCATCTCATTTTATATAGTCTCCCTTAATTGTGGTTAAACATATTTAATATAATGAGCAGAAAAATATACAATAAGCCACATAATAATTGTGCTAATGTAAGGTAATGCACGCCAGAAGAAATACTTGACTCTAACATGGACAATAAAGACAGCAAAACTATTGAAGATTTATCTGATCTTGGTTCAGTCATCCATTCAAATGACGACTGCAGCCAATACAACAAGAGGAGACAGAATCAGAATGGCAGCCATGGGAGAATTAGGAAAGATCACCAAAAGCAAAGATGTGTCATTAGAGACCAAGGCTAAGATCATCCACACCCCAAATGCTATAGACGGATATAAAGTTGGGCAGTGAAGAGGGCTGCTGAGGAAATAAATAAATAAATAAATTATATATATATATATATATATATATATATATATATATATATATATATATATATTGTGTGTGTGTGTGTGTCTGTGTGTGTGTGTATACACACACACACACACACACACACACACACACACACACACACACACGGTATTTTTCGGACCATAAGACGTACCGGACCATAAGATGCACCAGTTTTTAGAGAAGGGAAATGAAGAAAAAAAGATTCTGAAACAAATAGTGTCCTAAAATATTTTATGTGCATTAAAACCCAACATCACAGTCATAAACACATGTAATCAACCCTGTAAAGTAAACAGCAGCATTTAGAACCATTTTAGAGCCGGGCAAGCACACAGAGACCACACAGAGCCGGGCAAGTAAAAAAACTTTTTTTTTAAAGTATATGTGTAGGCTATATTTGGACCATAAGACGCAGGGACTTTTCCCCCCCACTTCTGGGGGGAAAAAAGTGCGTCTTATGGTCCGAAAAATACGGTGGGTGTGTGTGTGTGTGTGTGTGTGTGTGAATATATATATATATATATATATATATTTGAAATATGATACAAATGGGAGCTCTACAAATACCAGGCACCACCAGAAAGGCAAATAAGTGGCCCTGGAAATTGTTGGTGACAGAATAAAAAAAGAGAAAGGAAAAAAAGATAAGACTGAAGCTGTCCTACTTTGGCCACATAGTGAGAAGGCAGGGTTCTTTGAGGAAAACCAACAGTGCTGAGAAAAATATAAGGCAGCAGGGAAGGAGGAAGACCAATATGAAAAGAGTTGACTTCATAAAAGGATTCATAGGCATAATCTATAGGCTCTGAGAAGGACTATTGAGAATAGAATATTGTGGACCATACTCATTCATGGGATCTCCAGGAGTCAGAGCCAACTCATTGGCATGTAACACACACACACACACACACACACACACACACAGTATAGGCCAAGAAAACTACTAAATACTAGAAAAATTCCAAAGTCTAGTTGCTGGGAAAAGGTAGTGATTTTTTTTAATCTAGATCTATATATACTAAACATAGATTTAATGCCATAGAGATGTATTTTGGAAGGCTCTTGGTATATTACGACTTGTGAATATTTTATAAATTCTAAAAACAACAAACAGGTGCTATGTGTGCTATCCAATCTAATAAAAGAAAATATGCAAATTGACTATACCCCCTTACACCCACAAGCCACGCCCACCAGTCAATCAGGAGAAAATATGCAAATAAACCCAACTAAGATGGCTGCAGCCACATAGAGCAGGATGGAGGCTTGGGTTTCCCCACTAATGGAGGAAGCCAAGCTTTCTGCCTGCCCTTGAGGAGCCAGGCCTCTACTCAATGCTACAAAGTTTCAATGATAGAAGATAAATAAATTCCAACAAAAATGGTGGCAGCCATAGAGCTGGAGAGAGTAGGAGGCTAGGGTTGACTCCGACGATGGAGAAAGCCAAGCTTTCCATCTGCCCACACCTGCCTTGGCTTCAGCTTAAGGCTACAAAGTTTCAATTATAGAGTGTAAATAGACCCCAACAGAAATGGCTGTGGCCATAGAGTGAGCAGAAGGCTTGGCTCTGCTCCAGGCTATAAAGTTTCAATTGTAGAAGATAAATAAATCCCAGATACCAGGGCCTCCACTTGGGTCGCTGTCTGGTGGGGGAGGTTGTGTGGGCTGGCCTGCAAACTACCACAGGCCCCTAGGCCAGGCTGCCCCATGCTCCAAGGGAACCCCCACACCCTGATCCAAGACATCATTCAGGGCAAACCAGTTGGCCCCCACCCATACACCAGGCCCCTATCCTATCTAATAAAAGAGTAATATGCAGATTGACCATCACTCCAACACACAATATGGTCACCACAAGATGGCTAGCAGGGAAGGCAGTTGAGAGGGGCCAGGCCTACAAGGGAGGGCAGTTGTGGGTTATTAGGCCAGCAGGGGAGGGCAGCTGGGAGGGACCAGGCCGGCAAAGGAAGGCAGTTGGGGGTGATCAAGCCTGCAGGAGAGGGCAGTTAGCGATGACCAGGCCTGCAGAAGAGGGCAATTAGGAGCAAACAGGCTGGCAAGTGAGCAGTTAGTCATTAGTCAGGCTAGCAGGGGAATGGTTAGGGGGTAATCAGGCTGGGAGGCAGAAGCGGTTAGGGCAATCAGGAAGGCAGGCAGGTGAGCAGTTGGGAGCCAGCAAGCCTGGATTGTGAGAGGGATGTCCAACTGCCCATTTAGGCATGATACTTAGATCGGGCTTAAACAAGCAGTCAGACATCCCTCAAGGGGTCCCAGATTGGAGAGGGTGCAGGCTGGGCTGAGGGGCAATCCACCCCCACTGTGCATGAATTTCGTGCACCAGGCCTCTAGTGTGCATATAATATTAAGAGAAACTATGTTATTGTATTTTACATTATATAAAGGTCAGGAAAAAAAGACTGCTCTTGCTTTTGGAGGCTCAATAATTTTTGAGGTAAAAAATATTATCGTTATTTTTAACAGCAAGTTTAAATGGGCAAAAAGTAGGAAGTTAGGTTCAAATATTGTTCTGTTATTTATATTATAAATTATTATTTTCAAAATTTAAAACTAGCCTTTCAGTTTTACATGCAATGAAGTTTCTCACGCATTGCATTAATGAACTTGTGATCTCTTCACCTTGTAGAAGCTTCTGCTTTTCTGTTGTCATCTCATATTGTCCAACATTATGAAATGTAAATGTTGCTAATCCACCCTAATATTCTGTCTCTTTTTTATATGACTGTTTGAGAGAATAAATTTCCTAATTATTTTGCAAAGATGAATTATTTTGATTTTAATAATAGAATAACTCAACAGGGTCAGAAACTTGACAGAAATAATTATATTTTGCTTGATTCTTTTTATTTCAAGTGCAATCTAATATGGCAAATTGTGCTTTCTATTTAAAATCAATTTGCAACAAAATTTTGTATTTCAGTGATTTGACATTTGTAGCATCCATTGTTTTTGTTACACTTTTTTGGATGTAATTTTCAATTACATGAGTACCCTAACCTGGTCCACAGATATTTCTAGTCCATAAGTTTCTTCAAAAAAACTTGTTCTAAACAACATGCTACACTCTTTCAAATTTTATATTTATCATATTTATATTATCAACAATAAAAAGTGTTACCTATAATATTAAACATTTTAGCTGACCTCACAAAAGCATTTACATATATGTCAGATATTTACTAATGAACTTCCAGTTTTGTTTTGATTGTTTAAATTTTAGGTAAAATTCAAAATAAATATTTGCCTGTGTCTCTTCCTCTTCTAGGATTGATAAACTCATATTTCTTAAATTTTGCTTCCACTCAATTTTTCCTTTTGTTTCTTTTAACAAATTCCTATGCTTGATTAATATACTGGAATTTGTGTTATTCTTTAATGAACTTTGATTTTTATTTTTTGCTATTTCCCAGAAAACTATTTTATACATTACAGTAATTGTAACTTTTCAAGTTTCTTACATTTTTGTAAAAATCCAACAATGTGTATATTTTTTTTTCAGTGAGTGTTTAATCATCTTCAGTATACAGTAATTGAAAGGAGTATAAGTTTTTCATTTTATCACACAAATCTTTCTTACCTAAGGATATGAATTTTTTTCTCATCAATTAATATAATATTCTCAAGATACAGATAGAATTTCTGTTCAACCAGGTAAATAATCCAAAATACAGGCTAATAATTTTTCAAGGAAAGAAATGGTAGTGAATAAATGTTGCAGTGATTCTATATTCTATAAAGAAACCCATAATTATTATTTTTATATCAATCTCATCTGGGCCTTAGTAACTTTTTAACCACCTGAGCTGAAGTCTTTCTCTTCAATAACCATATCCTAAAAATTAGACCAGTGTGGATTGCTCTAGGGACGAGTGAGTTCATCAGAGGGCCCAGAGGTAGGCTTTCAGGACTAAGAGCCTTCAAAATCAGTAAGTAGAAGATAAAGAAAACATAAGTTAAGGTGTCTGTGACACCAAGATTTATCTAAACTGTTTATTTTGTAAGTAAATTAATATTTATTTAAATATTGTTATGAATATCATAGTTACAAGCATAAAATAAACTGTGATTGTTTTATTTTTATTAAGACAACTCATATTTGGAAAGAGATAAATTATGATCAGGTGAGATCCCCTCTTCCCTTCACCATCAAGAAATCATTTGCATAAACCTCTTCTTACCTCAGCTTAGGGGGGAAAAAAGAAGAAGAAAAAAAAAAAACACCAGTAGGGGGAATTCAGTTCCTGAATTACCTCAATTGCTGAGGAAATAGAGAATGTGATTTGCTTTGCAATAAAGTGATTATGTTGTGTTTATGCATCAAGTAGAGAGAGGACTAAGAGTCAGAAAATAAATTGAATATTAAAACGAAGAATTTTTACACAAATAAGATTTGTGACTGTGAATATCTATCCCCACTAAGAAATAAACGCTCTGTACATCTAATGTTGGCGGTGGGGTGTTCTCCGTGTCCTCACTTGTTGCCGATGGAAGTGAGTTTCTTGGGGTGTTATGGGAATAAGACGTTCTTCAACCCCCAGGGGAGGAGGGATATTGTGGAAAACTTTCCTTCTGCGGAATGAAACCCCTGAGTTTCCCAGGTCCCATCTCCTCTGTCCCTCAAGGGGAAAGTCCCATTTTGTGCTCAGCAGAGCCAGGATCAAAACCATTGCCCAGGGCCTTCCTTCCAGAGTTGCAGAGTCCAGTCCTGCATCTCGCTAGGTTAGCTTGTGTTCCTAGCTGCAGTCCATTGCATGGGGGGTTCCCATGGCTGTCGGCCATGCAGCCTCTAGGGCCACTTGGCCCTTTAGCACAGGTCACAGAACAAGCGAGTGCAAAGAAGAGGAGCAAAATGGGACACAAGAGAAAGAGAGAAAATTCCTTTGTCTGGGGATTATGTATTCCCAAATTTTCACGTGCTTGCATTAGGGTCCGCCCTCCTAGCCAATAATCTTTGTTCCCCAGGATAGACTGACAGGAAAGCACCTCCCCTATCTTATCCTGACATCACTGCGCATGTGCCCATCTTCTTTGTTGAACCCATTTCCCTGATTTTCATGGAATGGACCTGGGGAATGTGAAGTTTCAGCTTCCTGTGAAGCTGCCCAGCTGACCATTCTTATAATATCTGTCGTTTTCCTTCTTTCTTTCTTCCAATTCTTACTATTCATAAGTAGCTAGTTATGATGGTAACACTAAGGTACCACAGGTTGCAAAATAATCTATCAATTTATTTGCTACTACATTATGCGTCTAAATTTCAGAACCCCACAATGTGAAAAGGAAAGCTTATAACTGAGGAAACATGGAATTGATTGAAAGATCCAAAATATTTCATAAGTCACAGAAAAGGACATTTGTCTTGAAAAACTATATGAGCAATATTCTTATCAAACCCAACACCTATATATAAAAAGCCTAAGCAATGATTATGATCAAATGACCCAAACGACCAGCCGCTATAACATGCACTGACCACCAGGGGGCCAATGCTCAACACAGGAGCTGCCCCCTTGTGGTCAGTGTGCTCCCACAGCCAATCGCCCTCAGCCAGCCAATCATCCATGGTCCCTTCCCCCAGCCAGCCAACCTCCCACAGTCCCGCCCCTGATTCCTCCCACCAGCCTGCAGTCCCTGATTGGCCCACTGCCCATCTGCCATGATGGCAGCATGGCAGTGAGGGAAGGAGGAAGGGGAGAGGCAGAGAACTACACAGTGGCAGGGTGCTGACGGCAGGGTCAGCATCTGTTCCTTTCACACCCGGTCTGGCAACTGTCATGTCACCTCCTCTCCCAACCCTATCAGGACCTTTGGGCCCTGGGCTGGAACGGAGAATGGGGGGGGGGGTAGTGGAGTGGCGGTGGATGTGGCTCCTTTCCCAGGGGAGCCAAGGGCCAGCTCCCTCCTTGGAGTTGACAGCCAACTTCCTGCAGGCCCTCCCAGCCCCCAGCCAGCCAACCTCCGGTGCCCCCAATCAGCCCTGATCACTGGCCAGAGCTAGGAACCCCACTCTCATATGGATTTGTGCACCGGGCCTCTAGTGTTATAATAAATATGCTTGGCTAATTTTCTATGTGTCAATTGCTTTTTCTTGAAACAGTTTGAGACTCCTTAATTAGAAAGCCATGTTAAAAAAGCAATAGGAAAAAAAAAAATCTCTGTTTCCCCATTACTTTAACCATTGCTGAACTGGATCCACTGAATCGCCCATGTATTTATTTATGTTTGCGGTTCCTTTTAAATTTTCAGATAATGGAAATAAGAGAGGGTGATAATGACTGTTGAGAGACAATGAATTGTCTATTAGTTTCTCACATTTCTGCACAGCTTCCGAGCATGGACATTAAAAGCACTTGTTTCTGACTGTTCAACACTGTGTGGAAAGAAGGCAACCATGGGGAGCAGAAAGAGTGTCTTCCTCCAGGGAAGAAGGCAGATTTCTTCGCTATTCAAATTATAACGATGATGACTCCCCCGAGTCCAATGTTTGGGCAGACTTGACTGTGGTCCCTTCACAACATTAGGATTTCCTAAGATTGGGTTTCTTTGGTTTTGTAAAATCCGACTGCCTGTGAAGAATCTATCGGGCCATCCAGTGTATTGCTCCCATGGAATACGGGAAACAAATGTAAACATGTTCATGCTGCTTGCCTGGCAGTAATGAAGCCTTTTATCTCAGATCCAAATGTTCATGCCCTTCTCTAACCGCCAGGAAACTGTGACAAACGCACTTGTTGGCTGGCAATGAAGGCAAAATCTCAGATCATTTTTATTTCTTAACAATGGTGATTCTGAATGGTCCAGGAAAGGCAAATTTACCTTAGGTAATGTACAAAGAGTAGCCTTTATAAGAATGGTGAATTGTGACCTGAGTATATCTTCCCTATTCTCACTGGTGAAAGATCATTGAAATTTTAGATGTCATTAATGTTTATTAGAAAAATGCAAATTTAATTGAATGTTTTACTTCTTTCTAGTCAGTTACCTTTCTGTATTCCTAGTGGTGTTTTCTAATCTAAATGTATTTTTTTATGAGCCCTTTATCAAATTTAACTCTAGATAAAAGATAAAGTATGTTTTAATGAGGGGGGAGCTTTGATATTGTTTGGGGGCTTTGCATTAAGAAATATTTTTTTTTAAGTTGTCAATCTTGCAAGAAACCCTTGGAAGTGAGAAATCCTGAAATGAAAGCTTCATTAGCTTTAATGTGACTCTATGTATGTTTCCATTACAGGCTACTGCTTTATTTTCTACCTGAGTAGCAAAGAAAGACACTTATAAATATAAACCATTCCCGGGTGGCACTGGGGAAGATGAACTTCATACAGGTGAGAGACCAGGGCAGAGGGACAGATTAGGAGATTATCGAAAGTGTGGAGAATTGAAGAATTTGGAAGAAATAATGGACAGGAAGAGATGAGATATTTGGAATGAGTAGATTTTCCAGTATTTTAAGAAACAATTAAATGTGATGGATAAAGGGGAATGGAGGCATTATGGGTTGAACAGACTTGTGTCTAGGTAGACACTGGTGTTGGACTCAATAAAGAAAATAGAAAATTGATTTGTGAAGGAAGAATAATAGTTCCTGTTTAGGACAAGCTAACTTGCACCACTTTCTGCACATTGCTATTAGATTAATCACTATTAAGTTATTCTAATTGTATAAAGTATTATATTTGCACAGAACCTAATTTAATTGGAATCCTTTAAAAAGATTATTTCACCAACTTAACATAAAGTATATTATATGTCTGATTGATATTTTAGCTTTTGAATGGTGGCTTTATCATTGTAACCTAGTTTCAGCTCCTTCCCATTGAGCTGTTGTATAATCTATAAGCACAGCGTACTGAATGTCAGCAGCTCAGTGCAGAGTAATGAGCCTATTAGCATAGACAGTCATGAACACCACTTCCAGAAAATAGCAAACACTACTAAAACCTGAGATTCATTTGAGAAACCAGACACTTTGCAATTTATAATACCACTGTACACAGTTAATTTTGGTGTGGAATAAAATATCTTCTAATTTTATCAAGTATATTCAAATATTTCAAAGTTTAATGGACTTTCATAGCAACTTACTTTCATCTAAATATGCACTGATGCTGAGGTAGTCCCATTGACCACCTGGATCTCTATTCAAGGACTTACAAAGTCTTTGTTCTCAATCCTGCCCCTCCTCACAAATAGTCCATATTTAAATAATTAAGGCTCAGAGTTTTTCAGAATTATAAAAAGGAAAAGTATGTGACCTAAATAACACATTCTAGGTTATTAATGTTAACAGTTTCCTTGTGTATTAAGTATTTGAGATATTCTTTTAAGTCGACATAAAAGAACACCACAGGGCATATAAAAGGATACCTATTTTCCTTTATGCTCAAAACAAGTTATTTAATGATAAAATTCTTGAAGACTGTACCATAACCCATCAACTAGTAAGTACTCCAATGTTCCTTGAGCATAGGCACAGAGCACAAATTTACTTTAATATGCACATTCAGAATAAAAATTCCACAGTCAGATAGTATCCAATATACTTTCCTAGAAAAATGATAAAGGCAATGACACTGATCTTGGTAATTTGCTGTGTATAATAACTATTAATTAAATCTCACATGTCCTTAACTCAAGATAAAAAAAAAAAATTTAGACTGTTCTAGAATACAACTAGAAAGGTTTACTCATATCCTACAGTCTCACCCTGAATGCGGACATAACAATTTTAGAAAAAAAAAAAAATCCTCCTGGGCTCTGAGTCTACCTCTTCATTAAAATAAACACTCTTGATATCAGGAAAACAGAGATTTTTTTTTTTTTTTGGTAAATTTCCCAATATATAACTTCAGGACACAGAACTGAGGGTGATGACTTACGTCTCTCCATCCACTCTCCCCTCGGCACCTGTACTCTATGTGCTTTTCTCTAACCAGGACTGAACTTTCTAAAGATTGGAGTTGATTTCAATCTCTATCTATACTTCTCCAAACAGTCTAAGTATGTGTATAAAATACAGTGAATGCATAGATCCGTTAAGACAACCATTTAACCTTAAGGGTTTGTTTAACAATGACATGAGCATGATAAAAAGAAAATGGATGAATTTAGGAAATAGTTCATCATTAAAATTCAAATTTGGCAATTATCTGCCAATTGAGAGAAAAATACATGGAGTCAGTACTTCTTTGATTTTTAAAAAAATCTTCAGGTTATATATGGAACCCATACAGGAAGGGAAAGGAAAATTGGGCATATGTTTAATGTATATATTTATACATATGTATGTGTGTATGTATAAATGCACATATCTAAATATATATGATGTATGTATAAAATATGCATGTATAAGCATAGAATATACATAAATTTAAATGTGTGTATACACTTATGTATATATGTAAACATATATAGAAATACTTATTTATTAAACAATTAGGAATTCAGAGTGCTTGCAGAATTGTAAAATGGTAACATCTCTATGGAAAAATTTTGTGAAACATAACTGAATATATAAAATTGTTCAACCTAATTAAAGGACCCATACAGACTATTCTTGTACTATTCTTACAAGTTTTTTGGAAGCTTAAAATCATATCAGAATAAAAGTTAGAATTTTTTAAAAATTAAAAAGATAGAACTGAACCAGAAAAATACCTCCTGAGGGCAATTACTCATTTCTACATTCAATATTTGCTATGCAAAGGGAATTAAATTATACATGTCTGTATTCCATCAGTTCTAAATCTTTAGCTTCAGTTGGTTTTGTGCCATTGCATCAGACACCCCTTGTGTATGTCTTTAGATCCATTTTACTTCACTCTTTTGCTATTTTAGTTCCATGTGGACTTAGACTGAAATCCATGAAGAAACTGACAAAACCTTGCCCACAGCCTCAGGGCTTCTCCATTGATACCGCGTAGGTGCTCTGTCCATTCATGTGAAACCCAGAGATGTGACAGAATGAATGCTCTGTGAGTCTGAGGCACAATTTATACATTTTTTTGTTTTGTTGTTTTGTTTTGTTGTGTGTGTGTGTGTGTGTTGCAGGCACATTTCCATCGATGAAGCAGTCTGTCACACTTAGTAGTGGACAGACAACACAATTTTGTACTCTTTCTTTTGATTGATTTCAGAGAGGAAGAGAGAGGGAAAGAGAGATAGAAATATCAATGATGAAAGAGAATCATTGATCATCTGCCTCCTGAACACCCCACACCGTCCCGCACTGGGGACCAAGCCCCAACCCAGGCATGACCCCCGACCAGAATCAAAGGGTGACCTCCCGGTTCATAGGATGACACACAACCACGGAGCCATGCCAGCCAGGCCTGTGCTCTCTCTCTCTCTCTTTTTTTTTTTTTTTTTTAATGCTACATAGATTACAACAAGGGCTCAATTGAATAGAGTCAGTTTAGTGGATGCAGGAAGAGTCAAGAGGTTTTTGTAAAAGTTTTGGTGTGTAGATTAGCAATGAATCAAGGGCCAGGAGAGTATTGGACTTTATTATAAGAGGCAACACATCCTCACCTTTAACTTATGGTGTTGCTAACACTTCAAATTATTCGAGAACATGGAAGTTCAGGATCTACTTGTAAGCTTTCCAATTTCTCAATGATAATTTAAATTTTTTTTAATAAACATTCTGCTAACAACATAAAACCTGCATGTCCGATGTAGCCCACAGTCAGCAAGTGTGACATCTAGTTTAAGTGAATGAAATATATGGAGCAACACACAAACAGGAAGGCACCTGGGACTCACTCAGCAATTGAGAGAAGATGGGAGAGGGGATTTAATGTAAACATTTTTTTTTCTCTTTGACTTAGTATAAATCCTTTGTAGCTTGGAAAATTATGATATTTAAATAAAGTGTTGTAACAAATACTCTACACAAATGTAATCCCATATAGTGAAAGTTAATATGCAAATTGTCCTTTCATGAGTTCTACCACTGGCTATGATATGCGCTGACCATCAGGGGGTGGCACGGAATGAAGGAAGGCCCCAGCTGGCAGCTGGCCACTGGAGAAGGGAGGCCCTGGCCTTGGCCAGCAGCCAGGGGAAGGCACCAGTGAGTAGCCAGAAGGTCCCGATTGGCCCTGATTACCATCCAGGCCTAGGCGTGCATGAGTTTTGTGCACTGGGTCTCTAGTCTATACTAATAAAGGCCTAGGTGGCCCTCATGCAATGCCACCCAACATTGTCACAAGATGGCCACCCCCAGATGGCCACCCCCACGGCATCACAAGATGGCCACCACAACATGGCTGATAGGGGAGGGCAGTTGGGGGTGACCAGGCCAGCAGGGGAAGGCAGTTGGGAGCGATCAGTTGGACAGGGGAATCAGGCTGCAGGGGGCAATCAAGCTGCCAGGCAGAAGTGGTTAGGGACAAGCAGGCAGGCAGGCAGGCAAGTGGTTAGGAGTCAGCAGTCCCACATTGTGAGACCTGTAGTGATAGGGCCTAAACTGGCAGCTGGACATTCCTTGAGGGGTCCCAGATTAGAGAGAGTGCAGGCTGGGCTGAGGGACACCTCCCTCCTGTGCACGAATTTTGTGCACCGGGCCTCTAGTATATTAATAATAGGGGAACTCTATACCAGCATTTCAATTTTTCTGAAAATCTAAAACTGTTCAAAAAATAAAGTCTATTAAGAAAAAAAAAATCAAAACAGAGGCACTTTCACAGTATTTTAGGTATAACATGATCAAGATGAGGGTGAAGTAGTGAATAGGGTGAGGAGTCAAATTCAAAATATATTTTGAAAGTGCACAGTGCAAAATGTGGTGACAGGTTAGATATGGAGAGTCAGGGAAAGAGAATAACCAAGGAAGACTCTTGGGGATTTTATTCACAAAACTGAATAGATAAAGAATGCTACCTTTATTTAATAAATGACAGGGAGGGGGGAGAATGAGAAAAAAATAGGTTTTGTTGCAACTGAGTTATTTTGCCAACTCTGTATATTGCTAATTACTGATTTATTCTTGTGAGTTGTAGGATCAATAAAAAAATTTCAAGCTGTATGGTCTCACTCGGCATTTCAGATTAGTGTCATTCTTAGTTTTTAGTTTTTAATTATAGAGAATAAATAAAGTGTGCAATATAGACTGCATGAAAGAGAAGAAAATAAAAATTAGTTGTGGTGAAAATGTGCTCCACATAAGTTGTGGTGAAAATGTGCTCCACATATGAGTTAAAATATCCATTGATGATTTAATCATTATCCAATTATAAAAATAAAGCAAAATTGAAAATGATAATGTTTTCCTCAGTGAGTTTAATGGATTGTCATAAATATGAAAATGTTCATTTGGTCATAATATACCTCTTTCTCAAACTAATTCAAGTTTGGAATAGAAATTCCCCACCAAAAATCTTCTCTTAGGAATAGTATTTAATCATAATGAGTCTGAGTTTCTGCTAGAGGAAATTATGACAAATTTGAAGGCTTATCTTAGAGTCTAGAGCTTATGAAACTCCAAAATAAAATATAAGAAGTGACAGAATGGCAAGCTAACATCCTCCACTTTAAACCCAATTTTTAAAAATAATTTTCTCAGTCTTACATTTTAATTTGCTTTGTTATAATAGTTAGTGTATCTGCATCTATGGTGACAGAATAGCTGTTGTGATACTACTGCCATTTGGGGGTGGGGGAAAGATAAGTGCATGTGAATAGTAACTATTTCACTTGACCCCAAGAAAAGGCACACTAAATAAAAGTTATAAAAACCAACTTCCATATTTGTAATGAGTAACTATAACATAAAATATAGCAAATGCATCTAGAAATGCTTCATTTTAAAAGTAAAACATCTGAAAGCAATAGTCAACAGTTGTAGAATCAGACATAAATTTATGATGGAGAGTGGAAACCTGGACAAAAAATACTAATCAGTCACTTGAGCCGTATCATTTGTTTAAATTAAAAACTCTCTTATCTTCAACTTTCCCATTTCTCAAACTGAGATAATACTGTTTTTATAATTTCATACCAATAAAATGACAATAAGCACTCAAAATGTTAGCTCTTCTGTAATAGATATTTAAATAATAAATATTTTTATTATTTAAAAATAAAATCTAAACATAAGATATTTGGTATTTGATGATAAGATTGTGTAGGCTCACTTTCTCTGCATGGAAAATATGAACTTCAGTTTGTGGAAGAAAGACAATACCCACATGAAACTATAATTCTGTCTGAGGAATTAAATTATATCATTGTGGTAAAATAGATGTGTGTGTATGTGTGTGAGAGACAGAGAGGGTGAGAGGGGAAAGAAGAGAGGGAGATAGAGGGGAAGAAGGAGGAGAAGGTGGTGGAGAGGAGGAGGAAGATAAATCAAAGCTAGAGCTCACAGAATTTAGCTTAGCTATTATAATCTATACTAGAGGTTTGGTGCATGAAATTCATGTATGGGGGGTGTCCCTTAGTCCAGCATACACCCTCTCCAACCTGGGATTCCTTGAGGGATGTCTGACTGCCTATTTAGGCCCGATCCAATACACAAGATGGCCATTCCCATGTGGTCAAAGATGGCTGCCCCATGTGGACACAAGATGGCCATCACAAGATGGTCTGCTAGGGTGGGTAGTTGTGGGTGATCAGGCCAGCAGGGGAGGGCAGTTGGGGTAGACCAGGCCTACAGAGGAGGCCAGTTGGGGATGACCAGGCCTGCAGGGGAGGGAAGTTGGGGGCAACCAAGCCTGCAGGAAAGGACAGTTACAGGTGACTTGCTTGGCAGAAGAGAGCATTTAGGGGCAACCAGGCCTGCAGGGGAGGGCACTAGGGGGTGACCAGGCCTGCGGGGAGTATAGTTAGGGGCAACCAGACTGGCAGGGGAAGGCAATTAGTGGCAATCAGGCTGGCAGGGGAGCAATTAGGTGTTGGTCAGGCTGGCAGGAGAGTGGTTAGTGGGTGATCAGGCTGGCAGGCAGATGGAACAGGCAGGCAGGCAAATGGTTGGGAGCCCGCAGTCCTGAATTTTGAGAGGGATGTCCCACTGCCTGTTTAGGCCCGATCCCATCAGAGAGAGACAGAGTTAGAGAGAAGGAAGAGCTAAGAAGCTGCCAAGCATGTTACCTTCCATAGAATTTTATTAAAAAGATTATTCTTAGAAAGATACTATTTGTTTGAAGTCCTATTGTTGGGATATCCATTTACAAATATCTAGCCCCTCCACCCCCACCATGTATTCTGAAAGCAACAAAAAGATTAGAGTGTGTGCAAGAACAAATATACCATGGGCATTCCATTGGATAGTCCTCTTAAGTGGAAGAAAAAAAAAAAATAGACCCTTTTCAGTGCAAGATGTTTTTATGATCCCAACCTCTTAATACATAGTTACATTGTCATGAATATTTTACAATGTCAGTGCCTCAATGTCATCTACAATACTATTTCTTTGACATAGCATATGCCATCCCCCTGCTACTCGGAGCTTGTTTCTAAAATGTCTAATGAAATATTGAACTAGTTTTACATTTTAGAAAAGATCACAGGAGGTAACCTTAACATAAAAACACATTGAGTTTTATAAAGTTTCCATTGTACCTTGAGAACCTCAAATTAATTATGAGATAGTTCAAAGTTGGCCAGAGCTCTGAGCAGCAAATGTGATACTCTTCAGGTGCCCTATAATCATTTAAGAACATTAAAAAGTCTTTAGAGAACAAGACTGCTTGTTGCTACATCATTACATCTTGGAGTCAGGATGGTGTAGAAAAAAATATATATAGATTTAACATTAGATCCTATTGGACCCGGTATCCAATTTCGTCTCAGCTTTTTAACATTATTTGTATTGTTTTCAGAGAGGAAGGGAGAGGGAGAAACATTAATTATGAGAGAGAGCCATTGTTTTATTATTAATTAAAGTTGTTAGCCTCTTCCTGTGCCTAATTTATAAATTAAACTTTGTCATAAGGTATGTATGTGTAGGAAAACATAGTGTACATAGAGGGTATGGTACTACCGGGCATCCACTGAAGGTCTTGGAACTTATCCTCTATAGAGAAGATAGTCATTTCCAAGTTCTAAAAGGTGTAACTAATTTAAAGTTTATGTTGTTTTAAGCTAATGTTTAATGTTTTAAATGTTAAATGTTTTAAAACTTTACATAAACGTTAGACATAGGCATGCACTCTCTATTTCTTTTGGTAAAAAACAAAACACAGTGTTTGATTGTTGTTTTTTACATTACATTAACTGTGGAGCTTTTGTGAGGGTTTCCCCACTGTCACAATCAAAGTAGAAATTTTCAAGGAATTGTTTGAATGGGTTTTTTTTGGAAGCAATTCCCAAATGTCAACTAAAAAAACAAATAGGATTTTTTATTTAATGTTAATTGTTTTTCCACTGTCCTATCTCAAAGGTGTCAAACTGTAGAAGCACATCAGAGATGAGCAAAATTAGGCTGCAATGGGTCTGCAAAGTATATTTATGTTTTTATTAACTTTTAAACATTTCTTTAAAAGAAAGTTAAAAAAATATGCTTAAATTAAAATGTGAGATAATATATTGAGTTAATTTACTTTGAAGGATAAAATAATATTATCAGTGCCTTTCTTGGGAACAGCTTTTTAAATGAAGGGACAGATACAAGGAAATAGAAAGAACAGGAAATTATTATACAAAGGAGAGTGAAAAACATAGGTTCTACTTAAAAATAAAGACGTGTGTGAGGTTATAAGGGTGACATACCTTGCTTTATGAGTGTATTTTTGGATGGTTCTAACAAACACATCCACTTTTGCTCTATTAAATATTTTTATCATAATAGAAGAATCTGGTTATTGCTTTTTTATTATACATTTTCTCAGTATCATCTCTGATGTTAGTCATGTTTCCCTAAAGTCCTTAAGCCTGTATTTCACTTTCTCCTCCTGTGTTCCCAAAGTGGATGTCTTTAGAAGCTCACTTTTCAGGCAAGCATGCAGGACATTGAAAAGTAGGAGATCCTTTGCTCAGAGGAGCAATTCTAAACCAATGGAAACTGAAAGCTGACTGATAAATATTTTTTTTCTGTTAATTCTTGACTCTCAGATAAACTTATGAATTATTTATTTTTGGAATTTTCTAATTCAATAATTTTTACTGGAATTATACATGAATACTGAAACTGGGGAATATGAAATTGTGGACAAGAAAAAACTATGGTATATGTATATCACAAATTAATAAAAGTGTAAAAATGTTTCAAATATTGTTCCTATTTCATATGTTAGTTTATCACAACAAAGTGACAAGGTTACACCTATAGAATCTTGCTTGCAAGAGAACAACAAATAAGATGCAAATTATTACTCAACAAATATATATTTTAAAAACAACAGGTACACTTTCTTGAAATAATTTTATATTTCCATATTTAAGTAATGCTTGAGCTATAAGAAAATTAGTGTTCTGAAACTGACATTTCAGTCTTTCATGGTATGATAGTTTAATTTGACAATATAATACTCTAAATTTTTTAGTGATAAAAAAATACACTTCTTCCTTTTATTACATTTTTGGAAAGTATAAGATCCATATTGCTATATACAATTTATAAGTTTATTTTCAGTTTAAAAAGTTTTCTAATATAGATTTTTAAGTTCTATTATATAATGCTAATTAAATTATTCCAGTGACCATTTTTTCCTAGTTTTTTCTGTATTTCTAATTTAACATTTATAAGTAACCATAATGTACTAATAAATATTGGAATATATGATTTTTTTGGAAATACAGGTACTTAATGCTTTTATAATTTTAATTGGTAAGAATCCATACATTCATTTGTTATTGTTATTTTCTCTTTATAATAGAATATTTTTGCACTTTAAACATTAGTACATTTCTAGAGCAGTATTGTTATAATTAAAATCTGACAGGGGGTTTAATCCGATTTAAAGCAGCAGTATATTATTTTGCTGATAGCATGGTGGTCAGTATCCCATATGCATGGCTCTTATGTGTTCTACATCTCAGGATCTACACTTGAGGTCTCACTTGCTTTATTTGGAATTCTGAAAGATGGTAATTTATTTTAATATGAAATAGTCATCCATCATAAATGGCATATTTACCATCAGCATTATTTTTTGAACTTTATTCATAATGAATTTCATAATTCTACTAGTAAATAACTATTACCAAGGGACTTTTATGAGCTAAAGAGTTATTACTTTGGAACATTTTATATAATAATTTGAGTAATAGTGCTTATTTCACTCTGTCCTATAATATAGTTAATGATTTCCCCTGCCTCAGGAGATAACAAATGTCTCCAGGGATTATGAGTTATTTTATAGCAAGGCCTGCACTTTATTTATCTTATCATCTCACACAGACATCCACAGCTGAATAGAGAATTTTGCATATAATGGGAAATTGTTTCATAGTTTTATTTTCTTAATAACCCATGAATATGGGGCTAATCAATTATTTCATGAGTAAATAAGACAATTCCACTAATAAATATTATAATAAAAATTCTGGTTTATGCTTTTATATTTCTCTCAGGTGTTGAAAAGAAGATTTTAACATTTCATAATCTGTAATTAGTGTTTTGTTGATCTAGATAAAATGCAAAAAAAAACTATGTTTGTTGGGGAAACATAATGAAAAAAAGAAAACTCCCCCAACCCAGTAAACCTCTCCACTACTTAGTAAAGAAAAAACAAAATTTTATTATCTAATAAGCATGAAACTGGAATATGATGATGCCCATTATAGGAAATCTAGTGAGGGAGTGCAAAGAAAAGCTTTCTCTAGCCAAGCAGATAAACCATTGCATATTGTTTGCAAAATGAACTATGATTTGTCCTTAAGAATAAGGATTTGAGAGCCGTGTTTGTTATGCATAGTTCAGCCTAAATTGATTGAGTAATTGGAGTAACTTCTATGTTAGTTAAACTGACTTTACTCAGAAGAGAAACAAACTTCTTATATATTTATGACAGGAGGTAGTTTTGCCACTTGGACCAAGCAGAACAGAAACATACTCATAGATAGAGAGCATGTTTTAACATCACCAGAAAGGTGAAAGAGGTGAAGGGATTAAGAAATGCAAATTGGTTATTACAGAATAGTCATGGGTATGTAAAGTACAGCCTAGGTATTATAGTCAATAATCTACACTAATAAAAGAGAAAGTTGCAAATTGACCATAACTTCATGGCACCCACCAGCCAATCAGGAGTGAGTATGCAAATTAACCCAACAAAGAAGGCAGATTAATTTGCATAGCAGGTGTCAAGCTGCTGGGGGCGGGGTGGGATGCTTGCATCATTGCCATGGCAAAGACACAGGTGTTTCGCACCACCCCAGCAGCTCTGGGCCTCTGGTCAGTGTGGGATGGCAGAAAGGCTGCTCTGGGCCAGAGTGAAGGCAGAAAGGTGGCTCCTGCAGGAGCAAAGGCAGTGCCCGCAGCCAGGGGAATGAAGGCCCATTTTTGCATGAATCTTCGTGCATTGGGCCTTTAGTGTTCTAATAACTATGTATGGTGTCAGATGAGTGTGTGATTCATTGGTTGACCATTTCTTAAGTTTTATAATGTCTAAACCCTGGGGTGTACACCTGAAACTAATATAATAATGTATTTGAAAATAAAAAATAATAAAAATGTTTAATAAAAAAAAAACAAAAACAATACACTAAGAAATCTTGCTTCACCATCTCTTCTCTGCCATGTGAGGCTACAGCAAGAAGGAAGTCATCTGCAAACTAAGAAACTGACTCAAACCTGACAGTACATCTGCCAGAACCTTGATCTTGGAATTTCCAGCTTTCAAAACTGTGAGAAGATAATGTTGTTGTTGAAGCCCATTCATTGGTCATTTGTTATAATAAAATTAAGTGACTAAGACTATGTCTTTTCTCACATATTATTATATTATATTATGAGGTAAAAAAGGTAATATGCAAATTGACCAAACAGTGGAATAATCTGAATGCTTGGACCCCACCAGTGAATGAAATCATGCACTGGGCTTCTCTAGTATAACATAATATAATATAATTAATATAATATAATATAATATAATATAATATAATATAATATAATATAATTTCATCTTCTCTCATTGTTTAGCAGTGCACAGGGTAGGTGGCTTAGTGGATATTTGTTGATAATGGATAATATATTTGCAAATGCTAATTTGTATTGTTTCATGGTCAAATTTCTTGTGAGGTCAATTACTTGTATCTTAACTACTTTAATTTATATTAAGCTCATCTATTTAACTAACCATGACATATATACTATTGCCATATTTTATCATTTCTACTTTTTACTCATTTATTTTAATTAAAGTATTATAGTATCATTAATCACAAAGTTTCATTAAATCTGAAAACCCATACATCATAGTAATATTAATGGCTGCGAATACATGGCCATTTTACTTCATAGTTAAAGAGGAAAAATAGATTCAAAGTCATAAGCCAATAGCTATATATCAACATCATAGTGATGGGGTAAAACTCTATGCAATTCCTATTGAAATGCTTATCACACAGAGTAAAGTGAATACTAAAATTGGGGCAAAAAATAAACATTCTTTTTTGCAATCACTGAAAAAATACCATATTTAATAGGTAGTATAAGGATAAAAGATAAAATTGCCTTTTTCTAGTACTGTGAAAAGTATTGATTGAAGTCTGGAGTTTTGCTATTATCGGTAATCGTTATATAAAATAAGTGTTCTTCATGAACATAGTTTTTATAAAATCAAAATGTACTTTACCAACTTGTAATGATCAATTAAGTTACCAAAATTCTATAATTCTTAATATTTAAAATAAAGATAAAAAGCAGGACTACATTTTAGCAAATATAAAAATATTTTTTTTCTTTCTAAAACTCAAAAGTAGAGTTTGTTTTATTAATATTAAATACTTTTTGTAAATAAAACACATTATAAAAGAAGCTCAGCTATCCAGAATGGATTGTATTATTATTGCAATAAACTTTTATTATTAATTTTGCTTTTATAGTTTGAGTTTTTTAAAGCATGTTCTGAGTTTTTTAAGACATTAATAAAAATATAAAAAATTATCCTGATTCTAAGTTGATTTTAAATAAATAAGAAATAATAATGAAAATTACCAATTTTGGTCTCTTATAATAGAAGTGAATTTATGGTGAAATAAATAAGAAAAACATTTTCTTGCTCAAAATCTAATATATTCAGAGAACAATAAAACAACCAATATTTCAAGCTTCGGTCTTCTCTAACAATCATAACCATTATTGTACTTTCTGCTTCTGTGAGTTTGACTATTTTAGATTCCACATGTAAGTGAGATCATGCAGTACATTTTTGTATTGTATTGTCCTTTTTTTATATATTCTCAGTGACCAAGGTACGTCAATCCCTTTAAAGATAGTATGGGTTAAGATCTAAAATACTTGTAAAATTATATATATATAACCTTGTCAAAATAAATGCATGGTTTTTCATATATAAACATAGACTTACATAAAAGCTTATTATATCAGTATCTGTTTATATAATTAGCCATATGCATAAATGCACATACATCACTTTAAAAAGATGTTCTCCTATTAACGAAAGAGAACATTCAGCACAGTATCAATTAGGTAACATACTCTCTTCTAAATTTGAGAATAATTACTTGTGGCAAAACATGTTTATAGAATGAAGTAATTAATATTCTACCTCCATTAAAGTGTTATTTGCCAATTGGTAAAATATAATTGTTATAAATTTAATTAAAAGTCAACTGTAAATATAATATTATAAAGTTAGAAAGTTTTCAATTTATGATTTAATTTTTTATTAATTTTTTTTCATAATGACAGGGCTTTGTTCAGGTGTAACTCTCATGTGTATAACTTTTTTCAATTATTGGTGTAATATTTAAACTAATTTTAACATATAGCAATTACATTGTGAAGTAAATGTAAAATTTTCATGAACAAAAATGAGTAATCAGAAAGAAAACAAAATTAAAAATTGAACATCGAAATTAATATAGTTTTGTTCATACTGCATAGGTCATTAATAGACAAGACACCAGTTGTGGGAATATGTATTCTCTCTGCTTATATCAAGCAAATACATTTCTATGAAATTCTTATTACTCAACAGCAACAAAAAAAAAACACACAAAAATATGAGCAACAGGCTTAAGCAAATCCTACATAATAAAAGGCTAATATGCAAATCAACCAAATGATGGGACAGCCAGTCACTATGATGTGCACTAACAACCAGGGGGCAGACACTCAATGCAGGAGCACCGCTCAGCCAGAAGCTGAGCTCAAGGCTGGCCAGTGGAGCAGCAGTGAGGAGAGCCTCTCCAGTCTCTGTGGCAGCACTAAGGGTGTCCGACTGCCAGCTTAGACCTGTTCCCTGTGGAACAGGGCTCCAGGACTGTGAGAGGGTGCAGGTTGGGTTGAGAGACCCTCCTGGGTGCACAAATTTCATGCATTGGGTGGGGCCCCTCTTCTTTTGATTTTTTTTTTTTTTTTTTTTTTTTTTTTTTTACATTTGCCAACTATATTGTCTCCTATTAATGCTGTTCCCTTTGTTTCTGTTATTGTATCTTCTTCCAGGAATCTGAACCTCTTGCTTCCCTCTTACGAAGATCCTTGTGATTACACTGGTTATATCCAGATAACGTAGGATAGCCTTCCCATCTGAGAGCAGTTAATCACATCTAGCGCTAACCAGTTTGGTTCAGTGGATAGAGTGTGAGCCTGCGGACTGAAGGGTCCCAGGTTTGATTCAGGTCCAGAGCATGTACCTTTGTTGTGGGCACATAACCAGTAGGGAGTATGCAAGAGGCAGCTGATCCATGTTTCTCTCTCATTGATATTTCTCTATCCCCCTCCATTCCTCTCTGTAAAAAGTCAATGAAATATATATTTTTTAAAAATTAATCACATCTACAAAGTCCTTTATTTTATGTGAAGTAAGTAACAGTTCCACAGGTTTTTGGAATCAAGATGTAAATATCTTGAGTGGGTCATCATTCTGTCTATACCAACCTTACTGTTTTCTGGCCTTAGCTGGAAATGGGGCAAAAATAATCAAAATGATCCATATAATCAGGACACTTATAAGCACTATTAGGGAATTGGATGATCCAAATAATAATGTCATAATTTGAATTTTTTTTGCAATTGTTATTCTTTGATAAAGTTCCATTAAAATTATTGTGGTGACATTGGTTAATAAAATTATATAGGGTTCAAGTATACACTTCTATAAAAACATCATCTGTGTATCTCATTCCTGTGCTCTCAGCAAGTCTCCTTTTGTCCTATATATATTTGACCTCCTTTATCCTCATGTTATATTTTTATATGAGTTTTAGAGAGATCAATGTGTCCCAGTGTGGCAAGGAGACTTACAAGAGAAAGATTATTGGCAAAGAAGCAATTAGGAGACTTATAATGTAAAAAAAGAAATACTGCTTTATTTTACAATAGTCATAATGCTGATAGTAAAAAGTGGATAGAAGAAAGAGACATTCAGGATGCTAAATGAAAGGTCTTGGTAACTCTACTACCCTGGTATATTGGACATTCGTTTAATTTCAGAAAATTACTTATTATTACTGCTTGATTTTCTAGTATAGAGAATAAATGAGTAAAAAGTTTAAAAACACCCTGCAGTTTTCCATAAGTATGAATTTTGCAGTACCACTCTTATCTTCTCACTCCTATTCTATGATAGCTTAGAATCAACAATTATTTAACCCTGGCACTCTACAAATTATTAATAAATGGGCATATAATTTTAGCTAAGCAAAATGAATAAGCTCTAGAGAACTACTGTATCTATAATCAACAATAATATATTGCATACTTAAAATTCTGTTAATAGAATAGATCTCGAGTGGTGTTCTTATCATAGTAAAATCAAATTTAATTTAATGTAATTTAAATAGGAAAAATAATTTTCAATGAGGGGCAAACACTAAATAGGAAAATAGGCAATAAAATTATGCGATAGTAAGTAAACAGAGAAGAAAGGAAGAGTTTCCTGCATATTTTTTTCTTTTTCAGGACAGCAGGTTTAATTGGTTGTTAATAACTAAGCATTTTCAATTTCTTTATATCAGTCTTATAGTTACTGGAAAGTCAACCACTAATTTAGCAATTAGTTCACCTGTAGTTCTCATTTTTCCTTGTTGTTTTTTTTTTGGTGTATTTGTGTGTGTGTGTGTGTGTGTGTTTCCATATATATTTTAGTATAAATTTGAGGAAAAGTTGCATCAGGGACTAGATGCTATTTTAAAATAAAAATACCAACACTTTTTGTGGCAGGTAGAGCATCATATAACCTTTTCAAGATATATTTTCAGTTGTCAGAGGTTCATTAGAGAAGCAATTATTTATAACACTTTATTATGTCATAATTCTTATTGAAAGGCCAAATTTTTTTCTCTTGGGGCCTCAGGAAAGAGATCTGTCAATTTTTTCTTGACTAAGGTTAAATTTTCATACCACGCAGGCTTACAAATGAAAGCTTAATATCTCCCTTTTGGCAGCAATAAAACTAAAGATTCCAAGGTGCTTACCAGAAATCTCAATTTGTTCATCAGGTATCCAAGTCCATGAGAAGGCAAAATGCCACCTTTTGCAAATTATGTCCTTCCAATTTTTCTAAGTAGCTCATAAGTCCCCAGCCAGCTCTGTATATTGTCCACTGATGGTTATAGCCAAAGAAGACATGAGGCCTGAGCTGGGCAAAAGTGGACAGGAAGGATAAAAATAAAAGAACAACACTGGACATTCTGTTTCAACACTATTTTTTTCCACATCAATTTTGTTCCTTTTCATTCCTTTCATCATAATTTTATTAATTAAAAATGGAAAGAAAAGCATTTCCTATGAGATCATTTTAGTATACATACTTTCAATATCTACATCTATTTAAAAGGCTATACTACCAGTTATATGAAACATTCTGCTTTTACTTTCATTTAGAAAAAAAATAACTTTTATTTGGTTATAAATTTAGGAAATTGTATCTATTTCACAGCACTGCTGACCAATGTCAATTTTCTTGTTTCTATTCTCACAGAAAATAATTTACTCTTATTTATGGAATTGTTTTTTCATTGACTTTAGAGAGGGAGAGAGAGAGATTGACGTGAGATAGAAACATCAATCAGTTGCCTTCCATACAGCATGGAGCCCACAACCTGAGTATATGCCCTGACTTGGAATAAAATCAGCAAAGTTTGAATGTATGGGATGATGCTCAACTGACTGAGTCATACTGGCCAGGGCAGGAAATTCTTATCAAATTGCTGTACTGTTGTGTTAATGCCATAGTCATCTTAATTAAGAAATGTGACAAAAGTCAATAATATCTGCCAAAATAGATCATTTTGTTAACAAGGAACTTACCTAACAGGGGAGAGGAAAGGAGGTTTGCCAGCACATTTAGTTTCTCTATGTGAGCCTGGAAGATCCTTCTATATTGTTTTTCATACCAACACACTGAATGATAATTTTATCCTCAAAATATCAGTATTTTAAGATAGGTTAATTATATTGATAGCCATTAACCTATGTGTTGGTCAAAATGCTTTCTGAATGTTATTTTATCCTATGGCTAGTAATCAAAATAGTCTACATTAGAACTTAAAAATATACTTTGTACTTAGAAACCCAATGACATATTTGTTATCTTATATATAAAACCAGAGGTTCTACCTAAATCTCACAGGTTGTCTCTATTCTTATTTATATAATAGGAAAATAACTTCAGTGAACCATGTCCTTGTTTATAAAGAATAACAATATTATTAATGAGTATATCTGTATTTTAGTTTTAGTCTAGTATCAGCATTTGGCAAATCATTTCATCTTTCCTAAGAACAGTTTGCTTATCTGTAATATGAAGAGTACAGATGTTAAATAACCTCTAAGTTATTACTTAGTTTTATCTTGCAATTACATTACAAGCCTTTACACTAATTAACTATCAATTATTGAAGACAATAAGCATACACTTTCCACCTATGTCACTAAGATATAGGGATTTTCATTTATATCAGACTAGAAGCCTGAAACACAAAGATTCGTGCAAGAATGGGCCTTCCTTCTCCTGGCTGCCAGCACTGCTTTCACTCTGGCCAGAGCTGCCTTTGCATCTTCCCATGCTGTCCAGAGGCCCAGGGCAGTTGGGGCTGTGCAGAATGCCTGCATCGCAAGCGTCCCATCCCCAGCAGCTCACTGCCTGCATATGCAAATTAACCCACCATCTTTGTTTGGTTAATTTGCATACTCATTTCTGATTGGCTTGTAAGCATCATGAGGTATGGCCAATTTGCATCTTTCTCTTTTATTAGTATTGATGTTAATTAAATATCTAAAATGATGATAAGAGAAATACTTATCCTTTATGTGGTATCCATTAACTTTCGATTACTGAAAGGGATGTTCATGTATTAAATAATTAAAATCTCAACACATATAATTATTCCTTTTTCATTATTTGAGTAGCAGTAAATGAGTTCTAAGATGATTGTCTTTTTTTTTTTTTTTTAAAGGCAGCTGGTAATTATTTAAAGTTAGTCTCTATTTGAAATAAGTCTGAATATCCAGAAAATACTTTTATACATATGTTATTCTAGTTGAAAATAAATCAATTGAGTTTACCTGTAATTATATTATAATTGAAAAGAATTTTAATTTTATTTAATAAGTGATTGTTCACCACCAATTGAGAAGGATGAAAGGTAATAGTATTTTGCCTACAATGTTTAGTTATATTGCTGACTCTTCAATTGACAAGCATTGTAAATTTTAAATTGAAGTTTAAAACAAAAATAGAATGGCATTTGGGATTATCTGACACAACTTCAATGTACTTGAATTACTCTTAAAAGTTGTTTTGTGTTTTAAGGAATTAGTCATGCCTTTCTAATTAGCATTCCAATGAGGATGTTGTGTCAATTTTCATAAACTTTAAATGTTCCATGAGAACTATAAAATAGAATATATGTGACTCTGAAAATAATAAGATTGTTCATATTTAAAGCTTATGAAAATTAAGTAAAGTGAGTTGTGGGGCTGAAATCATTCTTGTCCACAAAGCCGATACCAGGGAGATGGAGTGCTCTCCTAAAGGGTCTCCTGGTACGAATCACCCTGTTAGGTTTGGGAACGATGACACTGTCTACGGGGGTCCTGAGAGGGGGCTGCCAGGGCCTGAACTTCCAGAGCTACTGGCTGGGTGCTTTGTATGGGGCTGAGCACTCACACTAATGAAGTAGAGGAATCTAAATATAAGTAGAGCATTTAAAGTTCATAAACAAGTCAATGTTTCAGTTTCATATTTTATCACTCAGCCTCTCAAATGTTTACAACTTTTCCTTGCTATCACGTTTAGAACTTGACTTTTAAAACACATCACTTATTTTGACATGACATAATTTGGCAGTGTTGTTGTAAAATTGCAACATTTATTAATTCTCTTAACTTGTGCATCAGTCCCACTTGAATGGCATAATGACAAGGGAAATGCTCTGAGGGCATGTGGATAATAACAGAGAAATACCTCTGAAAGAGACAAAATGCCTCACTTTGGCACCTGTAATTTTAAGGTAATCCACAAGATTCCCCCTTGGTGTACAGGCCTGTGTAAACCTCACCCTTTGGATGTTTTTGGGACATTTGACTACCATGGAATATTTTTACGGTTGGGTTCCAGGGGTCCTCAAACTTTTTAAAGTGGGGGCCAGATCACGGTCCCTCAGAGAGCTGGAGGGCCAGACTATATGAACTACTAATTCCTACTGTAACACCTTGGCTGCGCTCACGGCCCAAAAAACCTGGCGGGCAGGATCAGACTCCCCTGGGGGCTGCATGTGGCCCGCGGGCCATAGTTTGAAGACCCCTGGTACTAAATGACAAAGGTTAAGTGATTTTTGCAGATGTAATTTTATTTCCAAAGCAGTTGACTTTAAGTTATCAAAAGGGAAATTATCTTGGGTAAACCCAAACTGATGGCCTGAGCCCTTTGTAATAAGATCTACCTACAATTGGAAGCAGAAGTCAATAAGAATTCACAGCAATAGCGACTCCTTCCTGGTTTCCTTTGAAAAATCAAATTGCCATGTTGTGGAGAAGACCACATGGCATGAAATGGTAGGTTAAGCCTCAGTCATACAGATGCAAGAAACTAAGTTATGGCAACCAGGGAGGTTAAAGAGGTCCCTTTTAGGTCCCAAATAGGTCAATAGACCCATCAAACACCTCGATTTGAGCCTAAGGAGTCTCTGACCAGAGGACCACCTCATCTGTAGAATTACAGAATTTTATTGCATTGCTATAGTTTTCTATTATTTTTACTGTTGTCAGTCATGGGAGAAAGTGCTGGTAAAGAGGTCTAAGATTTGCTTCTTTCACACACAAATATCTCTATTAAATACCCTGGGGTGTATTGCTTCCAAATTTATGTCATAATTATTAAAGAACCTGGTTAAAATGTGAATTCAAATTGCCTTATAAATCTTCAGCCACCATATTAACTTTGGGGTCTAATTTTTAAATGTATTTATTTGAGACTAAAAGAGAACATACTTTCATTGTTGTTCCATGCTTATATAGATTTTCTTTTAAAAGTATCTTTATTGTCAAACAGACCATCTTACTTTGAAAATAATATAACTCATTTTCAAAGCATACCTCTTGGCATAGTTAGAAAAACAAATTCATAACAACTTCTATGTAGAAACATGATCATATTAGAGTTGCTCTCAACTTTCAAAACATTGTAGCTCTTAGCTCTGAAGAATATGTGAAATACCTTTTCAATTGGGAATAACCTGTTTTTCTCTTTAAATTAAGGCAATCTTTTCGAATTAAAATATCTGATAAAGAATAATAGACTAGATTCATTGTTTTAAGTATTTTGCTTAGAGTTAGGTGAAGGTATACATTAGTATTTATTTAAAATATGTTAAAATTTCTACATCTACTTGTCCCATATTTTATAAATATCAAATATTTGAAACATATACTGATTGAGCTGATATTCCCAAATAACCCAAAAGTACCCCTCTTAATACACACTCCACAACTAGTGACCAGTATTCCCCTGTGTATCTGGAAAAAGTAGATACAATAAAGATGTCCCCCCCAAAAAAATCTGGAGTCTTTCTCTTGGGAATATATGAAATGTTAACATTGCATTACAGTATCAAAGTCATTTTTATATAGCTGAACCAAATAATTTCTATGGATTTCTATGGACATGTGAATCTTTTTTTCTTCTTCTTTTTTTCTTTTTCTTATTTTTAATCCTCACCTGAGGATATTTACCCATTGATTTTTAGAGAGAGTGGAAGCAAGGGGGAGAGATAGCAAGAGAGAAATATTGATGTGAGAGAGACACAGCTATTGGTTGCCTCCTTCACGTAACCTGACCGGAGCCAGGTAGCAAGCCTGCAACCCAGGTAAGTGCCCTTAACCAGAATCTAACCAAAGACCCTGCAGTACAAGAGCTGATGTTCTAACCACTGAATAACAAGCTAGGGCATGAAAAATTAAAGTGTTCATTAAAGTGTTCATTCATGCAACAATAATATCAGATACCAATAGGGAAAATTATATTCAAAAAATTTAGGCATTGATAATAACTAAAAGCATAATTTTTCATTTATATTTTAATAAAATTTATATTTTCAAATTGATCAGACAATTAACCTCAGAGGAAAACAATGCTTTGATGTTCTTTAGAATCTAAAGGATCTGAGAATGTTGAGTGTTTTTACTTCATGCATGTTTCACAACTGGATATGAAAGAGGATGAGCTGCTTGGTTAGAAGTCAATGGGGTGCTTATATTAGAATGTGTTTTCACTTTCAGAATGAGTCAACACATGTGTCATTATATAAAAAAAAAACAAAAAAAAAACACAAAAAAAAAAAACCCACAAATATTGAGTGCAAAACTGTTGTTATTTTTCAGTGAACCGAGAATGTAAACTCCAGAAGAAATGTATTACAAAATAATAATGAAAACTTAATAACTTGAAATACAACATATTCTAGTGTCATAACTGTATTAATACATATACTAAAGTTAATTTACCAGTATTGGCTGCATAAAAGAGCTACTAATAATAAAAATGATAAGATCTGGATAAATCAGTGAAGGTAATGCATACAAATTTTAATCTGTTTTTCTATTTCTCATATTGTATTGCATATGTATCCCCCATTAGGAAACTGAAACAATAGAGTGCCAATGTGGTAGAAGAAAGTAATAACCCATTAATATAAGTGGAGGGATGTAGAACCTGTACTGGGCATCAAGAGCACGTTGGGAAGAATGCCCCATGGAGAGGCATTTATTTTATTTTATGTACTTTTATTGTTGACACTATTAAAAATGTCCTCATTGTCTCCAACTTATCCCACTGCTACCCAGCCCGCTTCCTCCTTCCCTCTGGCCATCACTACACTGTTGTCTGTGTCTATGGATTATACATATATGTTCTTTATTTTAAAAGTTAATATGTGAGTAGAAATATACAAATATATAATCCTATATAATAAAGATGGAATATGTTACTTGACCCTCATGCCATCACAAAGATGGCGGTGCCCATAGCCAATAAGAGGGGACTATGCTAAATGACTGCCCTGCCCTCAAAGATGGTGGTGCCCATAGACAATAAGGAGGGAATATGCTAATTGACTGCCACACAGTCAAAGATGGTGGTGCCCACAGACACATGATGGCCGGCAGGAAAGGGCAGTTGGAGGGGGGGGAAAGGCTGGCAGGGGAGGCCAGTTAGGGGTGACTAAGCTGGCAGGGGAGAGCCATGTGGGGTAACCACGTTGGCAGAAAAGGGCAGTTAGGGGCAATTGGGCTGGCAGGGGAGGGCAGTTGGGAGCAACCAAGCTGGCAGGGGAGCAGTTAGGTGTCAACTAGGCTGGCAGGGAATGGTTAGGGGGTGATCAGGATGGCAGGCAGAAGCAGTTAGGGGCAATCAAGTAGGCAGGCAGGTGAGCGTTTGGGAGCCAGTAGTCCCGATTGTGAGAGGGATATCCAACTGCCTGTTTAGGCCCATCCCACAGGAGAGGTCCCAGGCTGGAAAGGGTGCGGGTTGGGCTGCAGGACACCCTCCCGCCCCCCCAATGCATGGATTTTGTGCACCTGGCCTTTAGTATGTAGAGACTGGATATGTTTTTGTTAGTAGTTGATTTATGGGATAATATTGGATTATTCATGAAATTCTAAATGGGGTGAGGGTGAATAAGGTGACATTTTCACAATACTTTAAGGTAACTTTAGTTGATTTTATGAGCATATTCTCTGATACCTTCAGTTTTTAAAATCTTAAAAAACTTTTTTAATCTTTGTATGAGCTTTAGAACATAATGCCCATTCACATGTGAGTTTATAATTTACAAAATGCACATAAATATTTCTGTTTTTAGTATTTGATATTTCTTTCACATATTTTCTGACTATAAAATATTTAGAATGTGACACTTGCTTTTAAGATTTGGGATCTGGTACTGGCTGAAATTTCCTAATAAATATAAATTTCCCCCCAAATTTAGGGATTTGATATTTAATTCAATAAGATCTAAATGTCAAAAATGATGTAAACTTTTATGGCTATAGCTACTATTAAATTTAGAACAAAAAGCAAGTTTACCTATCCTGGCCAGTGTTGCTCAGTGGTTGAGCATCAACCTATGTATTAGGAGGTCGCAGTTCAATTCCTGGTCAGGGCACATGCCTGGGTTGCAGGCTCCATTCCAAACACAGCAGCTGATCAGTGATCCTCTCTCATCATTGATGTTTCTACCTTCCTCTCAGAAATCAATAAGTTTGCCCAATATAATAAATAAGTATGTATATATACTATCTCAGAATTTAATACACCAATTGATTAATGGAAATCTTACAATTCAGTGACATGTGCAAGGAGATTCTATCTTCTAATAAAATATTACAATCTTATACATAAAAAAAGGCCAACAACAGGCAAAAAAAAAAAAAATGATATGCTTGTCTCTCTGTATGTTAATGTTTGCCAATTATACTACAATTATACTATATGGTAATATTATAGCATGAGATAACATCATAGCATAGCATAAATAGCTCCAAAGCAAAAGTTCAATACACTGCACTTTGTATTTATAAACTATTATTAATTCATCTTTCCAATATAGCTTGTATCATCAATAAAAATCTCAATTAGGAAATATTTCATTCACAATTGTATATTTTCACATTGAGATGCTCAAAAATAATAATTTTATACTTTACTTTTGATCTTTATTTTACTTATTGCCCCTTTTTACTAAAGCCTACTATTAGATAAAGTTCAAGCACTGGTAAATTATTCCTGAGCATGTAGATAAATAGATAGATACTTCTGGAAAAAAGTAGAAACATTTTAATAGTTTATGTTCACTTCAAAATAAAATATTAAAAAATAAGACTAAAGCCCTAATTGGGTAGCTCAGTTGGTAGAAGTGTCATCCCAATACACCAAATTCACAGTTCTTCCCAGACAGTGCACATCCAAGAATCAACCAATGAGCATAGAAATGGTGGAACAACAAATCAAAGTTTCTCTCTCTTTCCTTTTCTACTTCTCTATAATCAATAAGTTAAAAAAAAAATAACAGTAAATATAAATAAGACCAAAGGATCATGTGATACTTAGGTTTCTCTTATATTATGAGCCCTATTTATAATATAAGAGAAATTAACACACATATAAATACAATTATATCCTGCAGAGGGAGGCCAGACTGCTTTTAGGCTCACTCCCCTGAGGGCTCCCAGACTGTGAGAAGTGGAAGGCTAGGCTGAGGGACCCCCCAACACAGTGAACAAATTTCATGCACCAGACCTTTAGTTATTTAATAAAAATGAATAGTTATCTGATTCCAACCTATATTTCCTACGTTGTTATGACACTGAGTTAATCACTAGAAGTAAATCCAAGATGAAATAAAATATCTAATCTGAAAAAGCTTTACAGTTTATTTATCAGATCAATTAGAAAAATATAATAGCATAATTTTTAAAAATATACTTTTAGTGATTTCAGAGAAGAAGAAGGGAGAGGGAGAGAAATATCAATGATGAGAATCATTGATTGGTTGTTCTAATGGAGATCAAGCCCACACCTGGGCAAATGCCCTGCCCAGGAATCCAACCGTGACCCCCTGGTTCATAGGTTGGTGCTCAACCACTGAATTCTACTGCCAGACACAATAACGTAAGATTTTATCTTATGCTCTACTCAGAACTTACATTACCCTTGAAAAATTGGCTTCTCTTCAGTTAATAAACAATGATATTAAAAATGTATATCTATTAATTTTTCCTCCTGTTTACCTAAGTACAAATGCAGAATACAAGAATGTTCTGATTAACACATATAGGGAAGACAGAGATTTAAAATTTTTAACACTGATTACAAATATAATGTGCATTTTAAAATTGTATCCTAAACTATTTTCCTAAAACATTTGACAAATGTAAAACATTTATTCAGCTAATCTGTCATTAATGATAATGGGTTATTATAAAAGGCTTTTGGCAAAATATCACAAAATTTAAGTACACTGGCATTTAAACTTTCAGGAAAAGTCCAAATCAATTTGATACAATTATTTTGTACTGACATTTCTAATAGTTAGTGGTTAATTTGAAGCTCATGACATATTTGATCAAACTAAAATTGCACATGAATAGCCCTTTCAAATTGTGATAACTCATTAAAACCTGTACTTGTGCAGAAAAAAAAAAATATTGTCCTAAGAGGGTGTAGATGGGGTAAAGTGTACTTTCTATAAAAGAAGCAAGTGAATTTTAATCAGAATAAATGTAAAAGTTACTCATCAAATATTTTCTATCATTTTTCTATACAGAAACTGCTGAGGTAATTAAAAAAATGAAGATTCAGTTAATTAAATCAAAGCCCTAACATATTTCGGGACTGTTAACAAGGATGAAGAAAAAATAACATGAAATGACCTGTTTTATTAGTAAAAGGGGCTTTGTAGTAAAATGTGTACAGGTACCTGTTCTAAAGGTAAATTGTTCTAAAGGTCCAATATTCAGATCACAAGATTTTAAAAATCTCTATTTTAAATTTAATAAGGTATTCTAGAGTTATATCTAATTACTTGAATTCTCATTATTCTTCATACAATTTAAGGGTTTCTGCCTATTCAAAAATGAGGAAAACATTAAATATAAAACTACAACTGACTATTTCATTTGCAAAATTATGGATATATGTCAGTTAGGTTTTATATTTGTGTGCATTTATTTCTCAATAATTTAGCAATTAAAACTTCAGTTTAATAACTGCTCAATATTATGTGTCCTTTATCTTAACTCTTGTTCAATTTTTTATTTTATTACTAATTTTGTTTTATTACAAAACATTATATGTATATATTCATTATAAAATATTAGTAAATGTAAATGAGAAAAAATAAAAAATGGCAGTTTTAGGATAAAATTAAATAATTTAAATAATTCCAATATCTAAACATAAGCACCATTAATATTTTGGTATATAATCTTAATATATTAATTATGTACATACATATATTTTTAAATATAAATGTAAATATCAGTTGACACAGATAATGTATTATAATGTATAAATAGATGTATAAAATTTTTATTATAAACTATTATATTTTATTAAATACTTTAAGGCATACTTTTTTTTTCAGTGATAGATGATACAAATCCTAGTCAATACATTTTTTTTAATCATAAAGAAGTGTGTCCTTGTATTGGCTCTGCCCTTAACTGTGTAAAGTAGGATATATTTACTAGCTGTGTATGATAAAATAGGATATGTTTATATCCTGTGAAATGGGAATAATAATAATAATAATAGCATTTTCTCATATGAATGTTTAAAAATCAACCACAACTTACCCTTTGATAGCTTGTAACATAAAGATTAAATTGTAAAGTGAACTACCCTGGCTGGTTTAGCTCAGTGGATAGAGAGCATTGGGATGCAGACTGAAGGGTCTTGGGTTCCATTCTAGTCAAGGGCACTTTCCTGGGTTGCGGGCACAATCCACACTAGGGGACATGCAGGGAGCAGCCAATCAATAATTCTCTCTCATCACTGATGTTTCTATCTCTCTCTCTCCCTCTTCCTTCCTCTCTGAAATAAATAAAAATATAAATTTAAAAATATAAAATTAAGATATATATTTTAAAAAATTTTAAAGTTAACTACCACTATCACAATTTTTTTAATGATAGAAAATGAGCAAGAAGAAAACATGTATTATTGGTATTAAAAATCTATTGGTAATAAACATTAAATAGAGGGTAATAGAATTATAGCTATTGCAACTCTCATCTTATTTCATTACCCACCAGGATCACTTTATTCTGAATTAATATCTCAGCAACTCTGTCACCTAGAAATGATGATTTGCCTGTTGATCTAAGCATTCGTGTCTGAAGGCTCAGAGTTCTTACTAATCTTGCCAAAATTGTGTTGTATTTGTCTTCCATTCACTTTTACCACTAAACACATTAAGAATAAACCTCCCCACATATAGTGTAAATTTAGTTTCTTAATATGTGCCTTCCTACTATTTAGCATCAACCCAACTTAACTATTGATAATATAATTACCTTGTAAAACCTTTTATTAATGGAAGAGTTTTCAAATTTAGGCAGTAGAAGTCATCACTTCTAGTTTAATAGAAACATAGGTGTCTGCTTTGAAGAAAGCATTATTTTTTTTAGAATTAAGTCTTCCATAGTGCAAGCTTTTAGTAATTGGAAACCATATATATATATATATATATATATATATATATATATATATATAACAGATTATATATAATCTGTTATTTTTTTCTTAAAAATAATAGAGGAGCCACTTCCTATTTAATCTTGGTTTCCTTGATTCATGTGTGCTGGCTAATGGAGAAATTGCACCATAGATCAGTTGAATTAGAATATATTTCACATCTTGCTAAATAGCTCAAAAAATTCCCCTAGCCGGGGCTCCAACTGAATCTTCATTAGTCCATTTCACCAATCAATCTGGCCAATTCCTTCCTGATGGCAATATATACAGAAGAACCATTGAATCTCGTGGTTGTAAGTTTTTCTTCCCACATTTTGTTGTAAAATTTGTTATGTGGGCACAAATGTAATGTTGTTTGGGATATATGGAAGGTAAATATGGCAGTAATTCCATAGATGGTTGTGCAGGCAGAAGAGTTCCTAGCAGAAAAGCAAAACCACATGAAAATTGTCTACACTTTCCAGTAAGGACATAGCATTAACTATGCATCTCTAATGTAATCACTCTGCTTCTAGGTGGCTGGTTAGTCCCTCTGGGAATGGTTTCCCATTGGGTTCTTCCCGCTGATCTCTGCTGCTGATACCTAGCATGGTTACCAATGGTATGCCTTTTGATGAGGTGAAGCCCATATGTTTGACTTCATCTTTCTGGAGCTCATTGAGCTGTCGTTAGGATTGCTGAGAAAAGGCAGACAGACACTGTGAACCAAAAAGGTTATCTTGTCCATCTGGCTATTAAAAATCTTTTCTGCTACTCAGGTGAGCATTCTCAAGAAACCCACATAGGTGCATACTCACTGGGCCATTCGTGGAAGTATATTCACATACTTTTTGTCCACTCATTCTTATTAGTAATCTTTCCATCTGTTCTTTCCAACTGCTTCATCATGAAGCCAAACCACTAGCAACTGGTTATGAATAAATTATCCTAGCTATCTCCCTTTCTAGGCAAATTTGACAGGCAGATTCCCTGCTAAAATTTATGTTTATGAGGGTAATGTAGTTCCTTGCTGTTTGTAGGGCCATCATAATGTGAGAATCAGTGCTGCCACAGTGAAGTTTTTGTGTGTGTCAGATAGTGGAAAGAATCAATTATAAATCAAAATAGCCTTTTTTTTTTTTCTCCTGTCAGTTTTTCATAGGAAAACTCTTCATGTGTTCACACATGCTTATAAATGTGCATACATAAGCAATGTGTTTTTTTCCCCTGAGGTTTTAGATTTGAGGATTTTGGTCTAGGGTAAAACAGATTAGGTTGTTCTTTAAAACATAAAAACTGCCCCAAACTTTACATGTGGTCATAAGTAGTGGGCAGACAGATAGAGACAAATTCCTCTTTCAGAGGCTTAGGGAAAAAGGTAATGTATATTTGATGTTGGAAACATATGTCTTGCTCTCCTTCTTTACCTCATTATATATATAAAAAAAAAAAACTTTCTTCTATTTAATCCCATTTATATTTGTCAGAGTAAAACCTGTAGAATTAAAGAAGTCCAATTTAGCAGTTTCAATGACCTCACAATTGACAGTAATAGATTGTGGAATGTAAAATTTCTATTAAAATAATATTGTGGTAAGTTATTTCTTTCCAAGTGAAGATGAGTTAGTTAATTTAAAAACTATTGTTATCTATATATATAAAAGCCTAAGCAACCAGCCAACCAGCCAACCAGCTGACCAACCAGTAGCTATATCTGACGCACACTGACCACCAGGGGGCAGATACTCAAAGCAGTAGCAGAAACCACAGGCATGGAAACATAGAACAGACTGATGAAGCTCAGAGGGAAGAGAGAGTGGGTAGGATGGGAAGAGATTAACCAAAGATCTAATATGCATACTAGAGTCCCTAGGCCTGGCATGCAGGGATTGGGCCAAAACAGGCACTCAGACATCTCCCAAGGGTCCCAGATTATGAGAGAGCACAGGCCAGGCCAAGGGATCCCATTGGTGCATGAACCCATGCACCGGGCCTCTAGGATATAGATAAATTTTTCTGAGCAAATTAAGACGCTCTTATGTTTTAATTTATAAAAAAAACCCCTTTCTTTTGTAAAAAAAAAAAAAAAAAATAGGTAATGCTGGTAGAAAAAAAGGGATAGGAGGGTTAGAGGGAGAAAAGGAACATTTTAAAGTTCGAATTAACTTTGCCTAATTTTAAGCCTACTCAATATTGGGAAAGTCTGACATATATATATATATATATATATATATATATATATATATATATATATATATATATATATATATATATTGCCTTCTATAATGAGGTTATATGTGAAAAAAAAAAAAAAAAAAAAAAAAAAAAACTTGATTTTTTAAGTGACCATGGCTATGAGCCTACAAAGTTATCCCTGTCTCGATTCACAACCTTGTGGGGCTTCAGATTAGAAAGGTGATTTGTTAAAATTAATGTGGGTGAGGTTAGAATTAGTGTTTGCCTGAGTGTTAGGATTAGGGTTAGTTTGGGGTTTGAAAGTAGAATTAAGGTTAAGATTAGGGTCAGGTTTAGGGTTAGGATAATATTAGGTATAGGTTTAGATTTAGGGTAAGATTTTGTATTTTGAATTTGGGTTGAATTCAGGATTAGGGTTTTAGAATTAAGGATATGGCTAGCATTTAAATTAGGGTTGTGTTTAGGGTTTAAAGGTAGTTTAGGATTTGGGTAAAAAAATATTAGGATTACATTAGGAGAGAGTTATGCTTAAGGCTACAGTAAAAAAAAAAAAAGGTGAGTGATATATTTTTTTTTGTGTGGCTATGGCAGAACTTTCTTTAGTAGAATAGGATTAGCATAAACAGTCTTCTCAGAGGTCTTAAGAAGCTTAAATAATGTTAGAGATTTTACTGCGGGGATGCAAAATCTATTTCATTTTGTTGTTCCTGAAAAAATAAAGTTGATTTTAATGGGCAAAAGTGAGAGGCACTAAAAGACAATGGGTGAGGCCTCCGGAACCAGGCTGCCTAGGCTGTTCATCTTGGATCTTCCACTGATGAGCAGGGTGATATTGCACCAGTTTTGCTTCATCTACAAAATGAGGATAATGATATACATACTCCAAAGGTTGTTTTATGCCCTAGCCGGTTTTGCTCAGTGGATATTGTCAGCCTGAAGACTGAAGGATCCTGGTTCAATTCCCTCCAAGGGAGGCACAGACAATCAATGATTCTCTAACATCATTGATGTTTCTATCTCTCTCCCTTCCCTTCCTCTCTGAAATCAATATATATTAAGATGTTTTAAGAAGTAAAGGATTTAATATATATATTCAAAAATTAAAATTTCCTGGTATATATCAAAATAATAAAAATTAAATCATAATATTATTCTGAAAAATTTTGCCAGATTGAATGTAATTGTTAATATATATAAAGTCTTAGTTTAAAAAAATCAATGTATTAATTATGCCATTTTTGTCCACTGTCATGTCAGTCAAAATAAATTATATATCACTCAAACTGAGATATAAAGAAACACATATCCCTTTTTTAGAATTGCACTTATATGCAAAAATCTGTGCCCTTAGTGATTTTTGTGCAGCAGTTCAAAACAAATAGGATTTAAACTAGAAAAATGACATTTCACAAAATTACAAAATGTGCCTTTAAACAGCATAATGGCTTTAATGCATTTTAATTAGCTATCTGGCAAATCAACAGATGTACATGACCAAGCTTGCATAATTTATCTACTAACAATAGTGTTGGTATTTTTTTAAGAGCTTGTAACAGTGCCTGCATTAAAGCTCTTAATAGACCATTGATTTCTAGCCTAGCAATTTGCAAGAGTTTGTAAAACAGTACCATTTTGAAAATGTCAATAAGATATATGTTTTCCTTTTCCTAAATTAATGCAGTTGTATAGTATGGTTGGTACAAGTACTTTCTCACCACTGATGCTAGGGTATGTCAACAATATATAACAACTTGGAGTTTTCATAGACAAGAGTCATAATACATACCGAAGTCTAAATGTCCCAGTTTATTTGACCTTATCTCAAGGAAGTACTTCTATTCATGAGTTTTGGGTAGTATATTGGTTTAAGGGTCACACTTTGGAGGCAGATAACACGCAATCAATTCCTGGCTGTGTGATTTGTATACCTTAAGTTCATTCCAAGGCTCTGTTTTTCCCCTGAAATGTTAGGTAAATAAAAATATTTTTGTTTGATTGTTGTAATAAAAAAGTGTACAAACATGTGGGAGTTCTTTATTTATTTTGTTTTGTTTTTTGTTGATCTTAACCTGAGAATATTTTTCCATTGATTTTTTAGAGTGAGTACAAGAGAGGGGAGAGAGAGAATGAGAGAAAGAAACATCAGTTGGTTGCCTCCCAGACTTGCCCCAACCCTGGCTCGGTATGGACCCTGCAACCCAGGAACATGCACTTTACAGGGAGTCAAGCCTGAGACCCTTCAGTGCACAAGCTTGATGCTCTAAACAACAAGCCACACTGGCCAGGGCATGTGTGCATTCTTTAGTTAATAATTTATTTGCTTTCAAATTTCAGTGAATTGTGAAATCAGGCATTTTAATCTTAATTTTTTCAAATATAAGAAAAAGAGCATTCAAGAAGTAAGTTAATTAGTTTCTGGGGAAACATATGAATAGATAGATATATACCAGTATATAGATATAGATGATATAGATATAGATATAGATATAGATATAGATATAGATATAGATATAGATATAGATATAGATATAGATATAGATATAGATAAAGATTAGATATAGATTAGATATAGACATAGAGATAGAGGTAGATAAAGATAGAGATAGAGATATAGAGATATAGAGATACAGATAAGTATTTCTTTTCTTCTTAAGGTGTTCTAAAGTATCAAAGTGATGAATAAACCCTTATGGGATATAAATGATCTAATGAGCACAATTCATAGGGCCTGTTTCATGCAAAGGCTTCTGGCCTTTTGCCTCCAGCAGGCCTTTGATCAAGGAGGGAGTTAACCCATGGACAAATACTTGACCAATGGGAGAGAGAAGCCATTCTCTAACTTTTTCCCTCTCTCTTTATTTGGAAAGTACATAATGTAATTGAAGATTAAAAATTTAGAAAAAAGGAAAGAAAGAAGCCTCAAATAAGACCTGGTGACTGGTGATATCACAGTTATAAATGTGTTGTTTTGAAAGACAACATCAATGTTTCAAATTCCATTCTCTGAGAAGGAATACACTTACATAGAAGCAGTTCTCTGAGATACAATCAATACATAGAGCTAAAATTAATTTCTGTTGGAATATCTTTCCCAATTGAAATTACGTTTTAGGACATTTAGTGAGGACAATGATTAATTTGACTGTCATTCTGTTGAGTATAAAAGTAAGTTCTTCATTGACCTTCCTGTCCTTAGATACTACTAAATCTATTGCATTCATCTTGGGTAAAACTTAATATTGTGTTATAGAAAAATAAATTAACCTGGAATGACTTCTAAAAAGACTAGGCATTAATTTGCTCTCTAAGAGCATTAGTTGTGGGCAACTACTGTGTTTCCTAGTAAGCTTTAACACAAATTTGAAAATGAGACAAATTGGAGTCCTGACATTGAACTAATCACTTTCTGAGGTCCTAAATGATACATTTATGCACCTGAAAGGCTAAGCTAAAAAAAAATTGAATCCCCCCTGGAAAATTATTCAGATTAATAATAAGCAGAATTTTTTGTTGTTGTTGTTGGGAGGGGGATGATTTTAATCCACTTGGAATTTTAATTTATAAGATCAAAATACTTTAGTTTTGTTTGGAATTCCTCCAGTCTTTTGAATTTGACTCTCTGAGTGATTTAATTGAAGAACTTTAATTTTCCTTAAGAACTTTGAATGCAGTGTTTTAAGCAAATATTGGGCTGCTCTATGTTGCTGACATTTTTTACATGTGAATATTGGGGTATCTTTTATTTTATTATACATAGAACATTTGATTGGCTATGTTGGACAATGAAAATAAATACCTTCTGGGAAGCTAAATAAAATAGGAACTGAACTTTCAAATTTAAGTTCAACCTGTTCTTATGGCATATAGGCGTCTTTATTTGTTTGATCCATTGCAGCAAACATTCTACTACTCAGAAAGAGTCCTACGAATAGTTACAAAGGAAGTTTCTAAAGTGTGAACATACCCTTGAAGGTGGCAGATTGGTAACTGTTATTCCCTACATAAGGATCACAGACATACAAGGTTTAACCGAAGAATTGAAAGGACAGAACCTTGTTGTTTTTTACAAAGGAAATTCCTTACGACAATCCCATGAAGGAAATTGGTCTTAAGAAATTATGCGATCTTGTTATACCATCTCTAAAAGGCTCTTGTCTCTGCATTTATTGCTAGATATTCCAGTCCACAGCACAGGCAATCAGAAAGGGAAGACTAATATAAAATAAAGTAGATAAAAGACAAGACATACACCACATGCATGGGTTAGAACCCCAGTATGAATGAAGGAAACTTGCACCAATTTTTATTTTTTTGTTTCAGACTTTGGTGACTACTGTATTCTGCAAATCAGAGTCCTTTGTCACAAACTAAAAATTCACTTTTTAAAAATTTTACTTTGCCGAAACCGGTTTGGTTCAGTGGATAGAGCATCAGCCTGTGGACTGAAGGGTTCCAGGTTTGATTCCAGTCAAGGGCATGTACCTTCGTTGTGGGCACATCCCCAGGAGGGGGTGTGCAAGAGGCAGCTGATCAATGATTCTCTCTCATTGATGTTTCTAACTCTCTATCCCTCTCTCTTCCTCTGTAAAAAAAAAAAAAAAAATCAATAAAATATATTTTAAAAAATTTTTACTTATTTATTTATGTATTTATTTATTTTTTAAATCGGGTTATTGTTTTTTTTTTTTCTACCTTCTTCCCCTAGATACTCATTTAGCTTCATGAATATCTAAAGGAAGGCAGAGGAAGGACAGACTCAGTCACTGATTTCAGCCAAAGAGATGATTGGGTCAGCAACAATTTGCCTAAGTCATAAAATGGCTGTTGCTTCCCTTTTTATTCCAAATGACCCACAAATCTCTCTTGCATCCCACCCTTACCAGAAATATAATAGAGAATTCTGGGAAGCATAGTTGAACCTAGCAAGTTCACACATTACAAAGCCATCCCACCACTTTTTCCCCTTTGGAAGAGGAGCGGCCTCTTGGAAGCACTAGGCTGGAACAGAAAACCTGCTCTGCTGACTCACTCTATTCTTTAATGGGCTGCTCCTTGGTCCAGACTAGAGGGCAGATGGTTAGCAAGCATGTTTGACTCTCACACGTAAGTCAAATTCTCCAATATCCTTTAGATCGGTTATAAAGCTTTCATTTTTGCTTCTATATTGTAATTTTAATTTTATTTTTTACATGTTATTGGGGTGACATTAGTCAACATGAATATATAGATTTCACTTAGAAATTGGGAGGGGAAGAAAGATGCTATTCATTGGCTCTTTGATGTTATAATGGAGATATGAACAAATTGTTTCCAAAGTATATGAGATGCACCAAACTACACTTAAATTTTATTTAAAATAGTATTTTCCAAAGATGCTACTTGTCTTTTTTTTTCAATTTTACATTAGTAATTTTCTTTGACCAGATTGATCCTCACATTTCATGTTTCTAGCTATAATACCCGGAGGAATTATTTAACTAAACTCCTTGACATAATCCCAAAAATACAGAATATATTTTTGAAAATTCTAAACCCTTAATATGAAATAATGAGAAGTATTCAAATTATATTGTGTTTATTTAATTTATTTATTTTAATAACTCTTTATATTTTTATAATAATTTTTATTTAAATTAAAAAAATTAAAGTATTACATATAGTATTACATATGTCTCCTTTTCCCCCATTGACCTCTCCCCAGTAACCCCATCCCCCAGGACATGCCCTCACTGCCCCATCTCCAGTGTCTATGTTCATTGATTGTGCTTTTATGCAAACATACAAATCCTTTGGTTGATCTCTTACCCCGTCCACCTCCACCCTCCCCTGCCTCCCCGCTGAAGTTGGACAGTCTTATTGATGTTTCTCTGTCTCTGGCTCTATTTTTGTTTATGTTGTTCATTAAACTCCACAAATGAGTTTATCTTTATCCAGCTGGCTAATTTTGCTTAGCATAATGTTCTCTAGGTCCATCCATGCTGTTGCAAATGGTAAGAGTTATTTTTTTTTTATAGCAGTGTAATATTCCATTGTGTAGAGGTACCACTGCTTTTTAATCCACTCATCAGCTGATGGGCACATAGGCTGTTTCCAAATCTTAGCTATTGTAAATTGTGCTGATATGAACAGAGGGGTGCATATATCCTTTCTGATCGGTGTTTCTGGTTTCTTGGGATATATTCCTAGAAGTGGGATTACTGGGTCAAATGGGAGTTCCATTTTTAATTTTTTGATGAAATTCCATACTGTTCTCCACAGTGGCTGCACCAATCTGCATTCCCACCAGCAATGTATTAGGGTTCCTTTTTCTCTGCATCCTTGCCAGTATGTGTCATTTGTTGATTTGTTGGTAATAGCAATTCTGACAGGTGTGAGATGTTACCTCATTGTCATTTTGATGTGCATCTCTCAGATAATTAGTGACTTTGAGCATGTTTTCATATGTCTGGTGACCTTCCTTCTGTCTTCTTTTGAAAAGTATCTATTTAGGTCCTTTGCCCATTTTTTCATTCAATTGTTTATTTTCCTTTTGTTAAGATGTATGAGTTCCCTATAAATTTTGGGGATTAGGCCCTTATTGAAAATAACATTGGGAATATGTTCTCCATGCAGTGGGCTTTCTTGTTGTTTTGTTGATGGTTTCTTTTGCTGTGCAGAAGCTTTTTGTTTTGATGTAGTTCCATTTGTTTATTTTCTCCTTAGTTTCCATTGCCTAGGAGCTATATTGGTAAAGATATTGCTAAGACATATGTCTAATATTTTGCTACCTATGGATTCTTATAAGATTTTTATGGTTATCCTCTATCCATTTTGAGTTTATTTTTGTGTATGGTGTAAGTTGGTGGTCTAGTGTCTATATTGTGTTTTATATGTATATGAAAATTATAGTGTGTTTCACATCAACATGTATTTCATTACTATGATTCATACTTCCCATAATATCCACTGTTTTAGGATGAGATTGTGCTATTACAATTTTTGAAAATAACAGTGTCATATTATTGATATTAACGCATCAAACACCAAGATCCTGGTATACTGAGTAATAACTTTAAGAAAACTTGTATAAAGGTTTATTGTGCTCCTGATTCAAATTCCCTAGGCCATGGAAGAAGTACTTATCAGCGGGTAAGAAAATGGAGTGCCACTCAGAAGGGGTTTACACCTTGCTTTTCTAAACATGAATCGAAGAAGTCTGATGAGCTCCAGACATTGGGTTTCTAACAAGTGAGGACTATGTGTGTGCCCTACTTCACATCCAGAGTTCTGGGACAAAACATAATATGAGGACACTCATGTGATTGTGAACTTAATCATAGGGAGAGCAGAGTACAATAACTAGCCAAAGAAGCCAATAGTAGCTGTCGAATGGCTTAAAGGAATATTTATTTATTTAAGTGAATTAACTAATATGATCACATCATTAACTTTAATGAGGATTATTACTTTTTGCACTTCTATAGTAATCAAGTAGAACGTTTTACTATTATATCATCAAGGCATGCTTAGGAAAGAGGAAATACAAGTTAAAATGTGTGATATGCCAAAGAGTAAAAGCCTAACAACACTTGAAAACACTGGTAAAGGAGCATTTTAAAGGCGTTAGATTTAGGTGAGGTCATTACAAATCATGGAGCAGGGTCACCATGAGAGAAACTGTTAGTGCGAACATATCACTAGACATAGGGCAGTCCATCTCCCTGTAAAGTCTATTGTGGTGTAGGATAATGGGGCAGCATTGGTGAAAGGCTAGGTCTGGAAAAATGCACTGAAATTGGAATATAGGCTGGCATAGAACATATGGCAGACCCCGACATTTCTACATGCCTGCGTTTGAAACAGAAATGCCAAGACGGACCCGCGCTTGTCTAGAATGCCCCACGGATCACATGCAACCATTCTGCCTTCAACTGACCCGATATGACTATATATGATCCTACCTAATAGATACATACAACTGGGAATAAATAAATGATATGGGCATTTTCAGTGCAAGTCAGAGAACACGCTGTTACAGTAATAGCAATAAGGATAAATACAATATTGAATAAGTATTAAAGTGTGCAGTTGAAGTGTGATATCTGAAAGTATGTAATGGAATGTAAACAAACTGATAAGCACCCTTGAGTGTCCTGTATGTTGAAATGGGTAAAGTGATCTGTACCCCATATGTAAGACTGTATAGTAAGGCTCCTGGGACCCGCTGATAAGACACACTGAAGACACATCTGAGAACTGAAGACACATAAAAAGAGCAAGCTCCACAGAAGATCAGAGATGCTCTTTCTGCTCCTCCACAGAAGGTCGCTCTCCACTTCCCCTGCCTGCACCCGTCAAAGCTCTGCCCAAACAGCAAGCCCTGAGCCAAGGACCGTGAGCCATCATGAGAGGCCTCAACTGAAACTGACCTGCAGCTGCAAAGTCCTCCATGAACCGTGTGTGTGTGTGTGTGTGTGTGTGTGTGTGTGTGTGTGTGTCTGTGTGTCTGTGTGTCTGTCTGTCTGTCTGTCTGTCTGTCAGTGTAGATCCCCAGGTGGCCTGCCTCGGATTCTGGAACCCACCAGGACTTTGGTAAATAAACAGTGAGTGATTTGTGCATTGGATGTTTGTTTCCTGTGTAATTTATGCTCAGTGGATTATTAATTAAGTACCTTGGGTCGTACGTGTCAGATTTCTGGCTGAGGCACCCTAGGTCACCTGTGCATACGTCCCTTATGGAATTATTGGGACACACGCCAAAAATGTTTATTTGACTAGATGATACACATAAAAGCCATTTTCTTATTACGGGAATCCAGAAGCTACTTTAATTATAATTTTGCCAGAAATAATAATATTTAGATTTTCTTTTAATTTTGCGAATTTCACAGTAAACTTTTAATATATACTTATCATTACTATTATTATTATCTTATGTACAACTTGTTTATCTTGCTTGCAAGTGAAACAGACACTAATTTAAAAGAAATGATCATGGAATACAGGCAGCAGAAAATAAAAAATAAAAATAAGATACTTGAAATTGGTTTTTGTACTAAGATGTAACAAAAGCCAGTAAAATATCCATTCATACTCTGGAGTAAAAAATAAATAAAAACATACATACAAACATGCATAAAATAAAATAAGACAAGCACACGGTTCTTAGAGAGAGAAAAATAAAACTAAGCAACATCCTCTAATTATCTGAGATCTTGTACTTCCTGAGATTAATGCTCTGGTGAATATATCTGCCACCATGTACCAATTAATAAGGTAGTTGATTTGATTTTAAACAACTGGAATTTTGAATTACATCTGCACACGCCTTGGGACCCAAAACACCCCTTTCGTCATGACACAAACAGTAAACTGGCAGAGAAATGCCAGAATCTTAAAAAAAAAAAAATATATATATATATATATATATATATATATATATATATATATATATATATATAGTTGCATAGCTTTCTTTTCAAGTTGGAAAATATAGGAGAGAAGACTTCTTTTCATAGAGTCTGATATTAGCAGAAACAGAAAGAGGCTGTGACAATTGAGTCCACTTGCTTTATTTGACTAATGCAAATGTGGGTGAAGTTTGCATAAGGGGAATAAACATGCTAATCAGAATTCAGCAAGTGATATACATTCTGTGAACTTTGAATATGGTAACTAATCATGGAGCTCATAGGATATAAATCTGCAGGCACCCTATTCACAGAGCTATCACAAAACTTGGATAAACTGAAAAAACTACAATGTTTTCATGCCTTAGGGGGAAAAAAAAAAAGAATTTAACTACCACCATAAACAGCTGTGACTGCCTGGCCAGCATGGCTCAGTGATTGAGCATCAACCTATGAACCAGGAGGTCATGGTTCGATTCCCCTTCAGGGTACACGCCCTGGTTGCAAACTTGATCCCCAGCATAGGGCATGCAGGAGGCAGCGCATCAATAATTATCTCTCATCATTGATGTTTTTATCTCTCTCTCCTTCTCCCTTCCTCTCTGAAAAATAAAAATTAAAAAAAAAGATGACATGACTCCACCCTGAGAAATTACAAGAAATCAACAAGTTCAGAAATCTGCATTGTACTAAGTATACGAGGAGAATGTATTGGAGATTGACTGACTTCAAATTAATAAAAAATGCTCTATAGTATTTTTACTTCTAGTCTCTTTCACAAGATGCAGAATAAAGCCAATAATGTTCTATCATTTAATTTTAAAAAAAAGACTATATAGATACTAAAGAAGAGAAAAACATTACCAAGCTTAATTAGTCTTACACACATTAATTCAAAGCATATTTTTCCAATATGTGAAGAAATGATAAATAGAACTCAGAAGTCACCTGGAGTCTCCTCTGTCCTTGTAATTAAGATAACATTGTTGCCCTATAGATGTCCAATTCCCATTCAAAAGCTCTAAATTCCGACTAGTCACCTTTGAATTATGGCTACAGCTGCTCTGTGTTCAGTCACTGTCCTACTTGACATTTTAATGTGTGGAATATTGTCATTCTTACGATTTACCTCTAAATTTATCATCTCTTAATTTATTAAACTTGATTGAACATTTTATAGGAAGAAGGTATATTTCAGCACTGGAAGCAATTTTGAATAAGTCAGCTTCTCTACCCATAAAATTGACACTTAAAAATTATTTTGAATAATTATTAAATTCACTCAGAGAAGATGCCACCTTGACAAAATTAGTTAAAATATGTCCAAAACCCCAGTCTCTCAGATGTGGTAAAATATAATTCACAGTGTTTAAAATAGACTACCTTTATCTTTATTGAGCTATGAATCTACCCTTAAGATATTTGGCACAATTGGATCTTTTCAGAAGTAACATCTCTTCATGACATCTATAACTGCTTTTTGAGATCTTTCCAAAAGTGAGAAATTATTACAATGATAACATAAATTCTCACTTGTCTTCTTGCTCCCACTATGTTGGCTCAATGATAGTTGAGATAGAAAAGAGAGTTAAAAGGTCGTTAGGACGTTTTGCTTTCTGTGTGGTGAAGAGAATGTCTGAGTTATCTGATGTTAATTTTCAGGCGTAAAATTAGATAAAGACATAAGTGTAAGCTGAAAAGGCAAAGGTTGATAGAAGAAAATAAAACATTTGTTGGAGAACTTTGGAGAAATGTAAAATAAACTCTCTTCTTAAGTCACATTAGGCTAGAAAGAGTTGAAGTGATTTGTCAATCTGAAAGCTTCCTAATAATACCCCAAGATCTGAACTCTTTGCAGACAGGATAGCATAATGAAGCAAAACCTAGACTTGGGATCCAGAGTCCTCTACGTAAGTTCCAGTTCAAACATTTAATGGCTGTTTCTTTGAGCAGTTACTTCGTTTCTTCCATCCTCAGTTTCCTAGTCTATATTAATGAGATTAAAATAGTTTCTACTTTGTTTACAGATAATGTGCCAGCGTATGTAAGATTCATAAAGTAGAACCTAGTGTGTGATAACACTCAGTAAGTGTTATTGATAGACTTAGCATGTAATACAAATTCAGCTCTCATTTTGGGCTATTGAAAAATATATTATGGAGTCAAGTGCTTGCATATGCCATAAAGTTTTTTGTTTGTTTTGATAAATGTTGACTCTAGATCATCATTTATATCAATTATACTGATCTTCTTTGAAATATACTTTAATCTTGTTTTGATATCTCTTTCTCATTGAAGAATCTCAATAGTCATTAATTGATAACTATAAAAATGTCAATAAAGTTGCTTTAAAAAGGTGTGGGATATTTTAATGCAGTAATTTTAGACTAAATTAGCTTATAGGTGTTCTGCAGTCTTATATTATGTTTGCTAAATGTATAATAATTTTCTGATTTTTTTTCTCCAAATCAATACAATATAATGAAATTTTTAAAATGTTATAATTTAACTTTTATTTATATAGAATATTATCTCTGATGGTTTAAATATTTCTATTTCTCAATTTAAAATTAACATTGATTTCTTGTACAAAAATATTTTCAAAGAGAAAATTTATAACATGCAAACATTTATATTCACTGAATATTAAAGCTTAAAATAGCAAATTGTCACTAATAAATTAGAACCCATGCAGATAAAAGGCTTTCATGCATTGATATACAGTATTTTTAAAACATTGTTTTGTGTCTCATTAAGTACCATATTTTTCCAAGATAGATTAATTTCCTCTCAAGTACAAAATTTTTCACCTTTTAAATAGAGAAAATGAGTGCTTTTAAGTTGTACTGATTGCTCTTTTAGCACTACTCACATCATTGAAACCTATTTTTGTGAAAAATGATGTTACAAAAATGGTATCTAGCTCTAGCTGGTTCTGCTCCCGGTCTGTGGATTGAAGGGTCCCGGGTTTGATTCTGGTCAGGGGCCTATGCCCAGGTTGTGAGCTTGATCCCCAGTAGGGGGCATGTGGGAGGCAACCGATCAATGATTCTAGCTCATCATTGATTTTTTTATCTCTCTCTCCCTCTCCTTTCCTCTCTGAAATCAATAAAAATATATATATATTTTTAAAAGGTTGCTATATTGGGTTACAGAGAACAATAAAATTTGTGCAATGACTTTTCCCCCTTAAGCTGGATATAGAGAGTCTACAAACAAATTACATAAATCATAAATATGTTTCAATAATATAACAGATACAGATTGCTTTTTGAAGGTCTATCATTAATATTAAGAATCCTAGAAATATCTGTAAGATAAATGTGTGTGTGTATTCTTTTTAAATTTATCTTTATTGTTTTAAGTATTATGGATGTCCCTTTCTCCTAGCCCTCATGGACCCAGTCTACTCTGATCTTGTTGAAAAAAGAGATAGAAGAAGATATAAACAAGTGGAAAAATATACTGCATTCATAGATTGGTAGAATTAAAATCATTAAAATGTCCACAATAGCCAAAACAATTGATAGATTCAATGCAATCCCTATTAGAAGCCAACAGCATATTTCACAGATCTATAACAAATACTCCAAAATTTATATGGAAGAAAAATACCCTGAAGAGCTACACAAATCTTGAGAAAGAAGAACAAAGTCGGAGGGTGGAGGGATCACAATGCCAGATATCAAGCTATACTATAAAGACACTGTAATCAAAGCATTCTGGTATTGGCCCAAAAACAGGCATATAGATCAATGGAACAGAAAAGTGAACCCAGAAGTCAACCTATTCCATTACAGTCAATTAATATTTTACAAAGGAGGCAAAGACATACAATGGAGTAAAGATAATCTCTTCAACAAATGGTGTTGGGAAAACTGGACAGACAGATGAAAAAAAACAAAAAACAAACAAACACACACACAAAATGAAACTAAACCACCAACTTACCATACATAAGAATAACTCAAAATAGATCAAATACTTTAATGTAAGTTGTGAGACCATAAAAATCTCAGAAGAAAACACAGGCATCAAAATACAGATATCTCACAAAGCAGAATTTTCACTGATATGTTGCCTACAGCAAGAAAAGCATAGAAAAAAAAAAAAAGAAAGAAAAGAAACAAATGGGACTACATCAAAATAAAAAGCTTCTGCACAGAAAAAGAAACCAGCATTGCCCTAGCCAGCTTTGCTCAGTGGATAGAGCATTGGCCTGCAAACAAAAGGGTCCTGAGTTCGATTATGGTCAAGGCATGTACCTTGGTTGCAGGCTCCTCCTGGCCCGGCCCTGGTCAGGGGTTCATGTGGGAGACAACCAATCAATGTTGATGTTTCTCTCTGTCTTTCCCTCTCTCTTCCGCTCTCCCTAAAATTCATTGGAAAAATATCCTTGGGCGAAAATTAATAACAACAAAAAGAAACAAGCATCAGAATGAAAAGGGAACCCTTATGTGTGGGAGAACATATTTGCCAATGATAACCTAATAAAAGGTTAATTTCCAAAATATATAAAGTCCACATACAATTAAACAGAAGAAAGATAATCCAATTAAAAAAAAAAATTGGGATGAAGACCCGAAGCAATGAATTTTAAATGGAACTTTCCATTGTGTTATTCATTATAATAGTTTTGCCATTATAGTAGGTTCCCTCAATTTAATGACAGGCTTAAATTAAATGCTCATATAAATTACATGTTGCTATAATTGAAATCTTTTGTGTTCTTAAAATTTATATGATAAAATCTTAATGACTGATGTGCTGCTATTAAGAGATGGAACCTATGGGAAGTGTTTATGTCATGAGGATGGAGCCCTCATAGACAGGATTAAATTTCGTAGCAGAGGCCTCATAGAGATAGATCCCTTGCTCCTTCCACCATGTGTGGAAACAGCAAGAAGCACTGGCTATGAGCCAGGAAGAGAGTCCTCACAGAAGTATGGCCCTAGCTGGTTTGGCTCAGTGGATAGAGTGTTGGTTGTAGATTGAAAGATCCCGGGTTTGATTCCAGTCAAGGGCACATACTCAGTTACGGACTCAATCTGACCCCTGACCCTGGTCACAGCTCACGTGGGAGATAACCAATCCATGTGCCTCTCTCACGTCAGTGTTTCTCTCTTTCTGTGTCCCCTCCAAGCTCTCTGAATATCCATGGAAAAATATCCTCGAGTGAGGGTTAACAAAGAGTATGCCTTTGGAACTATGCGGAGATTATTATTATTATTTTTTTTTTTTTTAGAAAATGTAACTGCTTTTGGATTGCTGTTACCTGTTAAAATATTGAGAATATTTCCTGAATTGGCATATACTTGCAGTGAATACATGTAGGATTTTGTTAAATTTTAAGAAAAAATTTCCATGAGTAATCCCAGTCCCAAACCTGACTTATAATTTAGCTGTTACTTTGTTACTACATAATAATGAAATTGATAAAGTCAGAGAGCCACAGGTGTGTTAGGACCTAATTGAAGGGCAAAGAGATTTATTTTCCCTTTGAGGTACAAAGAGAACAAAGGGTTACATCCTGGCATAAACTTGGGATAGTCAAGCCTTTTATCCTTGAACATGCATGCTTTGATAAGAATGATAAATATGGTCAATGTAGGAATTATAAATATTGTTAATTTAGGAAACAAAATAGATCGTTTTATTCCTAAAAATAACAGAGAGATTCCCTACATGGACAACTCAGAAGAGTGGGACACCTATGTTCACTAGTATAGTCCTAATTCTAAATATTCATAATAAAAGTTATATTTAAAAAAACATTATTTTAAAATATTAGTTCTTTTTGGCCAGCTGATGTGGCTCACTGACTGGTGTGAACCAGGAGGTCAAGGTTCAATTCCCAGTTAGGACACATGCCCAAGTTGCTGATTTGATCCCCAATGGGGAGCATGCAGGAGGTAGCTAATCAAGGATTCTCTCTCATCATTGTTTCTCTCTTTCTACCTCTCCCTTCCTCTTTAAAAATCAATAAATATTTTAAAAAATAAAATATTGACTCTTTTTAATTTATTTTTTATGCAGAACATGATCAGTAACAATGTTTGTTCTACAGCACATTATAGAAAAGGGAAATTATAAGCCAGCTATTCTTAAGGCTAGCATCATCATGTAATAAACCTTCGATTTAGGCTTAACACCCTGTGTCTTTAAATGTATCTATTAAAAGGCTTTCATGAGAGCATTTCTCACTACCATGATCAGAACATTAACATTAGGATCACACCAAGGTGGTTTCATATGTAATTTTTTAATCTATAGTTTGTGTCTATCTTTTAAGCCTGTAAACCCAAAATTGAAAACATAGATGAATTAATTTATTCTATATACATGAGTACAATCCTCATAACTGCTAAGTCATTGGTATTATAGTTTAAGAGAAAATTATTTTGTAAAGTTGAGTATGATAGTTACTGGATTTGCAGTTAACAGCCAAAAGAAACTTCAGAAAATTAAACAGGATTAGAACCAGTGCCCTTCAGGAAAAGCATTATATTCAGATTTGAGTATCTAGACAAGAGGTAAGTATGTGCAAAGCAAAAGAGGGTTACATTAAAGACATTCCATGTGAACTTGAAGACTGAAAATCTCTGTAGACATTTTATTTATTTGCTAAGGCCTTTTATCCCAATGACCATCTATTTATACAGTTCATTTGGAGACTAAGCTTTTGCTACGAAAAACAAACTACACATTTGGAACTAGAGCCACAAAACTAAAATATAGAGAAAGATATGTGAAAGTTCAGTTTAGATATGGAATAAAGTGATTTTGAATAATAGCTAGAATTAAGGTCTTGCAGGCAAAGAATCAATGAAATGGAGTAACTGTCAAAATTAGAAACCATAGAAGCCTTCATTACTAGTCCTGTAGGAGAACATCTAATTATATCTGAAAGCATGATCAACATGTTAGGCATTCTTGGTATTTGTATTTTGAATTCATTACTCCACAGTTAAAAGGTAAAAGAGGATTATGCTGCCTCTGAGTTGAAGGTTCAGCTGTTTACAGAGTCATAGTGCTAACACGGGTTTTAGATTCAAGAACAACTGAAGCAGATGCTCTTTGGTGATCAAATCACAATCAAGCTTGGTGGAAAGAGTCCAGGTTTCAGGATAACTGATGGTGAAAAAAGTACAAAAATTCTCACTTATTTACAATATTTTTAAAATATTGTATTACATTTATTGGGATTAAACTGGTTAATGAAATGTGTAGCAACTGTACAATTCCATAATGCATCATCTGTAGATTGTATTGTGTGTTCACTACCCAGAGTTCAGTCTCCAACTATCACCATTTATGGCTGCTTTACCTTCTTCTACCTCTCCCCACCACCCTTCCCTCTAATTATCACCATGCTGATGTCTGTGTGTATTGGTTTTTATTTGTTTGTTTTTGCTTAATCCCTATTTAGATGTTAATTCAGTAAAATAAATTGAAGGAGGAGATCTTTGCTTCCCTCTAGGGAAAAATAAATTAGATATCTGAGTACAGATTAGAGTTGAAAGTACAAACTTGAAGAATCAGAGAAAATGTATATATGATTCAGAACCCTGAATCCAATTTCCCAGCAAATATATCCTAAATTGTGGAGATAACTAGGTTTTCCTCAGAGCACCCATTTGTTTTGGGCCAATAATCCTCTTTTCATTGGTAAATCCAGATGTTTTTATGTTTTCATCTCAGTTATGTTTGACACCATTGACCTCTCTGTCCTGTACTTTTCCTTAAAATTTACTCTTTTTCTTATTGCAGACTCATTGCCCTTTATTTGCTCACCCATTCTGAAGGTTCTCAAGAAAAGACTTTTAGGATGGTGTCTAAAATATTATAATAATAAAGAAGAAGAAAAATAATTTCTCTGTAGGTAATCCCATTTACATCGTGACTTTCCTTACTACCAATTTGTAGATATTTTTTTAAACTGCTTATTTAAAGAATCAGATTTGTATACTCAACTGTTTCTTAACAATATATTCTCTATATTGCCTGAAATGTAAACGATTGCATTTATTTTCCAAATAAGTATCTCTTTTATAACCTGTTTTTAAATTACAGAAACTATAGTCTAATTTCAAATGCAGTGATCTGGGAAACACTCTTGACATCTCCTGCATTCTTCAAACTCATGTTTACATATTTTTAAAATATATTTTATTGATTTTTTTACAGAGAGGAAGGGAGAGGGATAGAGAGCTAGAAACATCAATGAGAGTGAAACACCGACCAGCTGCCTCCTGCACACACCCCACTTGGAATGTGCCTGCAACCAATGTACATGCCCTTGACCAGAATTGAGCCCGAGACCCTTGAGTCTGCCAATTGATGCTCTATCCACTGAGCCAAACAGGTTTTGGCTCATGTTTACATTTTTAAAACAATATCTAATCTTATCTTTTTACTTTAAAAGTATTCTCAGTCCTCAACCTCTATCAATATACTCATCTGAACTGCTCTTGTTTCATAACTGGACAATCATAATAGTTTCCCAAACTGGACTTTTTTCAGAGCTATGCTATTTCTATACTCTCCAACTTTCTACAAGGAGAGATGATCTGCTGTGCATAAGAGAAACTAATAATATAGACATTTGTAATGTCCTGTAGAAATCTGTTTAGTTGTCTTAAGCTAATTATGAATTATACCAGCTATTGATTTCTACCTATTATTTCTATCCCAATGTCCTGCATTGACAATCTGCTTCTGGTCTCACACTCATATATGAGCTACTACTGAAATAGGAATTTTTAGGGGTGAAATAGGCAGGTTTAAGGAATTTTTAAAAATAAGGGGGTCCATGGAAAAAGCACAGGCTACAAAGAGGCAACAGTTACATTTCCATAAGACAAGGGAACTGGGAGTAGCAAAAGGTCTCTATTTACAAAATAAAGAAGGAGGAAGAAATCCCAGAAGGAATAGGAGGTCAATGAGGGAGGAGAGCCTCAAGTGTCCCATGTGAGGTTTGACCTATGAGTTCAGGGTTGCTATAATGACCAAATCAGAAGGGGATAGTGACCTATAGAGGGGATATCAAGGCACAAAGATCTGCAGCCTTTATAAACCACAGGGAAAGGGGACTCAGTGGGACTCTTTCCCACTCCCCACCTGGGAGTCTGTGCTATGAGATTCTTTCCCCCTCCCCAAGTGGAAGTCTATATTTGTTCATCAATAAATTTCCACCTTTGCTATACCACCTTCTGTCCTTGGTAGTTTCATTCTTCGACTTCGACAAAGTGCCCGGGAGACACCACGTGTTTCCAGTCCAAAAAAATTCCCCTTATCACTACATTACAACATACACAGAATTAAGGGAAGGTCACATGATTTGTCTGAGCCTGGTGATCTTGTTTTCTAAGTAACATACTGCTATGATGCCATTCATAGATGTGAATTTATTTTGGAGAACACTGTTTATCATGTAAGAACTCTACGGATAATTTTGCTTTCTTTGCCTCTTACAAGTACATCTACATTTCAGTTATAAGTGTTTGGAGCAAAAATAGAATATTTGGGAGTAGCTATGGTTATGAGAAATATTAATCATTCTCTGTTAACCAAGATTGCCTAGTGTTGGTTAAAGAAAGGACATTCTAACCTGGCTGAGAGTTGTATGCCCCCAGGACCTGGGAGTCAACCTTGGACCTGGGAGACAATCTTGGAATTTGGTCTGTTCTCATTCAAGAACTGTCTATTCTCATGGAAAGATTAACATCTTTGCTGCAGAAACAATGGAGTCCCACCCAAGCCCTTTAGTTCCCCATATCTGTAAACCCTACTTCCCCATTTAATCTTCCTCCTACCATATATAAGCAGCTAGTTTATGAAGGGGGTGAGAGAGCAGGTTTCTGTGGATGACCTGCTGCTCTCCCATACTGCCAGCAGTATTGGAATAAACGGTCATATATGATTCAATTCTGTCTCTGTTTAGTTGACTCAAGAAATGGCAGGCAGCATCAACACTTAATTATCCAGTTACATAAGGAGTTATTATATAAATTTTGGGCCTATAAAATTATTCCAAAATTTCCTACACTTAAAACTAATATAAGATAATCATAATAGAAGATAATTATTATATATAAATGGCAGTATTATACACTGCGTGGCCAGATTATGATGCATTCTGAGATCATAATAATTTGGCCACTCAGCATATATAAAAGTTTCTCTGTACAAATGAGAGACAATATCTTCCTCTTTTTTGAAAGTTTTAGACTGACCCAGGATGTGTGTTGTGTGTTTTTTTTTTTAATTCAAAAACAAAAACCCTGGCTATAATTTGAAAGATGGAAATCATTAAAGGGCTTTCTAAACAAAGGAAAGGAGAAGTATGAAAACACACATGTATGAGGCTATAATGTTTGTTTGGAGGTAAATTACCTACATATTTTAAAAGGCCTTTTAGGCTATTGTAGGCTCACGCCTTCCTTGGGAGCTTCCCAGGTGTAATTTGAAATTGACCCAGTACTCACAGGACCAATGGGAGACCAAAGAAAGAGGGAAGCCACTCGAGACTGGTAGGTGGCAATTATTGGGTCGGCAGCTAAGTAATTGCGGGTTTCACACATATATGGTTTCAGTTGAATTTTTAGGTTTGCAGACGTAGTAAAATATAAAACACATTTTGTTATTTGATAGTTGGCTATTCAGCTGTTAATCAGTAAAAAAAGTTTTTTGACCTGTTTTGTAGTTTTCGTTTGGCGTTCGTTGAAAAATGGAAAATCAAAAGGAACATTTTCGTCATATTTTGCTTTTTTATTTCCGCAAAGGGAAAACGCATCGCAAGCTCATAAAAAGTTATGTGCTGTTTATGGTGACGAAGCCTTAAAAGAACGGCAGTGTCAAAATTGGTTTGCCAAATTTCGTTCTGGTGATTTTTCACTCAAAGATGAAAGACGCTCTGGTCGTCCAGTTGAAGTTGATGACGCCCTAATCAAAGCAATAATCAATTCGGACTGTCACAGTACAACACGTGAGATTGCAGAGAAGCTTCATGTATCACATACATGCATTGAAAATCACTTAAAACAACTTGGCTATGTTCAAAAACTCGATACATGGGTTCCTCACAAACTGAAAGAATCACAGTTAACGCAACGCATTAGCAGCTGCGATTTGCTAAAGAAACGTAATGAAAATGATCCATTTTTAAAACGACTGATAACTGGCGATGAAAAATGGGTTGTTTACAACAATATCAAGTGGAAAAGATCGTGGAGCAGGCCAGGTGAACCAACTCAAACAACATCAAAAGCTGATATTCATCAAAAGAAGGTTTTGTTATCAGTTTGGTGGGATTACAAAGAAATTGTCTACTTTGAACTCTTACCACCCAACCGAACGATCAATTCTGATGTCTACATTGAACAACTAACGAAATTAAACAATGCAGTTGAAGAAAAGCGGCCCGAATTGACAAATCGAAAAGGTGTTGTATTCCATCATGACAATGCAAGGCCACACACATCTTTGGTCACTCGGCAAAAATTAATGGAGCTTGGTTGGGATGTTTTGCCACATCCACCATATAGTCCTGACCTTGCACCATCTGATTACTTTTTGTTTCGATCTTTACAAAACTCCTTGAATGGTAAAAATTTCAATAATGATGATGATGTCAAATCGTACCTGATTCAGTTTTTTGCTAATAAAAACCAGAAGTTTTTTGAACGTGGGATTATGATGCTGCCTGAAAGATGGCAAAAGGTCATTGATCAAAATGGGCAATACATTACAGAATAAAGTTATTTAGTTCCATGAAAAAATTGTCTTTGATTTTCTTTAAAAAATCCGCAATTACTTAGTTGCCGACCCAATATAATGAGCAATAGAAGTTATTTACAAAATGTGTCTTGGGCAACCATAAGACATATAGTTTTTCTTATCCAACCACCAGAAATTTATATATGAATCAGAATTTTTGGACTGGAATCCGGCTTCTTTGTCCACAGGAATTGAAGAATTGTTACAGAAAACCAAAGAAGAACAAAGCAATACCAGAGAGATGGAGTTACATTTATTGTGCACAGGTCCAGAGGAAAATGTCTCTCAAATTCTCGGCCCCAACATGCAGGAATTCTCCCTATTCATATGATTTTACCTTCTTTGTCCCCCAAATATGGAGTGTTTCCGGCTCCTTTTGCAAGTTCTTAAAGAGCCTGTATGTGCTGGGCCTTGAGACCTCAAGCAGAGGCCTGGCACCAGCACTGATAACTTTGTGGAGGGAAAGTTTAATGGCTTAGCTGAAATGGGAGTAGTCTTAGCAAGCAAGAATTTACAGAAGCCAATTAGCAGGGTTAAAATTTCAAACAGCAGTTTTCATATAAGATGGATGCTTCAGAATGAATCCATGGGCAGAAAGTGGTATAGCAAAGATGGAGATTTATTGAAGAACAAATACAGACTATCACGTGGGGAGAAAGAAAGAGTTCCACAGAACAGACTCCCACATAGGGAGGGGGAAAGAGTCCCACTGAGTTCCTTTTCCCTGTGGCTTATAAAGGCTGCAGATCCTGGTGCCTTGATAGCCCCTCTGATTGGTGACTATTCCCTTAGACTGGTTACTATAGTAACTCCTGGGCTCAAAGGTAAAACCTCACATGCCCCCCCTCACCCCCCCCACCCCCCCCACCCCCATTGTTTTCCTATTTCCTTTGTGCTTTCTTCTCCTTCTGATGTAGAGCTTCCTTCCCTTTATTTTGTAAATATAGACCTTTTTCTCTTTCCAGCTCCCTCATTCTATGGAAATGCACCTGTTGCAGCTTTCCAGCTTTCCTATTCTATGGAAATATACCTTCTGCTGCTCTGCAGCCCTGTGCTTCCTCCATGATCCCCTTAATTTCCAAAATTTCTAAAATTTCCTAAAGCTATCCTACTTTACCCCTAAAATTCCTGTTTCCCATAGAGGCCCTGTCTGGGTGGCTCAGTTGGTTTGAGCATCTTCCCGTACAACAAAAAGATTGGGGTTCAATTCCAGGTCAGAGCGGATACCTAGGTTGCAGGTTCGGTCTTAGACAAGGTAATATACACACACAAAAATACATAGCACAGTACTTAAATGCTGTTTTCATTTGCCTTATAAAGTGGGTCCATTTCCACATCATATGTTTTAGTTTTCTAGATTTTACTCTAGAGTGAAAAAGAGCATAAGCAAAAACATTTTTGTTTGTTTGACCTTATGTTTTTAATAACTAACATAAAACTAGCATACAGACAAGAAGTGGTTTCTGTGAGAAATGGTACTGTTAACAAAAAAACCATTGAAACCTGTAAAAAAAAAAAAATTGTGAGTTTATTTGAGCCTTACTGTCGACACGTGCCGGGAAGCAGAACCTCAACGGATTGAGATAAGGCTCCAGAGAATGGTGAGTTACATTTTGATATTTAGGAAAGGGACGTAGGTGAGTTACATGAAATTCATTGGTGTTAGATTAGGGAGGTGGGACAAAGGGAATCGGGGAAACCTCTGGGATAGGGTAAAAGGTTAAATGATGGACATGAGCTTCTTTCACAGAGGTGGATAGAGGATACTTTAAGGTAATTAACAGTTGACAATTAACTTGATAACAATAACAATGAGGAATGTCTCCAGGCCATTTGTTGTGCCCTGAGGGGTCTGGGGTAAAAAGGAAGTTACAAGTTACCCAGACATCTCACAGATATATTATCTTAGATGCAGGAAGGCAGAGGGGCTCAGTAAAAGATCAAAGTTGATCTTTGTCAGGTGAAATATCTGAGACATGACTACCTACTATAACCTGTTAGATATTTAATTTTCAAACCATCTTTTGTGATTATCTTAGGTCTCTGGGTTTGCAAGACTGCCATGTAGGCCTTCCCTGAGCTTCTCAGGTTAGCTTGAGGCTCTTTTCTTTCACAGTACTAATCAAATTAAATGATTTGTTGGCTTATACTATAATACCTTTTGTGTGTGTGTGTGGTGTGTGTGTGTGTGTGTGTGTGTGTGTGTGTGTGTGTAGATGATTCTTCTGTTAGTTTTGTTTAGTGTAGTAAATTCCCACACTTTATTTGGCTACAAAAAAGCAGCTGTCTTTGATAGTGTTAACTATGGATCTGATGAACATGGAGCTTTCTTGGTTGAAATGGGAGTAGGAGCATACCAGTACAATTATTTGTTCTTTTCATTAAACATCTGCCAGTAAAAGCCAATGAAGTGCCTCACTGTCTCCCTTAATGCACCTGGCACAAAATACATTGTGTTTGGTCAGTCTGTGGTAATTGATGCTAATGTACCTGTCTGTTTAGTACACAATAAAATTGATTTGGCTAGAAGAAAAATTTGTTGCTAGAATAAATACGTTTGAAACTACATTATCATTCTGGAGTATATTAAACACTCTCCATATTTCTTAATTCTGTCCAAATCAGTGTGAAAGAAAAGAGCCACATGCTAACCTGACAAGCTCAAAGGAGGCCTGCGTGGCAGTCTTGCAAACTTAGAGACCTAAAATAACCACAAAAGATGGTTTGAAAATTAAATATCTTACTACAAACAGGTTATAGTGGGTAGTCATGTTCTAGGCCCATATTTTCCCGGACAAAGATCAACTTCGATCTTTTCACTGAGCCCATTTGCCTTCTTGCCTCTAAGATAACATATCTATGAGATGTCTGGGTAACTTGTAACTTCCTTTTTCCGGAGCCCCTGGGGCACAACCAAATGTGGTGAGCACCAGGACAGATACCTCAAATTCCTTCGTTATCATGTTAATTGTTCCCATGTCTATCATTTTACTTTTTATCCAATCCCAGGAGTTTCCCACCACTTTGCTTTCTCCCGCCTCCTTACTCCATCACCAATGAATTTCATGTAACCCACCTATGTCCCTCCTTTGATTTCAGTGTATAAATAGAGAAATGTAACCCGCCATTCTTCGGAGCATTATCTCAATCCATTGAGGTTCTGCTTCCCGGCATATGTCAAAAGTTTGGCTCAAATAAACTCACAAAAATTCTTTACAGGTTTCAATGTGTTTTTTTTCATTAACATCAGTAATAGATATAAAATCCTAGCCTTGCATTGGTTATACAAACTATTTCTTTGTTAACACAGAAATTATTTCAAAATATGTTTTATTTATAAAAGTATCTTTTCTTTAAATGTAAAGAGTCATTAGTAGCTATTTGTGAGAAATGTCATAACTATGTGTAATTAATTGAATATACAGCAACATTGTGACCATGCATTATATTTATATACTTTGTATGGAAACTTTTAACCCAAAAGGAAGTCCTTTCTACCTAATAATTTAAGAAATATCCTATGTAATAAAGAATAATATGCAAATTGTCCATCACTCCAACACACAAGATTATTGGCCCATGTCGTCAAAGATGGCCGCCACAAGATGGCTGGCAGGGGAGGGCAGTTAAGGGCAATCAGGCCTGTAGGGGAGCAGTGAGAAGTCAATCATGCTAGCAGGGTAGTGGTTAGGGGGTGATTAGGCTGCCAGGCAGAAGCGGTTAGAGGCAATCAGGCAGGCAGGCAGATGAGTGGTTGGGAGACAGCAGTCCAGATAAAAGAGGGTGCAGGCTGGGCTGAGGAACATTCTCCCCACCCTCCACCACCCCATGCACGAATTTTGTGCACTGGGCCTCCAGTCTATAATAATAAAAGCATAATATGCTAATTAGACTGGACAACCTTCTGGACAAAGCCTGGGCTGCGAGGGAAGCCCAGGTCCCAGGTGCCTGCCAGTGCCCACAGCTGGGAGAAGGAAGGCCTACTCTTGCATGAATTTCATGCATAGGTTGTCTAGTTCATCTAGTTCAACTTACTAATGCATTACCCAAAATAAAGAAATACAGTTAAAACTTTATTAATCTCATATATAAGTACACACTAATCTGTCATTGATCCCATAGTTTTAACACACTAAAGGCCCAGACAATGATTATGTTTAGTAAAAGAAATCCATAATCTTTAAATAAATAGCTCATGCCTATGAATATCTGTCCCCAAAACTTAAACAAAGTTAATATGAATAGAGAATATAAACTTAACCACTTAATGTTGTCTTTTGAGTACTTCACATTTAAAAATAATTATTTCTAATCAAACTAAATTATCAATAAGGATATAAAAATGAGAATTTTAACATTCTCTACCATTTTTATGGGACCAATTACACTGCATATGCAGCCTGCTGTGAGGTGTCTATCTGGCTGATTGAAATATATATTTATATATACTTGTGACATAAAAATAAAACATGATTCTATAGCAACTTGTAAAAGATCGGCTTAGAGAATTGTCAAATCCTACTCTGAAATTAGACTGATTGGTTGTGAACTCTAGAGAAAATTGTGAACCTGTTTTCTTGACATTGTGTGATCATTAAAATATAATCAGGGTGTACTTTTTTTAACATAATTACCTTACTATAAAAAAGTCATCCAGCAAATAATTATTTTAAATAATAGACTTTATTATTTTCAAATGTTTAAAATATATTTTATTGTTTTATTTTTTTTTACAGAGAGAAAGGGCAAGAGGGATAAGGAGAAGGATAGAGAGTTAGAAACATTGGTGAGAGAGAAACATCGATTAGCTACCTCCTGCACACCTACTGGGGATGTGCCTACAACAAAGGTACATGCCCCTGACCAGAATTAAACCTGGGACCCTTCAGTCTGCAGGCTGACACACTATCCACTGAGCCAAACCAGTTAGACCTAGACTTTATTTTTTATAGAAGTTTTAGATTTAGAGAGAAAAAACAAAAACAAAAACAAACAAACAAACAAAAAAACAAAAAACAGAATAAAACAGTACAGAGATTTTCCAGAAACCCCTCATGGTGCCCAATTTCTACTATTTTTATTTATTTTTTGTTTGTTCATCCTCACCTGAGGATATTTTTTCCATTGATTTTTAGAGAGAGTGGAAGATATAGGGAGAGATAGAGAGAGAGAGAATCCTGATTGTTTGCCTTATGCAGGGCTCTGGGTATCAATTCTGCAACCAAGGTACATGCCCTGGGCTGCAATCATACCTGCAACCCTTCAGTCTGTGGACCAATGCTCTAACCACTGAACAAACCAGCCATGGCTCTCCTATTTTTAATATCTTGAATTCATTAGTATGGTACATTTTTTATGATTTATGAGCTAATATGCATGCATTATTGTTAACTAAAGTCTATAGTTTACATTAGGGTTCAGTCTCTGTGTTGTTCATTCTATGTATTTAGATAAGTATATAATAACATGTATCTACTGTTACATAGCATCCTATATAATAAAAGGCTAATATCAAATCAATGGAACAGCAGAATGACCGGTCGCTATGACATCCACTGACCATCAAGGGGAAGATGCCCAATGCAGAAACTTTGAGCCAGAAGCCGGGCTCAAAGCTGGAGAGCACAGTGAAGTGGCAGGAGCCTCTCTCACCTCCTTGGCAGAGCTCAGAACCCATGAGGGGATGTCCTTGGGGAGTGGGCATAAGCCTGCAGGTAGACATCCCCCAAGGTCCCGGGCTGTGAGAGGGCTGCAGGCCAGCATGAAGGACCTCTCTCACCTCCCAGTGCACAAATGTCAAGCACTGGGCTTCTAGTAGTAAATAATAGTATCACTTTCCTAAACATTCCCTGTTCTTCTTTTATTTATTCTTCCTTTCTATTTCTAAATCCTTGTGAATCACTGATCTTTTTACTATCTACATGGCTTTGGCATTTCCAGAATGCCATATAATTGGAATTATACATATGTCACTTTTCAGGTTGACTTTTTTTCACTTAGCAATATACATATAAGTTTCTTTTATGTTTCCATGGCTTGAGAGCAAATTTCTTTTTATGCTCAATAATACTCCATTGTGGGATTACTACAGTTTATCTATTCATCTACAGAAGGACATTTTGGTTTCTTCCACATTTTGGCAATTAACAGGTATGAGTTAAACTGCCATAAACATTTGTGTAAAGGGTTTTATGTAGATATAAATGTTCAAAACATTTAAAAATACCACGGGAAGTGATTGCTTGATTATATGTTATGAATATGTTCAGTTTTATAAGAAACCACTGAATGTTTTCCAAAGTGGCTGTACCATTTTGCATTCCCAGCAGCAATGAGTGTGTGTTCCCATTGCTCCATGTGCTTGCCAGCATTGGTGTAGGAAATAAAATTTAATCTGCTCTTTATAGAAAGATTATATGTAATGAAATACCAGTTGACATAAAAAACTAAAAAAATTAAATCCCTAGATATTTTGAAATGGGTCTAACAACTTCTCATTATGTTCTTTCATTTTTAAAAATTTGAAGCATCACTCTTTAATTTATTTACTTTTATTTACTTATGAGAGAGAGAGAGAGAGAGAGAGAGAGAGAGACAGAGAGAGAGAGACAGAGAGAGAGAGACAGAGAGAGAGAGAGAGAGAGAGAGAGAGAGAGAGAGAGAGAGAGAGAGAGAGAGAAAGAGAGAGAGAAATGGGAGAGAAACATCAATGTGTTCTGTCCCCCACTTGCCCCAACCTGGGATCAAATCCACAACCTCGGTGTGTGCTCTGACTAGGGAGAGCTTCTAGCTTTGGTGAAAAGTTTATAGATTTTTGGAGATAAAGATCCCATGCATGTTTTCATTGATAGGTTATGGGGTATAGGAGAGAGATTGACTCCAAGGTTTTCATCTTCAAATAAAGACCTTATACAGAACTGTGCTTTGATGAAGAGAGGAACTGCAAGGGAAGTCACTGATTTTCAATGAAACCAGGAATCTGGGCTGATTAAGCAGTGATGCCTTTTAAACACACTTGTTGAAATGTCTAGCAAGGAATTGGATGTGCACAGATTATTAAGAAATCCAGGGAATATAATTCAGAAACCATAATTTGGACTGGATAAGATTACCTAGAGATGTACTGTCACATATGCTAGCCTCGTGTTGCTATAACATTTAAAATTAAATTAATTAAATTTCACTAAAATTTAAAATTCAATTCAAAGTCTCTTTAATCACATTTCAAACATTTAATAGTCACAGGTGGCAACTGGCTCCAATATTGGACAGTGTAGAACATTTTCATCATCACATTGTGAATTCTATATATTAGGATACCGTATCATTTGATAAAAACTATTTTTGACCTTTTTTCCCCCTCTATGCTTCCAATGATTAACAGATTTAAATAGGAACACGTGTGTTGATCTGCATCTTACTTCCCAGTCCCCTAAGACATATAAATACAGCTCAGTTCACTAGACCAGTGTTTCCCAAACTTCTCTCATGATGAGAATCACCTGGTGGAGTTGTTAAAACACAGATTCCTGAATCCCAACTAAGAAGTGCTAAACTATATGTTTTGAGAACATATAGGTAAAATTGCATACCTAACTTAGTGCTCTGTATATAAAATCTGTCTTAGAGCACTAGTTAAGTATACAATTTTACCTATATGTTCCCAAAAATTCTAGTTTAGCACTTCTTAGTTGGGATTCAGGAATCTGTGTTTTAACAACTCCACCAGGTGATTCTCATCATGAGAGAAGTTTGGGAAACACTGCACTAGACCAACGTATTAATTGTTAGGTTGCTGTTTTTTAAAAAAAAGTGTGCAAGGAAAAGAAACGTGTTTGTGTTTGCATTTTGGTGTGTGTGCATGTGTGTATAGTGTATTTTAACTAACTTGCAATTCCCAAAATTCACCAGCCCTCTCTCCCAGCTGTGTTTACTTAAGCAAATTATTTAAGCTCAGTAAGTCTTGTTTTCCTCCTGGGTGAAATGGGAATAATAATGCCTATCTCAGAGTGTTATTATGAGGAATAACAGAACTGATGGTAGCTATAAAGTGCTTTGCACGGTAGCTGGCACATAGTAAGTACAATATAAATATTAGCTTTAAAAGTATCAACGGTAATAATAACGCTATACAACTATATAAAAATAAATTGTTATTACACACATGTTGGAAATTTTATTACATTTTAAGAGAGAGCAGATAGTAGAAATACATCTACCACAGCTTGTTTTTGGCTTTTGTCTATAACATTAACAATGTTCAATTTTAGAGATAAAAGATGAGCATCGATGCAATTAATAAAAACATTTTAAGAGCTCCTAGAATAATGCATTTAAAAATCTGCATTTTGTTGTTCAAATCCATATCAGAACATATCCTCTATGTAAAAATTTTTAATAGCAGATTTCATGATCAGTATATGTTTCAGTATATTTTGTCTTCCCCTTCAAGTCAGAAGTCTACTAGCAGAAGTTCTAGCCAACAAAATTAGAGTGGACTATTGAGATTAAGAAAAAAAAAACAAAAAAAAAACAAACAGTGAATTAATTATAGAATCCTTGGTGATTTCTGAATTAAGGTCTATGCCTCTACTCTCCAATTTCATAAGTAAATAGTTTACTGAAAATTGGACTTCCCTCACTAGCAATTATTAGAAACCTCATTAATGCAAGAGTTACCCTTATTTTGAGAATTTATGCTTTTTTTAAAGCCTTTATCTGACTAGTGATTTTTTGTTCTTGATTCTTTGGCTTGATTACTGCTAGAAATTAATGTGCTAGACTGATGAATTTTAGAAAAAGGTGGTAGATAAAATAATTTTTCAGTTAATGTGTTCAAGAATCTAAAATGAGAAGAAAAAGTTTAAGAAATGGTTTCTGTAGAATTCCTTTCCATGTTACAGAACTGATCTAAAATTTTTACACAATAGTTATCTAAAATGAATATACTTCCTTTGAGTTCATAGCCATAAATACTATTATTTTTAACTGTTGCATCAGGCAAAATGCAAAAAAATTAAAAAAATTAAAAAAATCTCACACTGCTATTGTATGGAAAAGATTATAATCCAAAAGATAAAGAATAATAATTGAACTACCTAGTAATTCAGATTGAAAATCTGATTAGCTTCTCAGTAGAAATCATATGATGACACATCCCTGAGCATCTTATATAATAAAGAGGTGATATGCTAATTAGACCAGACAGCAGAACAACCTTCCTGAAGGACATTCCAGAACGACCTTCCAAACCACCAGTGGGTGGGGGGCGGGGCCATGAGGCTGTGAGGGCTGATCCCCTTGCATGAATTTTGTGCATTGAGACTCTAGTTTTATATAAAATGGCATGTCCAATTACTAGGTCTTTCCTGATATTTGTAGGTTAATTGCATCAATTTCTCTTTAAAAATATTATAACAAATATTAAATCCTTTGATTATAAATTAGCATTGCATATGCTATATTTTTAGATAAAAAGCAATGTAATATTTACCTCAATGGTTGAAGACTAAACCAAAATGTAATTCAGTTGATTTAAAAGCAAATTCCATACTCCAATGTTTCTGTTCTAGTTAAAAAGACATCAGATATCCCAATCTGATATAAAGAAAAATACCCAGGGATATGGAAAATTATCCATAGACATAATTTGTGAATAGTGGATACAAATCTAGTATCTTCACCATTGAGCTCCTTTTATTTTTCCATTTCATGCACAGAGAATATATAGGCTTCTTCATTTTACTATGTCTATTTGTCTTAGCTGATTGAAAATGACAATGGGTCCTATTCCAATACACAAACATTCCTTAAACTATAAAATTACACCATAATGTTATTATTATACAATAATAATAGTTTGCCTTGGATTTCTAATTGATTGAAATGCATCTTCACAAATCTCTTTAAGATCATCATTCACTGAACAGTCATGAGTAGGCAACCAGCCTTGTACACAGGTACAAACCTACCTCTGTACAATTATTTCTTCAAAATTGAAGTTTCATCACACAAAATAAATGTAGCATGACTTATTGGTAAGGGGAGAGTATCTGCATTAGAAGGCCTGTTACTGGTTATAGTGAGCACGATATCACTAAAGCTGTAGCTTGTAAAGGATGGCAGTTCGGTACAGTAGTCCTCCCCTTATCTGTGGGGATATTTCCCAAGATCCTCAGTGGAGGCCTGAAGCTGCAGAAAAAAGTCAACCTGATATATGCTACATTGTTCCCTACACATATATACCTGTGATAAAGTTTTACTTATAAATTAGGCACAGTAAGATAATATCGATAACAAAAATAAATAATATTGGGTCGGCAGCTAAGTAATTGCGGGTTTCACACATATATGGCTTCAGTTGAATTTTTAGGTTTGCAGACGTAGTACAAATGTAAAACACATTTTGTTATTTGATAGTTGGCTATTCAGCTGTTAATCAGTAAAAAAAGTTTTTTGATCTGTTTTGTAGTTTTCGTTTGGCGTTCTTTGAAAAATGGAAAATCAAAAGGAACATTTTCGTCATATTTTGCTTTTTTATTTCTGCAAAGGGAAAAACGCATCGCAAGCTCATAAAAAGTTATGTGCTGTTTATGGTGACGAAGCCTTAAAAGAACGGCAGTGTCAAAATTGGTTTGCCAAATTTCGTTCTGGTGATTTTTCACTCAAAGATGAAAAACGCTCTGGTCGTCCAGGTGAAGTTGATGACGCCCTAATCAAAGCAATAATCAATTCGGACTGTCACAGTACAACACGTGAGATTGCAGAGAAGCTTCATGTATCACATACATGCATTGAAAATCACTTAAAACAACTTGGCTATGTTCAAAAACTCGATACATGGGTTCCTCACGAATTGAAAGAATCACAGTTAACGCAATGCATTAGCAGCTGCGATTTGCTAAAGAAACGTAATGAAAATGATCCATTTTTAAAACGACTGATAACTGGCGATGAAAAATGGGTTGTTTACAACAATATCAAGTGGAAAAGATCGTGGAGCAGGCCAGGTGAACCAACTCAAACAACATCAAAAGCTGATATTCATCAAAAGAAGGTTTTGTTATCAGTTTGGTGGGATTACAAAGGAATTGTCTACTTTGAACTCTTACCACCCAACCGAACGATCAATTCTGATGTCTACATTGAACAACTAACAAAATTAAACAATGCAGTTGAAGAAAAGCGGCCCGAATTGACAAATCGAAAAGGTGTTGTATTCCATCATGACAATGCAAGGCCACACACATCTTTGGTCACTCGGCAAAAATTAATGGAGCTTGGTTGGGATGTTTTGCCACATCCACCATATAGTCCTGACCTTGCACCATCTGATTACTTTTTGTTTCGATCTTTACAAAACTCCTTGAATGGTAAAAATTTCAATAATGATGATGATGTCAAATCATACCTGATTCAGTTTTTTGCTAATAAAAACCAGAAGTTTTTTTAACGTGGGATTATGATGCTGCCTGAAAGATGGCAAAAGGTCATTGATCAAAATGGGCAATACATTACAGAATAAAGTTATTTGGTTCCATGAAAAAATTGTCTTTGATTTTCTTTAAAAAATCCGCAATTACTTAGTTGCCGACCCAATAATAATAATAAAATATAGTAATTATAGTGATACTAGAGGCCCAGCGCATGAAAATTTTTACACTCCTTGAGAAGGGGGGTCTCTTAGCCTGGCTGTACCCTCTGCAGTCTGGGAGCCCTTGGCAGCCCAGGAGCCCTCAGGCGATGTCTACCTGCAAGCTTAAGTCCACTCCCCAGGGGAGTGGGCCTAAGCTGTCAGTCGGACATCCTTAGCACTGCCAAGGAGGCAGAAGAGTCTCTTGCCACCATCGCTGTGTTTGTATCCATCAGCCCACTTGTGGCTGAGCAGAGTTCCCCATGTGGGAGCACACCATCTGCCCCTGGTGGTCAGTGTGTGTCATAGTGACTGGTCATTCCTGGTCCATCCTCCCTTAGGGTCAATTTGTATATTACCCTTTTATTATGTAGGATACTGTAATGAAAGATATGTATATGTAGTCTCTCTTAAATTATCTAATTGTGTTGTATTTACCTTTTCACTGAAAGGAAGCACTTTACAGCTTTATTTTGGCATATCTGAATTTCCAGTATCATTACTCTTGTACTTTGGGGCCTTTGTTAAGTAAAATAAGAATTACTTGAATTCAAGCCCTCAATACTATCACAGTTTATCTGATAACAGAAATGCCTACTAAGCCACTGACGGATGAGTATGGCATAATGTCATATGCTGGAAAAAGGGATGATTCCAGTCCCAGGCAGGATGGACAGAATGGCACAAAGTGAAACAGTATGATACTTCATCATACTACTAATGGAGTACAATTTTTTTGGGAATTTTTCATTTAATATTTTAGGACCTCAGTTATAAAAATCATGGAAAGTGAAACCTTGAAAAGTAAGGAAGACCACCCAGGATCCCTCTGTATTATTTTTGAAAATATCTTTAAGTCTAAATTTATTTCAAAGAGATAAGAAAAAAATATGTGCATCTATCAGTATTTCTCTGATTTTTAGGTTTAAATTTTGCCCCAGGAACTGCATAAGCAGAAGACCCCTGGGCCTTCTTCGAGCTACTGAATAACTCAAGGCCAGAAATATCTCCATTGCACTAATCCTCCACCTGATTATATGCAGTGGCTTATATCATCTTATTTAGGGAATCCATCAGATCTCTTTCCATTGAGTATATGAATTCAATATATTTCCCTCATTAGTAGGAATAATGAATCTCAAAGATCTCCAAACCCTCACAAGTGCCATTGCAAAGAGCAGAGAATTCATAGAGATATACATATTGAGTAAGTTATATTAATGAAAAATAATTGAATTGGATCAAGCTCTTAATGCTTAAACATATAAGCTTGAAAGAAAAAATATGTTTATGCTGTTTCAGATACTCATAATTTATTTAAACCACATATATTAGTAAAATGCCCAGAATGAGGGAGAGCAGAATATGCTATTTTTAGAAATGTTTTATGCAAAATAAAAACATGAGAGCAGGGTATATTTTACAAGTGATATCACATTTCAAATAAGCAATAAACTCTAAGTCAAAGACAGCTATTCAGTCATATAGCGGTAAGTTGGTAGATATCATCTCTCTTCCATTCATTCAAAATATATTCCTTTGGTGTCCCTATGTTTTAAAATAGAAATACAAAGGACATAAATTAAATACTACCCACAACAGTTCACATTCTCATTGGTAAGACAGACAAATGATTGCATGTTTCCGAAGTTAAGGGCAATGGAAGAGAAATGTGTTTGGCAATAAAGAGATGCTCACTAAGCCTGAAAGATTACAAATTGATTCTTGGAAGAGTAATTACTGATATAGAACCTATAGGATAAGGAGGGTTTCCATTGGTAGTGAGGGAGGCATTGTGAGAGGAGGGTAGAGAAAATTGTAAGCAGAGGGAAAAGCAAAATCAGATGTATGCATGTAAAAAATCGCACTTTATTATGTGTGAGAAACTGTAAAACTAATTTTGCTTTCTTGTGGTTTGAAAGGAGTGGGATAATATTAGGACTGAAGATTTATTTCAGCATCAGGCGTGGTTGATGTTGCATGCCATGTTAAGTAGCTCTATCCAGTAAATGTTGTGGTCCATTAGAGAGTTTTGGACAGGGAAGTGATTTGCAAAGTATTTTCCATAGATCACCTCCGTGGCTATTAAAGAATTGTATGTGATCCAAGAACAGAGGCAGGGAGCAATGATGTTTACAACGAGAGTACAGGCACATGGAATGAAGAAGAGTGTGTTTATTTAAAACATAATTAGAGGGCAAAATAAACAGTGCTTGGTTTAATGTGGTGATGTGGGTGAAGAGCAGGGAAGATATTCATTCTCATAAGGTTGCTAGCAAAAAGGTTTTAGTGCTAACATACAATAAAGAAAAAAGAACCTATTGGGATAAAGTCAGAAAAATGTTTATATTTTGGACATCTTAAAATGTGGGTTCTTCTGAGAGAGAGCATCTATATATGTAAAAAGCCAGCAACCAGAACACCAGGAAGGACAGAACAACCAGTTGATATGATCCCACTGTAGCCTGCAAACCGGCTGATCAGGGAGGGGGCCTGCTGGACAACCACCCTCCACCCTGCCCCGCGATGCCCCCCTCCATGCCCCGATTGGCCTCCCCTACCCAGATCGAGAGTGGGGCAGCCAACCAACCCCCAGTGACCCTTCCCCCTGGCTGACCTTGCTCCCAATGGGCCACCACCACCCCATAGGCCCAAGGACCCTCCCCCCATTCCAATCAAGGGTGGGGCCAGCTGGCCAACCTCCTGCAGTCCCTCCCCCTGACAGGCCCAGCCCTGATTCCCCTTCAATTGGGGCTGAGCTGGCTGGACTCCACTTATGTACAAATCCATGCACTGGGCCTCTAGTATAGAAAGAACTGATAGCCAAGTCCAAACTTCAGAGAACGGGAAGGTATTACTTGATATAGGAGGAGCTCATGAAGAAAACGTGTATACAGAGGACATAGGGCTAAGGAGTCTACCTTCTGGAATACAAAAGCACTAGTGTTTTGTTCAGAGAACACTGAACAAAAAAGTTAAATCAGCATCTTTTTCTCATGTCTTTTTAAGAGCATTAGACAGCAAGAAACTTGGCATAAAATTATTGCCAGGAATAAAAATTATATAAAACCTTAGGCTTAATTATGTCTGTCCCTATTTTATAGGAGGTTTATATGTGTCTAAAATCAAATGTCCTATTCTTACACTCTTTTAATATTATGTTGCAAGTAATTTCTATAAATATTTATAAGATGTCTTGTGCAGTAACTTATGGATAGTTATAAAGTAAATTACTGAATAGTTAAATGAAAAAAAAAGATTAATAAAGAAACAATGTTGGACTTAGAGGCAATAAGAATTGACACAGGCCTATTGCATTAATGTCTCTGCTAAGCTTTACTGAACCTGCAAAATAAAATAGTATCAGTATATCTTTATTTTAATATAAGTAAAGTGTTATTATTCACCTGTGACAAGAAGGATCTCATACAGCACTAAATCTATAGTATTTGGTCAAGGAAAATCAATATCTGTGAAATTAATATCCTAACAAAACCCCAAACGTAAGTCTCTTTCTTCTCTTTCCAACAGTAAGATGACTATCTTAAAACTCTTCTGCTGCTCTCAGTATCTGTGTAATTAGAGAAGACAGAATGTGAAGCTTTCAGGCACTTGACAGTGGTTTTTGCTCCCATTATGGCTACCTGCATTAGGGCAGCTGTGCTCCATCTGGGCCTTTACTTCTCTTTATTATAATTTAATGAAGGGCAGAATCGGCCCCAAGGAAGAGGAAACTAGCTTAATGTTTTTTAACATCCTTATTTTCTAGTAAAGAAAGATATTCCTGTGTGTGTGTATCTTCTGCTCAGCATTAAGGTTCAGGAAAATTACTTTTCCTTGTGTTTCCTGGTTGATTGAAGGTGGAGATGTTTATAGTTAGTTCATCCTTAACACTTTCCTCTTGAGGTAATGAGGCTCCTCTATTAGTCTTTACTTTTTGAAAGTGCTCTGATTTTTCTATACTGTTCTTAGGTGCTGTGAGGTTCGTGAAAACCAAAAGTTCGAGATCATCGAAACAAATAAAAGCCATCAGCCTGGAGCTGTCTTCATTGCCCTTTCACAGCTTTCTGGCTTCTTTTCTTTCCTTCATTTTTGGTAAGAGAGCTACTTTATTTCCTCCAGCTCACTGGTGGAATTAAGAAGAGATATCCCCCATCCCATCACCACCAAACCAGGGTCTTTTGTCAATCTTTTGCCAATTTTTTGCAAGGAATGTAATCCACTTGCTTGAAGAGCCCTGTTCCAAGAAACATAAATTCTAGCTAATTACATGTAGTCATTCAAGCTCCAGCTTAAACATAAAACTCTTTTATGAATGATTCATTACTAGTAATTTCCAAATAAGAGTTAATAACCCAGTCTCTGACATTCCTTTTTTTTTTTTTTTCATACACCATGCCCCTTTATTCTTAAACAAATCAATGCTAAGAATAGGAATATTCTCTTACATGTCAACTTCAGTAATTTAACATCAATACAATATTTTGCCTAATCTACCATTCATATTCAAATTTTGTTAATTGACTCCAATAATGTTCTTTGTAGCATCTGTTTTTCTTCCTCTAGTATAGGAACAAATATAGGTTTACGTATTCGATTTAGTTGTCACATCTCTTTAGTCTCCTTTCATCTGGAATATTTTGCAGCCTTTGTAATTTATGACACTTTTGAAGGTACAATCCTGTTTTTATGTGTAATCGAAAGTTCCTCTTTCCGGGGGTTTTCTGATGTTTCTTCATAGTTAGATTATGCATCCCAGCTTAAATACTGTATAAGCAATATTGTGTCCTTCTCATGGTATTACAATGGAGGCACCTGATGTCTATCTGCCCCTCATAGATGATATAACTATCCAGTCAGGTGGTTGTCTGATCTCTCATATGCACACATTCACATATAAAAATATATGTCTCGACTCCATAGTATGTTCAAGCCTTCTTTGTTAAATATTAATTGAGCAGTGGCTTTATAATACAGCTTGATATCTGGTATTGAGATCCTTCCTACTTTGTTCTTCTTTCTCAGGATTGCTGCAGCTATTCAGCGTCTTTTTTTATTCCAGATGAATTTTTGGAGAGTACATTCTAGGCCTGTGAAATATGTTGCTGGTATTTTAATGGGAGTGCATTGAATCTATAGATTGCTTTGGGTAGTATGGATATTTTAATGATGTTGATTCTAAATTCTCAACAAAATTCTGGCAAATTGGATCCAACAGTACATCACAAAGATCATATACCATGACCAAGTAGGATTTATTCCAGGGATGCAAGGATAGTAAATATCCACAAATCAATAAACATTATGCATCACATAAACAAATTGAGAGATAAAAACCACATATTTATATCAATTGATGCAGAAAAATCATTTGACAAAGCCCAACATTCTTTCTTATATAAAAACTCTCAGCAAAGTGGGAATAAAATGTTCATACCTCAACATAATAAAAGCCATATATGACAAACCCACAGCCAACGTCATACTCAATGGGCAAAAACTAAAACCATTTCTCCTAAGAACAGGAACAAGACAGGAATGCCAAATCTCACCACTCCTGTTTGACATAGTACTGGAAAAACTAGCCATTGAGATTAGACAAGAAGAAGAAATAAAATATATCCAAATTGGAAAAGAAGTAAAACTGTCCTTATTCACAGATGACATGATACTGTACATAGAAAATCCTAAAGACTCCATAAAAGGATTATTAGACTTAATAAATGAATCAGCAATGTAGCAGGATGCAAATTTAATGCCAAGAAATCTATGGCATTTCTATACAGCAATAGTGAACTTACAGAAAGAGAGACTAAAAAAGCAATCTCATTTACCATCGCACCAAAAAAATTAAGATACCTCGGAATAAACTTAACTAAGGAGGTAAAATACCTATACTCAGAAAACTATAAGACATTGAAAAAAAACGATAGAGGAAGACATAAACAGATGGAAGAACAAACCATGTTCATGTTGTTCCCTTTTGTTTAGAACAGTAGTACTTCACTCCTATCTCTTAATTATTTAAATTCTCTGGGCTTCAATTTTTTTCAATTATAAAATGTAGGGTTTAAATGTTTTACGTGGTCTAAAATATTTGTGTTAATATTTTTTACTCAACAAGTATAAAATATTAGCATAAATAATTTATTTTTCTATTATTTCTTTCCTCTTGATATTTCTTTTTTTTTTTTAATTGTTTGAAGTATTACATATGTCTCCTTTTTCTCCAATTGGCCCCACTTCCCAGGACAAGCCACCATGGTCCCAGGGTTCCTCATTCTTTAAAAAAAAAAAACCTCTCCTTTAATATGTTGTTTATTATATTGCACATTTTCTGTTAAAACACATGAGCTCCCATGAGCTGTCTACAATTCCTTATTCAACTTTGTATCCCAGAGTTCTGTGCTTCCTGTTCTACTATAACTTGACCATTATGTTACAAAGAGACCTTGTATTATCAAAACTTTTGAAATCATGTAATTCTTTCCATGAGAGATACTAATGTTCATAATAATATAAAGAAGTTCTTGCTATATATGCTTTTAGACTTATAGCACCAAATTTATGTTTTCTCTAGAAATGTTGATAATTTTATAACAATACTTACTTAATTTATTAAATTAAAAATGATACAGCATTGGATAGAATCTAGAAAAAGTCTGATTCTTTATTACATTTTCTTTTTCTACTTTCAGTGGTACCTCAGTCCCCTTCATAACATTTGACCTTAATCTTGAATTTGCTTTGGGAGTTCATAATTATAATATGTAAACCAAAAGTACAGAAAGAAAATAAATAATTATTTTTTACCAGAGTAGTCAGTGGTTCAAATGTAATATAGTAAGTAGTGTAATATATGCCCTTCCCACAGTTTGCTTTCATTTAAATATCTTATCTACATAAAAATTAACAGTTACAGTATTATTAACTAAGCTGTAGACTTTATTCAGGGTTCAAGGTTCATGAATTTTTCTCATTTCATTTTTCTGTTCCAGGATTCAACCTAGAATCTCAGATTAGATGTAGTTGTCATGTCTTCTTCCTTGTCTTTAATCTGTGACAGACAGTTCCTCAGTCTTTCCTTGTCTTTTATGTCTTTGGCAGTTTTAAAACCCACAGGTCAGTTATTTTGTAAAATGTCCCTCAGGTTGAATTTATCTGATGTTTTCTCATGATCAGATTGAAGTTATGTATTTTTGGTCAAAATACCAAAGAAGTGAGCCTGTCATGGGTATGTGTTAAGGATGTGTCTTATTACTCCTTATGTGACCATGATCACTTGCTAAGGCAGGTTTACCAAACTTCTCTACCATAAGGCTGTGATATTTACCCTTATCCTGATAATTAAACATTATCCTGTGAGATATTTTTTTGAATCTATGAAACATTTTATTCTCCTCAAACGTACAGTCACTAATTTTATCATCGTTGCTGGGCCTTGCCTACAACAATTATTACTGTGGTGTTCTAATGATTTTCTATTTTTTTCCACTCTTCTATTCATTATTTGGAATTCTTCTGGAAGAGAGATGACCTTTCTTCTCAGCTTTTTTGTTTGTTTATTCGTTTATATGAGCATTCTTGCTAGTGAAAATTGTATGGGTGTTTTTATGGATTGCAAAAAAAGCATTCAAGGCACACAGGTATGGAAGATTGTGCCTTGGTAAGATTTGTTCTAGGTGCAAATATAAAGTTTTCCCTAAGTTCCCAAAGTTTCATCTCCATCCATCCCACTGTGGGAAAATCCCAGCCTTGTCTTTATCAAGCTCAGTACAAAGATCAAGGTTCAAAAGTTCTGTGTCATTGCTCCAATCCAGATCAGCCTGTCCCCATCTGGCTAGCGTAGTCTGTTCCTAGCTGGTAGTGTGCCCAGGCCCATGTTGGGCCCTGTGGCTGCTGGGTTGGGAGGGCCACATGGTTGCTAAGGAGAGAGAATGGGAACAAAGACGGCAAGCTCACACCAAGCAAGAGAGGGAGCTTCTTTGTTAGGATGCTTATGTTGTCTCAGTCTTGGAACTGGAGTAGGCCCTTCTGCAAACTAACCAATCAACTTTCCAAGCTTTCCTGGCCTCCTGATAGGTCCATCCTCTAAGGATGTATTTACTAGATCTGTGTGGGGGAGGAGGGAGGTGTTCCATGTCCCTTACCCAATCCAATCCCTTTCCCAAACTAAACTGACAGGCCTCTACTGTCACACTTTGGACTCCTACTGCCTTGTGCTGACCTTCCCCTTTATTGTTCTCCTCTTCCTCCCAGTAATCTGTTGGATAGGTAATCATCAAAGCTTTTGGGGTTGGAGATAACATATTTGGAATCCAAATAGATCTTAAATCATCTTTCCACCAATCCTCCTCTTTTTAATCTCACTTTCAAAGCTATTATTATATAAATGTATTAATACACTCCAACATTTTGTGGCACAAACAATTTTATATATTGTTGACTTTCTTTGCTACAGGTTCTAATTTGAAAGAAAAAAAAACACAAAAAAATCTTTAATCATAAATCATCACTCATCTATCTGCAGATCATCCTAAACAAAAAGTTTGACATCTTGCACCTGTTGTAGTCACCTCTAAATTCTCATTGTCCTTGTCCTTATCTTTCTCCTGTTAGTTTTCTATTATAATCCTCAAAGGAGGATTTGAGACTAGAGATAAACACATGTTGCTTTATCCATCAACTTTAGCTGCAAATATAAATAGATGCGATTTTCTCTCTTTTTAATTTTTTCCCTTCTATTAGTCTCATATCAAGCATCAGTGAAGACAATCAGGGTTTACTGCCACAGAAAGATGAGAAAATGGTGAAAAGAATGAATATCTATTATGTACTTATAAACTTCCTGCTGTATTTTTAATAATTATTTCTGGGAAAGTGTGTCGCAATTCCAAATCCTACCTATTTTATATTAATAGGTCAAATTAATATATTTTAGAACTTTGATTTGTGAAAATGCATGTTAATATTATTACCATTTATTGGAGGATGAAAACTATTTCTAACATGAAGGAAAAGAAAGAAAATCAGAAACAGAATAATAGCAGGTGCTATTAGAATGTTTGAGAAAGAGTGTCTGTGTAGTCTCATTGAAGCCGTGTAATTGGGGCAAGGATATGATACAACCTGTAGGGAAGATGAGTGAAATAAAAAGGGCAGGATTTTGTTTCTGGTTCCTTTTCAGTGCTTTGGAAGATGAGGACTTCACAGAATTTCTCAGCACCATGTAGCGTGACAAGAGTAAAATAATATGGTCGTGCGTAGAACAGGATAAAAATAATGACCAGAGCCAAACTTACTAAACCTCTTGTTGCCCTAGAGTTGAATGAGGGAGAAGCTAAATATTCCTGAGCCACTCAGACACCAGGATGATTCAGAAAAAGAGAGAGCTTGCAAACCTGAGGGAGCCTTAGCTGCATGGACTCTGTCCCTGGAGACCAGTTGGGACCACAGCCATTTCAGCAGATGCTGGTACAGGTGAAAGAGAGCCACTTAGAACCTAACCCGTGGCTGGACCTAAGCCAGATCCAAAAAGAGCAGGCACCACTGATGACTAGATGGGTTCATTGATGTCATATGGTATACAAACTTCCAGAAACCATAAACACTGTCCTGGAAAGGAAGTAGCTGAGTAAAAGCTAATACAGGGCAATAAATAATAAGGCAAGTTTGCATATGTTCAGTTGACTACATTAACTTTTTTGACATTCTATAGAAATGAGGGGAACGTTGAGATTAAGTTCCCTAGAAATGAAATCCTGTTTTCTTTCTTAACTATTTTTATTTTATTTTTATTATTACTTAAAAGTAATTATACCTGCTACATGTCACACTCAGAGAAATTAACTGCTGGGAAGCTTACCAGATCAACATTCGATAAATAGTGTGGTGTAAACATCAGAATGTGTAAAAACTGCTCCGAAATGCAAGACAAAAATATGGTTAATGGTGGGATGTTAATTTTATGCATCATCTCAGGGGGTGTATTTGGATGAGATTAACACTGAAATGGGTGAACTTTGAGCAATTCAGATTGCCCTTCATAATGTGGTTGGCCCTCATCCAATCATCTGAAGGCCTGAATAGAACAAAAATATTAGCCTCCCTGTGCAAGAGAAAATTATCCAGACAACAGCCAGGTTCTGACTGACACTGAATCATGAAGCCTGCTGACCCACACTGCAGATTTTAAACTTGCCTCCATACCTCATAATAAACCTGTCTACCTACCTCTCACCTATCTATCTATCTATCTATCTATCTATCTATCTATCTATCTATCTATCTATCATCTGCAAACACACACACACACACACACACACACACACCTTATTGACTCTGTTAACTACCAAATGACACTATCATTATTTGATATTTGCTATATTATGCTAACATATGCTACATAATTAAGATATAAGACAATTTGAAATGATAAGGTAAATTCATATGAAGTTTTTTTTATAGCAACTTGCTAATGAAAAATCGAAATGTGGTTAATGTACCTTAAATGGGTACTACTTGATGTATACTGTGCAACCATATCTTCCCATAAGGCAGACCTAGCAATCGCTGTCGAGAATGAATGCAGCATTAGAAGGATCAGTTGTGTAATCCACTATGGCATGTCCTGTGCTCTCCTAGGGATGATTGCATTTGGCTAACGGATTTATGCTGTTTCTAAGGACACAGGGCAGCTGACAGGTGCTGCTAATATCTGATCTGGTCACCGTGCAAGGCTGAACTCAGAAAAGAGAGTTCCCATTCACCCAGTGTCTGCCTTGCTGAGCAACAGACAACACATCAATTCAATTTTGTCCTAAGTCTAAATGATTTGTGGAGAAATTAAACCATTTTTCAGTCTTACATTAGATTAAAATATTAGCAGAATATCAGTTTTAAATTTCACTGTTAACATATAATATAATTTCATACACTCTGAAGCATGACAAAAGTTAAAAAGTTATTCTTCTGGTTAATATTTTAAAAAAAATAATAATCATTTGATTGTATTAGCAAGTTGATGCAAACATAAGATTACAATATCTCATAAGTATGCTGAAATTTCCAGGAACATATAAAAAGGGAAGAAGAAAAAAAAGATAGCTCTGTGAAAGACACTACAAATGTTTATATCGGAAGTCAGAAGCTTTGAACAACAGTTGAACTACCCATTTTTAAAGAAAGTATGTTTTCCATCAATATTATCCTTCTCTCTGTTAATATGCAAGGAAATTTGTATAAAATAATATTTAATAGATATATTTAAAACAAAAAGTAAGTTTATTTTTGTTAGAATTTTCCTCTTGGATCTTACATAGTGACAGAATTTCAAACAAAGCAGAAAATAAAACACTTTAAGATTCCCTGTCAAAATTGCTCATAACCTCACCAACTAGACCAATAAGCTTGCATTTTAAACTCATATTTTCCAGCTCCTCAGCCATCCCCACAGGTATTGCATTATCTATCAACACTTTTGTCTGTTGTCTGACATACTTTTATTTTCCTTAGCCATCTTTATTTAAGATGATACTTAGAAGTGGTTAATTTTTTTCTAATGTAATTAGTAGGTAAAACATTTTTAAGGGATGTTTCCTTCTTGATTTTTTAAAATATCTTTGAAGGTAATTCAATTAAATTGACTTCAATGAAAACCCAAGAAAACTGTTTAAAGTTACTTCTTAGAGAAAACACAGTGTACATGAGTTTTGTTCACTATACTCAATCTATTACATATGCTTTTATGTTTAAGTACTGTTTCAATAGTCGCGTTTTTCTAAGTTTCCATCTCCTTATTTTTGTTTATATTTCTTGGTGTTTTGGACACACACACACACACAAATGAAATTTTTATTTTTCCTGCTAAAGTTCTGAATCAGTTGAGAAACAGTCTTAAGGGATAAGACACATACAGATTGATGTATCACTTTCATTATTGAGGTAGTTGATAAAGCACAATGAGGCTTGCGCATGCTGCAACACTAACTTTCCTACCATTGAATGAAAAATTGAAAGATTTCTAATCCGCTCACATGTCAGGCTGAGCAAACTCTGGCCTCTCGATCTGAGGGTCAGCACTTGGGTTATTATGACATGGAAGAACAGTCCACATGGGACTTTAGGTCCATGAAGACGCACCGGACCATAAGACGCACCAGTTTTTAGAGAAGGGAAATGAAGAAAAAAAGATTCTGAAACAAATAGTGTCCTAAAATATTTTATGTGCATTAAAACCCAACATCACAGTCATAAACACATGTAATCAACCCTGTAAAGTAAACAGCAGCATTTAGAACCATTTTAGAGCCGGGCAAGCACACAGAGACCACACAGAGCCGGGCAAGTAAAAAAACTTTTTTTTTACAGTATATGTGTAGGCTATATTTGGACCATAAGACGCAGGGACTTTTCCCCCCCACTTCTGGGGGAAAAAAAGTGTGTCTTATGGTCCGAAAAATACAGTAATTAAAAAAAAAAGAAAGTAAAAGAAAGAAGAAGCTGAGATATGCATTTTCATTTTCTCTTTGAAATTAACCAGTGAAAGAAATCACCTTCTACTCAGCATGAGAGGGAATGACAGGGCAGATGGGGCTAGGAGTATTAGCTAATGTTAAGCCTCCACAGAAAAGAAAACATGAGTGAGAGGAAAGGTTTCCCTGAACACTTGTCTCTTCCTCTGGATCATTCATTCCTGATGGCATTAGGATTTTTGGTTGCTTTTGTTTATTTGCTTGCTTGGTTTTACTTGAGAAAGAAACAGCCTATCTAATAAAATAGTAATATGCAAATTAACCATCACTCCTCTACACCCACAAGCCATGCCCACCAGCCAAGCAGAGCAAGTATGCAAATTAACCCCAACGAAGATGGCCCAGGCCTCCTCTCAACGGTATAAAGTTTCAATTATAGAAGGTAAATAAATTCCAACAGAAATGGCAACAGCCACAGAACTGGAAGAGCAGGAGGCTAGGGTTGCCCTGGGTGATGGAGGAAGCCAAGCTTCTGCAGCCTAGGCCTCTACTCCAGGCTACAAAGTTTCAATTGTAGAAGATAAATAAATTCCAGATATTAGGGCCTCTGCTTTGATCACTGGGGAGGGGGGGGCATGACTGGCCTGCAAACCACCACAAGCCCCTCACCTAGGCTATCCCAACACCCAAGGGAACCCCCACCCTGATCCAGGGCAAATCAGCTGGTCCCCACCCATCCACCAGGCCTTTATCCTATCTAATAAAAGAATAATATGCAGATTGACCATCACTCCAACACATAGGATGGCTTCCCCCATGTGGTCAAAGATCCTGCCCCCATGTGGAAACAAGATGGCCACCACAAGATGGCCAGCAGGGGAGGGCAGTTGAGAGGGACCAGGATTGCAAGGGAGGTCAGTTGGAGGTGATCAACCCTATAGGGGAGGGCAGGTATGGGTAACCAGGCCAGCAGAGGAGAGAAGTTGGGGGCAAACAGGCTGGCAGGGGAGCAGTTAGACATCAATCAGTCTGGCATGGGAGTGGTTAGGGGGTGATCAGGCAGGCAGGCAGAAGCCATTAGGGGCAATCAGGATGGCAGGCAGGTGAGCAGTTGGGAGCCAGCAGTCCTAAATTTTGAGAGGGATCCCAGATTGGAGAGGGTGCAGGCTGGGATGAGGGATTCCCCTCTCTCCTATACAAGAATTTCATGCACCAGATCTCTAATATTAGACAAAAGAACTGTAACTGTGGTATATTTGGTAAAAGAGTTTATCCTTAATGTTTCAACCATATAGTTGAAAATACTTCCCTGTTTATCATTTGAAGCTAGATGTGATTTGTTTCAGCTAATGAAATATGAGCAAATATAACACAAAAAAATTATTTGTAGAAATCCCAACAGCCAGTGCAAGACTCCTTCTACCCTTGGTCATAGTGGAGAATTGATGGACACATTGACTGAGAGAAGCCACTGTTCTCCTGGCTCTGGATGAAAACAGTATGCAGAGCAGTGGCTATCCACACTGTACACAGAGCGTGACCATCAATCAGTGTGTTGCTTTAGCCACTGAGAGCTTGCATCATTTGTTGTTGTGACAAAACCCAGCTTAATCTAACATAGCATGCAGAGTCCTTCATGATCACCCCCTGCCTACATTTGGCTCCGTCTTCTTTCCTCATGATAGTTCTCCATATGTTATCTCATACTTCTTTAATTTATTCATTCGCTCAACAAAAATGTTGTGCAAATAGCTGCTGGCATACACAAAGTTTAAAGAATGCATATGAAGCCCTTCTCCTTTCTGAAAGAGTCAGATAATCAACAGAGCAGTAAAGTAGAAAGTGAGTAACAAAAAGTTGACAGTGTTTTCAGTTTTCAGCATCTTGCTCCTATTCCTGGTTCTCAGTCAGCGAGCTGCCCCTCCCAGCCCCACCGGGGATACTACTTGCTTTTGAGGTTTTTAGAGCTTCTTCATCTCTGAGCTCCAGCATGAACTCTCATTAAATTAAGCTCCTCACCTGCTCCATTGCCTTTGAAACTGCAATCGTTTCAGAGTGAGAAATAATGGAAAGTTTTCTGAGGGTTCGGAGGAAAATTATTTCTATGTATTTTCACCAAAGCTAATTGCATTGTAGGACGTTTTCCAACTGGAGATATATGAAAGCACAAAGGCCTCAGGGTTGCGGAAAACCACCAGGTGGCGTGCATAGACACTGAGGATAAATATGTTACCAGTGAGATGATGAGACCTCAGTTCTTATCTTCTTGATGGAAAGATTTCAGTCAAGAGACACAGTGCAGCAAAGTAAGCAAGCCTTTTGTGCCACAGCAAAATCACCCTTAGGACAGGGGAACAAAGAAGCGCATAGTAATAGCAGCAGGAGAGCCAAGGCTGGGCTGCGTTGGCTCACTAGGAAGTTAGAGAAATTGGGGCCTTGGAGACAGGTTCAGGGGTTAGTAGGGGATGAGCTGCTGCTGCCCATTGTTCCCCTAGTTGCAAATCTCTTGGGGTCCCTTAGAGTTTAGGTGATGAATGCCTGTGGGAGAAAGAGAGGGGAGAGAAGAGGATGAAGGGATGCATCAGTGTCCTTCCTAGAAGGAGACCAAAGGCTGGGTCGTTTGTGTTGAGGGCAACAGAGTAGTCACCCACTTTCCAGGTGTGCTCTCTCAGGGTCCTGGTCTCCACTGATTGGTTGGCACCAGAGGGCATTAGTCAATGCTGCTGGTCCTGAGACAGCCACAGCACCACTTGTTTGGTTTTGCTGTCTTTATGGTCCTTGAAGCTGAAATACAACTGAGGCCTAGATGTTATCTTCAGGGAGAAAAATAAGGGGATCCAAACTACATAACCAGCAATATGTTTGGGGGCGGGGGAAGCTTATCCTGGGGGTGAGGCCCTTGTTTTCCAAGCTTTGCCCCATGCTATGCACCTGGGACTTTCTGTCCTGATGAATGTCTGTACTGACCTGTTGTCCTTGCTCTGCTCATGCCTAACTGCTTATTGAAGATTAAACCAAACAAAAGTTGGCGAAGAGAGAGAGGAACCCATGGATGATTTTGTGAATGAACAAGTGGTTCAAACATGACTCTTCCTTTTTCCTATTAGGTTGTGAGAATCAACTAATGTGTGTGAGTGCATGCATGATCACTTAATTGGATTTAATTTTTAGATTAAAAAGTGAAAGGACTCTTTAAAGATGTGACATGTGAGAAGAATGGTTTTAATAAGTCAAGTATATGAATAGAGAACTGATATAAAAAAAAAAAAACTCTTGGAGGCTACAAATGGCTTTATTAAGGAACCGTAAAAGAATGTCAGTGGGACAGTACTAGACTGAGTCAGAATGGCAATAGTAAGGAGGGATGCTGGAAAATTAGTGGAATGAGGTTAACCAGTCTTATTGATCATGGAAAAAAAACGTAGATTTTAAGAGCAATGAAAATCCATTGAAGGGCTTAAACAAGAAAATAAAAGGATCTAATTTACATTTTTTTTTAAAAAGAGTGCTTCTCTGTACAAGGCTGAATGATAATAGAAGGTCAAAGTGGAGGGAGGAATTTCATATTAGTCTAGGGGAAGTATATTTTGGCTTGAACTAGTAAAGAGTTTTTCAATAAAGGCTTATAGAGTAACCCTTGAATATTTTATAGCACCTTCCCTACAAGGATGACTTCTACATATCTTTAAAGTCTCAGCATTAAAATGCTGTTAAGAGAAGAGATTAAATTATCAAAAGAATAGATTTGAGGAGAGTGTCAATTACCATTGAGACTTCAGTCTCTACAAAGCCATTTTTTGGACTAATGTGAGAACCCTTTGTAATGAAAGCTATAGAGGCTGCCAGTGAATCTACATTTGGGTCATTATTTTCACTGAAAAAGGGGCCTAACTGATAATGTTAAGTTAATAAGAATAATGTTCATTTTTCAGTACTACTACTGCTCGTAAGATTTATAATTCCTTTTTTATAAAATATATTTTTATTGATTATAGAAAGGAAGGAAGAGGGAGAGAAGGATAGAAACATCAATGATGAAAGAGAATCATTGATTAGCTGCCTCCCGCACACCCCATGCTGGGGATCGAGCCCACAGCCTGAGCATGTGCCCTAACATGAAATCAAACTGTGACTTCCTGGTTCATAGGTCCATGTTCAACCACTGAGCCATGCCAGTCTGGCAAAATTTGTAAATCTTATGGCTGTGATATACTTGAGTTAAGTTGATTTTGTAGAAAAATTAGTGAAATTTTGAAAGGAAGACAGAATTTTGCATTCATATGCATCCATATTGTATATTTTTCCATGAAGTCACCATGAGAACTCATATGCATAAATAATTGTTAAATAATTTAACAAAAATATCTTCAAAATAGGTAAGCAAATAAAATTTAAAATTTAATTATGAGAAATATTCCTTCCACCCAGGAAATATTATGAGGGAGAATTTGGATGCTTGTTTATTTATTTACTTATTTATTTATTTAGTTATTAGAGGCCTGGTGCACAAAATTCATGCACTGGGCGGGAAAGGGTCCTTCAGCTTGGCCTGCACCCTCTTGCAGTTCAGGAGCCCCGCAATTGACTGCCCCACAGAGGGTGGCCCCACCCATTGCCACCAGCCGGGTAGCCTGTGCCTCCCTCTTTATGGCAATCACAGAGCCCCCCAGCCAGTGGCCTGGGTCTCCCTCTGCGGGGCAATTGTGGTGCATCTCACCCGCCTTGGTGGTGGCAGTCAGTGCTGGGTCCCTGCAGCACCTGTGACCCACAAAGGCCAGAGAGGTCAGCAGGTCAGCCTGCTCACCAGTCACCTCACACCCAAGCCTGCTGCATGCACAGCCTGGTGTTCAGTTGTCCGTTCAGTCATTTTTGAAGTTATACACTCTGGCTCTTTATATATTAGGGTTGGAACTTCTCACACCCATCCCCATCCTTATCCCCCCAAAAGTCTTACATAATCCTCAGAGATAGATGTTAATCACATATCGCAGATAGGAAATGGAGCATTAAGGAATGTGTGACCTCCTTTATGGAGGCCACAGGGCTTTAAGTGGCAGAAAGGGTATTTGATCAGGGCTTCATAAATGGCTCTGAAGTCTGTGCCTTTCCTGCAGATCTATTTTCACAGTGGTGAGGACAGCTCAGAGCAGGCGCCTCTGTCTAATAGCTTGAGCATCCAGAACCCTAAGAGTGAAGTCATTCTGGATGTAGAGACTTGGGCTTCCACACTGGTTGAGTTAGAACCTGAATTTTATACTATGCAATGCTTGTAATTTTTGAAAAACACATAAATAAAGGAGAATAAATTGTACATAAAGAACAGCCTCATAAGAAAATTGAAAGCATGTACTGGTACAGTAAATGAAAAACAAACAAACAAAAAAAAAACACACACAAACAAACCACACTTTAATTTGGCTGTAATGTAGGCATAAGTAACATAATAGAAGAATATGAAAAGAATATTGAGAAGTGGGATCAAGAAGTTTTTAAATACAAGGTGAAAAATATGAATAAATAAATGTTGAGCTCAGAGCTATAGCTCAGGAAGATGATTTTGGTAGCTGCAGAGGTGGGAGAAGAATCCAAATGAAGAAAATATGGAGTCTGAGCAGAGGCAGTGGTCAAGATATGAATAAAAATATATAACCATGTGTTTTGTTTTGTTTTGTTTTGCTTTGATGAGAATAAGTGACAGTGATGATTAAGATTTTGAATTTGGTTTTCTTTAAAGTGAAAATGATGAGTTTAACTTCAGCATATTTCTTTGTTTTGTGCCCTGCAGTTAGAGATATGGATTTTTATTTCTAGTAAAGATTCATTTGATATAAGAGACAATGGGGCAAAAGAATTTATTGTACTCTTGTGGCAAGTCAAGCTCACTATGGAAAGCAAGTCGTTATAGAAGATCAGTTGGTAAAAAAAAAAAAAAAAAAAAAAAAAAAAAAAAAAAAAAAAATCAATGCAGTTTCTTTTAATTAGGAACTTTTTATAACTCCATTGGCAGCTTGTATATTTTCAAGTGCTAGATATTATTTGCTTAAGGAATTTAATGCCTATGTGTGAAATTTTCTTTCTAAATAAAGTATAAGGATATGCATATATAACCACATATAATCCTATATAATAAAAGAGTAATATGCAAACTAATCATCACTCTGCTACACCCACAAGCCACGCCCATCAGCTAATCAGAGAAAGTATGCAAATTAACCCAGCCAAGATGGCTGCTGCCACAGAGAAAGCAGGAGGACAGCTTGCGTTTCCCAAGCAATAGAGGAAGCCAAGCTTTCCACACACCTGCCCTCAAGGCTACAAAGTTTCAATTGTGGAATGTAAATAAATTCCAGATACCAGGACCTCTGCTTGGGTCACCAGGGGGCATGGCTAGCCTGCAAATCACCACAGGCCCCTCGCTCAGGCAGCCCCATGCACCCCCACCCTGATCCGGGACACCCTTCAGGGCAAACCAGCCGACCCCCAACCATGCACCAGGCCTCTATCCTATCTAATAAAAGAGTAATATGCAGATTGACCATCACTCCAACACACAATATGGCTGCCCCCACGTGATTAAAGATCCTGCCCCCATGTGGACACAAGATGGCCAACATGGGAGGGCATTTGGGAGGGACCAGGACTGCAAGGGAGGGCAGTTGTGGGTGATCAAGCCTTCAGGGGACGGCAGTTAGGGGTGACCAGGCCGGCAGAGGAGGGGAGCAGTTAGACATCAATCAGGCTGGCAGGGGAGTGGTTAGGGCATGATCAGGCTGGCAAGCAGAAGAGGTTAGGGGCAATGAGGATGGCAGGCAGGTGAGCAGTTGGGAGCCAGCAGTCCTGAATTGGGAGAGGGCAGTCAGACATCCCTTGAGGGGTCCAGATTAGAGAGGGTGCAGGCTGGGCTGAGGGACACCCCCGCCCCCCTGTGCACGAATTTCATGTACTAGGTCTCTAGTTTTAAATAATTACACATTTAAAATATTTCTATTTATTTTATAGTTCCAAAATTTTGTTTTTAATAATCTTATCTCTATAATTCAAATTTAACTTCTGTAATGTCAGCATAAATTGATGATAGATTAATTAAATCATTTATTTAAAAAAAGATCAGTCTGGTCCTAGCTGGGTTGGCTCAGTGGATAGAGTGTTATCTGTGGACTGAAGAATTCTGGGTTGAATTCTGGCCAAGGACACATGCCAGAATTGTGAGTTCAATACCCAGTAGGGGGCATGCAGGAGGCAGCCAGTCAATGATTCTTTCTCTCCCTCTCACTACCTCTCTGAAATCAATAAAATATATACTTAAAAAATAATGAAGTAGATAAGGAGTTCTAATAGAGGTACTAGTTAGAAATTGAAAAACAAAAAGTAAATAACTGAATATATGAAGGAAGATGAATATTTGTAAGAATGATAGAGCAAAGTGGACTTGAGTATGAATGATATAAAACTCAAAGAGAATTACAAATGAAAATAGCTGTAGGATTTTTCAAAAAAGAAATAAACAGAGATTGATATCCTAAGGTAGAATATCAATTCAATTAAATCCTGGGGTATAAGAGGATGTATAAAGTAAGGAGGGGAAGGAATAACATATAGGAGTTTTATTAGAAGTGAATTTAATATCTGTATGAAGCAGCCAGGGTTAAGAATATGCATATGTATATCTGATATGCTACCCAAACCTTAAGCCCAGAATACTGAAATTTTTTTTTAATGTACTTAACATTGTCTTTTCATTTTTCTTTCACATTCAAATGCAATTCCTCATCTTCAGTTAGATTGTAAAATTATAAACATATGACACTTGTGTCACTCATGGAAATGATGAAGAAATTAAATGTCAGGGAAATCTCTCATTAAAAATTACTAACAAAGCCCAGATTGAATATGATTGATACAATTCAAATATATAATTGTCAAAGAGGATCTTAATTTAGCAAGAGAACTCTTTCTTCTATCTCCTAAAATATATTTTACTGAAACATATCCCTAATTTTTGTGCTGCAAAAATTTTATGAACTACCATTCAAAGAAAAATATAGTACTGTAGATTATTGCTTGTATGAATAAAAAACCAACTTTGCAAAGAAGATTCCCATATTTTACTCTTATTAAGGTATTTTATAATTATTCAAAAGAATGAAAAATTAGGCAAAATAGGTTTTATTACACTATATTTGTTAAATTAAATAACTTGCATACCCCAAAATAGCAGATTTTAGAAAAGAGAACCCATCAGATAAATAAGTACATTTAAAAAGTACATTCTACATTTAGAATGTAGAATAAATAAGAAAATTGAAAAATTAATAGGCTTATGAATAAGAAAATGATTTTAATTTTACACTAACTGCAAAAAACAAAGTGTATTAATTATTTTCATCAACAAAGTCGCTATTACTTTTTTAAACTTTATTAAGTGGCTTTAATCTGTGCTACTTAGAAATATATTGTTTTTCATTTTTATTCTTATTTTATACCAGCTATATTTTTTACAAGTTTCATTTAGGTGTAAAGATTATATTTCTTATATATCAAATATAAATCAATATATAAGTAGATGTTATTACAAAGAACTGATAATAAAATGAAACACATAAGTATTTAATATGAATAAGAATGTTGATTAATTCTGGTAAAAATGAATAATTAGAAGAAAATACATGAAAAACTAAAATTGTAATATTTATTTTCCTTATAATTTATTTTCTTTTTGTATCCTTATCCAATTATATGTTTATTGATTTGAGAGAGAGAGAAGGTGATAAAGAAAAGAGAGAAACATTGATCTCTTTCAGTATAGCTCTCTGATGGGAATCAAACCTGCAATTAAGTATATGCCCTGACCTGGAATTGAACACACAACCTTTAGGTGTACAGGACAAAGCTTCAACTAACTGAGCAACCTAGTCTGAGCTCTTATAATTTATTTTCTTATACTCAATCACTTTAATATTATATTGTAATAAATGAAAAAGTATATAGTTGCAAAATTACAAAATGAAAGGACAGTTGGGGACAAGATCAGGCCAACAGGGGAGGGCTATTGTGGGTGAGATCAGGCCAGCAGGGGAGGGTAATTAGGGGCAAGATCAGGCCAGTAGGGGAGGGAAGGAAGGGGCCATCAGAAATGCAGGCAGAGACAATTAGGGGTGATCAGGCAGGCAGGCAGATGAACAGTTAGGAGCCAGTGGTCCCAGATTGTCAGAGGGATGTCTGATTGGAGAGGGTGCAGGCTGGGCTGACGGAACCCACCCACATGCTCCCCTCCCCTGCACAAATTTTGTGCACCAGACCACTAAAAGTAATATAAAGCATCAAACACTGGGGGCATTTAAGATGCAAACAATACCAGCCAACAAGTTTAGTGCTTATTGTATTGCAAGACACAGGAAAAAAAAATATTTTAAGATTCTTCGGAGAGAAACTGTTTCATTCACTTGAGAAGTTGTCCTTACAGTCCAACTTTTACTTTGATAGAATGAATGCTCTTTTATTTCTCCCTCCATCTAGATACAAGTCCTCTGTCAGGCCCCCAAACAGTATTTCAGAATAAAACGTAAAGAGGAACAATAAGAAGCCAGCTCAGGCCAGGTGAAGAACAGTAATTACCCTTTGAGTTGTTTTCATTGTTTAGATGAAAACAGTTTACCACTAGGAATAACCAGACAGTCAGCAATGGTTGTCGCCACGCTGGACAAGTCAGGTGAGACAGCTCTGAATTGCAGTGCACGGTTTGGGGCTGTGTGACTCTGCGAGGGAGGCCTTGCAATTCACAGCTCCTGAACCTAGCCAATACCAAGGAGCCAACTCCCATCACTCAGCTCAGCTTGTGTGAATTTGCTCATAAAGTTAGAAATTTGACCTCATAAAATTGCCATTTTGCAGGTCAAAAACAGAAAAATTCAGCAATTTTTGAAATACATCAATAATATCTTTCCTTTGATATAAAAAAGTAATCGACACCTCTTTCAGGTATCATTCAGTCCAATAGCTTCATTATCATTTTAATTCTGAAGTACAAGGCCTGTGCCATAAGCATTGTTTTTGTATATTAATAAAATATTTTGTATAGTATAGAGTTTTATAAATAATCAAAGCAATCAATAACATTGTGTCAAGTTAGGTGTCAATATTATTTTATTCACTAAAATTTTATAATATTCCAAAAGGGAAGTTTAGAGGAGAATTGATTTGTTTATAAGCATATTTTTATTATTTGAAATCTAGCTACTCTTAAGCAACCAATGAATGCTAAGTATAATTATCATAATGATGTTATTGAATATCTTTATGGTTGTATCTAATAATTATTATTAGATTCAATTTAAATAAAAATCACTTATAGAATGGCAATAAATACAATGTGGCCTCTCAAGAAATAAAGAGACTTCCCAAAATGCTGTCAAAGAAAATTTAAAATTACAGAATAGTCATAAAGTATGGGGGTTGGAAAAGGCACATACATTTTAAAAATAATGTATCTTTACAGGTAGTCATAAAAATATTAGATGGCACAATAAATAATTTACTACTATTGTAAACCTTTCAAAAATGTTTCTGATAGGGCATGCTTTTAGTGATGATTGGAACACCTAGAAGATTGCCATATTTCAAATGCTATGTATATAATATCAGCCATCCATTCTAATCACATAGAAATGACATTCAATGTGCTATATTTTAAAAACAGCAACACTGATCTTTATTTAGCTCTTGATATTTAATGGCAAAAGAGAGCCAGTAACAAAACAACTTGACTTATTTTTACTGACTTGTTTTATATTGTGTATTTTTTCACATTGACCTTGCCAATAAATGATCCACTCTGTTTTTTTTGTTTTGTTTTGTTTTGTTTTGTTTTTAAATCCATTTAAGAAGATATAATCAACTCCCCCAATATATTTCTTCTTCTTGGTTGGCATTTTGCTTTTAATACTTCTGTCATGCATTTCTTTTTATAATATATATATATATATATTTTTTTTTTGGAAAGTAAGGCTTACCTTTTGGCTGCTTATCTGCTGTGGTTAGCCAAACACTAAGGTACAAATAGAGGAAGCATTATATAGAGTCTACTGCCTACAGGCAAGACAGATGAAAAACACAAGTTTAGGTCCCTCCTTTAGGAAAATGACTTCAGATTAAGTGTGGTCACTTAAAGGAAAAGTAAGCAATAATAATGCGGAGTGTGGAAGATCTGTTCCCACAGGGATGGATACGGGGGAACAGCCCCTGTGAAAACAATGGATAACTACAAGGGTAGTACTTATAGCTGCGAGTGCCTAGTCACTGGAAATATTAAAAAAAAAAAAAAAAAAAATCACAGACCAGTTTAAGTATGCGTTAGCTTGTCGGTTTAGAGTTAGTTGGATACAGTGCAGCTCTGGCAGCCTGATGGTTTACTTCTTAGCACATTTTGATTTTTAGAAACTGACTGCGCTGGCTCATCAGCTCTGGTAGGTTGAATATAGACTTAATTCCCACAACAGTCAAACCATTGTCTCTAGTGATTCTAATTTTTTAAAATGATAGTTGCTTACATCACTATTTTTAAAACCATCCCAAATTGTTATCTTTAATTTTTCATATCCTACACGCATACTGTTTTGAAAATTATGAACTGTAAGAAGCTCAGGCTTACTAACTAAAGGCATTTATTTGCCCAGTTGGAGCTGATTAATAGAAAATTTAAAGCAGGGACACAAAGAGGTTAGTGCTCCTAACTTCTTATTAGATGGATATTCATTATGTTTACTATGCATTTAAATAAGATAAAAGTTGGCATCAACAATGAAAATCTAATCGTTATAATTTGTTCTGCAGAGTAGCATAGTTATTAGAATTCATAAAGCAAGAAATAGAGCTATTTCAAAGAAAAAAAATTTAAAAAAAAAAACAAATTTAGCCGAGCTGGAGTGGTTCAGTGGTTGAGTGTCAACCTTTGAACCAGGAGGTCACAGTTCAATTCCCGGTCAGGGCACATGCTCAGATTTCAGGCTCTACCCCCAGTGTGGAACATGTAGAAGGCAGCCAACAATCAATGATTCTCTCTTATCATTGATGTTTCTGTCTCTCTTTCTCTCTTTCTTCCTCTCTAAAATCAGTAAAAATATATATTTTTCAAATGTAATAAAATATGATATTATTACTTAGGAATAAATTTTATTAAAGATGTCTAAGACAGATATACTACAAACTCCAAAGCATTGCAGAGAGAAATCAAAGACTATGGATGACAATATTGACTATGTTTAAATGACATTTCTCCACAAATTGATATGCAGATCCAAAGGATTATTACCAAAGTTCAGCAAACATTTTAGATAACTTTATAAATTGATTATAGAAATTAATTGGACATACAAAGGACCTAAACAAAACAATTTTTGGGGGAAAAAAGGTAAAGTAGAAGTAAATACATTGATTTCATGATATTATAAAGCAACTAGAGGTCCTGTGAGCTGGTGGAGGGAGGGGGATCCCTCAGCATGACCCGTGCCCTCTCACAGTCTGGGACTCCTCGGGGGATGTAGCAGTGCACCAAGTGGCAGGCAGCCAGGGTAGTGTCCGGATCTGGGTCAGGCACCTTGCCACTTTCACTCATCCCTGCCTGCTGCACCTGCTGCAGTGGAGTGAGGAGAGGTTCCCGCCATAGCAGCTGCATTCCGCAGCGATGAGCCCAGCTTCTGGCTTAGCGGCACTCCCCCTGAGAGAGCACATTGACACCGGGGGTCAGCTGTGTTGAGTGTCTGCCCTCTGGTGATCAGTGTGCATCATAGCGACCGGTCATTCTGGTCATTCTGCTATAACTGTCATTTAGGGTTTTATTATATAGATAAAACAATAGCAATTGAATTTGGGATTTGGCCAAAACCTTTTGGAAAAAATAGTAACTTGGTTTTTTGCCGATTTTCAATTATTATTATTATTTTTTTTTATCTACTCACTGGGGCTTATGATTGGTGCTGTTCCCTGCATCATATGTGGTTTTGACTTTTCCATTCCCTTGTATATTCTTTTTGTATATTCTATGATGCAAACAATGAATAGATCAGTCTTTGCTATGACTTAATCATAGTCTTAACTATGGGATATAGGTGGGATGCTAGGCAAATCAATATGTTTTAGAAATATATAAAACTGCTACAAAATTATTATTATTTTGACAGCAAGAAATTAGAAAGGAGACTGAATCTCTTCTTTGCATGTTCTAACAACTGTCCTTAGGAATCATTTGTGGCATACCATGTGACTTAATTTACACTCTTTCAGAAGAAAGCCAAGGCTGATCATGACAGCTATGCATACATAATGCACCCCTAAGATACTCAACATTACTTTATTTGCTCCTCAGGAACTTCCTCTAGGTCCATTTTCCTAAGAGCCCATGCTGTAATAAATTTAGAGGATTGTTGTTGATTTATCAGAATAAAGCATTACTTAAAATTGAATATATTTTTGCATTTGTTGCAAAAAGGATATTTTCATTAACTTATAGACCTTATTGATATCAGAATGTTTCATGATCTTGTAAATTGCCCCATTAGGTATAAGATTTCACTCTTTCCAGTTTATTAACATGAAATAATCTTCATAAGTGGACAGGGGACAATTGTCAATGATTATTGGTATGTTGCAATTGCAACTGAGTAGCCATAGGGAATACATTTCAGTCAACTGGTCATTTCTTACATCAGCCAATTTAGTAATGGTATATGAAATACAGAGAAGAGATGGCTCATTTATGACAAGTTCAGTTGACTATTTCACACCAATGGACTCTGAATAAAGATACCCTCCCTTCCACACCCAAAACAACAAGCAAAGATTGACTCAATTAGTTTCAAAGTAAGATGTAAAAATTAGCCCTTGACATGATTTATGTGAACATGCCCACTTATAATAGGAAAGCAGCTATGAAGGATAGACAGTATTGCTCTTCCCCTTAATGGGGAGGATATTTTTTAAACATCCTGATATATTTATTTTCCTTTACAAGACTCAATTGATCTCTCCAAAAATTTATTAGAACTGTGTCAGGTTTTTGTGAAGTTGTTTACTTTTAATTTTATGATAACAATCCTATATAATAAAGATATAATATGCAAATTGTCATTATGCCATGAAGCGTAATGACCAACTGCATAATGACTGGATTGCGGGTCAGCAAGAGGGTGGGCAGCAAACTACAAAGAGGGCAGTGGAGAGCTATAGGAGGGGGCAGGACAGTAAGCTTTAAGGGGAAAATGGGGCAGAGGGAGCTACAGGAGATCTGGGCAGTGGACAGAGAGCTACTGGAGGGCAGCCGCGAACTACTGGTATGCTACTGGTGAATGGATTTGTGCACAGAGCTACTAGTTTGCTTATAAAATAATAATAATTTATGAATGCCTTTCTTAAGATGAACAAATCAAATGAACAAATAAGAAAATGTCTAATATTTAAGTTAATGAGGTTAATGAAATCAATTATTTTATAGAAAAGGGTGATCTTGGGTTGTTTCCTATGCTGCTGTAGTATTTCTTATTTATGAGTAGTCCAAAAGTATCTCATTATCAGTATGTGCTCTATAAGTTCATTGATGTTACATACTTAAGGAAATGGGTATTTAGAAATCCTATATAATAAGGCTAATATGCAAATTGAGCAAAAGGTGGGACAACTGGTTGCTATGATGTGCACTGACCACCAGGGGGCAGACACTTAATGCAAGAGCTGCCCCTTGGTGCTCCTACAGGGGGAGCACCACTCAGCCAGAAGCTGGGCTCATGGCTGGCAAGTGAGTGCAGCGGTGGTAGCAGCAGCACTAAGGACCCCTTGGGGTATGTCCAACTGCCAGCTTAGGTCCATTCCCCATCTAACATCTCCACATAAACTAATAATTTTTACCTCTGCTTTTCACATCCCATTGCCTGACTTAATGGTCATAAACTGGGAGTATTCTCTTGTAGTTTGTATAGTTCTATAGTGACATTTATCTTTAGAACTAGACATTCTGCTCCATGGGGAGCGGGCCTAAGCTATCAGTTGGACATTCCTGAAGGTGTCCTGTGAGAGGGCACAGGTCAGACTGAGGGACCAACCCCCCAACCTCAGTGCATGAATGTCATGCACCAGGCCTCTAGTATAAGATATTCCATCTTAACCTGAAAGATCTTTTTCAGAAATGCCAGTCTCATTCTCCAATTTGTGCAGAAGAACTCAGACCTTGGAAGGCACAGAGATACAAGAGTCCACACCTGTCTGCTTCTTGCAGAATTCTGTTCTGAACTTGGGCTTCAGTTTCTACAAGAGGGGGGAAGTTGATTATCCTTCCACTGATAGGAGGACAAATTATGTGGCTAGAAGCTTTGCTATTTCTTTTTTTAAAATATATATTTTATTGATTTTTTACAGAGAGGAAGAGAGAGAGGGACAGAGAGTTAGAAACATCGATGAGAGAGAATCATCGATCAGCTGCCTCTTGTACACCCTCCACTGGGGATGTGCCCGCAACCAAGGTACATGCCCTTGACCGGAATCGAACCCGGGACCTTTCAGTTCGCAGACCGACGCTCTATCCACTGAGCCAAACCGGTTTTGGCAGCTTTGCTATGTCTGAGTACATCTAGATAACATGCGAAATCTCCATCCTTCCCTATGGAAGCAAACCCAGGAAACTAATACGACCTAATCCTCTGCTTTATTTTTGTAAACAATAAAAGTGATCCTAACATCTCCACAAAAGCTAATAATCTTTCCCTCTGCTTTTCACATCCTATTGCCCGACTTAATGGTCATAAACTGGGAGTGCTCTCCTGTAGTTTGCATAGTTCTACAGTGGCATTTATCTTTAGAACTAGACATTCCACATAAACATATCTGTTATGTTTTAAATGAATATTTCAGTTAAGTGTTTATTTTATAATTTTATAAAAAGTGTATTATGTTACCTAATTTATTCTTATCACTGCTCATATTTCACATCTACATAATGAAGTAAAGGATTCTCTAGGTTTTAATGATGCATATCTGCTAACTTCCAGGTACCCAGCAGATCAAAACTGGTTTTAAGACCTAGGCTGATAAAGATACCATACTCAGATTCTGCTTCATTTGTTATTTGAAAATGTGTTAATTAGATGGATGGACCATGAATAAATCAAGACTCTGAATTATAATCATTAAATACAGGTCAATGATGGCCTGGATATTTTATTTATATACTTTTTTTCCCCTGTTAATAAGTCATCTGGAATTTATTATTATACAATACTTTTTACAAACATATTTGAAGTCTAGTTTATATCAATTATCTTTTGGAGTATTTTACTTCCAAATAACATACGCTCGTAGTCATCTTCTAGAATTAATTTCTAAGCAATAACGTATTTAAATTGCCCTCTCCCCAGGAAACAAATAAACAAAAAAAACTCCTAGAACTATGTACTAAAATTTGAAAACTTTAATTTATAAAATAATGAGATCGCATAAATCTTAGTAGAGAGATTATAACACTTCAGTTGTAATTTCTAGATACAATAATTTAGCTTTATTAAAAAAATTTATTGATTTCAGAGAGATAGGGAGAAGGAGAGAGATAGAAACATCAATAATGAGAGAGAACCCTTGATCTGCTTCCTCCTGCACCTCAACCCCTGGGGATCAAGCTGCACACTGGGCATGTGCCCTGATTGGGAATCAAACCATAACCTTCAGGTTCATAGGCCGGTGATCAACCACTGAGCAACAACTGCCAGGCTAATTTAGCTTTTTCATCACTATTGCTAGATTTCGCTATGTTATTTGTACTATTTTAAAAGGCAGCTTTATGTGGGGTGGAGGTGGGGAGGTAAGGGGGCAGGGCTAAGAGATCAACCAAATGACTTATATGCATGTATATAAACATAACCAATGGATACAGACACTAGGGGGTGAGGGCACGTGGTGGGGGAGGGGAGTGCTGGGGAGAAGTCAACAGGGAGAAAAGGAGACATATGTAATACTTTCAACAATAAAGAATTAAAGAAAAAAGCAAATAAATAAGTAAAAGGCAGCTTTATTATAATTGATATCTACCATTTTTAAGCATTAAAATCCATTGAATTTTACTAAGCACTTATAGTCAAGTAATTGTCATCACAATCAAATACACAAGCGGAATACTCCAGAGGTTTACTCATAGGCATTTGTACAAATCCCATGACTTGAACTCATACCTTGATAACCACCGACCTGTTTTCTGCCACTATAGGTTCACCATCTCAGAAAACCATAAAGATGGAATAGAAAAATACACGCCTTTTTAAGTCTAAGTTGAGGATAAATTATTTGAGGTTAATTTAGGTATCATTAACTAGTTCCTTTTAATGGCTGAATAGTGTTTTAATGTTGAAGGAATAGGATTGCTTTATTTACTTATTTGTTCAAGAACATTGGTGTGTTACTAAATTTTGTCATTCATGAATAAAACCACTATCAATATTCAAGTAAAAGATTGTGTGTGGGCAATATCTATACATGTTTGATTAATATTTAACATAGGACTGGGTTTACTGGAGTATGCGTTAAGTACCTATACTAGTTAAGAAATTGTTAAACTGTTTTCCAAAACATCAATGATGAGAGTTCCAATTGTTGCTCATCATAACCAGAAGTTATTTTTTTAATTGACAGTTCTAATAGGTATATAAAGTTAAATCTGTGGGGTTTTAATCTACATTTTCTTAATAACTAGTGATATTGAGCATTTGTTCCTGTGTTTCTATGGCATCAATTTATCTTCTTCAGTGATGTCCTTATTCAACTCCTTTGATCATTTTTAAATTAGGTTACATTGAATCTACATTTTCTTAATAATTAATGATGAGCATTTGGTCCCACCTCCCTAAGACTTGTTTCTCAGCTGTAGTAGGTTTTTATTCCTTTCCATACTGGAAGATATTTCCTGCCTTGTAACTGTGGTGGGTCTTATGCAAAAGATATTATCCTGTCCCTCTCACAAAGGGATATTAGCATAGGACCTAAGGGCCCAGTACTGTTTCCTCCCGCATGCCAATTTTAGTGAATGTTTTCTTTTCTCCCAAAAACATGGGTGCTTATCGAATCTTGGGAGGGATATGTGATAGGGCTTGCTGCCCTTTTCCTGGTGAAACGTTTTTTAAATTAAAATTTTCTGGCAGGTGTGAAGTAATAACTCATTGTCATTTTATTTTGCCTCTCTCTGATGATTAGTGACTCTGAGCATTAGGTTATTAATGTGGAGCTTTTTTCAATAGATGGAGTTACACATATGTTGATATATATGCGATTTGATATGTATGTTATTTTGTTGTAATGACAAGTTTCAAAATTTCAAATGTCAAATTTTTTGAAGGTGTTAACATCATCTGTATTTTTACACTTAAAAATTTCAAATTTCGTCCCAAATTGTTTTTTGTGTACTTCAAATAAAAATCTAACTCTACTTAATGTTTTCTTTTTTTATTTATTTACAAAGTAAAATAAAATTTGAAGTTTATTTTTAACTGGGAAAATTATTTTTATACACAAAATACTAAAATTTCAGAAAGGTTAGTCTTGAGTAGTCTCAAAAAATTTTATTTATTTATTTATTCAACAAATCAAATAATACTAATACTTTGATTGTATCACTGGTTAACAAAATTATATAGGTTTTAAATGTACAATTCAATGATATATCATCTATCATCTGTTTACTCCATTGTGTGCTCACTACCCAAAGTCAAAATATTTCTAGAAAGGGAAGAGAGTAATTAGTTGATGTTTTATAGTACTAGAGGCCCAGTGCACAAAATTGTGTGAGACCCAGACTGACTCCAGCTGCACTGGGAGGGAGCTGGGACCCAGAGTCAAGTCCCTGCCCACCCACGCATGCCTCTCCAGGCTCTCAGTCTCCTGGTGACCAGTCTTTTGTCATTCCACCATCACAACATCATGACCACACGGCTTTTATGATATAGATATTGCACAATACATTTTTACGCATTGAGAAGTATTATAAAAACAATAGCCAACTTCCAATAAAAAGTGTTTCATTAGCATTAACTATAGTCTTTAAATTATGACCAATAAATGAAATGTCTGAGCTGATTTTGTGTGTCCTTCAGCAGAAAATGATTTTTTGTATACAGCATTATAAAAAAATAAATTAAGCAAAGAAAAACATGTGACAAAGACTGTATGTAGTTCTTTACTGAAAGATTACTAGCCTGTTGTATAAATATAAATCATTGTGAGTTATATAATTATCAATAATATTATATAGTATGATACTATATATTAATATTAACATTGACAAGCATTATGAGGATACCTAGCTTATAGGTTAATAGAGCAAGAACTGGATTAATATTGTATAAGAAATATTTCTTTGTTGATTTTCTTAAAAAAACAATTTTATTGCTAATTACTCTAACTTTGTTATATGTGAAATGGCTCATAATACTAGGTATCCCATAATTTAATTGCAAAAAGTAAATAACGCACTATAGGCAAAGAATTTATCATAGTTCCCAGAATATGTTAAGTATTAGTTGTACATTTAATAAATAAGAGGAACTTTTTTAAATGTGACAATGATAAAAATGTGTAGTATATAAATATGAATCACAAAATTAGAGTTAGCAATAATCCTCTATATGTTAATGATACCTACTTAAGAAAATCTATTTTTTATATAATATATTAGCATTTGGGCATTCCTTTTGTATATTTTTCAGTTTTGCCACTCATAGCAATAATGAAAGTTCCTTGACAGCCAAGTTTTCTTGTCTCCTTTTTTTTTTTTTTTTGTTACTTCTAAGAACAGTGTCTGAACATAGTAGATGTTGAATATTCATCTGGGAAATGACTGCAAATAATCTTGTTAAGTGAGCATAATAATCCATTTTACTTAAGTACACAATGATTGTGACTTTAACAAAGAAGCATACTTAAAATATATTAGAAATGCAAGTGAAACTGTATATCTTATCTTTGAATCCCAAAAATTTTTCACAGGATTACACTCCCATTTCTCTGCTTAACCCATGGTACATCATTCAAACATTTGTAAATTTTGTAAATTTATAAATTTGTTTACCAATTACTTCAATTAAGGAGAATTTTCTGTATATAGGCAGGCAAACCACATCTATGTGCCAAAGAGAAGCAATCTGTAATTTTCCCAATTCAAATTTTATAAAATAAAACTTCTCAAAAGTTCTTATTGATCCTATTACATAACCATCATAATAGATATATCAGGCTTTTTTGTCATCATTTTATCTTTACATCTAACATTCTGCTTGGCAAATATAGGATACACAATAGAATATTACTAAGCAAATTAGTTTTTGATGTATACATTTTATATTTGAATAAAATGATATACATATACACAACTAAATACTTTAAAGGGCAGACATATTAGTTTGAGTGTTGTAAACCTGAAAGAATGAATTAAATAGAAAATAAACGGGAAGGCCATCCTTGGCAAAAAGACTATCAAATCTAAAGATCATGTATTATCAAAGATTATAATTTGAGGCCTATAACTCTAAGTAATTAGAACATAGGAAGGAAGAAAGATACAGTTGTGAGATGAGATTCCAACAGAGTATAGACAATGTAGGGTTCTACATAAACTATGTATAGATTACTATGAGTCAAGTTAAGTATTTTTACCTCTATAAAAAAAATTAACAATAAGCTTATAGGGGAATTCCAGCAGTAAAAAGAAAGTGTCAATTTGGAAATAAATATCTAAAAAGTGTACATACATAATCAAAGATTATATACTTTGAAGTTTAAAAGGCATATATTTATGAAACTGATATCAATTTGAAACCACTTTTATTTATCTTGAGTTTGGGTTATAATAGTAGGTGACTTTACAATTTATGTTTTCGGATAGCAAACAATATTAATATTTAGAAAGAATATTAGAAAGGAAGGTGTAGAAGTTTAAGTTTCTATTATCCTTTTTTTTTCTGGATAGAATTTAGGTCATTTAGTCACATGAACTGCCACCATCTGTTGAAACAAAGCCATTTTCCATTTGAAGTTTAGGATTCTATGATTATTAATATTCTATAATGATCTTAATCTAAAGATCATGTATTATCAAAGATTATAATTTATATCTAATATATATAGATCTAGTTTATAACAATGGAATACAGCATAAACACATAAGTCCTATGGTGGGAAAAATCAATGAGCTTCTTTGTTTGTTTGTTTGTTTGTTTTTAAATATATTTTATTGATTTTTTAGAGAAGAAGAGTGAGGAATAGAGAGTTAGAAACATCGATGAGAGAGATATCGATCATCTGCCTCTTGCACACCCCCTACTGGGGATGTGCCCGCAACCAACGTACATGCCCTTGACCGGAATCGAACCCGGACTTTTCAGTCCACAGGCTGATGCTCTATCCACTGAGCCAAACCGGTTTCGGTCAATGAGCTTCTTTGAATACACCATCCATGAAGGACCAGATAAGGGCTCAGCAATACAAGAACACTATGTGATAACTGATTTTAATATGTGCCAAACTGTGGGAATATCTATACATGGAAAATGTAGGGGTGGGGGAGTCCCCCCAGGAGAAAAGAGGCTAGTGTAAATAATCAGCCGGAGTTGAAACTAACTCGGACTCCTGCATATTAACTCATTATCTTTGCAAGACTCAAGGCTAACAGTGCCATCTTCTCATTTCACTTTAGGGGATCTCTGCAAAGAAACAGGAACTATTCCTAACTAGAATTTATAAGGATATTTTTTACGTAATATTGTGGCCAATCTGTCAACTATGTTTCTTACTGTCAACTTTTATGGTCTAGTCTCTATCTTTCATTAATCCAGGTAACAAATGTTTAATAACAACTTTTATGGGCCAGCCTCTGTTCTCAATTTGGAGTATACATCAGGGAGCAAAATAAACAAAGTACTCTGTACTCATGTATCTTCTATTGTATTTAAATAAACAAACTATAACATAAAGCAAAATATAATATAATGGTAGGTATTCATCAAGATGATCAAAAATAAAGTAGACAAGTAGACAGTGGAAAAATATTTTTATTGATTGATTGATTGATTTTAATAAAAGAGGCGATTTAATGTCTGTCCTTCATGTTTTTTCAAAAAACATATTTTTATTGATTTTAGAGAGGAAGGGAGAAAGAGAGAGAAACATCAATGATGAGAGAGAATCATTGATCTGTTGCCTTCTACGTGCCCCTACAGTGATCGAGCCTGCAACTCAGGCATGTGCCCTTGACTAGAATCGAACCCAGGACCCTTCAGTCCACAGGCCGATTCTCTATCCACTGAACCAAATCAGCTAGGGCATGAAATATTTTTATATGTTTCATGTGATATTTCTTTCCTACTAAAAGTTTTTAATAGATAATTAAACCAAATTTTTTTTCTATTTTATTTCATTCCCTGAGGAGTTGAGGTCTGCACAAGGTAATTCTTTTGAACACTTAGACTGATGGGAGTTGAATCAGTTTGAACAAATTTAATTGACAGACGTGCAAGTGTAACATTTTTATTTAACCAACTTCATTATAAATGCTCTATTGTGCCTACTTTCTAGAAACTATTAAAATAAGAAACAACATATTATAACACATTGATTTCATTTTATGGGGTTCTCCCTGGAAAATAATTTCAAGCTGTGTTGTTTTTTTTTTTAAATTTCATATTATGGAATATTAAATGGTCTGGGATTTATAGGATTTACATTCTTCAAAGAAAAAGAATCAGTGAATAAATGGGATCAAATTATTGACTTAATAAATCTCTTACATTTTATTAAAATTTGGTTTATTTTACCACCTTGGGATTATTTTAGTTTTATGGTGATAATTTTGGAGCATTTTCTTCTCCTGCTTCCTCCCTCCCTCCCTTTTCTCCCCTCCTTCCTTTTTCTTTGAACATTGATACAATAATTTTCTTCTGGTCTATAGTTAGCTTCAAATTCTCATGTGGTAGGTTCAAATAGGTGAAACAAAAATAGATCTCAGCAGATTTGTTAAAATGTGCCTGGCTTCCCTTTCAATGCTAAATCAAATAGTGTTTGTACAGGTGTTCAGATGGCTGATACAAATCTTATGAAAGGGGAAAATGATGCAATTCGTTAAATCTAAAAGGTGAGATGAAGACATGCATAAACACACTTGCCAAAAAGATTTTTAAAAAGAAGAAGAAGAAAGACAGAAAGTGAAAATACACAGTACAGGCGATCACTGGGAGGATGAGGCTTTTCCTTACTAATAAGTAGTGAAATATTTTATTCTTTTCATTAAGTGACATGATTCACAATGTTAATGAGAATAAAAATGCAAAATCCTCTTAATTAACAACATGAAAAATATTATTATTTTATTTGGAAAATGTGAATCTAACATTGAGATGAAGTACTTCATGGTTTTCATAAATAATTTATGATTTAAATGTCTTTTTTTATTATTATTCTTTGTTTTGTAAATAAAATTGTATGGGCCAGAGTCTCAGTTATTACCAGCCAGTAACAGGTAGATTTTCTGCTAGGCATCAGTAATTTCTCCTTTAAAGAATAGAAGCATTCTTGTTGTGTATTGAGTAAGAAGGGATCTACAGGAGGATGTTCAGCTTTTGAAGTCTTTTAGGTGCAGTTCTCATTCAGTCCATTAAATAGGAAATTAAAAAGCTTCCCTCTATAAATTAGACATTTTGGCAGAGATTTGCCACCATATCATTGGCAATTTTTTCATCTTTCTGTTTTAGAAATGATTCTTTGAGTTAATTAGTAGTTCCCACAGATATGGCTCACATTGGCCCATATTGGTATCAAATTAAAGGCTGTTCTGATTTAGTGTCTTGTAGTTCATTCTGAGTGAGTAGCATCTAGCGAGAATCTTCTCAGAGGATGATAGAGTCCTTATTTCTCTGTGTATTTATGAAATCCCTGACTGTAATTGGATAGTACATATTTTGAAAGTTATTTGACATGATGAGCTAAATTAGAATGATTTAGATCTCAGATGGATACTAAAACATTTTTTGTGATATAATATTAAGAGTAATCACTGTTGAAATTGAAAGCCCATAAAAATCAAACACATACATAGGCAACTAGTTTACAACAAATAAGCTGAGAATATACAACAGAGAAAAGAAAGTCTATTGAATAAATGATGATGGGAAAACTGGACAGACATATGCAAAATAATGAAATTAGACCATTATCTTACATCATACACAAAAAAATTAACTCAAAATAGATGAAAGACTTGATTGTAAAACCTAAAATGACAAAATTTATAGAAGGGAACTTAGGAACTTAAAAATTTAATATATAGAAGGAAATTAAGTTTCTGGAAATTGGTCTCAGTGGTATTTTTGTGAATTTGATTCCAAAGGAAATGGAAACAAAACAAAACAAAAAGCACAATGGGACTATATCAAGCCAAAAAGCTTCTGCACTTCAGAGTAAGCCATCAACAAAACAGAAAAGCAATCAACTAAAAGGTAGGAGATATTTAAAAATTATATATTTTATAAGCAGTTAAATATATATATATATATATATATATATATATATATATATATATATCACTCATACAACTCAACAATAACAAAAAAAATCTGATTAGAAAATGGACAGGGATCTGAATAGACAGTTTTCCAAAGAAAGCATACAAATAGCCAATAGGCATAAGAAAAGATGTTCAATATCACTAATTATTTGGGACATACAAATCAAAACCACAATGATATATCAGCTCACATCTGTGTGAATGACTATCATAAAAATAAATAAATAACAAGTGTTGAAGAGGATATGGAGACTAGGGACCCTTATACACCATTGGTAGAAATGTAAACAGATTCAAACAGTATGAAAAACAGTATGGAGGTTAATTTCAAAATTAAGAATAGAACTACCATATAATTCTGCAATTCCTCTTCTAGATATTTACTCAAAGAATATGTAAACACTAATTGAAAAATACATATGTACCCATATGTTCATTACGATATCTATATATATAAAAGCCTAAGCAGCCCCCTGGCCATTGAACCTTCTGACCAGTAACTGTGACACACAATGACCACCAGGGGTCAGATGCTCAATGCAGGAGCTGCTGAGTGACAGCAACTTTGCAGAGTTCCCTCCTGCACTCAAGGACCCCTCAAAAGATGTTGGACTGCGGGTTTCGGCCTGATCCCTGTAGGCCAGGCCAAGGGAACCCCACCTGCCAAAGGGACCCTGCTTGCTCTGCAAACACCCTTTGAGCCTTGGTGTTGCTCCAGGTGTGACTGGCTGGGGAGGGACTGTGGGAGGTCGGCTCCAGGGCCTGTCTGGCTAGTCTCAACAAGTCCCAACCTGCCAACCTTCTTCTAGTTAGTTCCCTTTCAGTGTGCACAAATTCATATACTAGACCTCTAGTTAATTATAATACCAAAGGTGTGGAAGAAACTAAACATCTATTAATGGATGGATACATACATACATACATACATACATACATAAATTTAATGGAATACTACTCAACCATAACAGACAAAATACTGTCATTTGCAACAATGTGAATGGATCTTGATGGTATTATGCTAACCTAAATAAATCAGATGGAAAGGACAAAAAACAAACAAACTATAATCTCACTCAAGTGGAATATAAAACATAAAAGGAACAAGCCAAATAATAAAACTAAACTAAAAATATTTTAAGGTTGAACACACAAACAAAAATGTTTCCTTTTTTATTTTTATTGTCAAAACTCTTGAAATAGGAAAAATTTCTCTGTTTTTAAATGTGACTCTGAATGATATACTTGATGTGAGAAATGAAAAGTAGTATCTCCTCATTTTAATAAGTAATTTGAAGTTAAAAGCTTAAATATGAATTTTAATTCAATAAAAAATATTATTTTAACCTACATAACAATGAAATACAAAATGTAATTAAATTAAAAAATTAACATAGAGCCCTAACCAGTTTGGCTCAGTAGATAGTGTCAGCCTGTTTCTATCTCTTTCTATATATTCTCTAAAATAAATAAAAATATATTAGAAAAATTAGCATAGAAACAATGTTTAGATCTTGGTAATACTTTTATGGCATATGTATATAATATAATAAAATTAGAAATTCTTCAGAATTTCACATAGTGCATTAATTTGCTTACCCATATCATGAAACCTTTAACAAAGACTTACTTAGAATGTAGAAATGGTTTGTAATTTCTATAGTATGATGTGTTCCATCTGCCAGATTTTTGTTTACAGTGTATTTGTTTGTTTGTTTTGGTTCAGTAGATTATTAAGAAACATATTTTTAAATTTGGTTTGATATTTTTGAGTAATTTTTAGTTTTAGTGAATTATAAACTTATTAAAGGAGGCAGGATTTGAAACAAAAGCTTGATCATGTTTAAAAGCTAATTTCGAAAGCAGCTATCCAAATTTTAATGAGAAAGTACAGAGTACAAGTGATTATATTTTGCATGTGTTTTTTATTTTATCTCAAAGAAAAAATGTTGTTAGCTTGTGCCTGAAGTAAAAATTAATGAAAAATATGTCTCAATAAAAATGAGTTAAAAAAAATTTTTTTTAAATTGCAAAATTTATTTACAAATGCACTAATTACAACACGGTATCTTGATTACTCTGTTTTCAATGTTCAAGAGAAGAGAAACAGACTTTAAATAGGGTGGAGAAGGGTTTATGGGTGAGAGTTGATGGAAAGAGATTATAAGTTTTTTTTGTTTTGTTTTGTTTTCTGTTTCTTTAGGCTTGGTTGGTTAACCGACACTTTAGAATCTCTATTCAGTAATAATACAATATCAAGTTCTATCTTCAATCTTTAATTCAATAGCCATATTACAGGTTTTAATGGTTATTTTAAAAACATATGCACTGTTACAATAGAGAAATCAAAGAATTTGAGTGGTTGTCAAAATATGCTGTATTTATGATTGCTCTAGATATTATCTGCTCTCCAATATAGTATGTAGGCCTAAAATAACAAGCAGTGGAAAACATTTTATACATATCAAGATACAGAGTTGAAAATGAAGAGGCACAATTTGTGTTACAATGACTCACTCCACAATACAGCTTTTTAGCTGCCATCATTTTAGTGTATACTGTTCATTTATGGCCCATGACAACTAACACTCCTCAGATAAATGCCTCTACTCCAGAAGATACTACTTAACTCTGCAGAGCTCAGCTCATCCACTCTTTCCTACTGTTGCCTTCACAGCCTTGTTTTGCAATCTCACTTCCTACTAGAAAAATATTTTTAAAGTATATATATATATATATATATATATATATATATATATATATACTCTTATTGACTTCAGAGAAGAAGGAAGAGGGAGAGATAGAAACATCAATGATGAGAGAGAATCATTGATCGGCTGCCTCCTGCATGCCCTCTACTGGGGACTGAGCCCACAACCTAGGCACATGCCCTGACCTGGAATCGAACCATGACCTCCTGGCTCATAGATCAATGTTCAACCACTAAACAACACTGTCCGGGCAGTAAAAATATTTAAAACAAACAAACAAAAATCAAAATCCACAAGCAAACAAAAAGCAGCAATAACAACAAAAGTAAGGTTTACTTCAAATACCTGAAGGAAACAGTAAACTCAAGGTCTAGCTCTGACCATATTTGCATTAGACTATGCTCTCTGCATGCTTTACTACAATATGGTTTGAAATAAGGTTTGGGTAGTAATTTCAATGAGGTTATATTTTGAGAGTCAATATCTTTTGTACATCTTCTCAGTACAAATGTTATTCGTACACTTGGTAAAAGGTAGAATGGCTTCTACTTAAGAAAATTTACTTTAAAGTGGGTGGCAATTATAATATCCTATACAAGTGTTTCCCAAAGTGTGGTACGCATACCCCCAGGGGTACGGGAAGAGTTTGGTGGGGGTATGCGTTGCACTGTGCTTAGCTGCACCTAATTCTACATTCCCATGAGTACAAGGGGTACTCAGCATTACAAAAATTATAGAAGGGGTACACATATGTCAAAAGTTTGGGAAACACTGTCCTATACAATAAAAGCCTAATATGCAAATTATCCCCTTGGGAGTTTGGCCAGGAGACCAGGACTTTGATTGCTCACTATGACGTATGCTGACCACCAGGGAGTGGCATGGAACATGGTGGGCAACTAGCAGTGGAGGCTGAGCATTGAGGGAGTGAGGGAATGAGGAGGTGGGGAGGCCAGGAGGCAGGGAACTGCATGGTGGCAGCATGGGCGGCGAGGGGGGGAGGAAGGCAGGGAGTTGTGGAGGTAGGGACCTGATCAGCCCTGATCTCCAGCTAGGACTATGGACCTTACCTATGCATGAATTATGTGTACCAGGCCTCTAGTGCTTCAATAAGATTAGAGAACAAAACTTTTCAAGGATGTTAGCAGTTGAGGAATCATATTATACTTGAGTTCAATTACATAAAAACTAAACATTTCTACATGAATTTTTGAGTTATTTAAATCTGATATTTCTCTACTAATTTTCCTATTATTATTTCTTAAAATAAACTTTTAATTCAGGTGGAATAATCTCTCTTTCCATTATTGCTTGACCTCATGGTGGTGATTGTCTACTTGGTGTCAAGATAATTTCCCCAGCTTTCTTAGTCTTCTCTCTGATCTGGTAGGAAATGGAAACATGTCTGGAAAGGGGCACAATGTGGCACATGCCTATTTATTGATATTTGTGGTAGCTGTATAGATGCACTTCCTTTATGAAAATGCACAGGTGTGTACATTCTTTTTGTGCATTTGTGTATATTTAAAAAGTAAAGAAATTGTCAAAAGTGATGATATTTAGTGATTCAACTTTATAATTGTGGTCTAGAATGAAAATAACTATGTAAAGGAACATGAAGATTTGGAGGATTTTCAGAGCTCTATTTAAAAGATTGATTCAAGGATCTGGACTTGTGTTCATCATGTACACAATAAAATATTTAATGATTTAATTTTGTACATAGAATAATATTAGTTATTTTAGCATAAACTATTGGTGATAAAGATTTCCTATTGCATAAGTGAGATGAATGTTACATGTGTACAATAAACTGTAATTAGTGTCCATTTTATTTATTTTTGTGTTGCTTTTACTTATAAGCATATTTTTCATATATTCATTTGTTATGATAATAAAAGCCATATACTGTTATAATTTTTATTAATTTACAATAATCCCTTAAGGCAATGAGTAATACTTAATGACTTAAAACACACAAAAAAATCCTCTATTATTTTATATAATACAAAATATATGCTGTGTGATAACATCTTATATATGTTGTTTAGTACACACGCTTTTCTCTATTTTTTATATATTTTACTTTACTTTGTCTTTGCTATAAAATAGTAAGACAGAACTAAATTTTCCTTCTCTGGCAGACACTGCACATGTTACTAACAATTGTCAAACCATCCATTGTTGTATACACTTTTGAGGGTATCTCCATTGTATGAGTCATTTGAAAAGACCAATTGTCTGTGAAAAAATAAAACAAAATAAAACAAGAAAGCCCTGCATATCTATGAAACCAACTAAAATTTTTAATTTTCTTTTGAGTGGAATATGGAATATTAAAATTTTAAAATGCATTCAAATCCCTTCCATTCAACATTAAAGTCTATTCATATCCATGTATTAACTTGAAGCTTCCATTAGCAAAAATACAATCTTAATTTTACTTCTTCCTATTACTCTTAATATTTTTCTTAACATTTAAAGTCAAGTATTGAATGTTCATCTAATAGAATATTCAATTTAAATATCTATAATAATATAAGCATAATATGCAAATTGACTAAATGGCCAAACAGTGGAACAACCATCTGGATGATCTTCTGGACAAAGCTGGGGCTGTGAGAGCCAAGGCAGCCAGGGCTGTGAGGGCGGAGGCAGCCAGCCTGGCCTCTAGTTACAAAATAATTTTAAAAATGGTGAGACTGTCATCTTCCTATATTTAATGGGTCCTTTAACTTTATATATTGCTTTTTTAATAGCCTACTTGCCATTTCAGTGTCCGTGAGCAAAGTTAGGACGCTGCATATAGCTACAAAGTCATATACTAAAACATCATTATTTATATCTAGTGACCTGTTGCAGGAATATTCCTGCAAGACTTCCGGCCCACCATCGCCACCTCTCCCACCACCCCGCCACCTCTCCTGCTGTGGCAGGCAGGGCAGGGCATGCCCTGCCCCTTCCACTCACCTCACCATGCCCGCAGCCTTACCCTGCACGCTGCCCCTGCTTCCTCCAGCTGCTACTGTCTCCTCAGCCAAGCGCTGCCACTGCGCGCCTCACCCCAACCCTCCCCTCATGTGCTGCCAGTGCTTTCCCTCTAGCAGCTGCAGCTGCCTTGCTTTCCATTTTCCCTCTCTCTTCCTTCTATGCTGTCTTCAGTCTTCACTCCTCCCTCCCTCCACATATGCAAATTAACCACCATATTTGTTGGGTTAATTTGCACACTTGCTCTGATTGGCTGGTGGGTGTGGCTGGTGGGCGTGGCTGGTGGGCATGGCTGGCGGGTGTAGTGGAGTGATGGTTAATTTGTATATTACTCTATTATTAGTTAAGATTATACTGCAGGCCTGGTGCACGAATTCATGCATGGGTGGGGTCCTTTGACCTGGCTGGCAATTGAGGCCTATTTGGGGGGCTGGCCAGCCAGGAGGAGGGGCTGTAAGAGGTTGCCAGCTAGAGGGGGAGATGAGTCATGGGAGGTTGACTGGCCAGGGGTGGTGGGAGAGGCCACTAGAGTTAGGTAGGCCAGTCCCCCCTATAAGGACTGATCTGGGGGGAGGTGGCCAGGGGGAGGGACCAGGGATATTGGTTGGCTGTGGGAGTGTACTGATCACCAGGTGGCAGCTCCTGCATTGAGTGTCTTCCCCTGGTGGTCAGTGCATGTCATAGCGATTGGTCGACCAGTGATTCCAGTTGTTTGGTCATAATGGTTGCTTTGGCATTTATATACACTATATATATATTACAAAGAACCATATTTTCAAATCTAAGAAAGAAGAGAAAAAGTATATCACCGTGTGCTCCAATAAAGCCTAATAAATCTAATAAAGGCTAAGATCACCAATGAATGATAGAACATAGAGGTCTATCTTTACAGCTTTTGGTTATCTATCATCTTGGACCTTGTGAATATACCTTAATTATTTTATTACTTCAATTTTTCTAGTTGTGAAAGAAGGTTAGATAGTTTGAAATTAACAATAAATTATATAAATTCAACCAAATAAAAAGTAAAGCATATAATACTGATAAATCTCTATTCAACTCAACAACCATTAGACTGTGGAATTATTGATTATCTATCATAATAAAAGTGTAATATGCTAATTATAGCAGATGTCCCCACGGACATCCTTCTGGACAACCTTCTGAGGAAGCCCAGGTTGTGAGGGAAGCCTGAGTCCTGGGTGCTGGAGGGAAGCCAGGGCCTGCAGCTGTGGGAAGGAAGACCCACTCTTGCATGAATTTTGTGCATCGGGCCTCTAGTATGTAAATAAATTTTCATGTAGCTAGAAATTGTTATTTTTACTATTTCATGCTGAAAATGCTTTTAAAATCTTGTATTTTATGTAATGTTGACATTAGTATTACTTGTACACTGGCATTGCTGAATTAAGTTAGTCTGTATAAATCTGTGAATATATTGCTCCCATCATGGCCTGCAGAACACATTATAAAACGGTCAGTGCTCAACTTAAGTGGCAAAATAATTAAGGCTGTTTACTGCCTTTGAATTTTTAGTTTCTGCTATCCCTTTTTGAATCTTTAATTCTAACCAAAGGTTATATTCATAAATCTCTCTATACTCATCACATTTTATTTCTAACTTTCCCTTTCTTCCAAACCCTTATTTAATAGCAATCTTTTTTTTTTTTTTGAAAAGCAAAGGTATGTATGTATGTATGTATTTTTAATATATCTTTATTGTTGAAAGTATTACAGATGTCTCTTTTCCCCTCCATTGACTCCTCCCTCCCCACTCCTATCCCATCCCCTCCCCCCAGGTCTTCACTGCACTATTGTCTGTGTCCATGGGTATATATATATATATATATATATATATATATATATATATGGACTCTTTGGTTAACCACTTCACATTCCCCTTCCTTCCCTCTGAGATTCATCAGTCTATTGCATCCTTCCATGTTTCTGAATCAATTTGTTTGTTAGTTTATTTTGTTCACTAAATTCCATATATAATTAAATTTATATATGTGGTATTTGTCTCTCTGACTGGTTTATTTTGTTGAGCATAATAATTTCCAGGTCTATCCATGCTGTTGCAAAGGGTAAGAGATCCTTCTTTTTTATAGCCACATGGTATTCAATTGTGTAAATGAACCATGGCTTTCCCCCCCCCCCCATTTAATTATTTATTTAAAATATCTATTGAAATTTGCAACAGTATATTTACATTTTCTTCAGGTCTTAAATAACTAAGAGGACATTGTATCTTGTGTGAGTGTGTGTGTGTGTGTGTGTGTGTGTGAAAGAGAGAATGAGAGCGAGTGTATGTGTGCATGTTACCATTGAGAAAAACCTTTTTTATTTTGATTGCATAAAATTTAGAAATGCTAAATGATAAACAGTATCACAGACAAATAAAGAGTAAGAAAAACTATAAAGCAGGAAAGAAAGCTAAAGGTTTTCAATATATAAATTTAGGGCTAAACTATCCTATGGTTTTAGGACTAAACTATGAACTTAGGACTAAAATAATGAAAATAATTTGTAGTTTTAATAGGGTGTTATCCTGTTCAAGTTTTTCAGTTATTATTTTTTTTTTGCATTGCTTTTAAACCAACAATTTTTTTCAGGTATATAATAAGTGACTTCTAGAGATGTGTAATAATGGGCATATCATGCTGTCATGGTCTTTGTTTAAATGTCCATGTTAAACGTACTTGACAGTTTAGGTAACAGTGGTCATTTATACCAAAATACAATTCTAGTATATACTCTAAAGTTGGGGAATTTTGTATTCATGAGAATTCTATTAATGAATCTGTATTTAATACTTCTGTAAATTATATTACTCTGTGCTACTAAGGATCATTGTGGCTCCAATACAGTAAGAGTAGCTTACTAAACAGAAGGCAAGCAGAACTCCTGGAACAGAAGCACAGGCAGATTTGTGTCTGGGTGGGGGTGGCGATGGGGGCAGGGAGGTGTTCAGGACTCAACTGCCCTGGAAGCTGAGTCAGGCCTGCAGGTGACCCTGGAATTTGGAGCTCTCACTGCTTGTACCTCCTTCTTCCTGGGGCTGTTTGCCTCAGGGACAGCCTGGCACTGTGGGGCCTTGGTGGGCTGTGAGTGGAGCAGCAGGAGGTACAAAAGGGTGGCCTGGGAGAGGCTGGGACTTGGACTTGACCTGAGCCAGTGTTTGCCTGTTGTGATCATTTTCTCTCCTTAGATCCTGGAACTTTCTCTCAGTGAACTCCGCTGCCATCCAGGCTTCTTCAGCCCTTTCTGATGGCACCGAATCTCACTTGGATAATAGCAAGTGCTTCTCCATAGTTCTTGGTTCATGATTTGGGCCATCTTCTGAAGCGTTTTCAGAAACTGACAGGTGGAGTTCATGTTTCTCCAGACATTGACCAATGTCTTCTCCATTTCTAAGCACAGAGTTTTCTCCTCAAACAGTTGTTTCTGTAGTTGTGTTACATGATCTTTATGTCTATCAGGCAGAATTCGAAGCTTCTGCTTCGGCTGTTGGATATTAATTTTTTTTTAGGTTTGAATTTTCATGCTGCACAGATGCTTTCCTTGTTTGCAGACTCTATTTCTGCGGCAAGCTCCTCATTCATTTGCTTTTGCTCCCACAATTGATTTTCCTGGGACACATTGACGAGAGGGATGCCCTTGAGGTCAACTTCTGACCCATGGAGGAAAGGATCCCATGTTCTGTTTCCCTCTTCCGTAGGAATTCCAAGTTCCCATCACCCACCTGGTCTCCAAAGTCCTTAAACTCCAGGAAGATCTGCAGCGGGCTTCCAGGCACTGACAGATTGGTGGGCTTGATCTTTCAGGGCCTGCTCCACTCCCGGGTTCCACTGCTCCAGCCTTTTTCTCTTCTCCTCCTTCTATTGAGTTTTCTGTGTCCACCCCATAATTTCTTCCCGGAGCGCTTCTAGACATTCTGGATAATGAGCGTTTTTGTTCAAATCATCCATTATGCTCTTCTGAAGTTGGTTTTCTATCAATTCCTGATGCTTTTGAGATGCGCTTTTCACCAGTCACTTGGAAAAGTTTGGGAGGCTGACTCTCGCTTGCTGTTTTCAGTAAGTCAGCCGTGTCCTGAAGTGACAAGCTACTCAGGTCCTTACTCAGTGCCGACAAGCACAAGGGCTGTAAGAAGAGGGGGCTGGCCTCCACCGCAGATGGCTTCTGCCATTGGTTCCCATATTCTCACTACCTCGCACACAGACCTCATCGCTGGCAGAACACCTTTTCCCTGCTGCCTTCACGATTCTTGAAGTCCGTTGTCTCTTTATAATCAAAGACACCACCTCCAGGGCGCCCACCAGGATCCCGCAGGGGAATGCAAGGAGGCCTGGGACAGGTCTCAGGCTCTCAGCAATCGCCAGCAGCACCCTGCACAGGTGTCCCAGGATCAGCTGGAAGGTGGGTGCGATGGCGGGTAGCAGGCCCTCCGTGGCTGGTTGCTCACAGCTCTGCCCACTGACTGCCCATGTCCATGGGCACCGATAACCACTCAGAACCCTGCGGAGTGCTCTGTCTCTACGGTAGCAGGTACCTAGCAAGCAGGACCCATCAGTTGGACCGGGGGAGGGAAGCCAGTGGATCTGGAAAACAGTCACTGTCTTGGCTCTGGAACAGGACTTGGTCGCATTTCTGCAGGCCCTGGTGCAGGAGGAGTGAGTTGATTGCAGCCTGGAGACCTGTAAGGAGCCCCCCTGACAGCAAACCTCGGGGGTCATCAGGGCAGACATGGCCTCGTCCCTGGGTGAGCGAAGCCCGTCCATCTGATGTAAAGCTTCCTTCTGCTGGGGGCATGCCGGCTGCTGCCACAAAGGTCCCAGGACTGCGTCTCTTCCAAGGCGCCCTCTCTCCTGAGTATGGTCACTGAGCACAGGCAGGGGCTCAGGACTCAAGGGCATATGAACTCAGGGGCCTGGATTTCAATCCTAACACCTCAGGAGAAACCATAACAAAACGATTCCGCCCTCTAAAATTATTTTATCTCACATATTTTAAAGTATGTGAGCTTGAGCATATATTAAGTGATCATGGGTTATTGATTGAAGTACCCTATTGTTTAAATGTATCTGTATTTTTGAAACTTGAATTTATTTGAGATTCAAATGCATTTGCCTACTTTTGAAATATTTGAGGAGTACTATTGCCATGTTTGAAACAGAACTATTGTGTTATCTTATAAAGTTGTACTAGGCCTTGACATTTTACCAATCCCCAAATACATAAGATTCTTATGAATAGTTGTGTACTGACACAGAGAGTTCTTATTAGAGGTTATGCAATTCTCAGTGATACAACCCAGTTAAAAATCACAGTTTAACAGAATATGGTTTACATGCCATTACAGTCTATCATTTTCTTGGATTAATTATCTATTAGCTTTGTCCTACTACAACCAAAGAACATTCATAATACATTTTGTTGAATCTGAAAGTGTCAGACATGTTTTATTACAAAAATATAGCTTTACTTTCTTTAATAAGTAATCAAATTTATACAAATGAATACATGCCATGCAACTGTTTGAGGCATTTTTTTATACTAGAGAATTTATTATCTAATTGATATTTCCATGTATCACATAATACATCTATTATAAATGGTCATTGGAACTGGTATGCTACAAAACATGTTTATATTTTTTAAAAATATGACAAGTAAAGCCACTTAATAATTTTTCATAGGTCATTCTTAACCATTATCTGTTACAAAATGTGTCCTTTTGGAAAGCAAGTAATCTGCTGGTGGTTAAAATTTCACCCAAAATAGGAAAAGCAGCAAGCCACTGTACAATCACCAAAAGAGAAGATCAATTTTGCCTTTCTATTGAAATAGCCTTTTCCCAGGTGGTCAATTGCACTTGTCATCTGTTATTTTGGAAAATGTACAGGATGTAATAGATGAGGTATATCAAACTAACTACATTAGGAATGTACCAGCTGTCAATATGGCTTCAACCCAACATCATCGTTTAGGGAAAGTGAATTTCAAAATGCAGACTGTATACTAGTAGTCTGATAGAATGATTATAAGTTCCACCATCTGTTGCACATTTTAGAATTAATTGTGATTTGTTTTCTCTAAAAATGTACATTTTCTTTGCTAAATTAGAAACAAGCCATAAAAAAACATTTATTGTCCAGTACTGACACATCAGAGCTATCAGTTAAAAGGTGCCACATATTTGCAAAATCATTATCTTGAAAACCAATTATAGGCATTTATTCAAAAATATTATAGAAATCTATTGGCAATTAATTCAATTTAAGTTATATAGGGATTACATTTTTCTTTTCATGTTCTTTCCAAGTTTAATATGGTACAAATTATGAAAAATAAAATTAAGCTGACAAATAAAAGTCAAATTTTGCTATAATTTTATAGATATAAGTAATTTATTTTATTATATATAAAATGCTTATTTCATTATAGAGTGCTACTTTATCAATCAATTACATTGACCATAAAGTATTTTGCAATTTTTAAAAAAAGTTGGAAAATTTATATCAAAATGCTACATAAATTATTACTTAAAAATCTTTATTTCAATTATATTCAAATTATATTGTGAACTCCATTCTAATTTTGATAGCTTCTACCATTTCAAAATAAAGATAACATTTCTTCAAAAATATTCAATGTGTCTTCTTGAATAAAAGATTAATTTTGACATCAACTTAATTTCAAGGTAAATCTACAAATAAATTTTTAAATAATTAAAAGCAGTTAATCTTCTTAGATGCCTACCTATTCTTGATAGACTAATTCCAAATCTTTCTTCTGAAAGTTTAATTAAACTATATATATATTTTTTACCCTGTTGTAAGTGTACCTATAGTCTACTTTCTTGGCACAATGACAATATAATTAGTAGTTTTTTATTTTATGGTAATATTATTTGGCATAGTTCTGGAAAGTTACACAACTCAGAATATTATATCTAAACTACCTACATTTACATATTTTGTAAATATGCATATGTTTTTAACTTAAAAAATTACTTTGAATACTTTGGTCAGTTGTAAACACAAATATCTTAAATGAAACTTTAGGAATTAGAAAAGCAAATGGAAAAATAAACCTAATTTGATAAAGATATGTGCAGTCTGCAGGAATATTTCTTCCTAGTTATAATTACTATTGATGGTATTTATATTATCAATAAAGAACTCTTTGGGATCTTAGATAATAACTTACTGTTCTATGATACCACATTTTGGGAAATCAATCATGCACCATTGGAAAGTTGTCCAGATTTATGAACATCTTTCATAACATATATATCATAAGAACTATTATTCTGGCCAAGTTTTCCTAATTTAAAGTAACATTTTTTGTACATTTCTAGAAATAAATATCCATATTTTTTTTCTGAAATGATGAAAGGACAATACAAAAACAGTTATTAAAAAACTAGAGGCCCAGCCTACTGCCCTCCCCTGCAGGCCTGGTCACCCCCAACTGCCCTCTCCTGCCAGTCTGGTCATCCCAATTGCCCTCCCCTGCTGGCTTAGTAGCTCCTAACTGCCCTCCCTTGCTGGCCTGATCACCCACAACTACCTTCCCTGCCAGCCATCTTGTGGTGGCCATCTTGTGTAAGGTTGTGATGGTCAATTTGCATATTACCTATTTATTTCATAGGATGAGCTATGGCTCTGGCCAATATGGCTCAGTTGGTTGGAATGCCACCCATGGACCGAAGGGTCACAGATTACCCAGGTTGCAAGTCTCATCCACAGTCATACTGAAGGCAAGCAATTCATGTTTCTCTTTCTCTCTCTCAAATCTATTTTTTTAAATTGAGCTATCAATCATATAATATGTCCAAATTATTTATTTATTCACTTAATATGTCCTAGTTTTAGAATACATTAAACTTTTAAAGTTATCAGATGCTAATCTTCAATGGACTGAATTCCATTAGGTATTCTGGTAGAAAATAGAATGTGTATGATTTAGACACTGCTCTAAAAGTATTTTTCCATCTACATAGAGACTTTAAAAAATGGTACAAATGAAAGCATATTATTGAGTTATAAGTAATACATTGATAGTATATATAAATAGTTTGAGAAATGAATGCTCAATATAGAGCTCTATCATGGAAAACTACTAGAATAAAAAATTGAATTGTGAGTAGGTCTCAGAATAATTGGAAGGGGTAATGCGATTTTACAGACACACTGAGGAGCAATCCTGTTGCAGCTATTCTACTCAGCAACTTTGTAGTCCTCAACTATTTTAATGTACATATAGATCTCATGAGGTAGGAATCCTATCATTTTTACAAATAAGGAAATTAAATTTCAATGAGGTTAACTAAGTCCCTCTGTAAAATTGTTAGTAATTAACAGTGTTTTATATTTCAGAAGTGTTGTGAAAATTAAATGGAATAATTTATACAAAAACAAGTTATGAATATAGAGTATCATTATTTTGACAAGACTCACAATTTGGTATACAACTTGTTTGGGGTAACTGTGAAGGGCCTGAGATTTTACAATACTTGTAAGATAACAATTATCTTTCCAGTTTCATATATTCTGCAGAAGATATGAATTCTTGGATCAAAAACGATGACAGTTTATTACTAACTGCAATAGCAGGAACCAGAGTAACATAGTTTTGCTTTTTCCTTGAACCCCAGTTCTCACTGTAGATTATGTTACAGGAAAGAAACCCTGGGATTGGCAAATCCTAAACTTATTCATGTGCTAATAAGCAAACATGACCAAATTGTCATAGCGGGGAGCTACCTTATATTCTTGGACACTAGGCAAATCTGCTCCAGAGAGGAATGCAATATTTTCATGGATGTTTGCTATAAAACACTTATGAGAAGATAGTTCAGAGTGAACTGTGCAGAAGTGTGAGCAATAATAGTCTCTGAACACTATGTTTATAATATTTGATACACAATAATAAATGAATAAATATTCATTAGCAATATTCTTAAGGGGATAATAGAGAAATAAAATAATAATACCAATGGTCGGTGGATATTAATAAAACCAAGTAGTAAATTGTATAGTATAATAGAAACAATGTTTTAAATATTTAAAAGCATAAAGTATTTGTATGACTAACCTAAGAAAATGTACAAAATCATTTCAATGAAATAGAGCTCATTTGGGTTGGAGTTATTGAAATACAATGTTTAAAAGATCATGGCTCAAGATGATCTTCATAGGAAAGGCAAGGAATAGCAAAATGAGGTCATCTTAATACCAATAGGACTCTACACAAGAAAGTACAAAGAGGTGTTTGTGATAGGAAAAGTGCAGTACTGAGGGAATGCCAGAGCATGGGTCAGTAAGCATGCTCACCATAACTGAAGAGTAATGCATTTTTGGACTCTGTTTAAATTCACAATCACAGAAGTGTTATAGTGGTATAGAGACTGGGCAAAGAAGAATCTACAAGTGGTAAAACTTCTTAGTAGCAATGCAGCAGGGAAAAGCTTGCAGAAACTGGTATGAACAGATTATTCTCCCATGAAATTTAAAGATGGTAAAAGCACATGAAGAAATAAATCAATCTTTAAATTGTTTCACATATCTTTTCTAATTTTTCATATAGGCAATATCTTATACTTTATGTAAATGCCAGAATGGTGTTCTGCTTCATACTATAATAAATGTTTGATATAAAGGCTTTTTTTGTAGGAGACAATTGGGGTAAGGTAGGAGAGGAATCAACATATAAAATTATATTTTAAATTGTTTCTTAGAGATGATGATTAAATCAAGTGCATGCTTGTCTCTATTTTCATATATCAGATGACTTTCAATTCATGAAATATTTAGAGGATGTGAAATTCAGGTTGAAGCATAAAGGATAAAACCAAATTTAATAGTCTCAATAGCAATGTGCTAATGGAAATCTATAGATAAATCACATATCCCAGTAGAAACACAGGGGAACAAGAAATAACAGATACAAGATTTTAAAATATAATAATTAATTAAAAATAATTAACTTCAGCCCTGTCAGTGTATCTCAGTGCTTGAGCATCAACCTATGAACCAGGAGGTCATAGTTCTATTTCCAGTCAGGGCACAAGCTGAGGTTGCAGGCTCGGTCCCCAATATGGGTCATGCAGGAGTCAGATGATCTATGTTTTCCCCTCATTATTGATATTTCTATCTCTCCTTTACCTTTTTCTATGAAATAAAAAAATATATATTTTAAAAAAGGACATACAGCCGAAACCGGTTTGGCTCAGTGGATAGAGCGTCGGTCTGCAGACTGAAATGTCCCAGGTTCGATTCCGGTTAAGGGCATGTACCTTGGTTGCGGGCACATCCTCAGTAGGGGGTGTGCAAGAGGCAGCTGGTCAATATTTCTCTCTCATCGATGTTTCTAGCTCTCTTTCCCTCTTCCTTCCTCTCTGTAAAAAAGTCAATAAAATATATATATATATATATATATATATATATTTTTTTTTAAAAAAAGGACATACAGATGTCCTAGAGACATACCAGGTGTACCAGTTAATAATGTGGATTTTGTGATCAAACAAAACACGATAATTTTAAGAGAAACATAAAAAGTGCTTTATTCAAAGTAATGTCCATCACTAGCCACACATATCTCCCATCTTTCAGGTAATTTGGATACCATCCCAATAGAACTTTTCTTGTTTTGAGACAAATCATTCAGAGACCAAATTTTCCACTTCTTCATATGTTTTGAAGTGCTGCTCATAAAGTCAGTGTGCCAACGATAGAACAAGTGGTCATCTGAAGGAGCAAGGTCTGGTGAATACAGCCGGTGGGTTAATCCTTCCCAGGCAAGATCTTTTAATGTGTCTTTAATTGGTTTTGAAGCATCATCATGAAGCAAAATTACTTTGCCTTGTCTCCTGGCACATTCTGGTCATTTCACGATCAAAGCATGGTTCAAATTATTTGTTGCCGAAACTAGTTTGGCTCAGAGGATAGAGTGTTGGCCTGTGGACTGAAGGGTCCCAGGTTCGATTCTGGTCAAGGTCATGCACCTTGGTTGTTGAACATCCCCAGTTGGGGGAGGGGGGGCAGACGATGACTGATCTATATTTCTCTCTCATTGATGTTTCTAGCTCTCTATCCCTCTCTCTTTAAAAAAAAAATTATTTGTTGTTGTTAGTGATCAGTATTAATGGATTCACCTGGTTTTAGAAGCTCATAAAACACCACACCTTCCTGACCCCACCAAACACAGAGCATTTTCTTCTTTCTGAAACAATTTTGCCTTGCAGTCGATGTTGATGGTTGACCTGGATCAACCCATGATTTTGTGCATTTGGGATTCTCAAAATAAATCTAATTTTCACCGCCAGTCACAATTTGATGCATAAAAGAGGGTTTTTTTTTCGTGCCATTGAATGATTGTTTTACTGATGACTTTTCGGCTTTTCATTTGTCTTTTGTTCAGTTGATGTGGCACCCATTTTCCTTCCTTTAAGATCTTTCCCATTGCTTGCAAACAATCGGAAATTGCTGAGCAACATTTAATCTTTCTGCAAGTTGTTTTTACATTTGATACGCAGCTCCATTCAATAATGCTTGTAACTGTTGGTCTTCAGACTTCTTCAGTTTACCTGCACATTTTTTATCTTTCATATTGAAATCATCACTTTTAAAGCATTTAAATCAGAGTTCACAAGTATCTTGAGATGGAACATGTTCACCATAAGCTTCTAGAAGTATCCAATAACTTTCAACAGCACTTTTCTTCAAAATAAAGTAATGAATTGAAACTTCCCACAAATGTTTTTTTTTTTTTTTTTTTTTTTTTTGCACGAAATTCGACATTTTTAAGTGTAAAAACATGTATTATGTTAACACCTTCAGCAAATTTGACATATGAAGTTTTGAAGCTTGTTGTCAATACAACAAATAGCATACATATCAAAACACACGTCTATCAACATATGTGTAACTCCATCTATTAAAAAAAACTCCACATTATTAACTTGTACACCTGGTATGAAAAATGCTCAGAGTCACTAATCATCAGAGAGATGCAAATTAAAATGACAATGAGGTATCACTTCACACCTGAAGAAAAATTTAATTTAAAAAGTGTTGTATGCCAAAATTGCAAAGTTAAAAATAAAAGTTTTAGTGAGGATACAATGAAATGAGACTATTCTCAGAGACTGCTATGAGGAATGTACACTCATGGCAACTTTCTAGAAGTTGTTTTGTTATGTCAATACATACCAATGCCTTAAAGATGCTCATGCCCTGTAAGTACTCTCTCCAAGGAATTTATATTGAAGAGGTTTCAGTAAGATCCTAATCACAATGTGAGTTTCATTGTGTGGAGCAAAATGGGGTTAGTTTTCTCTTGTCCATACATACACATTCTGGTTCATCAGCTCTCGTCATGAGTTGGGTTTTACTAATTATTATGTTAAAGTTTTACAGAGAAAGGGGTTATTATTGGCTAGACTCATGGTTCAATCTGAAGACTGAAGATATAGGCAGAGTTTTCTTTAGCTTGGTCACCTGGATCAATCAGCTTAACTTCAAGAGACCAGGACAGGATACACTCCAGGACACAGTATGTGTGAGGATAAGGTAAGTATAGAAATAGTAGTAGTGAAAATAATAAAACAAACAAACCGAAAAACTTGGGGGCATCCACCTGTTTGATGAAATCAGAAAGACAATGTAATGGTTAAAAAAAACAAAAACAAAAAAAACACACAAAAAAACAGGATTTCTTGTAGCTTCTGTCTCTGGAACGAAGTTTGACTATATTTTCTGCTATAAGTAAGGTTATATTCTTTCCAGATATGGGGTAGATATATCACATTTAGACATTAAATTCTATTTATCTATCTTTCTACCTATCTAATCTCTGTATCTACTTCTATTTCTCCACCTCTCTCAACTCTCTCCATATAGATATCTATAAGTCAATACACATTATTTATAGATTCCATTTGCTTACTAGATAAAATTTATTTTTAACCCCTGAATCAATACTTATGCACTTTCACAGTCATTCAGATATGTGCTAGGCAGAAAAAGATAAATATAAGAAATTGCGTTGCCTGCTACTCAGGTTCCCAACTGGGGCAAAGCAAGGTGATGGGTGATGCTCTGCCTTCTTGTCTCAGCTGCCATGCTGTAAAATGTGTCCTTTTTCAGTGTATTTCATGTCATATTTTTGCCCTTTTTGCTGGTGATTTGGCTCTTTAAGTGGTTTCCAAACATAGTGCTAAAGTGCTGTGCCTTGTTTCTAAGTGCAAGAGGGCTATAATAAATTTTACTGAGAAAATTTGTGCGTTAGCTAAGTTCATTCAGGCATGAGCTATAACTGCTATATCCAAATATGTAAATATCACTTCAAAATTATTATCTGTTACCATTTAATCAAAGTCTTAAAACGCCTAGTCCTTTTGACCTACAAATCTAATTTTAGAAAAAAATTTAATGCAAAATAAAAAAGGTCTATAAAAGTTATGGGTAAAAATATGCATTGCAATGTCACTCATTATAATAGTGTTAATATCAAAAGCAATTTAAATATTCCACAATAGATAAAAGTTAAGCAATATATAAAACATAAATATGATTCAATAATTTTCTCAAAAAATATTTATAATATGGAAAGAATTAATATATATTGCTCATTGTATAAATAAGGTCACAACAACATATAGCATAGAAGTCAAATTTTATTAAAACAATGTCTAAATAATATTAATATACTGTCATATTTATAATATGTGTCATATAATGAATAGTGTTTAAAATATATCAAAATTCCTTATATGTAAAATAATGGTATTAGAGTTAATAGTAGTTATCTCTATATACTGTAAACTTGAAGTCTTTTATAACTACATTACATTTTTATATTTTGTTTTCCCCCCCCAAAAAAAATGTGTTTCTTTATAATAAAAAATTATAAAGCATTTGGAACACAGAGAATATTTTTAAAGTGTTGCAGTGGTTACATTGTATATTTGTTTTAAAATATACTGTATATAAAATTTTTGAAATGTTAATGTTTTCTGCTTTTATAATAATAATAAAATGTAACTCAATTAGCTTAATTAACAAACTTACCTACTAAAGCTGACAGGGAAATTATAAAGTGGAGGCATATTAAAAAACATGAATGTTAAAAAAAAATGAAAGGGTTCCATTATTGAAAGTGTAAAGTGTATTCTAGTTACAATAAAAAGGCAACAATTGTATAAATACGAATTTATGGGGCTGTTTATTACATTTTTCCGAACTTTTAAATAGGTCTTTGAAGAGAGGAATGAGAGAACTATGGGGTTTCTTATAGAAGACATAAATTTCCCATGAAATTCTAAGGACTAGAAGTCAAGTTTAAATCAGAATGTTAACTAAGGGTTAAGGAAACATCAAACCTATTGATTGGAAGAAATTGGTATTAGCCGGGAAATGTGTAAAATAGGATTAGAGCTTCCATGCCTAAAATCAGCTCTTTGATTCCTTTTGATTGAAGCCAGAAAGTCCTGAAAAAACTGAAGGTGTATTAAAAGCAATAAATGGAAGTTTATTCTAAGCAATAGAGGAAGTTTATTCTAAGAGAAAATGGTAATATGCATTTAATTTGGGACTGTACCAGAAGTTTATCTAAAAAAGCAATTAAGGAATATGATTAATGGTGTCTATTGTTGACAACTTTATTTATCTACTAGAGGCCCATTGCACAAAATTCATGCACTCAGGGGGTGGGACAGGATCCCTCAGGTCAACCTGCACCCTCCTGCAGTCCAAAAAATAAAAATAAAAATAAAAATAATAAAAATATAAAAATAAAATAAATAGAAAAGAAATGGTGAGGTAACCAGAACCCCAAGAACACCTGAGAACATCTTTCTTGCCATGCTAGCAGTCATCAGCTGTATGGTAATATTAACTGGGGCAAAAGGGGAAGTATTTTGGACTTATGTTCCTGACCCTTCATGGGTAAGAGCCCTTTTGTGGGCTGATCCCCTGCCTAATGAGGTCACCAATAATACCAAACACCTTGGTCATCCAGGAGGGCCATGAGTGGGGCAAGGAGTCACCACCCAGTTTCCCTTTTGTATGATGCAAAATCAAACCACTGCTCCTTTGTGTGTAAAATTAAAGAGAGGTTTCTGGCTTGTGTGGACACCAAAGGAAGGGACTATCCCTACTTGCTCCCGGGAGAGGTGCAGAAAATGTAACTAAGACCTTGTCTATACAAAAAGAAACTGACAGCCAGTTTAAAATGGAATTTCCATGGCCTAGAGCAAAGAATATCCTTACATGATATTATTCTACAATGTCATCATAGTTTTTCCCAGATTTGTATTACCTTCATTACCTATACTAGTACCTTGCAACCTTGGGAATCAATAAAAAAAATCATCTTTCTGGTGCTTGGAGGTAAAGGTAACACATCTCTTGATATTCTAGAATTACAACAGCATAATGTACAATTATCCCAAACAAACTTACTAACTTTGAATGTTTGGTAGCAATTTAAAAAAGACATGAAAGAATGTAGTCCCTTCCACTGTGTAGAGGGGCTCCTGGGAAGCTCCTGAGCATTCTATATTGGCCCTTTTTGCCCTTTTGGCCAAGAGGGACTCTCTTCTCACAATCCAATTGCCCAGAGCTGCTGCCTGAGCTTTCTGTTCATGCCGAGATTGAAGCCTCATGGTGGCTGGTTCCATGGATCTGTCTCTCGCCTAGTGGGTGAGTTGGGCCCTACCTGGAAACAAAACCTGGGTTCCCTAAGATATGTGATCAGTGCCGGGGCCTTATCAGCAGGCGAGGGGACCCCACGGCAGGTGCTGGGCATGGAGGCCATGGGGGCATAGGAGACCATGGGGCATATGAGACAGAAGTGAACATCACATTACCCTGCTTGGCCCTGGAGGATGGCTGATTAGCCAGAGATGGGTAAGATTTCTCAGGGAAGGAATAACCTAAGACAGGCACAGTCACAGAGGGGCCATCAGGAGAGAACTTGGGGGTCAACAGAGGTGGGGCACAGACCCTCATCCCCCAACTTTGCAGGAGCCTGAACTCTCACTTCTTCAGAGGGAGGTCTTCTGCCCATATAGCTGCTTTGCTTCCGATGCCCAACTCAAATCGGTGGGTATAGTGGAGTAATGATTAATTTGCATGTTATTATTTTATTAGATAGGATATATATATATTTAACATATTTAAATCAATATTCTTTGGAGAGGCAATATTTACTTGGTAATTTCTCTGAGAATTATGTAGGAGAAATCTCTTATGTAAATTTGGGATTAGATAGTCCAGAATTGGTAATTCTTCCAATACTAGCTCTTGTATTTAAAATATTTAATTTTCTGATTTTCAGTTTCTTTCTGTATAAAATTCTGAAATAAGTTTAGTCCCCTACAAAAGTAACCTCCAGTGGGTCTTCTTATGGTGCTACCACTTATTTCCATCTAACAGTACATACAACACATTTTACTTACAAAACAAAATTAATAAAACTTGATGAAAATAACTGGAGGTAATTGTTTACGAAGTTATAAACTGTTTTTTTAAGAATTTTTTTTCTTTCAAAATACATTTTACAATTTCTATTTTAGAAGAACTGTAAGGCACAATGATAGGCACATACAGGTATCTTAACATGGCCTGAAGTAATATGAAAAAAGAATGGGTGAAGTTTACTATTAACAAATCTTGAGACCAAATTATATGATTTGAGGATATTGGTTTAGAATCCTTTTATTAACAAGTGTTAGTTTATACAAGATATATTCTAGTAACACTGAAATAGAAATGCACTAAAACAAAAGATCTGAAAGAAGTTATAAATTTGTAAGTTAAAAAATGAATCTATAAAACATTGATTAGTTAATACAAAAATCTAAAGAGATTTCAAGAATAGAAGCTTTTAAACTCAACTTTCAAGAATAGAAGCTTTGAGTTCACTTTGTGAGTTTTTATTGCACTCATAAAAGTGTTATGAATACTGAATAAATTTAACAAATATTAATTGAGTATAATGAATTCCATGAAACACCTAATTGAAGTAATTGGGGTTAAGATCTTGCCTAAGGCAATTAATTTTAACAATCTAAATCTGGGAGTATTTCTCATTGAAAATATATTACTTGCTTCATTATCTCTGACAAAAGTTTCTGTAACAATTATTCCCAAACAGGTGAATAGAAAATTTGTAATAGATAAATTCATAATTATTATTTTTTTGATATTTCAGTTCATCCACTATCTCTAGATACAATCTGAACTATCTAAATCAAAAATTAAAAAGTTTTAATAAAAAAAATTAAAATGTGGTTCAAGTAAGAAGTGTTTAGGCTGAGAAGATTGAATGTATCAGGAAATATTTGATAAGATAAAAATTACTAAGATTGAGCATAATTCTTACATCTGTATTTCCTGGCAGCATGTAGCAACACACAAAGTTACACATTTCAGAAACATGTCATGGTGGAGAAAATAAGTAATCCCCATATACGTATCAAATCTATGCCATAACTGTCTAGCCTCAACAAAATTAATGATTAGTTTCAGAGCTTACATTTTGATTCTTTGTATTTTTTGTAATAATTTACCCAAGCCTCACATCAGTATCAGCAAACCCATAGAAATAGAAGGGCATCGATTGCAATCTTATTATTTTTCGACTTTTCTCTTATAAGAATAAAAACAAAGATCTTTCCAATCTTGTCACACTACAGATAGAACTACATAGACAATTTCTTTTCAGGCTCATTTAAATTTATGATGAAGTTTTACAACTCTTTATGCATTTATTTACAAGCACTGGATTTAAAAAGAGACACTTACATTAAAGTTGTCATATTTAGGCTAATCCATTATTTTTTTATAGCATAAGGGTTATGTAAGCATGCCAGTAAGTATAAAAGTCAGGGTAAATCATAGAATTATCACACAACATTAACACCAATCCCTTTAAGGTAGAGATAACAGATACACTATATTCAGTTCATTAAGTTCCCATGTACTTTGAGTTATTCTCATTTTTGGGAAGATTTGTTGAAATATCCACGACCATTTACCCTTTTTGGTATTATGCCATTTGCAGTGTGACTTTCCCTGATGAGATGGAGTCTACTCAACCCCTTTAAGTACAGACGGGCCTTTTGATTAGCTTGTAGGCCTTAAGAGGTTTAATGTGATTCCCTTCTCTCAGGATCTCTGCCAGTACTATGTGAATAGATCCAAAGATTTGCTTAATGGAAGATGAAGATGTGTGGCCCAGTGACCCACGTCTCACCAGCCAGGACAGTTCTATACCTGTGAGTAGGGTCCCTCTACGCCAGTCAGCTCCAAGCTAACCCACCAGTTGATCGCAGGACATGAATGAATCTTTCAGAGATCAGTCATACTTGGCTTAGACAAGAATCATGAGCTAAATTAATACTTATTTTTAAGGCACTGTTTAGGATTTTTTTTTAATGCAGTAATAGCTAAAAGAAGAATATGTTTCCATATTTTCCTTAAGACATGATACACATTTTACCAACTCAATCTTACATTGAACAACTCCATTTTTTAGATGAGGGAGGGGCAGCAATTTGTATATTCCCTCCTTATTGGCTATGGGTGCCACCATCTTTGAGGGTGGGGAAGTCAATTAGAATATTCCCTCTTTATTGGCTGTGGCGCCACCACCTTTGCAATGGCATGAGGGTCAATTACCATATTCCCTCTTTATTAGATAGGATATTCTAGAAATTTCACTCTGTTCCAATAAGAAACTTGCAAGGATTCAGAGCCAAGTTCATAAAGGAAACTTTCAGGGGTAGCAGGCATCCAGGTAGGGGCATCAGGCAAACCAGATGGCTCCCTGTGGGGGGCATCCAGCAGTGATATTCCGGATGTTTGTGTTCCACACATTGGGAGTCTATGGGTATTTCCAATGCTCAATGCATACTTCCGATAAACCATGGACAATGTTTTAAAATCTCACGTATTATTTGTTCTTTATGTGTTGAAAGTATGTACTGAATCTATCTATATATAGACTTTATACTATTCTCTTATGTCATTTTACAATAATTATTATTTACCAAAAAATCATTGTCTTGGAATATTATATATTATAGAAATTGAAAGTGATTTTTTAATCAATTGCATTATAATCAAATCTATAACCATACCACTTTAAGTTTTGTCATTCATAGACAGTCATTCTTTCACTCTGATGCATTTGCTGATATGCTGTATGTTAATAGTACTTTTATAGACTTTCAATAGTCTTAGAACAATATTATATTAGTTATATTAGTTATCCTATATAATAAAAGGCCAGCAACCAAAATGGCATAACAATCAGAATGATCGATTGATCAATCCCTATGAGGTGCATTGACCACTTCCTAGTCCCTCCCTCCAGCCTGCAGGCTCTGATAGATCAACAGATGGTGAATGGGGAACTGAGGTGGGTGTCAACAGCAGGGCAGGATCAGGGATTGGCAAGAGGATGGATGATGGCCCTGATCACAGGCTAGGCCTAGGGACCCTACCTGTGCACAATTCCATGTGCTGGACCTCTAGTAGATACATAATACAGTGATTTGACCATTTTATACATTACTATTTGTGATCACCCCACTAATTCTAGAAATCATTTGTCACTGTGCAAACTTTGTTATTTTCTGGATCTATGCATGTACACAATAGACCATGAATACCTCCTGGCCTTGCTTTGCAGAGAGCTTAGAAAAAAAAATGTCAACATTACTGGATAGGGTACTATTAATCAGAGATTAAACAATACTTTAAGAATGTTCCTGGGCATGGTCTCAGTAGGTGGTAAATAATTATTTATTAAATAAATAATGACTAATAACAATAATTAGCATCTACTTACTTATTCCAATTAGGTTCAATTTTGCTTGGGGCAAGAATTCATCTTCCCTCTCAGGCATCATCTTTGGCAGTGCATCTTCTGCTCTATCTGTTGAAACAATTTGCACATATTTGGAGCCCAAATGTATATGCTGAAACTTTTCCCCAGGCGCTAATCATGATAAACATGCCCCTGGCTTTTTCTTCCTTGATTGTAATTCATAAAACCTATCAATTAGAGAAAGTTTCTAAATACAAAGAAGAGAATAGAGTCTCAATCATTAAGGGTATTAGTGACTCCATTCATTTCTGGCCTCTTCTGGGACTTTTGCTTGCACATTGTATTTTTTATACTCAGATGAATGTAAAATGAACTCCTGATGCCACATAGATCAGGTTGTTGTATCTTGTTATAATAAACCTATAAATGACTATTAACCAGTCTCACATGCAGAAAGATAAATGGAGGGTAAAGGTGAGCAGAAGATTTTTTCACAGAGGTTTGATTCATGTAGAAAATCATCTTGACTCTTTTAGAAGCTGCAGCTAACTTCAAGTAATCAACAAATGTGATGAAGAATAGTTCTGTTTTTTGAAAATATAACAATTTGAAGAATTGAAAATCAATCCACTAAGGAAATGAAAATGATAAATGAGCAAATGAATAATTTGAATGAAAAAAATTGCATTATATTTTCTCAGCAGGACAGTCATATAAACATGTTAGGTAAAATATTAACTCAAAGTAGAAAGTTACATGGGATGATAAATTAAATTCATATATTACAGTAAAAGTAATTTCATCTATTAATAACATTTTGATTTTGTATTCAATATAATATGATTACACAATTCCATTTTGCAACTGTAAGTATATAATAATCTTTCAGATAAAATTTGATACTTCTTTCACCATCTCTACTAAAATCAATCAGATAAAAAATTAAAATTCAAGGCCTGCATTTCCTAAAACCTTGATTGCCATTGATTTTATTAGCATGGTACAATAAGATATCTGGACATAACAAAATGCACTTGCATTACTATAGGGACAGAATGAATTCCATCTTATTAGAGCATCTTGCATTACCCAGTGTCTGAGTCTCTTGCTTAATCTCTTGTTTTAGCTACAGACTTGCTCTGTGGCTGGAAACATCTGTATTTCTGGTTTTGCTTTTCTATCCTCAGTTATGTATGCAGCAAACTAAATGGAAGGTAAAGGTGAGCAGGTGATTACAGTCAGATTACAAAAGACAGTCCCATTTCTCTTAGTTCAATTATAGAAGTGTAGTTGGAATTGCAGTGGAGCTAGAAGCAAAGCCAGTGTCCAGTTTCTGTTCCATGTTGCAGTTGGTCCAGTTAAGCATCAGGCGAGCAGGAGTCCATTAGTCCATTGTGTATGGAATAGAGAAGCAGATACCCCAAGAATAAGGGTCCCAAGAGCAGAAGAGGAACCAATAGAGCACAAGAGAACAAATTCCTTTGGTTAGGGGATTAAATATTCCAAATTCTCCTGTGTTTACTGTGGCCACACACATTCTGACGGATGACCTGTTCCCAGGTGTAACACACAGACAAGTACCTTCCCAACGTCATCCCAACTTTACTGGGGTGGGAATCATCTATTCTCCTCCTTGTCCAGTTCCTTCTGCCAGCAATCTGCCCGGAATAGACCGGTGGCTCCCTGGGGAGAGTAAAGCTTTAGCCTCCCAATAAAGCTGCCAAAATGACGTGTCTAAAATATTTGACCTTCCCTTTGCTCTTTTCCTATTATTAATATCTAGGTTAATTACAATGGTAATTATAAATAATTATGTGTATTCTAGATGGTATTATTTTAAAAAGATAAATTTCTATTACATTACTACTGTAAGGATTATTCTAAATATCATATAATTTTCCTCTTTGTTTGAGGTGCCTCAATTCAAGACAATATCACCTTAAAGAAGCTAACAACACAAGTATTGATATTTTCACTTCATTCATGACACAGTCATCTTAAAACAGAAACATTGCAACCCTTGATAGAAATGGCAGTATGCTATGTTAATATTGCTGACACACCCAGGCAATGCATTTGTTGAGAGTACTTGGAATCTAGGTTTGTGGACCATCTTGGCCTGGTGAAATGGTACTTGTGCCGAAACCGGTTTGGCTCAGTGGTAGAGCGTAGGTCTGCGGACTGAAAGGTCCCAGGTTCGATTCCAGTCAGGGGCATGTACGTTGGCTGCGGGCACATCCCCGGTAGGGGGTGTGCAAGAGGCAGCTGGTCGGTGTCTCTCTCTCATCGACGTTTCTAGCTCTCTATCTCTCTCCCTTCCTCTCTGTAAAATATCAATAAAAATATATTTTAAAAAAAGGAAAAAAAAGAAATGGTACTTGTTTATTACAATATTATCCACTTTATAAGGTGGATTAATGACTTGGTATAGTTTAGAAATAACACACGTCATAGATTCAAAGGCATTGATATGTACTTCAATTAAAAATAAAAGCCTACTTATCAATATAAACCTTGTGTCACTAGTGTGTATCATATTAGTGATATTAACACAGCAGGGATACTTAACCAGAAGAATATTACTCAATTTCCCGAGGTTTAGCAAAAGAGAAGCTAATATTATTCTGATTATTGTTATTTATATAATGTTGCAAAATTTCAATTAAAAAATACTGTTTGGAGAGTATTCATATAAATAGTAGTTACTATGTTGAAAAGATAGTTATGTCTAAAATGATAGAGATCCCTTCAGGTTAAGCTCACAGTTTGTTCTTTGAGGTCATCACAGGAGTCATGGTAGGGTTTAGTGAAGAGAATAGCAGGGTCAGATATTTTATTTAGAGAATCTGTGCTGGCAGAATTGTGGAGAAGAATTCACAGTAGCATTCACAATAACAATGTGCCAGCTATAATGTCATGCAATAATATGTCTGATTAAAATAATCCATTATTGACAAAGGAAAAACACGTTTTTAAGAAAAAAAAGGTTCAATATTTTAAATATAATAACTAATTTGATAGAATGTTCACTCTATTCATGATGCTGTGCTATATACTTGGATTCATCTTATATTTTTTCCATAAGAAACTGACTGGTTATCTTGAGGCAGACACAGCTAGCCTCTGTTTAATTGCTTACAACAATGGTCCATGTCTGTTATTGCCTTCCTGTAGCTGTGCTAATGTGGTAATGTATTTCTACATTGACTTTTGGCTTGAATGTATGAGTTAGTTTGGCTAAAGTTACATCAGCAAAATAAGCCTAGGTGTGAAATGACTTGCACATTGGGTCTCGGCCTCTTGCTGCTCTTGGAAACATGCTGTGTACTGCCTGGTGAACAGCCTCAGACCATCCTCCTGGATAATAAGACATGTGTGGCCCAGTCACCACCCTTACTTCTCACCACCAGAGCTGCAGGGAGCCAACTGCCAGATCATCAGGCTTCAGAAATCATGAGTCAGGCTGAGTTTAGTAAAGCCTAGTTCAGATGAGCAGATTCATCAATTGACCCATCGACATGTGAGAAATACATAAATAAATATAAATATTACTTAATCTGCAAATGTCTGGGTTCATCTAATAGAGAAAGCAGATATGCATATGTACAAATATATTCTAATAGCTTACTAATAGAATTACAATTTTATTGCAAGAATATTCACATGCATATTTAAAAAAAATACTAGTTCCCTTGATTTTTAGAAGTTGGGCATAGCCAGGTGTCCCAGATCTGGCCAATGAGAAGAAAGCAGAATTTAATAGGTGAGACGTTAAAGAAGACTACTTATTTCCTTATTTAAAGGGATGTATCTTGAGTACTCTTTACTTTCTCTGGGAAATAAATAAGATGCCAAAAGATTCACCATGATCTCATAAAAAATAAGATTCCACTCATGTTTTTATAGAGAAAAGAAGAAAACCAGAAATTTGTGTTTTTTGATTACCCAGTAGCATCACACCTCAAAGTACCTACTTCCAGAATGACATTTTTACATAACAAAAGTAAACCATCTCTCCTGTGACTTTATTCTTGCTTTGTTCCAGCAAATGCAGCTCTATACATTGCTAGCTACTTTAAAAATTAGAAAATGAAATTTTTGAATGTTAACTAACCTTCCCATAATACTTACTTATTAACTGAATTGTATTTTCTTTTTAAATTATTGATTTGTGAGAGAGTGATACATCAATTTGTGTTCCACTTCAATAAATTCATTGGTTACTTTGTGTGTGCACCCATGGTGAAGACCTAGGGGGTTGAGGTTGGGGCTGGGAGGGGGTTGAGGTTGGGGCTGGGGTTAGAGGAGGGTAAATAGGAATCTGCAATACGATCAACCATAAAATATGTACATAAAATATGCACATTAAAACTAACAAACAAACAAATTAATAAATAATAAAATATTTAGGAAAAAAAGAGAGATAAATATTTAAAGGAGGCAGTTAAGTCAACACTCTCTGCCTTCTAATAATTTGTGAGCTCAGTTCTTAAAAATACAAGAAAGACTACTATGCTCTAAAAGATGCTGATATATCTCTGAACAATGACTTTTATATTTTTCTCTGCCACACTCTCACCCAGCTCAATTAATGTTTCAGGAGATTCTCCAAATAAGCAAAGTTGAATAGAAATTGCTTGAAAATGAACTCATGGCTGAGTTAAGTCTGTTCAATCAAATCTGTAATATAAATTTACTGGTATATCCCTGTATATGCACATACATTTTCATTCTAATTATTTCAATTTATTCAACTTTCCTGTTGGAATGCTAGACGGGAATTGGATTCAATAATGTTCTAATTCATCAAATCAAACATCTAGCATTGACTTTTCCTCTTAATGATTTCAATCTTGTTGCAACAAGAAGTATCATGTCCTTTTAGTACCAGGAGTTTAAGTTTCTGTGAGTAGGGAGAAAATGTAAGGATCTGATTATTATCTTCCTTTATTTAATTGAGTACACAGCTCCCTGCCTCTCCCTGCCCCCACGTGCTTACATAATTCCTCATCCTCTTTAAAGTACACTATGCCTTTGGTTACTCAATCACCCAGAGCTTTTCCCCAGAGCAAGCAGATTTCTGATTGGCCATGGGTGAGAACTTAATTAGTTATCATGGAATGTTACTTTTATGTCCCAGAAAATCAATGAGATTTCCATTGCATTTTGCCCCATGTCAGCTCAATAACAAAATTTGTTCCTATCAACACTTGCATTTACTTACCCTTACTCTATCTTTTGCAGTACACTGGTGTGCAGACAACACCAATTGATTTTTTTTTTTTTTTTTTTTTTTTTACCATATGCAATAAAGAAATGCAATATTTGAAAGAAATTTAACAAATCTTCAGGGCTGATCATACAATGAAAGGAAAAATTGAAGAATTGTCTCAGATACAGTTATAATTACTACATTTCCTGTGAAATAGAATAATGGACTATTTCTTCATTGTGTTATTTAAAATCAATATTCTGTAAGAGAGAGACTGCTTGCCATAAAGAAGGTGGTGAACTATCAAACTAAAACTCTAAGTAATGGAACTAGAGTAGTTTCCCAATGGGAAATTAAAGTGTCATTACAAGAAGAGAAATCCTAAGCAAGCAAAAGCAGCCAATGTTGTTATTTTATATAACAGGTTAAACATTGAAGAGTGTTATTGACAATTTAAATAATGTCATTATAGAACTAAATCAGCAACAAAGTGAAATTAAGTTCAAAAGTGACTTGGAGGAAAAATAATTTACTAGGAGGTTTAAGAAAATCATCCAGAATTCAGAGGAATGGGGAACACCAGCATTAGTACAAAGAATAGCAAAGTACAGAATCCAGAATCCTTTAGCAAATAAGTTCTTCAAAGGCCAAAAAAACAAAAAACAAAATTCAAATATAGTACTATTGCTTATTGTTATTACTTTACACCAATTTTGGAAATAACATCCTATCCCTAAAATGTACAACTGATACTTACACCTGTGTTCTGGATCCAGATCTTCCTGACATTTCAAGAACCCCCTTCTATTTATGAAATCTCTCTCTTCAATATGGTGTGTGTAAAGATGTATCTATGGCAAAAATCTGGATACTTAAACAAAATCACAGTCTAGCTGGTTTAGCTCAGTGGATAGGACATTGTCCTGGCGACTGACAATGCCTGGATTAGATTTTGGTCAAGGGTAAATGCCTAGGTTTCGGGCTTGTTCCCCAGTAAGGGCATGCAGGAGGCAACTAATCAACGATTCTCTCTCATCATTGATGTTTCTCTCTCTCCTTCTCTCTACCTCTCTAAAATCAATACAAATATATTTAAAAGAAAATCACTTAAATCCTGTCAAACATTAAATATATATTAAAAAGTAAAGCCATTACAAAGAATATTAGGATGGATTAATCAAGCAAAGGAAATTTTACAATCTGTCAAAAGTATATATGTGTCTGTGTGGCCAATTATTTTATGAGACTTACAGAATTTCAACTATTGAAAAAATGATAAAATATTCAAATAAACAGTGACATAATCAATTAGCTATTTTGAATATTAATCTAACACTGAAATTATTTCAAGTAAAATAAAATTAAATAGTCCTACCATATGCTCCAAGTAGGAAAAAACAAACAAACAAAAATGAGTTGGAGAAGGCAAATTAATGAATCAAGAGTCCATGTGAAATTTCTGAAATTATTTGCCAAGAGCCAGATAATAAATTAATCAGATATTACAACTTAGGTGGTGGTTATGGAACAGATAGATGAATTAATGCTTACTGGCTTAAGTTTTCTCTTTGAAATTTGTACAAAAGCACTTGATGGTAAAATGAAATTTAAAAAAAAATGAGGAGTCTGTAAAGGTGCTGCATGTTTTTCAGAAAGTGACTTGTGCTGGAACATAAATAGGAAATCCCCGATATTGAGTTTAAAGATAATAACTTCATTACTTACAAACTTCTAGTTTATGTAATTTTCTATGGAGCATCTTATGAGTTAGAGTATATCAATAAAGAGCCAGGTATTTGTGTTAATTCCAACTCAAGATTATTGTCTGTGCATCAGAAGGGGGGAAAAAAATAGTGATACTATTATTTTCAAAAGTGCCAGCAAGCTGGAGAAGATACAGGTAATTTTCTGATTGACTAGAAAATAGGGAAACAGGAGAGATAGCGGGGTTCCCGGATGATAGAAATTATGCATTCAAAAAAAGGAGAAAGAATGAGATAGCATGATTTTCAAATTAGAATTTTGAATAAGATTAGAGAAGTAGTCAGTTAAAAGACTGAATAAAAATATTGTAGTAGAGATTTTTTTACTCTAACTCTAACATCACTGTGCTTATTATGAACAGTACTTAGTTGAATGTTTTTCAAAAGGGAAAAGGTATTCTCAAATAAAATTACATTTAATATAAGACATGCCAGGACAGGATGATGCAGAGTACTTTGTGAAAAGAATGCAAGCTGTGGAAACTTGTAAAGTTTCAATTGGGAAAAAAAAAAGGCTGGTATCATAAACCATGATTGAGAACTCAGGGCAGGAGTTAACAATTCAATAATCAGTAAAAATGTAAGTTAAATCTGAGGTGACTTTAATAAACCTAAGTGCAGATTTAAAATTAATTATGAAAATCATTGGAGCCAAATATATTTTAAAATTCTGGCTTTTATATTATTTTGGCAAAAAAAAAAATAAGATTCACTTAGATTTTCTGACATCATTTAAGCTTTTGCAATAGTTGATACAGGATTTAGAAAGTGAAGCATTGCCACTAGATATACCAAATAACAAAACTTCCATACAACTTGAGTGCTGGAAATAGGCATTTTGCAGTTTCTGCCATACCTACAATAAATAATACCCCTGAAGTAAGAATGTTCAGGAAATGAGAAATCAAATTTAAATATACCTATTGTCTAATCTATAGAAAATGAGAAATCAAAGATGGTGAAGCTCTAGGTAGCATGCATCTTTTAGGAGAAGTAAGGAAGGAGAAACTAGAGAAGACAGACGTTATTTATAAGTATAAGTGACTCCATGAATCTTGATTATATGGGGGTACAATCAAGAGATAATGATTGGCCGAAACCGGTTTGGCTCAGTGGATAGAGCGTCAGCCTGCGGACTGAAAGGTCCCAGGTTCGATTCTGGTCAAGGGCATGTACCTTAGTTGTGGACACATCCCCAGTAGGGGGGCGTGCAAGAGGCAGCTGATCCATGATTCTCTCTAATCGATTTTTCTAACTCTCTATCCCTCTCTCTTCCTCTCTGTAAAAAGTCAATAATATATATATATATATATATATATATATATATATAATATATATATATATATATATATATATATATATTATATATAAAAGAGAGAAAATGATTGTATTAGTCAGGGTTATTTAGTGAAACACATTAGTAGATATAGATAGGTAGAGATTAGATGATAGATGATAGATAGATAGATAGATAGATAGATAATAGGTAGATCAATGATAGCTAGATGGATAATAGGTAGATTTAAAGGAGTTGGCTCTTGAGATTATGGAGGCTGGCATGCCCCACATCTCTGAGGCAAGTCCAAAGGCTGTCACTGGAGAATTGCTTCTTGTTTGGTAAAGGTCAGTCTTTATTTCTACTCAGCCCTGCAGCCGATTGGATGAGGCCCTTACACATTCTGGAGGGCAATCTGCTTTACTCAAGTTCCACTGATTTAAATGTTAATCTCACTAAAAACACCCTCACAGAAACATCCAGAATAATGCTTGACCACATATCTGGGTACCAAGGCCCAGCAAGTTGACACATGCAATTCAACATCACAGTGGTTAAATTGTCAAATGTTTAGAAAATCGGAATTAGATAAAGACTAAACTACTTTTACTGGATAGGGTAGTTATTATTTATTGGTTATGTCCATTTACTCATTTAAACATAAAAACCCAGAGATTTTAATTGCTTCAGATCCACCATAAGACTTTCTTATCCCTTTCTTCCCTGAGGTCCTCTTGTCTTTCATTAGAGACCATATCTCTGCCATTCTTTAATTTGGTTAATTGCATTCTGAATTGCTCAGTGAGAGCATTTGAGTTCTGCATCACATAACCAATAAATTGTTAAGTTGTTAAAATTGTACCTCCATGTTATTTTTCATATTTATTTATATTCTTTTATTTCTAATTATATTTAATGATTTCCCTGTAGGACCTCATTATTTCTAATCTAGATTATGGAAGTAGCATACTTAAGAAAGTTCCTCACTGTTCTATCTTCACTTTGCAATTTGTTTATACATAGGCTCTAAACTAAATTTTTGTAGCAGAATTCTAATCATGCTGCTTAACCCACTAAGTAATTTTGCACCACACTTTATTACTATAATATAAGTTCCTTTGTCAATAGTTGAGAACCTCCCCAATCAATCTATAACTCTATATAGTATATAACTTTGTTGTTCCTGCAAATTAATTTGTATTCAAATTTAATTCACTATTGCTTTTTTAATGTTAATCTTTTACCTTGCTATTGCTAAACTTGACTTAGTTATTTTAGGTTTTATGTAGATTCTTTAATGTGACAATGATAAAATTTGCAAATAAGTTTTCTTTTTTTCTTCTTCTAGTTCTTATAAATAGAAATAAGATGAGTTGAAAGATATTGAATAAAAATGTTGAGTAAAAATTATAATATTTTGCATCCTTGCCTTATATCTCACTTTAAAGGGATTGTATCTACCCAGTTATTATGAACTATGTCAATGTTTGATAGTCTATCAGAATGAGGTATATATTTCTCATCCTAATTTTGAAATTATTGTATAAAAATTGGTATGAAATTATATAGCATGCCTTTCTTCTCTTTTTAACACAAATATAATTTTTCTTTTAAAAATATTAGTTCTACTCTGAACCAAATTGTTATTGGTCTTGCTTTGTTAATATTTTATTGATGGGACTTTGATTTTTAAATTTTAATTTATAATTTATTAATTGAGAAACAAGATTGAGTTTTTCTAAAGGGTTAGTGAATTTAATTTTTCTCATTATATTTGACTTTAAAATATGCAAAACATGCATATGATTTATAAGTGGTACACATTGTCCCTTACTTTCCTCATATCAACAGGTGACTGTTTTTCTTATGTACCCTTTAAAGTTTGTTTTTCATATTTATTCCATCAAAAATAAATATGATAGTTAAAAACTTGTCTCCATAAAAATCCTACACATGATATTTATAGCAGTTTACTCATAATTGCCAAAACTTAGAAGCAATTAAGATGTCATATTTTTAAAGTGAATAATTGGGGTGACATTGGTTCACAAATCCATATAGATTTTGAGTAGGCAACACAAAAAAAGTTTATTTTTGTCCCCATTATACACCTCCACTTTGCCCACCTTTATCTACCCCCAAGTCCCCTTTTCAACCTCTATATATCGCCACACTTATATAATATATTCCCTGGCTTCTTCCAACAAGACAAAGTGCCATGCCACAGTGCTCGTATTGTGCAGGAGTGGTTTCAAGAACATGAGGGAGATTTTACCTTGCTTAGGTGGCCCCCACAATCACCAGATCTCAATCCAATCGATCATTTGTGGGATGAAGTTAAAAGAGCCATGGCAGCTGGTTCCACAACCATCAAATCTCACAGAACCTGACAGTGCTATCATCAGGTATGGTATTAGATTTCTCGTATCACCTTTCTACATCTCGTGGAGTCAATGCCAAGAAGGATCACCACAGTGTTGAAGGCAAAAGATGGCCCAACGAAGTACTGATGGCCATAATAATCTGACCACTCAGTGTATATATAAATTTTAGTTGCTGCTGCTGCCCACCAATGGTTACAACCCAGCACTCAACAATCACAGTGGGGGGGGGGGGGAGAGAGAGAGAGAGAGAGAGAGAGAGAACATTTTTTTCATGTCTCTAGGTAGGACATCTGTATGTCCACTTTGGAGAAGTGTCTGTTTAAGTCCTTTTCCTATTGCCCAGTTTTTAATTGGATTGTTTGTCATCCTTTTGTTAAATTGCATGAGTTCCTTATATATTTTGGGTATTAATCCTTTATTAGTTGTATCATTGGCAAATGAGTTCTTCCGTTTAGTGGGCTCCCTTTTCATTTTGTTGATTGTTTCTTTTGCTGTTCTACATTTTAAAATGCATAATGTCCTCAAGGTCCATCCATGTTGTTGTAAATGACACTATTTCATCCTTTTTAGTGGCTGTGTAATACTCTATTGTGTATATGTACCACATCTTCTTTACCCAATCCTCTATCATAGGGCACTTTTATGTAAAGTGAAATACGTCAAACTGAAAAAGCTAAAAACTATATGATTTAACTCATATGTGGAATATAAAACTGAAGCTTCTGAACACAAACAGCAGTGCGATGGTTGCCAGAGGGAGGGAGGTGGAAGAAGAAAAGGGTTCTAATATGAGGTGACAGGACATTTGACTTTGGGTGATGGGCACATGGTCCTATATACAGATTTTGTAAATTAGTAATCCACACATGAAACCTATATTTCATGTTGACTAATGTCACCCCAATAAAATTAAAAAGTAAAATACAAAAATAATAATATTAATAATAAAAACAATAAAATAAAATAAAAAATGCAAAAGCTTTTAAGATTTATAAAGAATCAGTTATTTTCAAAATAAAACAACTTAAAAATTTTTCCCTAGAGCCTTTTATATTTTTAATGCAAATATTGATTTCAGTTAGAACATTGATTTTCCAAAAAGGTATATCCATTATTTTTTTCATATTTTAAAAAATTTATTTGCAGTACTTAAAAAATCTATCAAAGCATGCTTTGGATTTCAGGCTTTAGTTTGATTTTGTTGCTTGTAAACATTTTGATCATATTTAGCAATTACATTTTTCATTATTCTTAACAAATGGGCATTGAATTTTATCAGAATAATTTTCTATATTTATTGATTTAATCATGTGTTTCTCTCTTCCTTATGTTTTTGATAAAATAAATTAAGGCAATAACTTCCCTAATGATGAATGATCCTTGCATTCCAGGTCTGTACTTTACTTTATCTTTGGGCCTAATCCTCCTAACATCATTTCCTGTACTATCTACTTTTTAATCTACATTAATCATCAGTTTGTTTTCATACTGTCTTTAACACTTTCAATATTAGTAATATATTGGTACTATAAAATGTATGAGATGTTTATTCTCAATCTATCTGGTCTAAAATATTTTAAGTAATAGAATGATATTTATGTGAACATAAAGCCACTTACTGAAGTTCCCATTAGGAGAAGAGGGACTTATGTTTGGAAATAATTATTTCTAATTTAAATTCCTGCTTTCTCTACTGCACTGGGATCTCTATGAGGGCACTGTGCTTTGTTTACTTAACACCAGTAGATCATGGAAGTTAGCATCTTCCAAGAAGTTTGGCCATATATAAAACTTGAAGTGCAAGACTTGGGTCAAATGATGTTCCTAAGCCATAAACACACCTAGAAAACATTCCAAATTGCTTCAAATGGAAGGAATTGGTATAAATATTCCAAAAGAATAAACTCAATAAAGAAATCTTGGTAAATCCCAGAAGTGGAAAAGACTGCAATTAAACTTGGTAAAAACAATTAGCTATGTGTAATTATACAAAAATAAATGCTACTAAAAAAAGTACTTTCAAGAAAACATATTCCAAATTTTTAAAACAAATTTTAATAGTGTAATTTTAGTTCAGTTCAATGAACTATAATGAAAGCACTCTACTTCACAAATAATCTATAGTACAATAGAAAGGTATTAATAATTTTATAAAGGTTTTATAAAGGTTTTATAAATAATTTTATAAAGGTTTTATAAAATTTAATTATGATTGAAATACAATGTAATACTCTACATTAAAATATATACATACACTATTTTAATTGTATAAAATTCTTCATTCAATTACTGCCATAATTTATCTGAAAAATTATAAGCTGAATAGCACATAGAACACATTACTGTATATGTTTGATAAATATAATTAAACACAATTTATTTGACTTAAATACTAAGTCAAATTATTAAAACCCTATATGGCATATTAAAACCCTCTATGGCACTTCTAGACTTCTAATGCCAGAAAAGTCATGAGAGTAAATGATTACCTTTTACTATTCAAGCATTCAAGTATTCTATTAAATACTTCACCAATCCATTCTTTTTAAGTGACTTTACCACTGAGATAGGTTATAGCATAAAGGGTTCTATTCTATCATGAAATTAGTAAAAATAAATAAATATATAAATTCCTTCAGATATGAAGAAATATATTTTTAAATACTTACTAAGTATTTATATACCAAAGTAATTTATGCACAATATGATGAATCTGAAGCAAGAAGGTTTATTTCCAGGATCATGTTTTGGTATGTTTCAACCAGCCAAAGCAGCATTTTCTCTGTATGGTCAGTCTGAAGTGGACAAGTAGAACAAGCAGAATTCTAAAACCACTAGAGGCCTGATGCATGAAGATTTCTGCAAGAACGGGCCTTTGGCCCCCTGGCTGCAGGCAGCGACTTCGCTCTGGCCGGAGCCTCCTTTCTGCCTTCCCATGCTGCCCAGAGGTCTGAAACAGCTGGGGTGGTGTAGAATGCCTGTGTCCTGCCCTACCCTCAGCCTCCCAGCACCTGTGTATGCAAATTAACTTGTCATCTTTGTTGGGTTAATTTGCATACTCACTCCTGATTGGCTGGTGGGCATTGTAAAGGTATGGTCAATTAGCATGTTATTCTTTTATTAGGTAGATTACAAGGAACAGACCATGACCTTTGCTCATGTCTTTGTTCTTCTCTTTAATGGAAAATCTAGATATATAAAGAATCATCCCCTCAGTTCATTCAAGTACTAGAGTCTGGGAAGTCCAAGATGAAGGTGCCAGCCAATTCAGTTTCTCACTAGAGCTCTCTTCTTATAGACAGTCCACCATCTCCTTGTGTGCTCACATGACTTCTTAGTGACCATGGACAGAAAGGGACAGCAAGCTCTCTGGTGTCCTTTCTTACAAAAAAACTAATCCATAGGGTCAGGGCCCTACCCTATTATTTACCAGAGGAATCAGTGGGCCAGATTTCTCAGACATGAGTGGACATGAGGTTCTTGAGGTATTGCTGAAATAAGCATTTTCAGAAGCCCTCATGTGGTAAAGAGCTTTATTTGCATGGAATTACATTCCTTGGTTTGCAAAGTCCCATGTACCTTCATCCTGTCCTGAAAAAGGTACAGTATAGTCCAAAGGAGGGTCAGTGTCCATTCCATGATGCAGCCGGGTCCAATTCAGCATTAAGGCTAATTAAAAGTTCATCAGTCTGTTGTGTGGGTCCCACATGACTATGAGCCACGTGGGCGAAGGTGCGAGTGCCCCATGCAAAGAGAAGTCACAGGACCGCATGAAAGCAGAAGAGCTAAGATTCAAGACAGAATTCTCCTTTGTTCAGAAGTTTCACTATTTAGAGTCGATACCCTTGCAGTGGCCATGTCTATTCTGGCTACTAACTCGATCCCAGGTGTGACTGACACAGGTAGGCAACTTCTCACATCATTGGGACTTTATTGGGCATACACCCAACCGCCTTTGTCCAGTTTCTTCCCCCATGAATCAGCAGGAACAGACTTAGAGTGTGTTAAATTAGCAAAGCTGTATACATGACATGCCTGTATTACCTAGTCTTCCCTTTACTCCTTTCCTATAAAGTGATAACCAGATTAGTATAGCGGTATCATTATGAATTCATTTAACCTTATGTACCACCATGAAGTTTCTGTCTTCAATACAGTCACAATGGGTGCTAGGGCTACAGCGCGTAAATATTAGGGGGACACAATTCAGTCCATAGCAGAGTAGAAACTATAGGCAATAAAATAATCTCCCAGGGACACATTTTGGATGGTGACTCCACTTGTGGGGATATAAAACTTACTGACCTGGCCCAGTTTCACAACATGCTATAGGGAGGGGTTCCTTCCAGCCCTTTGGAGATGCAAGTAAAAGGAGGACAGGCTAAAAATGCAAGCCCAAAATTACGTTTTAAATAAGAAGAAAATGAATAGGCATACCAACATTTATGTATATTATATATATGGATAGTGCCAATGCTTTAGGAACATATATAATTGTTAATAATGTAAACTGTTTAAAGGGAATATTTTATATGCATTCATTTATACTAAATAACAAATCCACATTTAGTTTTATATTTACTTCAATTATATTTTTATTTCTATTTTTACTTTAATTTTTTGTTTCTTTTATATTTCTATAATTCACATAAAGAAAATACAGGGCAGTATTTGTTATATTAAAAATAGTGCCTTGTTTTTGTCCATTTCATTATCAACTATGTTTGAACAATATAGAGGTTGTGGAAATTAATGTAAGTGAAGCCATTCATAATGGAATCATTTTGCACATTTTGCACATCTTGCTCCTTTAACCTTCGAATGTTTTAACTGGGCAAAAAAACCTTTGGATTGGGCCAAACCAACATTGTTTTAAATTGTTTGCAAAGCTAACAGGAAAGCAGACATCCTCACCACAAGGCGTGATGATTATGGACACTCTGAAGGTTGAATAGGCACCAGCTATGTATAACTAAAGAGTAACTCAGCTTGTTAACACCAATAGGAAACTCTTTCTTCTATGTATGCAATTATTCACTTCTCTTTCTCACAAAAACCCTTAGTCCTTACTGTGTAATCAGGACACTATTTGATTTTCTGCCTTAATTTGTGCTTCAAGAATGGCAATGGTTTTTAATACCCCCAACATGTTGATTCCTGTCATTTTGACTTTTTATTTTGAAGTTAACAAGGCCCATTCTGTTTGCTTCTCTAGTCTTAGAATGAATAACATTTAATTTTCTATTAAAGCTTTTGAATTAAGCTTTGTAAATTATAAATGTGTTTTCCTTTTTTGGTACCTAATAATCATCATTGCTTTTTTTGTCCTCTTTGATTCAAGTTAATTTTTTTTTTTTTTTTTTGTCACTTGAGCCTAGATTTACTCTTTGCAATTAAATAAAGTTAACAAAGGTAAATTTTTCAGTGAATGCATCCCAGTTCAAAGAACACCAATATATTCTGACATTTAAAAGCAACTGAATTTTTACTACTTAATGCTAACAGAGACGTCACAATGATTTTAAGTTCACTTACTGTATTATTATTTAAAATGTATTTTGCCTTATAATGCTAGAACCTTATGTATCTACCATATTTCTCATCTGATTTGATTTTCTAAAGGTATATTTAATTATTCATTCTTATCTATCACTTTAAAATATTTCTTAATCTTAAAGAAAAGGTATTACTAAGTAGTGTGCTTTGATTCCTGAATTCTCACATGGGACTATTGGAATGTAGAGATATATATTTTTTTCTTTTTTAAATATATTTTTATTGATTTCAGAGAAAGAGGTAGATATAGAAACATCAATGATGACAGAAAACAATTAATCAGTGGTCTCTTGCATAACTCTTACCGGGAATGTATTGTAGGCATGTGCACAGATCTGGAATGGAACCATGACCACCCAATCCATAGGTTGACGACCAACCACTGAACAATACCAGCTGGGCAGGCCCTAGATATTTTTGTAATTCAAATATTTTAATTGCTCCGCCATCTATCTTTCCTGAATCTTCAGTTCCTCTGCTTTTGGGAATTGTAAGTAGTTTTGAGAATCTATCCTTAACCTCTGCAAAATGCAAAAGAAAAATATTCATTTATTGCTCAAAGACTAATTCCAACTAAGTATCCTATCTAATAAAGACAGAATATGCAAATTGACCATAACTCCATGACAAAGATGGTGGCACCCACAGCCAATATGGAGGAAATTTGCAAATTGACCTGATAAGGCAAGAGATGGAAGGTGGTTCTGGCCCAAGCGAAGGTGGAAAGGCAGCTCTGGGCTGGAGCGAAGGCAGTGCTGGCAGCCAGGGGAAGGAAGGCCTATTATTGCCCAAATCTTTGTGCATCAGGCCTGTAGTAATTTATATAAGTTTATGATTACTTTTCAAAATGATATACCTTTTATATGTTTTTGATATATTTATATCATTTTTATTGATTTTATAAAATTTATCACATCTTTCTATGTTTATCCAATACTAAGGATAGAGTACCCACCTATCTATCTATATAGAAGCCTAAGTGACCAAATGACCAAAAGACAGGTCAACTGGTTGCTATGATGTGCACTGACCATCAGCGGGCAGACGCTCAACACAGGAGCTGCCCCCTGGTGGTCAGTGTGCTCCCATGCAGGATTGCTGTTCAGCTGACTGACTATTCAGGGTGATCCACCAGCCTGGTAACAGCCACTCCCTCCCTCAGTAGTCTCACAGGTCTAATCTCTGGAGAACGGGCCAAGCACTGGAAGATGTATGTCACCAGAACAATCCTGACAGCACCACAGCCTCCTGGAAGTCATCCTTCAGCACCACAGCCACTTTCCCTCCCCAGACTCTCCACAAGGAAGAAATAATATAACAGCGGCCTCCAGGTGGCTTCCAACAGCCAGTGTGAATGTCAGTGGGATGGATCTGGATCCCCAGCTGGCAAGGGCATCCCATTGCCCACCCTAAAGGTTGATCATGTCCCGCTCCCCACCCCCGTCTCTTTGGGACAGGTGCCAGACAGAGGGCTCATAGCTGGCGAGCACCGCTGCTGCATGGCCAGCCTCTCCCAACCAGGGCTGACTGGGGATGAGCCCACAGCAGGCACAGCAGGGCCAGGATAAGTGGGAGTGGCAGGCAGGAGTGGCAGGTGGTTTTGGACTTCCAGTTTCAGTTCAATACCCGCAGGCCTCAACAAGAGCACTAGACCTCTAGTTCATATTATAAACTTAATGCTGAGGTTTTATATATAATTTATGTTTTCCTCTCTCATAATTCATTTCATTTGAATTCAAGGTAATTTATGACTTGGTTTGAATTACATTTGTTTGCCTCAATGAACATTAGAGTTGAAATAATAATCCTCTTGATTATAATGCAAACTAAATGTATGTCTTTCCCCTTATAATTTCCTTTTAAATTTTGTATAAAATCCCATGATATATAGATCAAATTATTTTCATTCCGCAGGTAACAAAGTCAGGCTAATAGCATATAGAGACTTGGCTTATAAACAGGCAGCTGGTTCAATGGTGGGCAGTGATTTAAATCTAAGCCTGACTTACATTTTGATTAGTAAACTAGAGTAAGCAGTTTATGAATTACACTTTTTCATATTGTTTCCACCCTAATTGAAATGGTTCTACAATTTTTATCCACCAAGAATTAAAAATTTATAAAAATACAATCCACAAAATAATGTTGAATAATTATTATAGAATATGCATCCCTTTGCCCTCACATTCTCTTAGTATTTCTCAAGGCAAATTTTCTATGTTGTATGCATTGCTTTTAAATTAGAATAACTACCTCAATATGAGCTAACACTAATAAACATATTTTACTCATGTTAATATCTCTGAGCTATTGCTCTCCCTGTTTTACTCAGAAAAATATTATATAGAAGAGCTTACTAAGAGATAGCAATTATTAATATAACTATAATGACTAGTGATTGTGACTCACAAGATACAGCCATTTCTAATTCCAATTAAAAACTGATAAGGAAGAAAGAGTAACAGAGCATAGAAGACTGAATTTACTCTTTAAGAGTTAATATAATATAAAACTATTATTTTAAATATAGTATGATTTTCTATTACAGATACCTGAGAGGAACCAATGGCAAATTTCTAGAAAGAAAATGTTAGAGCATGGTCAGAAAATAAATTTAGAGATATTTATGTTTTTACTAATTAAGATATGATAAAAGTAAGATACAATATTAGAGAAATTGAAACATAACTTTTGTTTTAACTATAGGTTATTTCTTAGTATGTACATATATATATATATATATATATATATATATATATATATATATATATTACAAACTAAAATTTTGTTGAGAAGTTACATTGATTCCAATTTTTCACTATTATCTTTTTTTTTTTTAAACAAAAGGTACCTGTCTTCTTGTGCAATAATTAAAGTGTACCTTTCAGATATATGTTTAATGTTTTGAATTATTATTTCAAAGTATATATAAAATTCATAGTAGTGCCATTTACAATAGCTAAGATCTGGTAACAGTCCACGTGCCCATCAGTAGATGAGTGGACAAAAAAAGCAGTGGTACATTTACACACTGGAATAGTATACAACCGTAACAAAGAAGGCCCCCTTACGCTTTGAGACTGAAAGGAGAGACCTGAAGAATATTATGCTAAGCAAAATAAGTCAGTCAAAGATGTATCACACTATCTCATTCATATGTGAAATCTACATAGAGAATAGTCTCATGTCTGAAGAATATTCAGTCTGATACCTTTATTTCCTTTATGCATTAGCTAGACATTCTGCTATGATGCTGAATAGCAATTTTGAGAGGGAACATACTTGTCTTTTCCCCAGACTTAGGGGAACAGTTCCTAGTTTCTCATCATTAAGTTTGATGTTAGCTATAGTATTTTTGTGAATGTTCTTTAGGAGACTGAGGAAATTTCCATGTATTTCCTATTTTCTAGATACTCAATTGTGTCCAATGCTCTTTCTGCAATAATTTACTTGCTGTATTCTATTGATATGACCAATTACATTGATTTCAATTGCTGAAATTATCTTGCATATGTGAGTTGACTCTTCCTTGATCTTGGTGTATAATCATTTTTACACATATTGGATTGGAATTGATAGTATTTTTCTGAGGGTTTAATGTTTATATACATAAAGAATTTAGGTTAGTAGTTTTTCAATCTAGTAATGTCTTTTCTGTTTTTGGTTGTAGGGCCACAGTGAATGAATTAGAATATGGTTTATGTATTCTACTTTCCAACAGAGAATGTAAACACTCAGTAATATTTCTTCCTTCAATGTTTGGCAAAACTCACCAATGAAACCATCTTTGTTGGGAAGGATATTTATTATTGATTCAATGTTTATAGTAGATAGGGCTTATTCAGCAGAAATATTACTCTTTGTGTGAAATGTGGTAGTTTGTGTCTTTCAAGAAATCAGTCCATTTTTATCTAAATTATTAAATTTTGGAACATTAGAGTTTTTTAATAGTATTTATTATCCTTTTAATTTTATGGGATTACTGGTGATGACATTCTTTCCTTTCTAATATTCATGATTTGTGTCTTCTTTCTTTTATCTTGGTTAGAGTGGCTGAAGATTTACCAATTTATTGATTTATTCAAGGAACCAGCTTCTGTTTATGTTCATTTTTTTTCTATTGCTCTCCTTTTTCAATTCCATCAATTTCTGTTCTATACATATATATATATATATATATATATATATATATATATATATATATATATATATATATATTTCTTTTTTTTTTCTTTTGCTTGCTTTAAACCTAACTTGCCTTTCTTCTCTCATTTCCTAAGGTAAAATTCTAGGTTAGTCACTTTACATGTTTCTTGTTCTCACACATGCCTTAATAGTATACATTTCAATCTAAGTGTTGCTTTTTCTGCATACTACAAATTCCTATATTCACAGTATCCTTTGAGTTTATGTATTCCCTCTATCTGGTAGTTAGTACTCTCACTCATGTGAGCATCCTCCAGGATATTTGAAAATCTTATCTTCCTGCTATCCTCTTGCCTCCCTCAAACTATAACATAGATAACATAAAAATGGATTAGCATTCAAATCACTATACTCACCTGTTTACAGATAAGCAATTTAATGGCTTCCTGATTTTTCTCTTTAGATAAAACCAAACCTCCTTAGCAGGGCTTTTGAGACTATAAATGAGCAGATTTTGTGTATGCATGACACATCATCTTCAAACATATTGATCACCTTTTCTTTTCTCTACGGTGTCATGATCATATTGCTTGAGCTTATTTCATAATGTATTCTCTTCTTGGAGTACTTCCACAAAAAAATTTCTTGCAAAATTATTAAAACACCTCCATCTCATGGCTTACACGTCTAGTTTAGGTGCTCATCTCATGCAATCAGAGAACATTGTGTGCTTTCCTTATATTACACGATATTATTTTGTGGGCTTAATTATCTACCTAATGAGAACACAAGTTCCATGAGAATAGAGTTAAGATCTCCGTTCATTAGCGTTGTAGGACTAACATATAGAGCACTGCCTGGCACATAGAAGGTTTTTCAAAAGAATAAAAACAATTTAACCCATTATTTAATATCTTTACAGAGAGCACATTTCCACTATATCTCAGAAGTTAATACACAAATTCACATTCAAAATTTTAATGTCATGTGAATTTTTGGCACCATTCATAATTAATTTTTATTACCAATTTTATTTTTTTAATATAAACTTAATAGAATTTAACATAAATCAAAATAGTAATTATATGGCTTTATTACTAACATTCACATGTGTTGTATGTTTTTTTTTATTTGTATCTCCTCATATTGTTGGTACAATTATTCTTGCTAATAATTTTCTTAAGAGAATAATCAACTATGAGTTTGCTTATTCATATTTTAGCTAACAAATATATGTTGTTTAAAGTACTTTACTAGGAACTACTTAAATACTAGTAAACAAAAGGGATATGATGTTTCTTCCAGATATATTTTATATATTTATGTAGATGAAAGATACCAAGATAGTTATTAAAGTAAAATATCTAATTAATGTGATAAAACACATTTTTAACTCTTCCAATTATAAAAGAATGAAAGAGAGGGGTAGAAAGAGGAAAGAGAAAACAGAGGGGAAAAGGATAAGTTTTATAAAATTATTAATTTTCCTTTTGTGAACCCTAAGAAAATATCAGTTAAAATACACTTTTCATGGTTCACTTGGCCAGAATTCATGACCAGAATTTAGGGGTTCTTTCTGACAGGGTCCTTTCATGCACTCTGAATTTCAGGAAAAGCCATAGACGGAGCTTCCTACCTCCTACACTACGCCTCTGCCTGTTTCCACTGAGAATCAACCACTGCAAGGAAGTCCTGGTTTTGTCTTGTGACCAATGGACCAAGACCTTTCCCATCCAATCAGAACTGCACAAATTGTATCCTTATTTGCATATTTACTGACCAATCAGAATTGCACAATTTGGAAACTTTGTCTAAAATAGACCAAATTGGGAACCTGAGCTGGAACTTTCTCTATAAATGATGTTCTCCTCCCCTGTGTCTCAAACCAGAGCACACTGGTTTCTATCTTACCAGTTTGTAAAATGTCCTCTTGAATAAAATTTATTTTCAGGGAATTTCTGCTGACACATTCTTATGTTTCAGTGATAACTACAGGTAGCAAACTGACTAAAATTAAACAAACATTTCTGAAAGTTTGACAGTAATTGAAATAAAATTTTAAATTTAATTGCCTTTTAAATATATATTCTACCTGTAATAGAACATTATTTCATCTCTTTCAATTTGATGTAAATAAAAATATTATAATAAGATAACTCTATTTTTGGTTGACACATAACAATAATAGGTTAAAGAATAACAGCCTTCTCATAATCTAGCTAGAGCAGTTTACACAAAATCCATTGATCAACTAAGACAGCAATAGAAGAAAATTAATTTAGATCTATATTTATAACTTTAAGGACTAATATATAACTTTATTATTATGATTCTCTGCTGGGTAGGCTGCACATTTGTGCAATCCATTTGATTTAAACTTTAGTTGTGAAGTGCCTCGTTCCAAACTATAATTCTAAGTCCCTTTACTCCTATAAAACATACTTTTACATTTCCTTACTTGTTTCTGGTAGCCTTTTGCACTAGTTTTGAGAATAATTGCATTTGTTATAATATTAATGTTATTCTTAAATACAATGGTCATGCTAAGTGCTCCATAAAATATTTGAATGTCTTTAATTAAGAAATAAAATGTTATTGGCCCTTTGTTGCAAAGAATGGAGAAAGTTACATCCAGGCAGTGGGAAGAAAGATACTGATACTTTTTATTATTGCCTTGGCTCTCTTTTCAAATAAAATGAGAATCACTGAAAGACATTTATTTGGCTCTGGATGAAATTAACTTCTTACTGAAACAGTTTGTGGCAATACTTCCCATAGTTTTTGTGGCCTTTAGTTAAGTATGCATTGAAGCAAGAGGAAAAAACAAAAACAGGATATAATTTACACTTAAATTGCTTTAGCCTAGGGACTCTCTAAACTTGGAAAACATATCTTAGCACCAAAAAATGAGATGTGCTAAATTCCTCAGAAGTGGGGGAAGTGTACACTATACTCTAGAGCCTAAAAAATACCTATTTATATACAAACCACATTCAGCTTTTGACCCTGTTTCTTCTACAAGGCAAAAAATTAAAACTGCAGGGTAATATTTTTAATATTTTATATACTCCATAAATAAATGTACGAGTGGAGTTAAAAAATAGAACCACAGCCCTGGCCAGTGTGACAGTTCGTTGGGCACCCATCCCGTGCACAAAAGCATTGCTGGTTCGATTCTTGGTCAGGGCGAGTTTCCTGAGCTGCAGCCGTCCATTCAATGTTTCATTCTCATCTCTCTCTCTCTCTCTCTCTCTCTCTCTCTCTCTCTCTCTCTCTCTCTCTCTCTCTCTCAATGAATTAAAAGTTTTAAAGAACAAAAGAAAAAGAAAGACAGCCCAAAATGACTGTCTCTCATGCTAAAAGTCCATGATACCAAATCTAGATTTAATACCTGACCTAATTGCAGTTTCAGCTTTCCCCAGAAATGTAATCTTAATCAACCAGTCTCGAATTTTCTGGTCAAGCACCAGTAATGTAATCTGTCCCCTTGCCCTCCCCATCCCTCCTGGAAAGAAGAGACAAAAACAACAATCTGTAAGACAAACACAACAACCTTTCTCTTCCCTCACAAAAAGAAGCCCCAGTTCCAAAATAATTATTTATTTTGTTAATAGCTCCCTTGACCTACATATCTTCCTATAAAAGCTTTTAATTTTATACTGCCCCGGAAGCATCCTTCTAGTTGCTGGGTGGGAAGCTGCCAAATTCATAAGAACTTAATGAAGCCACTTAAATCTTCAAATTTATGGGCTAAAGCTTCATTTATTTGTTTGTTTTAACATGAGTCTATTTATTGGCTCTGGGTGAGATGATTTTGGTTTGAATTCTGACACAATCACTTAAAAGCTATGAGATCAAGGGCAATTCACTTATACTTGTTAAGCTTTGGTTTTCCCATCTTTGAAATGAGGATAATAATATTTAATGCAAAAGATTTTTGAAGATTAAATGCAAGAATGCATAAAAAGTATTCTGTAAGGCATCAGATTAATATGTAAGAATTTAATGATTGTTAGCAATTATTGTCATTTATTATCATTTAATGCACAATTAACAATGACTAAAACACTGAGAGAAACTTTTTCTATATTCTCATAATCACTAAATCTACAGGTAATTTTATGTTCATCGTGTATATGGATTCATTAACCAGAATTATATCAATGTAAGAAATATTCAAACCTGGGAAGAATTTTTCTGAGTTTATTTGAGCCAATGATGTTGACTACTGTTGGGAAGCAAAATCTCAAGGGGCTGAGAATGGCAATTTTCACCTTATTTTATATTTTACAATCAAAGGAGAATATGTAAATGGTCATATAAAATCCATTGGTGGTAATTAGGGAGATGAGAGAGAGCAAAGTGAGGAAATCTCTGGGATTGGATGAAAAGTAAAATGACAGACACATACTTCTTTTACCTCGGTGGGTTCCGGATAGTAAGTCATCAATTAACATGAGGACTTGTGGCCTATGCCCTGGTGCTCTGGTTGTGCCCTGTGAGGTCTAGAAAAAGGGGAGTTACCCTGACATTCCAAAGGAATCCTATCTAACAAAAGAGTAATATGCAAATTGACCATACCTCTGCTACCCCACAAACCACACCCATTAGTCACACCCACAAGCCAATCAGGAGTGAATATGCAAATAAACCCAACCAAGGTGGTTGACCAGTCACTATGTGGTGCTTTGATCACCTCTCGAGCCCTCCACCCTCCCACCTCCAACCCACAGGCTCCAATTGTTGGATGGCGAATGGGGAACTGGGATGGTTGGTAGTGGCATGGGACTGGGGACTGGCGAGTGGACAGAAGATGGCACTGATTGTAGGAAAGGCCTAGGGAGCCTACCCATGCATAATTTTGTGTGCTTAGCCTCTAGATAATATAATAATATTAGCCTCATGAAAGGATTTTGGAAGTGTTACCTCCTTTTCAGTTGCTTAAAACGGTTTGACAAAGATGATTATTAATTCCTTTTTGTAATGTTTGGTACAATTCACCAGTGAAATTCTCTGCTCCTGGATCCAAAAGATAACTTTTTTCCTCCTCATAAATTAATAACTTTTAAGATGTAATTGATATTGTCAAATCATAGTCTCCAAATGTCATAGCAATAAATAATCCTTCCAGAAAAAAATAAACATGATTGTATCTATATGATCTAACCAGCATTAGATATAAAATCACTAATATATTTGAGTATTTAATTAATGAACATATTTACATGAAAATATGTATCAACTAATTTGATTTGGCCTACACTGAAAACATAATTAAAACTATATGTTTTGCCTTTGCTGGTTTGGCTCAGTGGATAGAATATAGGCCTGCGGACTGAAGGTTCCTGGGTTTGATTCCAGTCAAGGGTACATGCCCAGTTTGCAGGCTCAATCCCCAGTGCAGGGGAGGGGGAGGTATAGGAGGCAGCCAATTGACGATGCCTTCTCTTTCATCATTGATATTTCATCTCTTCCTCTCCCTTCCTCTCTGAAATCACTAAAAATGTATTTTTAAAAAATATATGTTCCAATTGTACTTATTGAGATATATTTACTTTAAAAATTATTGACAAAGAACGCTTGGTTAAATATAATGAATAAGTTTAAATCTCTATTATAAAATAAAATTTACCTGTATAAATGCACTCTCTAACTAGGGTGAAAATTATGTTTTAACTTTATGCATATTCCATCCTAGCAAGAATTGAAATTCCTGACATATTTGTTTAGAGCTACTTATTGTGAAAAGTTGCAATGGATTTATTACAATCCACTGTGCAAAGCAATCCTTACATTTGAGGTTATGACTACTACAATAAGTATATACATGTTTGCATTTGACTTTTTAGAGAATATCGAGTTATTTATTAATCTTATTGAAGTAAAGGTACTGATAATGACTGATTATTTCAAAATTATCCTTACTACTATCCAAATTGTATAGATATATTTAGATAAAAAATGATTTATAAGCTTTTTCTTATTATAATAATTTATGAAATATAAAATAAAGCATGATTAGAATAAGTCATTTTAAAACACAATGTAAAATACTGATATCAATGAGGCTATGTTTACCTTTTAGTTGTTTGCATAATTTCATTTGTTTCTAATAATTGACAGTTTAACCTTTTGCCTACATTTTATTTAATATTTTCTGTGTAAAGATCTTATTGTCCTGGTATATTAACCCTTTTTTGATGTTGTATATTATAATAATATTTTTGGAGTACAATTTATCTATTGATTTTGGTTAGGTATATCCAAAATTCATAGATAATATTACAGAAAATATTAATTAATATCCATTCTTTATGGCTTTTATATTTTCTGACTCAATAAATTGGGCCTTTACTAAAGTTACATGCATTATCTTATTTCTGTTACTGTTGTATGAATAATTTTTATAAATAGTTTTGTAAATAAAAATATAAAATATTAGAAAAAATTAAGATGGATATATACAACTGATACCTTTGGGGAATGCAATGTCAGTGATACCTTTGGGGAATGCAATGTCAGCGGAAAAGCATGGTTAATTCTGTTAGTGATAACTGATGAAACTGGAAAGGAATTAATGGTGTGCACAATTATGTATATGAAGTGTATTTGAGACTGTGCCTTTAATTTTACTAAATGTATTGTGTTTTATTTTAAAAACCAGTTGAAAAGTCTTAGAAATACATTACATCTTTTGAACTTCTGAAACATTTTTTATAACTTATAAGAATCAGTTGGAAATTATAACTTTAAGTGATTTATATTTTTATATTAAGTCTTCAAATCCAGGAAAATTACATGCCTGTCTATATAATTCAGGGATTCTTAGTTTAATAATTTTATATTTTTGTGTGAACTGAACTTCTATATTTTCTTTACTATTATATATATTTCCACTATTGTAACTGGAATTTCAAACTAATTTCTAATGATTGGTAAAAATCATATAGTGGAAGGCTTCTATTTTATAACATGTCATTTTCTTGTTTCTCACAATTGGCTAATAGGTTGTAGAACTGGGGTCAAAGACATACTAACTACCTGACTTCCTAAAAGGAGATCATTTATGTGGGGACCACTGTCTTCAGGAATTATTAAAAGTATATGAATCATTTTTATTTTCCTAAACATCAGCATCCTTGTGGCATTTAAATAATAGTCAAAATAATAAGCATCTCTCTTTTCTGATTTTAATCATTGTGACTTTATTGTTTTATTAGCCACTAGAATAAATTTGACTACAATAAGTTGTTTTATCATTTTAAGTTGTTTCATTTCATTTATTATTCCATTCTGATGAAGGCTTTCAGGGAGGTGGGTGGGTGGAGAGGGTTAATGGGAGGAAAAGGGGGCTATCTCTAACACTTTCAACAATAAATATAATTATTTTTGAAGTTAAAAAAAAGATTACCAAATTTTTGGTATGACTTGTTGGCATCTTGTGGTATATTTTTTCACTTTTATATACTTTAATGTCATTATTTAAGTTCAAATATTGATATATTTCCTAATTAAACCAGCCTTGCTCTAATGTAATGAACATTACTTGATTATAATGCATGTTCTAGATGTATACTCTAGAATCACTTTTTGAAATTATAGGGAATTTTTATCAATATATCATGTTTAGATCTTTTGCCATAAAATATAATAGTTAGCTTTGATTTTGACATCAGCAAGGCAGTCAAGGGAGCAGTAAAAGGGACCAGGCAGGTGGGCAGAGGTAGTTAGGGGTGATCAGGCAGGCAGTTGAGTGGTTAGGAGCCAGTGGTCCATTGAATCTCTGAAATGCCATGTAATTTTATTAAAATTTTATTTTTAGAACAGTTTTAGATTAATAGAAAAGTAGGAGGAAATTATATAAATTCTCCCCATATAACCTTTCTCACACAGTTTCCCTCGTTATCAACATCCTGCACTACAGTGGTACAGTTGTTACAACTGATTAATCTGTAGTAACATATAATGAATATATAGTAACATATAGTAACACCCTAGTTGATAGCTCACTCCTTTTTAGCACTGAATAATATCCCATTGTCTGAATGTACCATTGTTTGATTATTCACCTACTAAAACACATCTTAGTTGCTTGCAAGTTTTAACAATCATAAATAAAGCCACAATAAAGATTTGTGTGCAGGTGTATTTGTGGACATTTTCAACTCCTTGAGTACCAAGGAGCATGGTTGCTGTATCCTATGGCAAATAATGTTTAGGTCTCTAAGAAGCCATAAATCTGTCTTCCAAAGCAACTGTACCATTTTGCTTTCCCACTAGCAATCAATGAGTGTTCTTGCTGCTACTTTACATGATCCCTGGCATTTAGCATTGCCAATGTACTGAATTTTTGATACATGATAGAAAGCATTTTTTCATAGCTTTATTCCACCCATATTTCTTCTTTGATGAGTGTCAGTTAAGATTTTTGATCTATTTTATCAGATATGTCTTTTGTAAATATTTTCTCTCAATCTATAGCTGATTCTCTCATTTTTGATGTCTTTTACAGAGCAGACTTTTTTTTTAAAGGAAGTTAGCTTATAAGTTATTTCTTTCATGGATTGTGCCATTAATATTATATGTAAAAAGTCCTTGCTGTACCCTAGTCAGTGGTCGGCATACTCATTAGTCAACAGAGTCAAAAATCAACAGTACAACAATTGAAATTTCTTTGGAAGCCAACATTTTAAAACTTAACCTTCTTCTAATGCCACTTCTTCAAAATAGACTCGCCCAGGCCGTGGTATATTTGTAGAAGAGCCACACTCAAGGGGTCAAAGAGCCACATGTGGCTTGAGAGCTGCAGTTTGCATACCACTGCCCTAGGTCATCTGGATTTTTTCTTAGGTTATCACTAGAGGCCTGATGCACTAAATTCATGCATGGGGGTCCTTCCTTCCCCCAGCTGCCAGCTTTGCAGCCCCAGGTTTGCAGCTGCCCACGCCCCCCACTTCTCACCCCCGGCCTGCACCTGCCTTGGCCTGGTGCTGCCTGCATCTGTCACCACACACACCCGTTCCCCAGTTCCACAGAGTCCCCCGAGCAATTGCCCGGCAGAGGGTGCCCTTGACCTACCTCTGTGGAATGATGGTAGGGTCCCGACCAATCGCATCACGCTGCCTTGGCTGGCCTGGCTCCAGTGCATGTCATAGGGTGGCCGTCCAGACAGTTGTTCTGCTGTTTGGCTGTTTGGTCGATTTGCATGTTACACTTTTATTACTATAGATTCATGACTTTTATAGTTTTGTGTTTACAGTTAGGGCTGTAATCACGTGAATACATTTTTGTGAAGGGTTTAAAGCCTGTATCTACATTCATTATTTGTTTATATGTGTTTGTCTTATTGTTCCAACACCATTTGTTGAAGAGACTGTCTTGTTTCACTGTATTGTCTTTGTTCCTTCATCAAAGATCAGGTGTGTGTCCCATAGATACATAAGCCTATTTTATTTAAGCAAATAACATTGTCTTCTTCACTTTAACTTTATAGTAAGCCTTAAAGTCAGAGAATCTCTGTCCTCCAATTTTGTTTTTCCCCTTCAATACTGTGCTGGCTATTCCATATGTTTTGCCTCTTTGTATAAACTTTAAAATCTGTTTGTTGATATTTACTATTTTAAAATAGATTATATATAGCCATGTCTCCTAGATTTTTCACTTAATGTTTTTTGAAGACAATCTTTATATTAGAATAAAGATCAGTGTTATGTAAAATAATAAATGTGGCATAAAGACTATAGTAAAGTTTTAAGCAGAGTTCATTTTTTTTGGTAACAATTTGGTTATTTTAATGTTTTGTTTTTATATCTCTGGGCATTTTAGCCAAACAAAGAGATCCTGAAAATCATAACCAAAACATAGGCCATCATCACATATTTCACCTCCACCATACTGAATCCCAAATTGCCAATATCCAACTACAGAAGTAAATGCAATTTTAAAAATTAAATAATTTCCACCGAAACCGGTTTGGCTCAGTGGATAGAGCGTTGGCCTGCGGACTGAAGGGTCCTGGGTTTGATTCCGGTCAAAGGCATGTACCTTGGTTGCGGGCACATCCCCAGTAGGGGGTGTGCAAGAGGCAGCTGATGGATGATTCTCTCTCATCGATGTTTCTAACTCTCTGTCCCTCTCTCTTACTCTCTGTAAAATATCAATAAAATATATATATATTTTTTAAATTAAAGAATTTCCATATCCTCATGCAATTTTTTAGAGCAAAAAAAGCAAAAGAATGTTCCTGTTTAGTACAGTATTTCTGCTACTTATGTATTACTTTTTCCTTTTTCATTGAAAATGGCTCCAACCCAGGTTTTTCTCTCAGAAAGCTTCTACCTCCTAAACTGATCATCTTTAATCACCTCTTAAGTAGCCATTCTTCTTAATGTCCTCTCCACTTTGCTAAGACAATGGCTTTTCATTTCTCAACTAGTAATTTACAAAAAGGAAAAATATTATATAGAGTATATAAAAACTTAACTAAATGTTCCTGGCTTTTAGAGTTGGCTTTTTTTTTTTTTTTTATCACAACTTTCTAATGAATCTGATCCTTTGGCAACAACAAAAAATAGTAATAATAACACATGAGTTTATTGAACCAGTTCCTATAATTTACTTTTTGGGCAATAATCACAAATCCGAAAAATATGGCTTACATCTTGAAAACTATAATAGCATTCATAAAGATGTCTGTGCCTAATTCTAAAGATATAAGCTATAAGCTTATATAGTTGCTTACTTTAAAAAAAAAAAAAAGAAAGAAAGAAAAAAAGAAAGAAAGGATTCTGTAGGGCAGAATCATTGTCTTTTTCATCTTGTTTCCTTAACTGAGTCTAATGCAGTGGCTTGCACATTGTAATTGCTCAATAAATATTTGCAGAATTAAATTGAAAATTTTATCACTTTAAATGACTCTTCTTGACACATTCTTGCCAGTGGAGAATTTAATAAACTGAGCATTACCTCAAACATAAATGCTGGGAATAGCTTTTGAGCTTCACATTTTTAGAATGGTGTTAACAATTTAAGTTTTTATAAGAAATTCATCTTATGACTTTTATTAAAGAAGATATTTATCATATAAATGCTACTGTTTCAGAAATATCTTGGTTTTGCATCAATCTGGTTCATAGAATCATTGAGCAATTGTAAAAAAATTTTCAAGGCACAAAAAATATATACATTATTTAACCAAAAACAAAACAAAACAAAACAAACAAACAAAAACAATAGCATTTAGAATGCTGATTAATTTTATACTTTTAATTTGGAGTATTCAGAATTCAAATGGCATTTCAAAAGCTATTTGAAGCATATGTGATTATTTGGTTGTTCAACTATAAGTAGAAGGTAACCAGTGGCAATAAGTTAGCAAGGTGTGTGTCTATGTACACTTAATTTAATTTTTTAAATTAATTTTTATTTATTGAGATACTTTTTAGAATTTGATTTGGTTTATATAAATTTGATTTAAACTTACACTTATCAGTCTAATATATATAAACAAAAGAAGTGTTTTAATATGTCTACTTTAAATTTCTACATTACTTTTTACACTAAGGGGAAAAAAACAACAAACTGCCCTACTCTGGTGAGATCTAGGAAATCACTTAAATCTTACATATTTCAGCTATGATTCTCAAATAATGATTCACAAATATTCAAGATCCATTCATCAAAATAAATTGAAGGGATTTTTTCCCCCTTCAAATTAACCTATTATAGAATAGTCTGATTCATCTTCTAAAATCTCAGGCAGAAAAGGAAACACAGGCTAAGCTCCGCACACTCAAACTGTTCTCTCAAAAGCCTCCAGTACCCAACACACAGCATTTCTTAGAGCTTCTTAATCTTTCTTCCTTTTCCCTTTTATAATTAAACTAGAGGCCTGTTGCAGGAAGATTCCTGCAAGAATATGGCTTCCTTGGGCTTATTTCTGCAAAAATAGAGCTTCCTGCAACCATCTCTGCTATCCCATCTGCTTCCCTCCCATCTCTGCCACCCTGTCTGCTTCTCCACAGCTCTGCTCCCTTCTGCAGCACTTGGCTTCCTCCTACTCTGTCTTCAGTCTTTGCTCTGTGCCTGGAAATGCAAATTAACTGCCATTTTGGTTTGGTTAATTTGCATAGTCACTCCTGATTGGCTGGTGGGGATGGCTTGAGGGTGTAGGGGAGGTACAATCAATGTTTCTCTTTTATTAGTGTAGACTAGAGGCCTGGTGCTCAAAATTCATGCACCGGGGGAGAAGTGTCCTTCAGATGCAGCCTGCACCCTCTCCAATCTGAGACCCCTCAGGGAATGTCTGACTGCTAGTTTAGGCCCAATTCGGCATTGGGCCTAAATTGGCAGTTGTATATACCTCTCACAATCCTGGACTGCTGGCTCCTAACTGCTTCTGCCTATCAGCCTGATCACTCCCTAACTCCTCCCCTGCCAGCCTGATTAACACCTAACTACTCCCCTGTGGGCCTGATTAGCTTAGCATAATATTCTCAAGGACTATTCATGTTATCTCAAATAACAATATTTCATTTTTTCGTATGGCTGAGTAGTATTCCATAGTGTATATGTGCTACATACATCTTCTTTATCCAATTCTTTATTAAAAGACACTTTGGTTGTCTCCATGTCTTAGCCACCATGAATAATGCTGCAATGAACATAAGTATGCTTATATCTTTTTGAATAAATATTTTCAAGTTTTTTTCTGTTGTTATTGTTCTTTACCCAAGGATATTTCCCCATTGTTTTGTTTGTTTGTAGAGAGAGTGGAGGGGATTGGGGACAGAGAGGTAAATATTTATCTGACACACTCTGATTGTTTGACTCCTGACTGCACCCTGCAACACAGGTCCATGCCCTTGACCAGGAATCAAACTCATGACACTCTGTGCTTGGGCCAGCAGTCTAACCACTGAGCAATACTAGCTAGGGTTGTTTTTAATTTTGGGGGGGAAGATGTTCAGAAGAGGAATTTTGTTCTCATAAATTTTTTAATTTACCTACCTAACGCATGTAAAACACTAAAAGTCCAATCAATTCTAATGAATCTCACATTCCACAAAAAATAGGCCTAGTAGTTTATTGCATCAACAAATTTGAATTAAACAGTATTCTATTTCTTGCCACCTCATCAACAATTGCTTTATAAGCTTTTGACAAAGTATTAATATAATTACTCAAATTTCAAATGTGAAGCAATTTTCTTAAATATCAAACAGATAATTTTGTGATATTTAATAAGTCATTTTTGAAAAATGAAATGTAAGCATAAATATTTTTAACTTGACAAAAGCCTTTTTTGTGTTATCAATTTTATAAACTAGACTAGAGGCCCGGTACATAAAAATTCATTCATTGGGGGGGGGCGGTTTCCCTCAGCTGGGCCTGCTCCCTCTCACAGTCCAGGAGCCCTCAGGGGCTGGAGGCGACCCAGAGATCAGGGGAAGGTGATGACCATCACACTGCTGCTGCTTCCATTGCCAGCAGCCCAAGCCACGAATTGGATGCCGCCATCTTGTGGCAGTGGACACTGCCATCTTTGAGTGTGGGGCAGTCAATTAGCATATTCCCTCATTGGTTGTGAGTGCCACTATCTTTATAAATTAGCATATTTGCTCTTTGTTAGGATAGGATTTGCTTAATACAGCCATCTTTTTAAAAAATATATATTTTATTGATTTTTTACAGATTGGAAGAGAGGGATAGAGAGTTAGAAACATCGATGAGAGATGAGAGAGAAACATTGACCAGCTGCCTCTTGCACACCCCCTAATGGGGATGTGCCTGCAACCAAGGTACATGCCCTTGAGTGGAATCAAACCTGGGCCTGGGACCTTTCAGTCGGCAGGCTGACGCTCTATCCACTGAGCCAAACTGGTTTTGGCAATATAGCCATCTTTTTTATTTGTTTCTCCATCCCAGAATTTTAAAAAGACATAAGGTATATATAGATGATGTTATTTCCTCAATGTTGCCAATTTAATGATATTGTAGTAGGCAGTTAGACAGGCATGAGCAGAGCAGGAATGATAGGCCAGGTACAAAACGTCACCCGGGCAGAGAGCCCTAGGTGCCTAATAAAGGGCAAAGCTGGGGAAACAAGTGTTGCAGGCTGGGAACTAGCCACAGGTTAACATTTTCTCCCCTAAAATATTTTTTTAAATATATTTTATTGATTTTTTACAGAGAGGAAGGGAGAGATATAGAGAGCTAGAAATGTCGATGAGAGAGAAACATCGACCAGCTGCCTCTTGCACATCCCCTATTGGGGATGTGCCCGCAGCCCAGGTACATGCCCTTGACCAGAATCGAACCTGGGACCTTTCAGTCCGCAGACCTACGCTCTACCACTGAGCCAAACCGGTTTCGGCTCCCCTAAAATATTATTAGTCATGAGATTTAGACCCCTGACTTTTCATATGGCTGGTGATGCAGTTCAGACCCCCACCCCTGACCTTTCCTCCCCAGCATGTCACTATCATGTGGTAGAACCCCTAAGAGGAGAAACAACGGGCTGGAGAATAGCTTCATATGACTCCCTTGCCCAACCACTCCCTTAAGCATTAAGCCCTCAGGACAACGAGGTTCTGACCTGCCTCAGATATTCCTAGGAACAAAGCCTCAGGTCTGTTGACCACAGTTGCGGTCAAACCAGAGTTAACATGTAGGCCTCAAATTGTGTTTCAGCTCTAGGCCCTGAAAAACAGCAAAACCAGATGAAATGATGCTATAAATGACAACAGAACTAGCAACGATCACTATTAACCCTTGCCCAATCAGTGGTGACCAGGATCCTGAGGAGACAAACCTGGGAAGCTGATGAATATTCTACTGAGATCCTCCCTGGAGACTTGCAGATAAAAGCCCTTAAAACTATGCCGAAACCGGTTTGGCTCAGTGGTAGAGCGTAGGTCTGCGGACTGAAAGGTCCCAGGTTCGATTCCAGTCAGGGGCATGTACGTTGGTTGCAGGCACATCCCTGGTAGGGGGTGTGCAGGAGGCAGCTGCTCAATGTTTCTCTCTCATCGACGTTTCTAGCTCTCTATCTCTCTCCCTTCCTCTTTGTAAAAAATCAATAAAATATATTAAAAAAACAAAACAAAACAAAACAAAACAAAACAAAACAAAAAAAAAACTAAGGACCCAGGGCTCACGCTCTCGCTGTCTCTGAAGCACATCTCACCTTCCATCCTCTCCTTCTCACAGGCTTGTTGTCTTCCCTTTTCTTTCTCTTAAGCTCCAAGGGCCCTTCTTTTGCCTCTGTAACTCATTTCTTGAACCATGCAGCCCCACTGGCTCACTTATTCTACCTTTGTGACTTTCTAAATAAACTTTCACTTATATTTGGGTCTCGATTCTGAGTTCTTTCCTAGCCAAACTCAAGCACCTAGATCTAACATCTGGTACTATTTTACCATTAACAATATCACTGTGTATTTAGCTTTGAAAAATGACTTTTCCTTAGAATAAATATGAAGTGCTTATGCCAATATAACACACACAAAAAAAGTGGCACAGCAGATCTGGGAAGCTGTCCAAAGTACTTCAGTGTGACTTTTGTGCCTAATTAAGGCTTTTTACCTGAAGCTATCATTTCTGCAGAAGAAGAAGAAGAAAAGGAAAAAAAAACACACATTTATTTTTTAAGACAATTCAGGTGCATTATGAAATGATTAAATTCTTATGTGCCGAATTAAATAATTAAATATGTCACTGCATTTTCATCACCACCAAAAAAACAAAAAACAAAAAACAAAATCCCAACAACAACAACAAAAAAAAAACCCCCACCCTATTCCCCCGCCCCCGCTGCCCCCAAAACATCAAGACAACATTCTACCATCCCTATGACCACCTGTGGGAGAAAAGAAGATTGTTACAGAACAATGCCCCCCCACCTCCTCTTCCTTATGTCTGGGGGCAGGCACACCACAAAAAGAGAGAAAAAAAATCTAGGTAAGGACATACAGTCAAAAGGGTTCACTTCTAGTCAGTGTATGGAAATTAACTGGAAAGATTAAGAAATGAAAGTATGAGGTAGAGGTTAATTTTCCTTAAATTGAGTCCAATTCCTACTGAGGTCCAGCTGACTACCAATTACTGACAATCATAATTTAATTTGATTATTTTTAAAAAATCCTTCAAAATGACACACGTTTCAAAATGCAACATAAAAATTATATTAAAAAACGAAGGTTAGTGTTTAATCTATTGCTAAATGTTCATGAATATACTAAGTTCAATTTAATTCATAACATAGCTTAAATCTCTTTAGTTATTTTCCCCCATTTATATTACACTAGAGGCCTGGTGCACAAAATTCTTCCATGAGGGGTGGGGTGAGGAGTGGGGAGTCTCATATCTCAGCCTGCACCCTCTACAATTTGGGACCCTTTAGGGCAGGGGTCTTCAAACTACGGCCCGCGGGCCACATGTGGCCCACAGAGGAGTCTGATCCTGCCCGCCAGGTTTTTTGGGCAGTGAGCACAGCCGAGGTGTTACAGTAGGAATTAGTAGTTCATATAGTCCGGCCCTCCAGCTCTCTGAGGGACCGTGATCTGGCCCCCACTTTAAAAAGTTTGAGGACCCCTGCTTTAGGGGATGTCTCATTGCCCATTTAGGCCCGACCAGATTGAGCCTAAATGGGCAATCAGACATCCCCCTTACAATCCAGGACTGCTGGCTCCTAAAGGCTCACCTGACTGCCTGCCTAATCATCCCTAACCCCCCTGCCTGTTTGATTGCCCCTAGCTGTCCTCCCCTGCTGCCCTGATTGCCACTAACTGCCATTGCATTGGCCCCCGCCATCATGGCTTTGTCTGAAAGGAAGGTAGGATGACCAGATGATGTCTGGTTGACCCAGTTTAATTAGCATATTACATTTTTATTAGTATAGATTTTACTTGGTAGGATATTTTCCTTAATTTCAAAAATCAAACATTTATTTCATCAATTCCTTTAGCAAAACTTCTCTTCTTAAGATCCTGCTGTCCCTCGGGTACTGTAGAATCCACTGATAACTATATCATCTTTGTGTGAATATTTATGTGATACTATCTCTCCATGGCTGCAAGCTCCTTTTGAGCTTTTGCATCTCTAGTGAAATTGAAATGCTCAGTGAGTCTTGACTTGCAGGTAAGATTAAGAATGACTTTCAACATTGGCACCAGAATGTATAATTGTATACTGACTTCTAAAAGCCAATAAAAATCAAATCATGCCATAAGAAGTTACTAAGTGAAGTGAGCATTTTGTGAAAAATATATCTTCTAACCTTGCCACTGAAATGAATGCCCCTGGATACATACCGTTTGGGCAAATGTCATGTCTCAGAACTTTGCTGAGCAACGACTAATTAATTATATTTACATAGCACATGCCTCCCTAGAGAGATGCAGTCAACACCACTGAACAGTTCCAGTTTGCAGGACAGAAATTAACTTGAACAGAACATCTATATATATAAATAAAAGGCTAATATGCAAATTGTCCCCTCAGGAGTTCGACCTGGAGGCCAGGAGTTCGATCGCTTGCTATGATTAGAGCTGACAACCAGGGGGTGATGCAGAATGAAGGAAAGCCCCAGGAGGCCGCTGGTGGCTAGGAAAGGAAGGCCCCAGTCAGCAGCCAAAGGCCCCAATCAGCCCTGATGGCTGGCCAGATCTAGGGACCCTACCCATGCACGGATTTCATGCACCAGGCCTCCAGTCAGTAATAAATGGCGGACACCAATATTTTGTGGGCAAACAGTAGCATTTTATACAAGGAACTACAGCAAGTAACTCATTCAGGGTAGAAACAACAATAATAAAGAGTGTGGCCTGGAATATGAAGGCAAGGCAGTAAACTAAGGAGGAATCAAAGTTAGGAACTAAAATACTGTGTATTAGTAGTATAATCTAAACGGATAAAGAAGAGCACTTCAAAATAAAGATCATGGCTTGTAAGAAAAAGAGGTGGTGCTTGGTGAATAGGCCTAGGGTGATGTTGGCAGACAAAAACAACCAAGTAAAATACTCAGTTGAAGAAGTGCTAAAAACTATGACAGCCATAAGTGTATGGAAAATTTTTGGTCTTTCAACAGCTTGAGGGATCACATCAGTCAAGAAATAAAAGCAGGAAAAAAAAAAATCCTGCAGAGATAAGTAAGAATCTTCATAAGGGCACACCAATGGTATATTAAAAGAGGGACTGTTCACCATTAAAAAAAAGACAGAATTTGGACATTAAAAACAATCAGAGTAATTAATTAAGAAACTGAATTTCAATTTGATGACCATATGGTCCTCTCAAAAATGATGAGAGAAAAGAAAAGCAAGGGAAAATAATGTAATTCTGTTCAATAGTAAATATACTATAATTCACAATTCCTAGAGAAATACTCTTTTAACTACACAGCATTTCCTCTTCTCTGTTGAAGCCACTTGTCTTCTGGTTTACTAATGCACATGTCATAGAAGACACTGCCAACTCCTGACAGACAACTATAGAGAAAAACAAAACAAACAAAACAAACAAAACAAAACAAAACTGCAGCTACCTAAGTCAATCAGGATATGTTTTTATTTGTAAATCTGAATGACCAATAGCAGACAATTTAAGAAATCCAAAAACATAAGGATTAAGTAAAGTATTAGAACATCTGAACTTAGTTTCAATACAAGATTAAGATACAATAAAAAATAAGGAATTGAATTTTTTTCCACAAAAGAGAGCTTGGAAATCAGCAATTTGATTAAGATAAATAATCAATGAGTGAATGACTTAATTAACAGGATATGATAAAGATGGACAAAATAATGTCTTGCAATTATTTCATTGTTTTATTTCTCTTTCTCAAGTAATTATTGTGGGGATATATCTTTTTACATGTTTGTGGATGATTTATTTACAGTTCTTATTTTGCCTAACTTCACAAACTTAACTGAATTATTTTTCTTTATATTTGTCTATCATTTTATTTTTTCTAGTAATAGTTTGTAACAGTGATATTAAATTTTTTTCAGAAGAGTAGCAAATCAATATATCCATCTATGTGTGTGTGTGTGTCCGTGTGTGTATTTATATATATATGTACATTATCAGTAACTGTTTCTTCTTGAAGTAGGATTGGAATCACATTCTTATGTCAAATTTTAATTTGAACATTTTTCTCTCTCTACATATAACACCTAATACACTCAGAGGCAATGTTTTTTTGGCAAATTAGTCATATATTCAGTGACAGATCAAAAAGAAAATACGAACATTTATCTTTTGTTTAATGAATTCCCAACAAATCTCAGGTGTTTATAATATCTTGAATCTCAAAGAGGGTAAACCCCAAATGTTTTATACAAAAATCAAATTCTTACATAAATAAATTATTTTAAGAAGGAAAAGTCAGCTGTGTATCAAATTAAATATGCATTCTTATTATTCTAGTCTCTATTTCTCATAGTAAAGTTAGAAGTCAATGAAGCTCTATTAATAGCACTTATTTTTATCATGTATAAGAGGGTTAAAATAACTGAATATTTCCAGTTTTTAAGGAGTCTCATCATTCAGTTTTTATTTTTAAGTGACTATTTCTCAAGTGATGTGCTGCAAATTATAGATATGGAAAAATAGATATAGATATAGAAATATAGATATGGTTATGGATATAGATAGATGATATAAATATAGATATAGATATAGATATAGATATAACATTTAGGAACAGGTTCTGACTAGCTGTTGGGAAATATAAAACTACCCAAAGGAAAATTGAATGTTTCACAGGTTTAAAATAATAATTTTTTTAAGGAAATCTGTTTTGATACTTGTACTTGAGAGCATTAGCATCCATAGTGTGGTCCATGGATCAACAGCACAAGCATCACCTGAGAATTTGCACAAATGTGGGTGCACTGAGTCAAAAACTGGAGATGGGCCCATCCATCTGTATTTGGACAAGTTCTCTAGGAGATTTTCACGCAGTTCAGTTTTTGTTCATCACTACTCCATATCACTTATTGTTTTTCAATTTGCCTGGTACTAAGGAATTATGTTTGTGTATTTTTGTATTCAGTTATATAAATATTTCATTTTTATTATGAGTAGCTAATTTATATGACCAATTTATATGACTACATAAAATAAACACATGCAACAGTAACTAAATTTCCTTAAGTTCCATTGCAGAGACACACTTTGTGCTGATCAGGACAAGGTTTGTTGAAGAGGGGAAACCCAACAAGCAAATTTTGGATCCTGGTTTCAGTAGTTTATCAACACTTTCTCTTAAATTTTTTTTTCAAAATTGGTTTTAGACAGTTCTTGGGAAAAGTTAGTGAATCCAACTATGTGTTATTAAATATATTCAGAGAATACAAGTGGTTTATGAAGCCATAAGTGACATTTAATAGAGAAACATTCATAACTAATAATCAGTAATAAAATTATAAATTACAATAAAGATCCCATATTACAGTGGATTTGTATTCTATGTAGCATAAAATGTTTATAAATGTTATTATTTTGAAGACATGAAGCTATTTTAATGTCTTTTAATGTAGCCTAATGCCTTGAAATCAAATGTGTCTTCATCACTGTATATTGCCATGAGAATAATGTCTGGCATACATTGGACACTTAGCTGCTAAGTTTAAAGAATGAACTAGATTGATACATAGAATTGCTCACTGAGCCTCTCCACTCTGAAGAAGGCATTTCAAACTTTACTTACACAAATAGAATTATTTATTCCTGACCTCATATGGGCTTCTGTGTTAATGTCACACATGAGTGAATGGCACCAACCCATCCAACTAGTTGCTAAGGTCAAAACCCCAGGCAGAGATCACAGCTATGATAGAGAAGGTTTTACTATATCAATCTTGTTCAAAACAACTATTAAAGTCAGATAATGAAAATAAAAAAGAGTCTGTTATAGGAAATGGATAGCATCTGAGAAAACAATGACTTTGTGTGCCAATATTCTGGGAAATAATTCTGGATAGTTCACTGAGGTGAGACCCATATGCTGTGAAATGCTTTTCCAAGTTCTTAATTCTGTGAGCTGGAGACTGTGAAGCTAGTCTGAGGGTATCCATTAAGAGCCAGAGTAGCCAGAAGAAGTTTTAATTATATCATAAATCTGAGCAGACAAAACTTGAAGTTCATACCTACAAAGCCTCCATAAGCTAAGGGGTCAAAATTTTGGAACAAGAGTACTCCAGAGAGCCTGACCATCTGCACCAGTTTTTCACTTGAGACATTTTAAATTTTAATTTGTAGTATGAAAGAAGCAAAGACGCCAAGGAAAAAAAGTGACTTATAAGCCCAGTAGAGTATTCATCAGTTTTAAATAACTGAAGGAAGAGGATTAAGGTCAGCCAAGAAGGAGTAAACATTACATTCCCAGAGAATCTTGCAAAGCTACCCTTTGGGGTAGAGACTAAGTGAAGAGAGACTATATTATATCTAGACATAGTTTACAAGACCAAAGAAACGATTCTTTTACTTATTGGGATTACTGTTTTCAAATTAAATACACTAGCAAAGTAAGGTAAGAATATTATAAATGATATTATTAATGTTTAAATAATTTATATAACAAGTTTGGAAATCTAATCAATTTAGATATTAAATAATTTACTTGGATTGCTGAACAAGATTTTACATTATTTTCTAAGTTATCTTTTTTAGTTTGTATTTTTCCTTCCAAAAAATAAAACAGAAGATATTTGTTATGAGTAGAATAATTTAAAGCACTAAGTAGCCGAAACTGGTTTGGCTTAGTGGGTAGAGCATCGGCCTGCTGACTGAAAGGTCCCAGGTTCGATTCCGGTCAAGGGAATGTACTTGATTATGGGCACATCCCCAGTGGGTGGTGTGCAAGAGGCAGCTCATCGATGTTTCTCTCACATTGATGTTTCTAACTCTCTATCCTTCTCCCTTCCTCTATGTAAAATATCAATAAAATTTTAAAAAATAATTTCTATTGGAAGAAAGGAGATTCTAAAAAACAACAAAACAAAACAAAAAAAAACCACTAAGAAAACTTATTTTATAAGTGCATTTTATAAAATATAGTGTATCCTTGTTGAATTTGGCCTATATCAGCTTCTTCCTATGAAATAGACTGCCTTCTTTTTTACTTATATTCATTGCATTAATGTGAAATAAGTTATTCAAAATTCAAAATGAAAAGTTTTCCCAGCAAGTGTGGCTCAGTGGTTGAGTGTTGACCTAAGAACTAGGTGGTCACAGTTCGATTCCTGGTCAGGGGACAGTCCCAAGTTGCAGCCTTAATTCCCAGTTGGAAGATGCAGGAGGCAGCCAATCAATGATTCTCTGTCATCTTTAGTGATTCTCTCTCTATTTCCCCCTCCCTTCCTTTCTGAAATAAATTTTAAAAACATATAAAACAAATGAGCAGTTCATTTAATTGATAAATGAAAACCTACACTTTCAATTTATAAATTTCATTTATCATTTGGTTAATCAAGTTTTAAAAATGGCTTATGCATGCTCAATTACAAGAGAAACATAAAATATATCAGTTCCATCTTTTTTTCCTGAAGCATTTGTTCATCATGAAGAGTGAGCTTTTGTTCAAAAAGAATAAAATTACACCACAATGCCCATTAAAATTAATGGAAATTGCTCATCTAGTTTACCTTTGACCAATAGAAAATTTTCCCCAGAAGAGTTATGAAAGAGATAAAACTCACCATGGGAGAGAAACGTTTTAAGTAGACTGTTTTTTCTGGATTTTGGGCACCTAAAAAAAAAAAAAAAGAACAATGATATTTAAAAAACCATTTAACTTAGAACATGAGTATTCCAGGAGATTATTTAATAAAATGTTAAGCAGATAAAAATGAGGTGGGGGGGTTTAAGCATAATTTGAATCAAAACAATGTAGATAAAAGAGAAATAAATTGCTGAATTGGGAGTGAAAAAACACACAAAACTGCTAAATCACATAAATAAGATCATCTATTATATAATTTTATTATTTGGGACTTTTCTTTTTTTTTAAATATATTTTATTGACTTTTTTACAGAGAGGAAGAGAGAGGGATAGAGAGTTAGAAACATCCGTGAGAGAGGAACATCGATCAGCTGCCTCCTGAACACCCCCTACTGGGGATGTTCCCACAACCAAGGTACATGCCCTTAACTGGAATCGAACCTGGGACCAGTCCACAGGCCGATGCTCTATCCACTGAGCCAAACCGGTTTTGGCTGCTTGGGACATTTCTGTGTATCCTTATTTTAAGAAACAAAGTAATGTCTAGAATGAAAGCACTTTAAGACATCTATATACACAGAATTGTGGGATTTCAAAAAATTTATATAATACTTTAATTTTATTTAAACAATATGTATCAAAAATAATTGCAACTATTTATAGATTTCATCTTAAATTCATAGATCTCAAAAATAAGCATTTACTATTTTATTTTTCATATCTACACTAATAAAAGAGAAAGATCCAAATTGACCATAACTTCTTGGCCCCCACCAGCCAATCAGGAGGGAGTTTGCAAATTAATACAACAAAGATGGAGGGTTAATTTGCATACATAGGCACCATGCTATTGGGGGCTCTCCAGCCACTCAGAGCCTCTGGGCAGTGAGCAAAGGCAGAAAGGAGGCTCCAGGCCAGAGCAAAGAGAGTGCCGGCAACCAGGGGAAGGAAGACCCATTCTTGCATGAATCTTTGTGCCTCTAGTAATACAATAAAATACTAAAATAATCAAAACTGGAATTTTAGTAAAATTACCAATATTTGGAGATGGGTTAAAATGTAAAACAACTATAGTCCTACTTTTCATAGCTCTCCTTGTCCTATCTATTTTTTTCAGAAAAATAAGTTAACATATTTATACAATTAGTGTATACTAATATAGCATTTATTTATTTATTTATTTATTTATTAATATATTTTATTGATTTTGTACAGAGAGGAAGGGAGAGAGATAGAGAGCTAGAAACATCGATGAGAGAGAGTCATCAATCAGCTGCCTCTTGCACACCCCTACTGGGGATATGCCCGCAACCAAGGTAAATGCCCTTGACCGGAATCAAACCCGGGTCCCTTCAGTCCCCAAGCCGATGCTCTATCCATTGAGCCAAACCGGTTTCGGCTATAGCATTTATTTATTAATTATACCTCCATAAAGCCTTTAAAAAACACAAAAAAGAGTGATATTTTTGGAGTAGAGGTTATCTAGATTTTAGCTAAAATCAATAAAATATATATATATATTAAAAATATGTAAAGAAAGTAGATTTGCATAATTTTTCATAGAATTTCTGCGTCCTTTAGTCATTTAATTTTGCTATTGTTGCCAGTGTTGAGGGAATTATGTATTCCCAATTACTCAGCACTTTTTAATTTGTTTTTTTGTTTCCTCCAATTTCTGAATGTGTAGTGTCATTTGAAGACATCTCCTTTATAATCCCACTGGCACTGAGTCCAGGCTCTCTCATCTACACATATGAGACTATTATAACAAGCCTGCTAATAAACCTTCCTGTGTGATCATTCTTGTTGTTGTTTTAAATATATTTTTATTGATTTCAAGGTAAGGGAGAGGGAGAGAGAGATAGAAACATCAATGACAAGAGAGAATCAATGATTGACTTCCTCCTGAACATCCCCGATTGAAAATTAAGCCCACAACCATGGCATGTGCCCTGACTGGGAATTGAACCCTGACGTCCTAGTTCATAGGTTGATGCTCAACCACTGAGCCCTCCCAGCAGGGCTGTATATTCTTGTTTTGCCAACATCTTTTACATCAGAATCAATAATTGTCTTTTAAAGGAAAGCATAAGTTATTGATTTCTTTCCTCATGATTTTAAAAATACATATATTTAAAAATATATATTTTTAAAATATGTATTTATTTACATTTTTCAGTTAGTTGACATAATATTATATTAGTTTCAGGAGTACAACCCAATGATTGTACATTTATATAACTTATGAAGTAAGTGATCACCCCACTAAACCTAGTACTGAAAGGAGCTTGAGGAGGTGAAATAGGCAGGTTTAGGGAGTTTTAGAAATAAAAAGGGCCCATGGGGAAGGAAGGCTTGGAGCCCAGAAGTGGGGGTTGGGGGCTTGGACCTTCCAAAGGCATACATTCTCAGTGAACAACAGGTGCCACAGGATAAGGAGAAAGGAAGACATCTATTCACAGAAGATAGGGAAAAGACACAGGTATGCGGAGAAAGAGGAAACAAACTTATACAGGGGATAGAGAAATGCTGACAAATGGGAGAAAAAGGGAAATAGATTTTCTCAAGAGACAGAATTCTACCACTGAAGTGGGAGTGGAAGAGGGGGGCCCACATGGGCTTTGAGCTTTGAAGTTGATATTCTACCAATTGTAAGGCAGCATCAAGAAACAAAGAACTATAGCCTTTATAAAGCTTAGGAAAAAAGAGCTTGGTGGGTCACTCCCTTTGAGACCCCCTGCCCACATGGAAGTTTGTACTTGTTTCCAATGAATTTGCGCCCTTTTCATCTACCACCTTTTATCCTTAATTTCATTCTTTGAATCCACCCGGACAAGAACCAAGGGGAAAAAAAAAAAAAAAAAAACATCCTTGCATCTGGCTCAGGAAAAACCACCTGACTCAGTACCCATCTGATATGATATATAGTTATAAAAATATTATTGACTAGATTCCCTATGTGTATTTTATATCCCTGCAATTATTTTGTAACTACCAATTTCTACTTAGTCACTTCATCTTTTTACCCATCCCCCCCTAATCCACCTTCCATCTGGCAGACTTCAAAATGTACTCTGAATCTATGAGTATTTTTCTGTTCTGCCTAAGTCATCTATTTTGTTCTTTAGATTCCACCTATCAGTGAAATCATATGGCATTTGTCTTTCTTTGTCTGAGTTATTTCACTCAGCACAATGGCCTCTAGGCTTTTCCATGTTGTTGCAGATTGCAAGATTTTATTCCTTTTTATGGCTGAGTCATATTGCATTTTATATATGCACCACTTCTTTATCAACTCATCTATTGATGGGCACTGAGGTTGCTCCTTATCTTTGCTATTGAAAATAATGCTTCAATAAACATTTAGTGCTTTGGTTTCTTCAAATAAACAGAAGTAGAACGTCTTGGTCCTTCTTTACCTATTGTTGCAGCCTTTGTTTTAAAGTCTATTTTGTTCGGTATGAATATTACAACTCAGTTTTATCATTCCTTTCCATTTTCATAAAATATATTTTCTATCTCTTTACTTTCAGTCTGTGTGTATCTTTTTATCTGAAGTGAGTCTCTTGTAGACAGCACATATATGGGTCTTGTTATACATTCAGACACCATGTGTCTTTTGCTTGAGTATTTTTAAAAAAATATATTTTATTGATTTTTTACGGAGAGGAAAAGAGAGAGATAAAGAGTTAGAAACATCGATGAGAGAGAATCACCGACCAGCTGCCTCCTGCACATCCCCCACTGGGGATGTGCCTGCAACCAAGTACATGCCCTTGACTGGAATCGAACCTGGGACCTTTCAGTCCGCTGGCGGAGGAGGCTCTATCCATTGAGCCAAACCGGTTTCGGCTGATAGATATGTATTTATTGCCCTTTTAAAATTTATATTCTTTATATGTTTTAACTTCGGATGGAAGAAGAAGACCCTTTAATATTTCATGTACTAGTAATACTGGTGATTAACGCCTTCTGTTTTTTTCTTGCCTGGGAAGATCTTTATCTGTCCTTTTATTCTAAATGATAGTTTTTCAGATTAGCCTAATCTTGGTTGCAGGTTGTTGCTTTTCATCACTTTAAATGTCTCTTGCCAATGTCTTCTGGCCTGTTAAAAAATCAGCTGACAGTCTTATGGGAGCTTCCTTATATAATAGATAACTGACTGCTTTTTTCTTGCTGTTTTTGAGATTCTTTGTTTTTAATCTTTTGCATTTTAATTATAATATGTCTTGGTGTAGTCATCTTTGGGTTCATACTGTTCAGGACTCTCTGAGTTTCCTGTATTTATATGTCTATTTCTTATTAACTTTGAAAAAGTTAGCAAAGTTTTTTCATCAAGATTCTTTTCAAGTAGGTTTTTAGTTCCTTGCTTTCTTTTTCTTCTGGCACCCCTATGATGCAAATGTTTCTTTACTTAAAATTGTCCCAGAGGCTGTTTAAACTATCCTCATTTTTCAAAAATTATTTTTTCTTTTTTTCTGTCCCAATTGGCTGTTTTCAGCTTTCTTATCTTCCAACTTTCTTATTTATTCCTCTGCTTCATCTTTTCTACTGTTGATTCCCTGTAATGTAATCTTTTTTAAATCACTTTTTATTTTCTACTACAGTTGATATATATACCAGTGATTAGATATTGTAGAATTTACCAAGTGATCATCTGAATAAATCTAGTACCCATTTGATACCATACATATTAGAATATTATTATTATTATTATTATTATTATTATTATTATTTTTAATCCTCACCAGAGCATATATTGTTTTTCAATTGGTTTTAGAGAGAGAAGAAGAGAGAGAAAGAAAGAGAGGAACATTTATGTGAGAAACAATGATTGCTTTTTCCTGTACCTACCCTGACTAGGATTGAACCTGCAACCTAGATATTTTCTCTAACTGGGAATCAAAACTGCAACTTTTTTGGTGTACAGAACAATGCTCCAACCAATTGAGCTACACAGCCAGGGGTAGAATATTATTAACTATATTCTCTATGCTGTAATTTAAATCTACATGACTATTATATAATTACTTTTTAATTCCTTCACCTTTTTCACCTATTCCTCCGACCCCCTCTCATCTAGAAACCATCAAAATGTCCTCAGTATTTATGAATGTTCCTGTTATTCTTATTGTTTATTTATCAGATTTAATTGTCCCAGCTCTGGAACTTAGAAATAAGTCTGAGTCAGTCCACGTGTGGGTCCTTTAAGAGGAACTACCTGGGACTCTAGAAGTTCTCTGTCTCACTCAGCTACAATCCCTACTGGTTTTTAAAGCTAGAATTTATGGAGTCTTCTCTTCCTGTGACTGGAACTCTAAGCTCAGGGGCTTGGTATAGGGTGTGACCTCTCACTCCTCGGAGGGAACCTCCCTAACTGAGGTATCCTTCCTAATGTGGGTGTGGGACTAGCCCATTCCTATTCTCTACCCCTCTTACCATGATGTAGCTTTTTTTTTTGTATCCTTATTTGTAGGACTTCCATTCAGCTAGATTTCAAGCATTTCTGAATGATGACTGTTGTATAGTTTAGTTGTAATTTTGATATGGTTATAAGAGAATGTAAGTAGCACATTTATGCCATCATCTTGAAAGGCAGCCAAAGAAAAATGAGTCTTTGTTATACTGTATTACCTCCAATTTATGTAAACACATCTCAACTGGGTCTTACAATCTATCTTCCAAACTCAATGTCTACTATATATTCCCATGCAACCCACACCCCAGGTTGCTCATTTTCTACTTAAAATCATACCTATGTAGTAATCCAAGATTTATTATTTTCTCAAGCCTAAGTCACTCTTTTTTTCTTTTAGTCTTCCTGAAAATTGTACCATTATTTAATATTCATTTAGAAGTTCTGTTTTCTGTTGGGGTTAATCATTAGTTATTAAAAATGGAATTAATCATTATTTATCCTCTATTAACATGTTCACACGCTATTTGGACCTTACTTTACCATGGCATTTATCTTATGCTAGCTGAGATAACCTTTGATTGTTTACAACCTGTGGCACCTGCTACACTCACAAATCGTGGTGGGTGCCACTGTGTTCTCTTCATTGACATATCCAGAGCCCTTATCAGGGTGCACTGGGCAGTGTGGGCAATCCATTATTGCTCATTTAATGACAATTGATGTTTTTACATTTCTATACTGTCCTACTACTGATCCTTTTTCATTCCACATTACCCTATCATTCAATGATGTGCTCAGAGAATTCTAAAGAAATTTCTTAGTGAAGAAAGCTAACAAAATAATTTTTATCTTTTTAAAGAATATATATTTTATTGATTTTTTTTTATAGAGAGGAAGGGAGAGGGATAGAGAGTTAGAAACATTGATGAGAGAGAAACATCAATCAGCCTCAATGATAGAGAAATATCAATTAGCTGCCTCCTGCACACCTCCTACTAGGGATGTGCCCACAACCAAGGTACATGCCCTTGGCCGGAATCAAACCTGGGACCTTTCATTTCTCAGGCTGACACTCTATCCACTGAGCCAAAGTGGTTCTGACACAAAATCATTTTTATATGTGATTTCCAGGTTCAATATTTGCTAGATATTCTATCTGTGGTAAGGTATTTCATTTTCTTAGATTGACAATATTTAAAATAAAACAAAATATATTCCCCTTGTTATCACTGATTTTGCTTAAACAAATTAAAAAAGGTAGGATGATGAGTAGAGATCACACACTTTGGAAATACGGTAAAATGCTCTTTAAAGAACTTAGTACTTAAAAAAAAAGATAAGGCTACTTCAGGGAGTTAAGTTTTACAGCCTACAGGAAACAGACTTGTTTTGTGGCATGCAAGAGTATCACATACCACTATCCACCACCATCCTCAAGAAAGAAATACTTAGCACATGACCTAATTCATTTGTGGAATATAATGAACAACATAAACTGATGAACAAAATCAGATCCAGAGACAGAGAAGCATGGATCAGACCTCAAACCTCAGAGGGAAGGCAGGGCAGAGTGGGGGGAAGGGAGAGAGATCAACCAAAGGAGCTGTATGCATGCATATAAGCCTAACTAATGGACACAGACACTAGGAGGGGTGAGGGCATAAGCAGGGGTGGGGTGGGAGGTTACGGGAGGATAAGGGCACATATGTAATACCTTAATCAATAGTTAACTGGCTATGTGATTACTTAAAGCTTCAGTTTTGCCCTGGCCAGGACACTTGTCCATACACCGAAAGGTTTCAGGTTCAGTTCTGGGTCATGGCACATATTTAATTTGATTAATTTGTGGGTTCAATCATCAGTTGGGGTGTGTACAGAGGCAAATGATCTATGTTTCTCTCTACATTGATGTTTCTCTCTCCTTTCCTCTCTAAAATTAATGAACATGCCCTTAGGGTGAGGATAAACACAATAATAATTTAAAGAAAACACTTCCCTTTCATAAATATTTTAATCCTTTAAAATATATTCTTTTTAAGAAATGAAAATTTTAAAATTGAACTTTTGTTCTCCTAAATGTTAACTCTACCATGTTCATTATATGAGATAATCACATATCAGATGGTAAATATAATCAATGTTTTCTCATTCTATTTTTAGTAATTTTTTTTTTTTTATAATTGGAGGCTTTGGTTTTCTTATGTACTCTTAAGAGACACAAATGATATATTTTAATATTAATTAGAACCAACAAGAAAGGATAAAAATAACTCAATTACTCAGTTTAATATATCGCTCCCTCAAGTCATCAAGCTTTAGATTTTGATCATTTAAAATTAGTACTCCAGAATCTCAAATCCTCTAATTACCATAGGAGGTTGCCTGACACAAATATCAAATAACAACGTTATTACACAACTTCACTTTCCTTTACTCTTGTTTTATCTACACCGAAACTAATGAGATAAGTAAAACTGGAATATACAGATGTGAATGCTCAACTGCAAATAAACTCAGTTGCCCAATGTCACACCAGTGAAGGGATAAAACTTGAATTCCTACCCATATGTTTATAATCCCAATTTGCTTCATAATAAAATCCTAAAAGAAACAGGAAAGCTGGGAGAAATTGTATCATGAAACTGCATTTTATGTGAATAAATATTCTCCATGAAACAAAGGTAGTCCTATCGCATGCCAATGACTTAACTTTTTGGGAGGAGGTCCGGAGCGGGTTAGGAATTCTTTCAAAAGGTGGAGAGAGTACATTTCACTTCCTTTCTCCACGGAGGATGCAGCACATAATGTAATTGTTTCCTCGGTGACTCATCACTATCATTATGCAGCTCCAGTCTTACTCTGTGCTGGAACACACAGCACATTTCTGCAACTGTCTGTGAGCTTCTGTATTACTCAATGTCAGGCCACCGGCTGTAACTGCTCGCTGCTGTCAGACTGCCTTTAACCACCTCCTCTCAAGGCTAGTGTGTGGCTTCCAATCTAGCTGCAATTCCTAATCTATAGTAAACTAGGAAAATTGGCAATCCAGCTTTTTACAATTTATGGGCCAAATAAAGCTCAGAATGGGAGCCGGCAGCATTTGTATAGTTCATTTTGCACTGTTCACATGTTCTATATACTTCCATGGAACTTGGAGACACATAGAAGTGGTTGAAAATGCTGCTGTCATGCAATGTGTCTGAAGGTATATTACACAAACATTTGTAAAAATATTTTGCATTTGTCATGTTGATAGTTATTATATGAAACATTATAAAGTGAATAATTTTGCATGTAATCTACCGATAATCTAGTTCAAAGAGCACAGTTTTAGTAACCTCATATCCTTCAATTTAAAATGAATAAAATACTTCTTGGGTGAAGTGACTTATCATATAGTTTAAATTATCTTTGAGAATACTAAATTCTCTAATATCAATCTGTCCTTAAAAGCCAATGTACCCAGCTAGAATGGCTCAGTGGTTGAGTTTCGACCTATGAACCAGGAGGAGATTACAGTTCAATTCCTTGTCAGGGCACATGCTCTGGTTTGGGGCTCAATACTCAGTGACGCATGCAGGAGGTAGCCGATCAATGTTTCTCTCTCATCATTGATATTTCTATCTCTCTTTCCCTCTCCCTTTCTCCAGAATTATATATATATATAAATATCAAATGCACTTTAAGAATGATCTATAAATTAAGTCTTGGAGAAAATTTAAAAAAATATATATATTTTATTGATTTTGTACAGAGAGGAAGTGAGAGAGATAGTTAGAAACATCGATGAGAGAGAGTCATCGATCAGCTGCCTCTTGCACACCCCCTACTGGGGTTATGCCCGCAACTAAGACATGCCCTTGACCAGAATCGAACCCGGGTGCCTTCAGTCCCCAAGCCGACTCTCTATCCATTGAGCCAAACTGGGCTCAGCAATTTTTCAAATTGGGAAAATTTTATGCCAATTTGTCCTTTACATAGTCTGCCAAATATCTATAATATATGAGATTCTTCTAAGATATATATATTTTATGTCCTTTTAGAAAGGAACTTTAAATTAACTAATAATATCTAATTAAAAAGTAAAATTTAATAGTCTATAAGTATTAAAATAAATAATAAAATTAAAAGTGCTGTGTGTTTACTCTTAATAATATTTTGATATCTGCTTTCTACCCATTTAACCCTAAACAGGAATGCTTCTGACCATACAGTATTTATAATTTTTTATTTATTTATTTGCATCTGTTGTATGTAAAAAGAAGAAAAAATGTTAAGGAAAAAAATCACTGTGCTACACTTAAAAAACTGTCAAAATCCACATGTGCCTCTTTATTTAGAAGGTACAGAGGATTTTTGGTTGTTTGTTTGTTTTGTTTTGTTTTGTTTTGCTTTGCTTTCATTTTAATTGAAGGATAAAATCCTTTGAACAGGATTGTGTCACTTATCACCGTGTTTTAGACAAGTCTTTCCTTGTATTGGACCATGACCTCTTTATGTAGGCCTACAAAATGATATGCATGAACTGGATTGAAAGACTCTTCTGAGAATGTATTATCCAGATGCAACAGATTGACAGAAATGGGAATGTGCATAATTATTTAATGTCTGAACTATGTTTGATATCTAGAATAGGGTTGGCAAATGAATATGTAGAAAAGTAAGGTTTTTATATCTCCTGTTTTCTTTTTACACATCCCTCAATTATTGTATAAACTCAAACAAAGCATTTAAATCTTAGCATCTCAAGTGCCCAACCATGAGGAAAATATTGGCAAGCCACATACATGACAACAGACTTGTGTCTAGAATATATAAAAAATTTAAAAACTCTTGTTGAAAAAAATGTCCAAGAAGAAAATGGGCAAAACCTAAGTGAATATATGAAAAGGTGTTCAACACCCTTAGCCATCAGGGAAAAACAATTGAAATCACTATTAGGTATTACTGCTCATCTATCAGAATGACTACAATAAAAAAATAATAGTGGCAATTTAAAAAAATATTGTTAAGAATGAAGTAAAGCCAGGTTACTCACATATTATTGGCAAGAAAGCAACATGGCATAGCCTCTGAAAAACATACGGCAGTTTCTTACACAACTAAACAAAACATGGGCTTACCTTCTGACCCCAAAATTGTAGTCTCAAACATTTATTCTAGAGAGATGAAAGCTTACAATCACATTTAGAGCAGCTCTTTTCATAATAACCAAAAGATGGAAACAATCCAAGCGTATTTCAAAGGGAGGACAGTTAATCTACCACACAACCGTATCATTAACTATTACTCAACAATGAAAGGAATGAACTGATGCACATAACTACTTGGATGGATCTCATGGGAATGATGCTGAGTGAAATAAGCCAATCTCAGAAGGTTACATGTATAAAACATTTGTGGAATGACAAAATTGTAGAGACGGGGAAGAGATTAGTGGTTCCCAGGGATTAGAAATGCAGGAAGGGAAAGAGGAGGCTGTGGCTATAAAAGGTTAGCAGGAGGCACCCTGGTGATCAAACTGTTTCATTTCCTGACTGTGACGATGGTGCCATGGATCGACACATGTGATAAACTTGCATTCGACTTAATGAACACACACACTCACAAGTGCATGCAGAACTGATAAAATCGGAATGAGGTGGTGGATTATGGCAGTCAGTTTCCTGAATGTGATATTGGCCTATTCGGTTCCCTAAAATGTGACTGTTGGGGGATGTTAGATAAAGAATATATTACAGCTGCATGTGGATCTACAATTCTCTCAAATAAAAAGTAAATTAAATAAAATGTGTGACAGAATTCTAGGTAGTTTCTACCAATTGCAGCAGAGTTGGCACTAAAATAAAACTTCTTTGTCATCACTGATTGAGTGGGGGAGAAACCAAACAGACACAGGCAGGCAAATGGTGAATCCGAGTGTGATGCTAATGATACAGACTTTGGCACTGAACAAAGCTATGTTTAAAAAATGGCTAACAAGATTCACTTACCACCTGGGCAACAGGGGTGAATTCACCTAGGCCTTTCACACAGATTCTTCAACCATAAAATGTGTTATATGGAATAATAGGGCCTACAGCATTGTGTTCCTATGGATATTGTACAAAATCCAAATATGTATAATCATTATTATTTTTACCAGAGCCACTTAGTCTCCAGCGATATAGTGATGTACATAAAGACCAAGTTACAGAGAGGACTCAAAGCCAAGGAGGAAGGAGGAACCTAGTAACTACTAGTGTATAGGGTAGGAAAGAGCAGCATTAAATAAGATTGATAGGTGAAGAAAAAGGAATCAAATATAATTACAGTGATACCAAAACCAGAACCAGATTGGACATGTCAAACCATATAGTGTGTGTGTATATATATATATATATATATATATATATATATATATATATCTCCATCCTGTGATGGAACATTAAGGAAATACAGTATGGGAGAGCTAATAAGTTCTGGTTATTGATATCCTCATAGCATGATATGTATATTGAAGTGTAATTATCATTTTAAGTCAAAGAATAGAAATATCAAAATTTTGCATGTATGAGAATGCAATATGATATGGATTATAAATAAAGTACATATATGTAAAAACTTGTTAAAAATGGGGTTTTATAGATATTTACTAATTTTGTATATTTATTAGGAAAATGTTTGCTATGATTTCTTTTTTTAAATATATTTTTATTAATTTTAGAGAGGAAGGGAGAGGGAGAGAGAGATAGAAACATCAATGATGAGAGAAAATCATTGATTGGCTGCCTCCTGTATATCCCCCACTGGGGATAGAGCCCACAACCTGGGCATATGTCCAGACTGGGAATCGAACCCATGACCTCTTGGTTCCTGGGTTGACACTCAACCACTGAGCCATACCCAGCTGGGTGCTATGATTTCTTAGATAAAATATTTTTACTATAAATATGATAAATTTACATAAAGAATTTGAAATGTTTCCAATTATCCACTTGAGTCAAATAGTCAACTGAGAGAATTGAATATTGATTACAACTACTCTGACTTAAACTATCATATGGTTAACTCTGGAACAAATACAGCTAGAAGGGACACTTAATTGATAGCACACACATTTCAACTGAGTGTAAAGTTGAAGAAAGTGTAAAGTCAAGACGTACTAGGAGGGACATGCCTAGGGTTTTGACTTTGTTGTCACTGGTCTTTTTATCAGACCCACAATTTTCCTAGTTTTGGTTTTCCAAGTAATGTAACAATTATATCCAATCCCTTACATAATTTAATAATTACCTTTACAAAAAATATTCAATTCTTCCCTAATTAGCTTGGTTATTTGTTTATTTATGCATTCATTCATTCATCATTTCAATGCTATGTAAGACGAATGCTACATTTATATTAAACACTTAACACAAAGAGACAAAAGCTAGCCTCTATTTAGGATGAAATGATTAAAAAGGATAACAAAGCATTTTTTTTTTCTTTACTTCTCACTCCGAGAGTAGAACATTTTACATTTTATAAGCTCCCTTGCATTTATATGTTTTCCGATGCAAATGGAATGGCATGTTCTGTCCTCTGAAATAATGCCAAAACCTGCTTGCCAATTACAGGCTCAAGGAATATATAATGTATACTTTGGAGTTTGATACGATGTCTCTCAGTCAATAAGACATTCAAAAAATTAAAAAAAAATAATTATTTTATTTAGAAAATGTAGAAAAAATAAAAATTCAGTAGATGGTTAATTCCTGCCTCTGGAAAACTTATAGGGATTTTGACAGTAATGAACGTTAGCTATTGCCTCAGATATGTTTTATTAGATAAACTTCGGGATGTTTCTGTTCTTCCTTTGCATTTACAAATTCGCTATCCCTAGTCACTTTCTGACAATTTGCATAGGACCCAGGGCATTTTAACCCATTTAATTTGGTCAGCAAAAGATCTCGGTCATGTTTTGCCCTTCCTATTCACAGTCAATATCCAGAAATTCTCAAATGTTAGTGAGCATATGAAAACACCAGGGATCTTGTCTGGGATGAGAACTGAGATTCTGAATTTCCCAGATTCCCTACATGATACAAAGATTCTGTCCACAGAAGGCGCTTTTAGTTATAATAATGGAGACACTATACCTTGAATTGATGTTATGCTTGTTTGATTGATGAAAATTAGGCACTTTATTATGGCAAAAATATTTTAAATAATGAGTATTTAAGGTTTTTCCCCCCCCCTTATTTTTCATTCCTTATAAGAACAAGTGGGTGCTTTGTAACACTGAACTCTTCATATGACAACACTTGACTGACTTAAGGAACCATGTAAACTCGGTGCTTAAAATTAATATGAAAGAAATGATACAAAATTTATATTGATGAAATGCAGCACTTTCTTCAGCTTTATTGAGGTACAATTGACAAATAAAATTGTAAGGCATTTAAAGCCCACATCTTGATGATTTAAGTAGATACTGTGAAAGAATTTTTCCCATCTAGTTAACACATTCATCACCTCACATATGTGTGAGTTGGGTTTTTCTATGGAGCAGGGTACAAGGGTGATTTCTTTCTAGGTTCTTGTTCTGATGGGTTAGATTATAGGGGTGTCGAACTCAATCAGAGAAGGGGCCAAAATCTAAAATCCAGCCTAAATCGTGGGCCGAATGGTTTACTGAACAGTCATAAACTGACAATGTCATAAACTGACAGCGGAGTGCAGTGATGACAGCGCGGTGCGGGCCACATTGCAAGGCCTGGCGGGCTGGATTTGGCCCGTGGGCCTGGTGTTTGACACATGTGGGTTAGAAGAAAGAACCCACGGTCAAAAGGTGGTAGGTATAAGAAGCACAGAAACTGAGTTGCAAACAGAAGAAACTTTACTGCAAGCAGATGCTATTTCTAAAACCCTAATTCTAAGAGTCTCTTCCTCCTGGCACAGAGGGCCAGAGGGTTCCTGAAGAGGGTGGCCACTGCTCTCTTTGTCTTGAGGCATTATAAAGACTGCAGCTCTTTGTCTCCTTATGAGCCTTTCCAATTGGACTCTCCCCCAATTTAGGACCCCCATGTTTTCCTCATTGTTCACTCTGCAAAGGCCAAAGCCCACATGGTGTCCCCACCCCCCTTGTTTCCCCTTATTTTGCAACATTCCTCTATCCTCTGTGAAATATGCTTCCCTTTCTCGCTACATTTTGTCCTTCACATATCCATCTTATCCGTTCAAGTTGGAGTTACTTTTGATCTATCTTATGGGACCTAGCAACCTTATCCTGCCAAGCCTTGAGACAGGAACTGCTGGCTTCTCTGCTCAAAAAGAATAAAGTGGCCTCTTTTTTTTTTTTTTTTTTTTCCCCCTCTTGCCAGAGATTTATCACCTCTATGGCACTCCCAGCTGCTTAGGACAGAGATACCTCTGTCCTTGGTTTATGGCTGTTTAAATTGGGCAGGCCAAGATGCTTCGATTATCTCTCCCCGCCCCTTCCTGTCTTCAGCTAGCTATAATAGTTAACCCTTTTCATTTATCTTTGTGCATGTGGGAGAGCATTAACTTCTACTCTTAGCATGTTTAAATCATTTATGTTTTTACTAGTGGCCCAGTGCACAAATCTGTACTCTAGTACCTCACTGCCCCTTGCCTCAGCTGGCTTCCCTGCCCACTGCCGCTCTTAGCTCTTTGCTGCAAGTGACGCCCTGCCCAGCCCTCCTGTAGCTCTCCACCCTCTGCCTGTCCTCCTGTAGCTCTCCACCCTCTGCCAGCCCTCCTGTACCTCTCCACTGCTTGTAGCTCACTGCCCGGCCCTGCTGCTGTTTGGTTGTTAGGTGAAGGTGTCCCGAACCAATTTGCATATTACCCTATTGTAAGTATAGATTATATTTTATATAACTTATAATGCTATCGATTATATCACCATTTTCCAGATTAGGTATTCCAAGCTTATTCATTTTATCACTGAAACTTAAAATGCTTGGTTTTTGTTTTTTCAGTTTCATCTTAGGAAAGGATGCTCCATGTACATATTTGTAAATAAAAACACTCCATTGTATTTTATTGACACGTCAGGGTTTTCAGGAGGTACCCTGAGGCCCAGCAGGCGTGGCTCAGTTGTTGAACATTGACCTATGAGCCCGGAGGTCACGGTCTGATTTCAGGTCAGAACACATGGCCGATTTGTAGGCTCAATCTCCAGTGTGGGGCATGCAGGAGGCAGCTGATCAATGATTCTCTCTCTTCACTGCTGTTTCTATCTCTTTCTCCCTCTCTTTTCCTCTCTGAAATAAATAAAAATATATTTTTTAAAAAACACACAAAATAGGGTACCAGGAGATGGTAGGCTCTGAGTTCCAGACTTTGGGCTTCCTTTTGGAATGACAGCACCGGGTTCTGGAAAAGAACAATTGTCCTTCCCTTGGGCCTTGCCTCAGTACGGTACCTCTTTCCCAGGAATCTGAGATACTCTCCACACTCCCTATCAGGATGTAGACCTTTACACGCTGTTTTAGGAAAGGAGGAAAAATACAGTGAAGCTACTGTACTGTTCTATTTTGGAACTTTTAAAAATTGGGGGCTCAAATTTATATCAGATATTGAGAAATTTATTTTTTTTGGTATTTTCATTGTTGACACTGCTACAGACGTACCCATTTCAAAAGCTGAATAGAAGAGTTTTCTTCATATGCCGTTTGTTTTTAAATTCAAAAGGCAATATTTTTCATAGTTTTCGTTGAACATTTTTAGAGATTATATTTCATTTTATAGGTTAACTAGAGGCCCGGCGCACAAAATCCATGCAGGGGCAGGTTCCCTAGGCCTGGCCAACGGTCAGGGCCAGTCAGGTTCCCTGCCTTTCAGCCGCCCCGCCTCCTCCTTCCCTCACTCCCTCAGCGCTCCATCGCTGCCACTGGTGGCCTGCCATGTTCTGCGCTGCCTCCTGGTGGTCAGTGCACATCATATCAAGTGATCAAACTCTTGGTCGAACTCCAAAGGGGACAATTTGCATATTAGTCTTTTATTGTATAGGATAGTTTGCATTTCCAAATTGACAGTTTTTACCATTTTTTTTTTTGTCAAAGCCATTTCATCCTGCGAATTTGTTACTCTTTTTCTTTAAATTTTATTTTATTGTTTACAGTATTACAAATAGTAGTACATATTTTTCCCCTCATTGACCTTCCCCTGGCCTATCTAACCCCCCAGCACATGGAACTGGAGAGCATTATGCTAAGTGAAATAAGCCAATCAGCAAAAGAAATATACTGAGTGATCTCACTCATTTGTGGAATATAAAGAACATTATAAACTGATGAACAAAAATAGATACAGAGGCAAAGAAGCATCGAACAGACTGTCAAACTACAGTAGGAAGGCTGAGGAGGGCTGAGGGCAGGGGAGGAAAGAGATCAGCTGAAGGACTTATATGCATGCATATAAGCATAACCAATGGACTCAAGACACTGGAGTGGGGTGGGAGGAGGTGAAGGAACGTGTTACTCTTTATAGATTTTTAAGCATAAGAATAACCAGGTGATGTTCTAATTGGGGTTTTTAATTTTAGAAAAATATTTAAAATAGTAAAGCCAAACAAAAACTATGACTTTTCAAATGTCATCTCATTGATTCGTGGTTGGCTGGATGTGTAACAGCAAATATAACAGAAATATCCTGGTAAAGGTGTCTTTATTTACAATAGAATCAAATCTCACTCTTCTGGCATTTATTATTTTGTGTGGTACAGAAGCTATTTAGAAATATTATAGTAAAATTTATTTTAAAAAATAGAGTAAAACCATCCAAAGCAGCTTCCAAATCTGTCTAATTTCCTCCCACATAGTATCTACTTTGGAAGAACACACTCAAATATTGAATCAGTCAGTTAACAATCATTGAGGTTTTCTGCTGCATATTGAACTTTCTCAGACATCTTAAACTATAGAAGGAGAGATCAGACAGACATAATAAATTAGATAAACAAGATAGAAAATGTTAAAGGCATTTAAAGAGGATATAGGTCTAGAGAATGCAAAAGAGGAAGAGATGGTTGCTGTGTAAAATTGTGAGGGAAGATATCATAAGGCAACAGCATGAAAAAATTGTGCAAAGGCAAAGAAGACCATGAAGAGCTCAAAAAATGATGTAGGATATAGGAATGTGACAATATGATAATTCTGTATTTTTTAAGCTGAAGGGCTGAGAGGAGGATATAGTAAGGAACAAAGGAAGTGAACAAACTTCAGAAGAAAATGAATGACTCACCCTTTCCATTATGCTGAATAAGATTATGATTATTTTCTATTCAGCCCCAGCGAATTTATGCACATATACATGGCTATATGATTATATGTAAAATGTGTATTTACGATGAGTGCCATTTAAATTCATCTTATGAAACAGCCAATGCAGTTGACAATTTAACCAAAATAAACACTTAGAACTTTCTCTTCCCTGAATAGAAAAGTGTAATGGTTTATTGAGAATGCTTAATCTTTCACTTTTTCTCATATCCCACTCATCTTCTGTCAACCGGTCTGCACAAATAGATCCTGATAAAAAAAAAAGTCAACATATAATCATCTTTTACACAATGTGGGCAATTCTGCCATTATGTAATCATCTTATTTTAAAATGCAGATAGTAGAGCAAGCTATTTGAATATATGAATATAACAGCTGGAAAAAGTAACCTTAGATAACTGAAAGTCTTCTCCTTACTTTAAAAAAAAAAATCTCTTTCTAGAAAAAAGGATTCTAAGCAAGGATGGTATAAATAGTTTGAACATAGGCATTTTGTGAGAGTTGGGTATATGGTGAGAGGTCTTTTATGGAAGGGTTGTTTTCCTAAAGAGGTGACACATATCTTTCTTTTTTAATTGAATAGTGAGTCAAATGAAATAGTCCTTGAATGTTTTCTTTTTAGTTGGTGTATATCTGTTATTAAAACACAGCAGGAAGAAAAATATATGACTTTTAAAGAGAAAAGATAATCACAAAACTGTCTGAAATATAAAAGTACATCAAATAAAATAAGATGTGAGAAAGCCTGGCCATTACATTGACTAAGTCTGCCTTCATCACACATAATGTTTATGAATTTGCCTTGTTTACCATAACATTGAATGAAATAATAATACCCATCTCAGAATATTGTTAGGATTAGGACTATTATGTATAAAACATTTATTTTTATGATCCCAGTGCTGATTTTTAGAACTGATCCTAGCAGGGATAGAAAATCAGTGCATTAATTCTATGAATGGTCTAAGTAACAACTCAGTTTAATATGGAACAGCAAGACAAACACAAAAGCAGGTATTTTTATAAGCAGGTGTTTTAGAACTAATGTGGAAATCACTGTTAGAATTTTATCCCTATAGACCTCTTTCATTATTAGTGGCTCGCTACCTATCTGAAGAAGGTAATCTGTTATTTATGTCCACGATATAATTTCTCCTCCTTTCCAGGAAGTGTTTATGCTGCTGCCAAAAAGTTCAGTGTTGTTTTTATCCCCAAAGGCAACATGTGATTTCCTGTCTGAACACATGTATTCAAGTTCATTCCTGACTTGGATGGCACCCTAACATCACTTTTCTGCAAGACAAAACTATAGTTTTTACTATGATACCTTTCTGAATATTTCATCCCGTCATTATTCTTGTTTGAAAATCTGTAGCATTTCACTGGTCACTTGCCAGTTAACCACATCCTGCCAGCTGATACCTGATGAAATATTGACTTGTATTACTAATCCATTTATTTCTAAATGATTCATGAGTATGGGACTTCTCCTTTGATGGTCAAAGTTCAACTTGACCAATTGCTAACAATGTGTGGATTTTGACAAATCATTTAATATAACTATGTCTCAAACTTTTACCATTTAGAACACTGAGACCCAGAAAAAACTGAATGACACACTCAAGGTCATTATTATCAAAGCTGGGATTCAAACGCCCGTCTCTTTGCCTGTGCCTAAAGCTGATGCATTTCCATTTTATTATTGCTTTTCAATAAAAGGAAAATGAAAATTAAATGTGATCATTTGTATATTAATTATTTAAGATTTATTAAGCTCTTGAAAACAAAACATTTGCATGAATCAACGCTCTAAGATAAATGTCTTAAAGTGCATAGCCAGTAATATTTTATAAAAGTAGAAATAGCTTTACCATTGCTATAATGTAGGAGGAGAGGAATATTTCTGTAGGGTGAATATGATGACAGATGCATGGCCAAATGCTGCAGGAAGCATTGCATATCGCTTTGGCTAGGGACATGTAAAGGAATTAGGGAAGTGAGAAAATAGCCTTTTCCCATATATACCAAAGAGGGAATTACCTCTACACGTACTTATTTATACTGAGAAGGAAATAAATACTGCCTGTGCTATCAAATATGGCAGTCCCTAACCCTGTGGGGCTTATGAGCACTTGAACCACAGCTGAACTGAATGGAGATATATATTTTACACAACAGACTAAAAAGACATAATAGATAGAAAAATAGGTAACATAATTAATTAAAAATTTCAAAATGTCAATTAAAGAAGAAATTATAATGTTTTAGATATATTAGGTAAAATAACATATACTACTAAAATTCATTTCACCTCCATTTTCCCAAAAATAAATTGACAGTGCTATGAATTTTCCTAGATTTTATTATTTTATCCTATAAATACAGCTCTTTCTGTTATGAGAGGTGCTATAACACTTTTATAACTTGTACTAATGAATAAAAAACTTTAAACACAAACAAATCATTTTGTATTTAGCAGTTTGAAAGTTATCAGGTTAATCCTTTTTTGTTGTTGTTGTTGTTCCAAAACAGCTATAATAGTCCTAAAAGATCTGCATTCCTTGTTTTTACTTCTTGAGCATTATTTTAATAGTTTATCCACTTTCAGAAAGATTGCTAGCGGAGGGTTTAAAGGTAAGAGCCTCTCCCAGGTTGTGTTAGAAGGGCATAGGCCAATTTCATTGGCTTTGACTGCTGGAGTTTCAGAGAAGACTTTACCAATGGTATACAGGAGTTTTAAGTAAAGGTTATTAAAAAAATTCCACCTGATATACAGGAGCTTGAAACATAATTTTCTGAATGAGTTATCTACTTAAATAATAATAAATTCCCTAAAATACCCTGAATTTAAGTCATATAAATGTGCTTCAGAGATACATATCAAACAAAAATATGCCCCACAATTTGCAATAAAATGTATTTTAATGTAGTATTTAATTTTTGTAGAACATAGTAAATATTTCAAAACTTTAAACCTTAAAACAACATTTCACCAGGTATTGTTGCTTATAAGTAATGTGACCAATAAATATTAGCAAATATGCATAAAAATAGAAAATATACGTTATTTTTCAAAATTGAGGTCATAAAACCATAATAGACGCATCAATGAAGATCAAGTTCAATGTACCAGATCCTGAATTCATAGCAGTAGTCCTCAAATAAATTATTCAAGCTCCCTACAGTGAAAGTGTATTTATATTAAATGTAGTGGAAATGAAAGACAAGAACTTGATTAGTCTCTTAAAAGTAAAAATAAAAAGATGGATAGCTTAGAAGAAAACCCCAAGGAAAAGAGTAATTTTTTAATCCGAGTCACCTAAATGGGAAACGGGAGTAAGGCCACCGGTTAGATGTGCTTTCCAACATTTCCCAAGCAGGAGTCAAAGGGAGGCGCACTAGATCTACATGGTTTCCAGGCTGGCTTTTAATTCTTTTAGAGCGTCTCTCAAGAATATTGTAAATATTGTCTCTCAATAATTTCGATGAAACACAGAACTATATATTGTGGAAAACATAAACATCAACTACTCTAAGCAAAAAAGAGAATCAAGAATCAAACTCTAAAGGTGGAATAAATTTTAAGAATTTGTTAACTAAATTATTTATTTTACATTTCCTTAGTATGTTTTTTTTTTGTTGTGTTTGTTTTTTTTTCCTCTCAAAGTGCAATTTCTTACCTATAATGATTTCTATAAATAGCGTGTGGAAAATACTATTAAGACTAGCCAACAACTACCAAATAAAAACTCTATAAAAATACATCATTGTTTATTTCCTAACAAAACACAAAACTGGAGGCATATTACAACCAAAACATCAATCTAATTAAATACAGTGTATTAAACATACTATTTTTTCTAAGAATAACATGTTTTAGTGTTATGAATTACTTTATATTGAATAAGTAAAGGGGGCATTTGTGGTAGTTTCTTTGGTTCATAAACCACTTTTCCCAAATAATATCTGTGGCCACCAAGAAAGAATAGTTGTGAGTTGAGATAGAAAATAATACTAGAACAGTTGAGATAGAAAATAATGACCTTGATCCTATTTATCTCTTTGGCAGTTATACCTTAGGCACTGGCTTTAATTGGTTATTCTTTAGTTGTTATATATAATTTTTGTAACATGTCTTGATTATCAGTTTAAAATATATTATAAAACATCATAAAGCTTTTATAAGGATTGCCAGTTTTACTCTTTTGAGGTCTAGTTGAAAAGTTCCATAGATGTTGAGTAGCCTTCCCAAGATGCTCTTTCCCTCATGATTTAACACAGCAGAGGGGTTACAAAATTCCTATGAATTGTATAGTGTGGGACTATAAAAATGACTATGCATGAAATCTTAAAAAGCAATCTTAATAATCAGTGGGAAAAGTTATAACTGCTCCATGTCCTTTAAATATTTAAATATATTGGGAAAGGTTAGGGGATTGGAATGGGGGGTTGAGGACAAATGTGTGATACCTTAATCAATAAAGAAATTATAAAAATCTGTATATATAGTAAAAATATTTAAAACTAGAGGCCCAGGGCATGAAATTTGTGCATGGATAGGGTCCCTAACAGCTGCTGGCTGCCTGATGGGGCCTCCAGCTGCTGGCAGGGGCCTTCCTTCATTCCGTGCTGCCCCCTGGTGGTCAGCACACATTACAGCTTGCAATCAAACTCCCAGTCCATCAAGGGTAGACTTTGCATATTAGGCTTTTATATATATGTACAGATTCTCATTGTCTATTAAAAATGTATTGTATAAGACATTGAACAGATAGTAAACCTTTACTTAGTCCACTGTAATTGCATAATGGTGAGATGAATGCCATTTCATATTGGTTCATTGAGGATTAAAGTGTGTTTTCTTTCCCCTTGTGCAAAGAAAAGAGTAGTTTGATAAGTGCTTGCTTTCTCTTTGTAATATAATATATGGAGCAAGAATTATTTTTATGGCTTGGAAAATTGTCATACTCCTTTTCATGTTTGGATTAGCTTCCAACATTTTATCTTATAAGCTTTCAATGTCATAAAATAACTACAAGTATTTCTTTAATGTGACATTTTTGTCAGCACCACTTCCTCGGGGACATTTTCTTTCTTTTCATCACTACCACTTTGTTCACTAATGTACGTTCACCTTCACTAATTCCTCCAGTTACAAATCTAGAGTCACTCCAATGGAGATGATGCCCAGAAAAAAAAAAAAAAAAAAAGCTTTCTATTCTGGGTTTGTTTGGTTCGAGTTATATATTACTTACTCTTTTCTCTATATTTAAAATTTGTTATTGGGAAACTGTTCTTTAACAGGTTAAAAATTATAAAATGACCCACATCTAATTTATATCTATACTAGAGGCCCAGTGCACAAAATTCATGCCCCGGGGTGTGGGTGTGCGTCCCTCAGCCCAGCCTGCACCCTCTCCAATCTGGGATCCCTCTCACAATTCAGGACTGCTGGCTCCCAACTGTTCACCTGTCTGCCTGCCTGATTGCCCCTAATGGCTTCTGCCTGCCAGCCTGATTGTCCCTAACTGCCCTCCCCTGCCAGCTGGTTACCCCTAAATGTCCTCCCCTGCAGGCATGATCACCCTCAACTGCCCTCCCCTGCAGACCTGGTCTCCCCCAACTTCCCTCCCCTGCTGGCCTGATTGCCTCAAACTGCCCTCCCTTACAGGCCTGGTCCCTCCCAAATGCTCTCCCCTGCTGGCCTGATTGCCCACAACCTTCCTCCCCTGCCCGCCATCTTGTGGCAGCCATCTTGTATCCATATGGGGTGGCCATCTTTGACCAGATGGGGGCAGCCATCTTGTGTGTTGGAGTTATAGTCAATTTGCATATTACTATATTATTAGATAGGATATTTCTAGCTATTCTTATTTATTGAGCACTTATAGTACCATTAGGAGTATATGTCATGACTACTGCTGTAGTTATATTAGTTGAATTATAAATTTAAGCTTACTATTTGCCAATTTTGTCTCCATAGAAAATATTGCTTAATATACCAAATAAATAATAATGATAACAATAATATAACTAATCTATACCAATAATAGGGTAATATTCAAATTGGTTGGAATGCCATCACAGTAATGACCCATCAGCAGGCTGCATGAGCAGTAGGCCTGAGTGGGTGGGGATTTGCAGCGTTGGGAATGGGGGCAGGGCCCCTGTGGCCCCAGCCCGGTGTCCACAGGCAGCAGAGAGGCCTCCACCTGAGGGGCGGATCCCGGGCAAGTGCTGTGGTTTTGGCGAAGCAGCCAGCCAGGAGGTGGGCAGCCCAAGGGGCATAGAGCAGCACTGAAGTGGGGTGCACCAGAGGGGACTCGGTCGGGACAGGGGGCCGATGGGTGGCGATCTGCCTCACCTGCAGAGAGTGAGGTTCTGTAGTGACCCCAAGACATAGGTCGGCCTGGTGGGGAACAAGGCGATGACTGCAGGCATGGAAGGATACCCGGATGGAGAGGCCAAGACCCATAGCCCTGAGGTGGGGCGTGAGGGGCGGAGCCACTTCAGTTAGGGGCACTGCACTTCCGGGCACCCAACTGCAATGGTTTGGTGAAGTTCCTTGCACTAACCAGGCCTCCTCCTGGTGGCCATTGCCCCTTGTGGCGAAGGCCACTTCACCGCTCACCTTTCTGCTCCATGGTGAGACCAGTAACTGCCAGGCGCCTGCCCATTTGAGAGGTGGCGACTCCTGCTCCCGCTTTGGCCCAAAAGCAAGTCTGCCCCCAGCTCTCTCCCTGGCACGGTCCTGCCCAGTGAGTGCAAAGCCTACCACCTGCTCCTGAGAATGGGGGTGGGGTACGTGGGAGAGGAAAGAATATGAAGCATCCACGATGAAGAGGTGCTTGAGATTGAGATTCAGAAGCTTGATGGGAGAGTTTGTTCTGTTTGCACCGTGGCTGCCCCTCAGGAAGAGCAGAGAGCATGGCTGAGGGCTCCCTGTGTGCTGAGTCAAGTTCCATAGCCAATTGGCCTCAGTTTCCTGGTCTGTAAAATGGATCAAACGTGTCCCAGTGCCTTGGCTGAGCTTTGAGGGCCAATTGAGATAATAGATAAGGAAAATGAGGGGAGAAGTGAGAAAGAAAAGGAAGGGCAAGCAGCACAAAAGAAAGATGGGAAGGAACCTGTAAACCTATTGTCATTTAAATAGTGAATATAGTCAATAGAGTTGTAATGACAGTATGATGCCAGGTGGGTACTGAAAATATCAGGGAACACATTGGAAAGTCAATGATTGTCTAGCCACTACTCTGTAATTAATATAAAACCTGAAACTAATACAAAATGATATTGAATGTAAAGAAATAAAAATAGGAGTGAAATTTTTATAAATTTCAAAGTTTAAATAAAGGCTATAAAGGAAGAAAAGGGGAAAATAAAAATAGTGTTTTTCATTTTACCACTTTATTGTCTTTTCAGTACATGAAAAACTCAGTTGTCTTTATATGGTGCTTTTATAATTTTCTTTACCTCATTTGATGTTCAGGGCAACTTAAAGACAAGATAATTATTCCCTCCACTATTCAAAGAAAGGAAATCTTGGTGTCTGGCCCCAAATGCTTCAGTCGTCAAGCCCTGATTGTAAAGCAGGGTTAGTGAAATTTCTGTGAAGGGTCATATATATACTAATAAAAGCCTTTGGGGCAATCAGGCTGGAAGGGGAGCAGTTAGGGGGTGATCAGGCTGGCAGGCAAAAGCAGTTAGGGGCAATCAGGCAGTCAGGAAGATGAGCAGTTAGGAACCAGTGGTCCAGGATTGTGAGAGGGATATCTGACTGCCTGTTTAGTTCCAATTGAACCTAAACCGACAGTTGGACATCCCCCAAGGGCTCCCAGATTGGAGAGGGTGCAGGCCAGACTGAGGGACATGTCCCCTGTGCATGAATTTTGTGCACTGGGCCACTAGTGTATATATAATGCTTATCATGTGCCCTAAGTCATTATAAGCACTTTAAGGCACTGTTCTTTACAAAAACTCTAGAAGAATAGTATAATGTCAACTAGCTGACAGATGAAAAATCCTAAAAAGAGATGTTAAGTAAATTGCCTAAAGTAACACAAGAAGTGGCAGAGTCAAGATTTAAACACATGATATCTGGTTTTGAAGTCTAGGTTCTTTGTATCCATAAATGTAATCTAAAACTCTGCCCTCTACTGATGGCATTTAATTCAGCTACATTTATGTCTAGCTGAGTGTTTAGTGTCCAGAGCCCCTAAGGCCATGAACTGAGTATAACATATCTAGTGCTGAGCAAAGAACTAATTCACTGCTGAGCAAAAGAATAAAAAGCACAAATGAACTAATAATACTCAGTGTAAAGTGAAAATCAATAAAGTAAAAATGGACCATCGATTTTGTGGGTTATTGTTTGATGGAGGTGGCTTCATTTTTTTTTATTTATTGGTTCTTAATCAGATTAAAAGTGCTTTGGGAATATCAGAGATTTATAGTGAATCTCTACCACTCTTAAAAGTGTTTTCAGATTGCATCGAGCAGTTTAACTTTAACATTTGTTTCCCCTTGCTCAGTTCATTAACACTGAACCTCTTATGTATTTTTGCACAATTAGGGTTGACAGATTTATCCAAATCAACCAAACAACAACAAAAAACAAGATAGTCAATTAAATTTCCATTTAAGGAAAAAATGCATAAGTATGTACATATATATTGTATAGTAAGTATGGCCCATGCATTATTCAGAATATACTTATACTAAAACAATAACTTTTTTTATTAACCCAAAGTTCAAATTAAATGGATGCCCTATATTTTACCAGGAAATTATATTCCTCAGTCTTGCATATATGTGGGCGTGCATGGGTATGGAGAATCAAGAGAGAAAGATACTCTGAATCTAAATGTGGAAAGAATGTCTTTGGTTTATTTTGAATATTATAATTTACAAATGAAGCATCCTTGGATCATTTTATCTGTTTGAGCCCTTGTCAGACCAATAAAAATGGAATCATGAGATGCTCCCTGAACCTTGACAATTGAAGTAAGTAAAGACATAATTTTAAAATATATTTAAAATTCAAAAGCTGGGGACATGACGAGAGTTCTAATATTTTAGTTTATATACAAACCAACTCCTATTCTAACTGATATAATTTACCATCACATACATCGTAATAGAGACAGTGATCTTTTGCCACATGATGCCTACTTTATCCATGAAATGAGCATTAAACGATAACACCTGTCCTCATACAGTCATGGCGGCCATTATTAAATGCCCTATAATAATTGTCATTATTACATTTTTGTAAGAAACTTGATATAATTGTTTAAATTTAAAATTCATTCATGGAACTCAGAATATATATTAATGTTTGCCTGAAACAAAAAAAAAATGGTGTTAAGTTTTTCTGACAGTTAAAAAATATAACCACATAATTAGTGAAAAAACATATACCAGCAAAAGATATACTAATTGTCAAATTCCCATAAATTATAGTATGCTTGATAAAGAATGATTTTCTCACTATAAGACACATTTTTGCCATTAAAATAATTTCTGACTTTTACCCTGTTATTATTAATTCATGAAAATGACTTTTTCTGCCAGACATCCACATGGTGGCAAATGAGAATCCCACAGGAAGTGATCTTTAAATTAAGACACAGTCAGTATGTTCCAAGTTTCATCTAAAGCTCTGGGAATTTCTTTGTAAACTATAATAAAAAGGAATCACAAATGTTTTAGAACATTTGAATTGGTTAAAAACTATTATTGTTCAGTTATTCAACTTGGACCATAAAAGTATTCCTACTTTTCCCTCTATTTTTCCAAATTACTACATGACCAAAAAAAGTTCTTTCCTGTTTTTTTTTTTTTTTTTTTTTTTTTTAAGAGTTGAAATCTTATACAATAAAAGCCTATATGGTGTCATGCCCTCATGTTATCACAAGATGGCCCCGCTCCAAAATTGTCACAAGGTGGTTACCACAAGATGGCTGGCAGGGGAGGTCAGTTGTGGGTGCTCAGTCTGGCAGGGGAGGGCATTTGGGGGCAACCAGGCCTGCAGGGGAGGGCAGTTTGGGGTGATCAGGCTGGGAGGGTAGCAGTTAGACATCAATCAGGCAGGCAGGAGAGTGGTTAGGGGATGATCAGGCTGGCAGGCAGAAGTGGTTAGGGGCAATCAGGCAGGGAGGCAGGTGAGTGGTTAGGAGCCAGCAGTCTCTGATTGTGAGAAGGATGCCTGGCTGCCAGTTTAGGCCCGATCCCACAGGACATTGGACATCCCCTGAGGGGTCCCAGTTTGGAGACAGTGCAGGCTGGGCTGAGGGACATTCCCCACTCCCCCAGTGCACAAATTTCATGCACTGGACCTCTAGTTTAGTTTATTTCTTTAAAACTACCTGCAAAGCTTAGAACTATAAAACGTCCACATCAATTTATTGGTTGAAATGTGCTAAAATGTTTCCAATGTCATGAACACGAAGAATTAATTTCTGCCACTTTACCATACTACCTATACTTGAGTTTAGCCTGCTCAGCTTTTATTTAATAGTAAATAAATGCAGATATGGATGCTTCAAGTTGACCCCTTCTAGTTCTGATTGTTATGGCCTTAGAAATAAAAATTATAAGAAATAAAAATTACGTGCACAAACACAAACATAATCATCTGTGATATATAAAGGATAGTAAAAAATGAGTAAAGGATGTCTACATTTTAAGAACAAAGAGCATAAGAGATAAACTTAGAATATTATGGGTACGTATATAAAATACATTCCCTTAAATAGCAGTTGATGAAAATCTTCTGAATTTTCCTTCCTTACTATTATGTGTAATATTATTATTTTTTTTTTACATAATTGCAAATAACTTTTTAAGAGAAGAAAAAGCAAATTCACTTTTCTGGACATATGATAAGAGAACCACAAGGTAGAAACAATATATGTTTTAAGTCAAGAGTATAAAAGACAAGCATCCTTAATGAGTTAACTTCCCAATTCTCATCTGACAGGGAAAAAAAACACCTTTGTGTTACAAAAATCACTAAAGTTTAAGGGTTTTTTTTTGTTTGTTTGTTTTATTTTGTTTTGTTCTTTCAGTATAGTCTATTACTTACACTCATAGTCACTTTTTTTTTTTTTTTACAAAATTAAGTATATTTCAAAAGTAATTAAGAAGAAATATAAAGTATAGTTTATATTAAAATCACATTTTATTTTTCTCTTCAAACATTTGTGACCCGTTTCCAAGATCTTCAACCTTCTCAGAGTCAGCTCTCTTAGTGATAATCATGTTGGAGCAATTTATATGGAAAAACTACACTTCATATTCCTATTTCATTTTGAAAAGTAAGGTTTGTGTGTCATAAATATCAATAGTGAGTCACTTGAAGGTAGATCAGAAACTACTCTTAAATAAATGAACTTTCCCCCCTCTATTTGAACTATGTTACATATATGTAATCTTCATAATCAGAGACTCATTGCTTTTCTACTATTTTTCTACTGAAATTATAGGTATAATTTCTCATTACTGTGGGTTTCAGAAGAGCATTAACTTCTTATAGGCTGTTATTGGGTAATATCAGGAAGCCAAATCATTCTGTTAAATTTCCAGTAGAAGTAGTCCTCTTTCATTTATCTGACTAGTAAATTGGAAAGAAGAAAAAAATCCTATAACCTAACAGCATGAAGATTAAGTATAATGAAAATTTGCCAGACATTTGTATAAAATGACAAATGTTGGTTTTCAAAGGCTTGGGTCCCATTAACTTTAATATAAATTATCTAAGACAAATTGCAACATTTGGCATGTTTATCACTGCAAATTGAGGAGTTTGGTGTATCCTAACTCAGGCATATTTCATATACTTTGGGGAGGACAAAAAAAGGTTCTGTTTCTCTGCTTACTCCATATTTTTCTTTTCTAAAAGCTGAATGTCAGTTTTCTTTTTAATACTTGACTACACAAGCTACTTTTGAAACATTTTATTCCCAAGTCTGAGTTTTGGAAATTAGAATCATTATTCCATGCCCATTTTAATTTTCATTTAACAAAAGGAGTAAATAAAGCTTAAGCATAGGTTAATAACAAATTACATTCAATTTTCTGTCAAGTAAAATTTGAAATCTATTATATCATCATGTATGCGATAACAATTATACTTTCATAAAAATATCCTTATGTGCATATATCAACTATCAGAACATGTAAGTGCAAATGATGAAATATTTTAGTTGATATCAATTTGAAACAAAACCTAATGTCTATATCACAAATCATGCAGGTAGTTCTTTTCAGTAAATTTTAAGTTATTTATTATTAAATATCACAACTTGATGCTTTTGTGATATAAATGACAGAATAGAATGAAGTCTTATTTAAACAGTTATAAAATAAAATTGTAACAATATTTTATCTGCTGAGGTCTTGACAATTCCATTCCATTGCACATTTTTTAAACAAGGGACTTTTTATAATATAATTTTATGGAATGTATTATATATTAATATTTTCAATATTATATAATGGAATATAAATAGATGTGAACATCCAAGTCTATGCAGTTCTTATATTGAATACAATTGCTGTTCATCAGTAGACTCAATGATTCAAAGAACTCTCTGAGCTGGGCTTTTCTAGAATATCAAATTTCTTCATCATGGCTGCACACTATTCTCTTCTTGTTTGCATGTTACTATGCTCTATATCCTCAAACTGTCTACAGTAGAATTGTGACTTTTGGGAGGGTGATGGGGTAGGATGTTATCCTACTCAGTGAAACCTTGATCTCCCAGTACTACTTCTTAACAAAGATCTCCCAATACTCCTTCTTGGTAAACAATGCGTGTAAAGATACAGCAACTCAAATAAATCAAAAGTGTGCATTCCAGAGAAAAGAAATATGAGAAACAAAAGTAAGCCTGTGTTTAAAAGGAGCAGTGTTTAAGTAAAAACCAACCAACCAAACAAACAAAAACACAAAACACCACCCTTATACCTCACAAGCTAGAGAAATTCCTGTTGAGAAAAACTAATTTCATAATAGAGATTTACTAGCAGAGTTAAGAAAGTTATAAAAAATGAATAATTTTTAAGAATGTATATTCTATACTACAATTCCCATCCGACATTGATGCCAGCATACCGCAATGCCAAGGATGTCAAAGAAGCCACTCATTTTGTATTTTGTACCAACACATCTCTAATTATATACCAGAGGCCAGTAAGGTAATAAGATGCCCGTTAGAGTTAAGTGTTCTGGAAAGCTTCCGTTCATTAAAGGAAGGCATTACAAAGCCAAAGAGAGCGAGAAGCAGACAGGTGTGCTTGCAGGTAGACCCAGCAGCCCTTTATCGCGGCAGCATCCGCAGGAACCCCCAGTCCCACAGGCCCGTCACACATCCACCTGCTACTCCTTCCACCTGGGAAGCAAGCAGCCCTCTCAGCAGCAGTGCCAACACATCTTCAACATCAAGGACCCTCGCTGCATTTAGGAGGGCAGTCAGGGAGCTCGGTCCTTTTTGGTGTTGGAAGCCAGCCTGCTTCAGCTCTGCCAAATTTGTAGGGGCGCTGCGATCCATTCAGGATTCCTTTAAAGGTGCTCGGAGTTCTCCTTCATTTCCTCTTTCTATGAGTGTTCTCCCATCAAACAAGCTTACCTACCGAGCTCCAGCCCAAGGGAATCTGAGCTCTTCTATGAAGAGGAGCGGGCGCTCATCCACAAAGGGGAACTCTGCGGAGGGCTTTGAAATTATCACCCAGAAAGCATTACATTGGCACCAGGGCACACACCCAGAGGAAAGGCAGCTGCGGGGGGGGGGGGGGGGGGGGGGGGCGGCGATGGTTTCACCAGTGACGCTGAGCTCTGATCTGAATGAGGCAGAGGTGGAGAGACACCCACCAGGCTCACAGGCTGCCAGGAACCCTCCACGATGACCTTCAGCAAAAACGGTGGCATTGGCTTTTGGATCCCTCAGCAGAGCCTTGCCAGCATGCCTTAGATCAGTGTTTCCCAACCTTCTCTCATGATGAGAATCACCTGGTGGAGTTGTTAAAACACAGATTCCTGAATCCCAACTAAGAAGTGCTAAACTAGAATTTTTGGGAACATATAGGTAAAATTGTATACTTAACTAGTGCTCTAAGACAGATTTTATATACAGAGCACTAAGTTAGGTATGCAATTTTACCTATATGTTCTCAAAAATTCTAGTTTAGCACTTCTTAGTTGGGATTCAGGAATCTGTGTTTTAACAACTCCACCAGGTGATTCTCATCATGAGAGAAGGTTGGGAAACACTGCCTTAGATCTCAGGGGAAGAGCATCCACATGTCGGTAGGAATGAGAGGCGTCCTGGGGGCCCCTGACCCCCACCTTTCATTTAACAGGCACTGCAGAACCAGCTCACAGTGCCTTCTGCAGCGAAAGCCCTCTGACTGGTGAAGATGCATCCCAGGGCAGACAGCTCAGAAGGGTGGGAGGCACGACACCATTAAGTAACAGAAACCAGAAACTTTTTTTTTTGTAGTCTATGAGGTTGTCAGATAAAAGAATGTGAGTTAGAGCTCCATTAAGGCAGAGCTTGGAAACAGCATTCGCTGGGAGAGGCGTTCAGACACTGTGATCTGCAATAGCGGGAGCGGGATTCAGGGTGAGCAGAAGAAAGGAGCTCCCGGCGGGGCGAGCCAGCCACAGGCCTGGCTGAGCCCCAGCAGAGGCAGTGGGCTGGGCCAAAGCACTGGCTTCAAGTGCAAAGCTGGAGGGCGGATCCGTTAGCCCTCTCCTTCTCCAATGTAATGACACAGTCTTGGAAGAAGCATCTCTTCGATTTGGACGGAGCGGGAGGGATTGCCGTGTTCTGTGCTCTCACACTGGCGGTGCCTCGTCTCTCTTCTTTCTCCCTCCAGCCCTCTTCTGAAGGGCCTCACTGGGAATAAGTAAAACTGAATGACACCTCCACGTGTAGTTTACTATGATTATGGCTTTGTAGCACAGACGGTAGGGCTAGTTTTATTCTAGAGGCCGGTAAATCGCTAAATGAATAAATGAATTGAGTGAGTGATTAGAAACTTCCCAAGCGCTCTGATATTGCTGTTCCCCGCCCTACCCTAAATCTCGAAGACTGACCCAAAAGATAAGAGACGCACAGCCACCCAGAGCAATTAATGTTCATTTTCCCTCAATGGCGTCCAGAAAAGGCTATTCTCAGGAAAACAAGTGCTAAATCAATACACCCCAACTCATATTTAGAGTCCTGACTGCCCCATGTTATACATCTCGTTATCAGTTGTTCCTTTAAATTAGACAAAGTTAGAGCTAGTTTGTCTTATGTGTTCCCACAACAGCACCTCTTGTACCCTCACATCCCGTTTCTCAATGTGCTATAATGATGTGTTTCTTTGTTCTTCTTTTCTCTGAGATAAAGGCATTCAGAGGTGAGATATTATTCATCTTTGTATACCTACCAACTAACAAGTTGCCTCTCACAGAGAAGGTACCCAATAAATGATTGTTGAAAGAAAGTTGAGAGACAAATCAAGCACAAATGGAGGTTGGTTTGCCTGTCTGAGAACTGTGATTTTCAGAGTATTTGTTTACTTTATGTTTTTCTCATGAATGAGAGAAACAATGGGAAGCGCTAATTAATTAACCAGTATGGGTTTATTAGTATGCATTCTCCTCAGAGATTTGCAACAGGCCGAGCCCCAGGTGCAGGGCAGTGCATTGGCAGATTTCCTCCTGCTCCCATATTAGCCCTTCATCCTTCTTATCCCAAAAGGGACGCTAATCAATTACAATGACAGTGACAGGTAATTCTGCTCATGTCATAAGTCGTTACATCTTAAGTACATTAAAACAAAAAAACTCTAGTTTTTAAATCTTATAAAATATGAATTAACACAATCTTTTCTTTTATGTGTTATTTTCTACAAGCCAAACTGTGTCCACTATGGAAGGGAATGAGATTTGATTGACTCCAGAACAAAATAAAGCATCAGAACTGCTCCCTCGTTGACCCTGTCTAAAACTGCCATCTGAATATTCAACTTGGATTAAGGAAATGAAGTTTAGGTGCAAGTGATATAGGAAAAAGGTAATTATTTGAGACATTATCAGTACCTAGTATCTAAGCTTGAAATACGAAGACATGTGGGTTGAAAGCAATGTTAGAGATGAAAAATTGCATTATGGAGATGTTCGCTCTTTCTTTTTCCAGTCATACAATGTTGAGGGAGAGATTAGACTTGAACTCCAGTATATGGTCACTTAATACAAAAATTTCACCAATGCAAGCTAAGCACAGCATAGGTTAAGACAGTGTGCATGGGATATGTAATCAGCATGTCCTACCTAACCTCTCATTCCGTAGGCTGTGCAATTTCTGAGCCATAGTCTCCTCATCTGTACAGTGAAGATAGAATTGACTTAAATATCTTTCTAATTATTGTTAGACAATTTATATAAATGCAGTTTGTGAATGGAAAAGCACTACAAAATATGTAGTATATTATCATTTCTAAAGCGAGATTATATAAAACTCAATTGTATGTGTTTTGTTTTGTTTTTCCATAAAAGCTTTCAATGCTATCCTCTCTTTACCAATATAGCATATTTGTTTGTTTTAGGCATTTCTTCATAAACATTAATTTATCTGGCTTAATAAAGTTATTTACTGTTACAGACTTCCATTTTTTTCTGTCAAAATTTCATCATATGTTCAGGTTTTTATAAAAATTAAATAATATACATTAAAAATACACAACATGTTACCTAGCACATAATAAGGGCCAAACTATTTTTCTCCTCCTAGCCCCTTTTATATTTACGGTGGTTGATTTGGGTAGTGGTGATGGCCTCAGATTATTTCTGAATTCCCAGAGTAATCGTGTGCATCACAGAGCAGTACATACCTTTCCCATGTTATGGGTGCTTATCATTCTAGTGTGACATCCACAGAGTAAGTAGAACTCAACCAGAAGTGCCTTAAGCAGCAATGAAAAGTCAGTAGGATGGGTTACCCCTGGAAAGAGGACAGCCAGTGTAACATCTAATTAAAATGTACCATGTTCTCTACATGAGTAAAGAAAGACATCTAAGGAAGATTTTAAAAGCTAAGAAGATTTTAAAAATAGGCTAGGAAGGCAGCTATGCTCACCACTATACCACAGATGAGTGGATTTAAAAATTGTGGTACATCTACACAATGGAATACTACACTGCGGTAAAAAAGAAGGAATTCTAACTATTTGCAACAGCATGGATAGAACTGGAGATTGTTATGCTAAGTGAAATAAGCTGTCAGAGAAAGATAAATATCACATGATCTCACTTATTTATGGAATATAATGAACAACAGAAACTGATTAACAAAAACAGATCCAGAGACAGAGAAGCATTGATCAGATCGTCAAACCTCAGTGGGAAGGGTAGGGGAAGGTAGGGGTAAGGGAGAGAGATCAACCAAAGGACTTGTATGCATGCATGTAAGGCTAACCAATAGACACAGACAACAGGAGGGTGAGGACATGAATGGAGGGTAGGGGAGCAATGGGAAGATAAGGACACATATGTAATAACTTAATCAATAAAGAAATTAAAAAAAAACCTTTTACTAAATAGATGGATTTATCCTTCACAAAAATAGGCTGGGAAACTGATAAAAACAAATCAGATCTCAACGTGGCCTAAGTAGTGCCCTATCTGTAAATGTGACTTTAAGAGCTAAATTGAAATCAACAACCTACAAGCTATTTCAGTTAGGTATGCAAAAGAGCAACTTATCTGAGTCAGATAAGTTGCATAAGGTCTTAAAAGAAAAAATAAACCAACCATGAAGTCTCAGTGACATGAGTGACATTTTTTATGCCTTATATATAGTCAAATATTGACATCTTTTGGTTAAGTAGCTTTGCACAAAGTTGTGACTCAGAAATCTGGGCTCTTGCCTTCCAGGAGAGCACACAGTGAATAGAGGATCACCCGGGAGTTTTTAAGTTCAGACGTGGAGGTGCTGGGCATTGCTAGTCCAATGGCCACCAAGGGCAATGGGAGAAATGTCTTTCTGTGAGTCTACTGGGACACTGTCACTATTCAGGGAATTTGTACTTTGAGTGTGCCAAAAAGTGCCCTTCCGTAACTAAAGATTCTTCCATAGTAACTAGGTTACACCACCTAACTGCCAAAGCTCAGAGAAATGTGCTTTTCTCTAACGCAATAAGAAGAAATAGAAACTATTTAATGATGACTTAGTACATGGTATCTGCCACAGTAATGGAAATGGGAAGGACTTTCCTTTCTGAGAAAATAGCAACATATAAATAGAATGCCAGGGGGAAAAAGAAAGAAAAAAAAAAGCATCAATAAACACACCTGCCAGCATGAGGAAGGGATTGTACTGGAATGGGCAACCAGCGGTGTCTGATAATAAAAAACAAATGCTAAGTGAGCTGGTGGTATCCCTGAACAAACTGTGCTATTATATTCCTGCTGCATTTGATTTACAATATGCTGTTTGCTTAGAATGTCCTTCCCTACTTGGCTGATGGACAAATTCCTAATCATCCCTCATAATCTTTTAGTCATCAAATGTCTATTAAGATCCACTGAGAGTCTTGGTTTTCAGAATGCACACAGAATCTGCCAATCTACCGCCACTTCGTGTTATACTGCATTTTATTTCTTTGGTTGTCTGTTTCTTATAACAATCTCTGAGAAAACAAATTTACATAAAGGTTTCTTTCTCCTTTGAAACTTCAGAATGGAGAATTACAGAGCTTGGCATATTTCAGATGCACAATAAATACTCTTTTGAATTTTAGGTTTAGTAGTCAGAATATTTGACCAAATTTACCTTTCAATCTACTGGCTAAAACTTATAAGAACACTTGTAAAAGGATTATACATAATGTATTTTCTAGGAAAAAAATCTCTGCCACAAGAATCAAGATGATTAGATGATACATGCCTCTTGTATTTAGCCTGAGAAGAAAAGAGCATTGTAGCATGAAATAAATGGTTAGAAGATTAGCACATGACTGAGCCAAGGTGAATTCAGAAACTATCATTTTCAGTTCAATTGTAGATTTATCTACCACATCAACAAAAGCAAAAAGAAGAGAAAGATTCATTGTGACATATTCTGTAAGCCTACTTAATGTAATACATCACAATTTGTGACAAAGTGCCTCTTCTGAGTTTAGAACTTATTTTCCTCAGATCATTAGTTGTTTTTTATCTTAAACAATTCAGTAATACCTAAGTTTTAACATCTTTAAACTGTGCTGCAAACCTCCTAAGAGATCATATTTCTAATGATCTATCTACAATTTGATATTGTACAGGTAATAATATATTGGTCCTTTAAAATAATTGTGATTGTTTGATCTGCTTTCAATGAAAATACTTAATTTTTTTTTTCTTAGAAAAACTCTGTTGTTTAATTTTTGCATTTTCAACTATGCGATCGCATTGTGCAAATTAATGCTGAATACTATCTTAGACTACTTGGTATAATTTGAAGATAAAGAAGAAAGACTTCATGGATTTTGGCTGATTATATTAAACAGTAATAAAACACAATTTGCTAGTAGTAGATATGGGTATAGTTTCTTTCACTGGTTCCCAAAAGCCAACAGCAAAACAACAAAGTCATTTCCTATCACTCTTCTCTCTGATTCCTATAGTGAGTCCATAGACTCCTCTACTGCAGGATTGTTGATGTTAATCCCTGAATAAAATACTACCAAGTGTGAAATATACAAATAACATTAAGTTTAAGAATATGGTATTTTGATCTGATCATGTTGAGAATGCTGGCTATTTTAACAAAACATGTTACCATTTATTCTTATTTTGTGATGTTAAATACACATTTCTGGAGGGGCTGATATTTAAATTCTGTTTTAAAAATTTCTTAAATTTTTTTAAAAATTAAATTGATCTTAAATTACTTTTTACTGAGATATCCAAAATGAAATGATTAAAATCAGAAATTCTATACTGTATGTCATGATGTCAATTCAAGATAAGTTAATTTCTAATCAATTCTAAAATATTGTTATAAATTTTCTTAAAATCAGAGAAAATTATTTCAAATTTCTGGCTTTGTACAAATGGATTCACATGTTTTAATTGCGGCCCTGGATGAGTGGCTCAGTTGGCTGTAGCATTTTCCCATACACCAAAAGTTTGAGGATTTGATTCCTGGTCAGGACACAAGCCCAGGTTGCAAGCTTGATTCTCAATGAGGGCCAATCAATAATGCTCTCTCATCATTAATATTTCTCTCTCTCTCCCTCTCCCATCCTCTCTGAAATAAATAAAAATATACTTTTAAAAATATTTTCACTATACCATAAATAAGCATTTGATTTTAACACAGTACTTTGTAATATGGGAACACCACAAAAATCCTCTGGGTCTCTAATGAAGATTTTTTTAAAATCTAGCTCTTTTTTATCTACAGTGTCAATATTATAAATTTATTTTACCGTATTCTGAAACATACTAACTTTCTCTGTTTGATTCTATTTTTTGAAGTAGCATTAAAAGTTAAACCTGAGTTCTTATTTAGAAAATTGTACCAATATCCCAACTATATTAACTACAAATATAGTTAGGATATCGGTACTTCAACAATAAATGGAGTTTAACTTCTTCTCTAAATATCGTCTTTACTGTTCTAACATTCCTCTTAAAGATCCATTACTCTATATCTATTTTTTATTAACAGGAAACTCTACTATCTTAAATAAACCCAGTGATTTATTTGCAAAGAACCTACATTTCATTCTACCAATCCCTTGTGAAATCCTACTTATTAAAATCAACCTGCCCCTCTCCCATTTTATATAGTAATAGCAAAACAATATCACTTTTTCTATCTATAGTAAGTCACTGCCACTATAACTTCTAATGTGTCGTTATATTTCACGTTAGGTTAATCAAATAAAGACAATCATGCAATACAGGGTAAAAAGAACATTATATTTGTCTCGCAGAGCCCTGGCCTGGTGGACGAGGCCTCCCTTTGCTGGGCAATCCATAGCAGAGACCCGTAATCGATCACCCTAAAGAGGGAGACCCAAGCTACCCATGCGGTGGGTGGGTGGGGACGGCCAGTCATCACCCTTTTTTTCTGTCCCTGCAGAGGGAGGCAACTGGTGGTGGAATCTGGGGGGACAGCACCGTTCAGATGGCAAGCAGTGGCAGTGGCAGGGGCAGGGCCAGCTGCCAGCAGCTGGGGGAAGAAAAGCCCTGATTGCCCGCCAGGCCAAGGGACCCTACCCAAAGGGTCCCGGATTGTGAGAGGGCACAGGCCAGACTGAGCAACAACCCCTCCTCCCCCCATGCATGAATTTTGTGCACCAGGCCTCTAGTATATTATTATTTGGAAAGAAACGCTGTCTCGATTAAAACAGTGATATGAGAAAAACCTCCTAAATTATCTATTAGGTTTCATCAGTCTCTTATTTGTTGGACTGTCAGGAGTATAGACATGGGAAAGTCATATCTAAACACTGTAGGAACTGGTATGTATAGGAAGTATCACCCTTAGACTTGGACAACCAGGGGCCTTTCAGGCAAGTCTTCCAGTGCTTCAGAACAACTTTCTGAAAGTGTTTTCCATCCCCTCTGGTGCTTTGAGCTACTGGAGCCGTCAGTTTCTGCCAGCGACAGGTGTCCTGGGACCAGATCTTGGCCCATTTTCGTCCCAGTAGCTGCAGTTTCTTCCACGGATTTTCTGAACTATCCTCTTGTGGCTGCAACCAGCCTGGATTCCCCCAAGCACTAGAGGTTCTCCCCTGCGCCAATAGATAGAATGGACCCTTATTTTGAAATGTAAATTAGAATGCAAGGGCAGATGCTTCCCTGATGAATAGCTTATATGATGTGTCCCTGTTGTTTTTCAATTATACTATTGTAAATATGGTTTCTCTTTTTTTCTTATTACTTTTAGCATATTCCTACTAGGTCATATATAGATAGTTTGGAAAAATTAGTGAATAGATCAGTAACATGTAGCTTTTAAATATAAAGCTACCCCTGATCTCATCACTCATCACCTATCATTAGCCTCTACTTATGTTTTTAAAACTGGAGCCTTGTCCGGCCAATGTTGCTCAGTGGTTGAGCATTGGCCCAGGAACCAGAAGGTCACAGTTCAATTATTGGTCAGAATCAGGCCTGTTTGTGGGATTTACCCTCAGGAGGGGGTATGCAGAAAATATCTGATAAATGTTTCTCTCTCATCTATGTTTCTATTTCTCTATCCCTGTCTCTAAAATCAATAAAAAAAAATATATTTTAAAAACCCATAGCTGGTTTGGCTCAGTGGATAGAGCATCAGCCTGTAGCCTGAAGGGTCCCAAGTTCAATTCTGGTCAAAGACACATGCCTGGGTTGCTGGCACAATCCCCAGTAAGGGGTGTGCAGGAGACAGCTGATCAATGATTCTCTATCATCATTGATATTTCTCTCTCTCTCTCCCTTCTCCCTTCTCCCTTCCTCTTTGAAATCAATGATTATATATATAAAGCAAACTGTAGCCTCATAGGTAAATGAGAAATAGATAGATAGATAGATAGATAGACAGACAGACAGACAGATAGATAGATAACAAAACACTAAATTGAATAAGCAAAAAGGAAAAAGTCATAGTTTTTTTTTGTTGTTGGTTTTTTAAAGAACAATATGTAGGTCAGAAAAATGTGAATATTCCTAGGGTAGATAATATATAATTTTTTAATACAAACAGACACAAAAAGTAAATATTAAAACATAGCCAGGCCATGAGAAAGGAAATTGGTATGATGCTTTAACATGTGATGAAGTATTCAATTTTGATAGTTTTCAAGTAACTGTAAGCAAAATTAAAAAGAAAGGATAGTTTTCATCCACATCACTGGCAAATATTTAAATACCATCCAAACTTTTTTTAAAATGCAGGAAAAAAATAGAAACTTTGACACATTACTAGTGGGAATGTCATATGTGTCACACAACTTTTAAAAAGTAATCTGGAATTCTTTGGTCAGAAACAAACATTACCTTAAAATATACTCCATTGTCTATTCAATCCATAGCTTCACCTAAAAGCACAATTATCGAATAATGGATACATAGGATATTCATTTTCATGTCTATAGTGGCAAAATCAGAAATAATTGACACATTTAGAAATTGGGAATAGCTAAATAATTTTGGCATCTGAGCACTATGTGATATTTTGAAAATATGAAAATTTTTAATTTAATATATAAGGTGGGAAAAAGTAGTGAGGTTTAGAGTTGTGAGTATGTAAAACACAAAGTTTATTTCTTGTATTATTATTTATTATTTTATATTAATAACTGTAAACCTACTTTGCTCCACCCTACATGACTATTGAGTTGAACAGTTATCAAGTATATCCTATATAATAGAGAGTTAATGTGCAAATGAACTGTCAAACCATCACAAGATGGCTGTGCTCACAATGGAGGTGGGGTTCCCATAATGAGCAATCAGCAGGGGCTTGTAGCTGTGTGGAGCTAGGGCGGGGACCTGAAGCCACGCACTCTGTCCAGCAAGGCTTAACAGGGGACCTCAGGCCACACTCCCTGTCCTGGTGCTGGGCCAGGGGACCTCAGGCTGTGCCCCCCACTACCCTGGCACAAGGCCAGGGGACCTGAGGGTGCACCAGGACACCTGAGGCTGCACCCCTCCACCCCCACCCGACACCGGGGGACCTCAGGCTATACCCCTGGCTCAGCAGGGCTTGACTCGGGTGTGGCCAGCCAGGTCTGGGTCTTGCAAGATTTTGATGCACACAGGGGTGGGCAGGGACTTGACTCTGGGTCCCGCACGCACCAGACTCTGACAGGAGAAAGATTTTCATATACATTTTACTAATTTTCTTTCATCTCTGACACTTCTATTATAGAGAAAGGGCAAAAAGCAATATTAAAATATTTCCTTTAATTAATTCCCTTTTAATGTGCACAAATTTTATGCACTGGGTCCCAGTAGTATATATATATATATGGAGCCCAGTGTGTGATATCGCACAGTACTGCCTACCCACCTGCAGCCCTGCCTTGACATCTGAACTTGACCATGCAGAGCCCCAGTGCACCTGGCCCAGTCCCCAAACCCTCTGGCCTTCTCTTGCCACTTCCATCCCTGACCCCAATCCTTCCAGTCACCTCTGGTTGGTCCTGCCTTCTCTTGGAGCCTTCCCACTTCCACCGCATCTCTGGAGCAACACGGTGGCTCTGCCCCATCTTGGTGCCAAAGGAGAGTGTGGAAGCCTCCCACCTGAGAGTGCGAGCAGTGGGTGGTGAAGGACTGGTGAGGGGGGCACTACAGGCTCTCACCCCTGCCCTCTTGGGCAGAGAATGGTCCTGCCTCCTCCAGGTGCCTTCACTTCAGACCTGTCTCTGGAGCAATGCCCCAACTAATATGCTAATGACCTGTTAATTACTCATTATGGCATCCCACTCATTAGTATATTAGCTCTTTATTAGTATAGATATTTTAAGAAAGAAAAGCATATAGAATAAATGTTTCTGTATATTCTAACTTTCTTAAAAATAAATAAATAAACAAGACTATAAAGCATAAATAATGTTATGTATGTTTAAATTAGAATAGAGTGTATGCATGGATGAGAAGAATAATCACATCTCTAATATATATATAGATATTTTCCTGTATATATATATATATATATATATATATATATATATATATATATATACAGGAAAATATCTCAAAGAACAATGATTCAAGAGAATAACAATTCTACTTTAGTTATGATATAATTATGACTTGAGCCAAATTAGTTTACACCCTCTTTCCTACAAAATCCTTGGAAATTCTAGCCAAAAGAATTACCATAGGAAACAGTTGAGCATCCAGAAAATAAAAGAATGCCAAAAGAGGAAAAAGAAATGGAAAGTTGACTTGTGATTATAAGGTGACACTCCACACAATAACCCTAAATATGGGTGCTTCCTATTAATTTTCACGTGGGACCAGAGGAATAATATTTCATTTAAATTGTCACACAGAACTTTGACCATGAAAGATAGATACTGATTGAAAATAGAACAACAACAACAACAAAATACCTGCCCACCCATAGAGGGACATATCAAGAACTATGTTTGCCTCTGGCCAGCCTTTCTGTGTATTCCTGCCACTGCAGGGCCCCAAACCAGGCTTCAGATTGGAAGTTGTATGACCTGTATTATCACAAAATCCCCAAGCCCAAAATTAATGCAAAAGGAGTTTCCTTAGTAATACCTCTTGTCAACTCAGTTAAAGCAAATGTAAATTTGAATTTTCATATCTTAGGATGAAGATTCCCTTCTTCTTTTTCTTGTGATTATGATAGCAGAAATTAAGTTATCAAAAACTGGGAAAATCTTCAGAAGTTTGGAAGATGAGCAAATTCCTATTTGAATAGAAAGAAATATAAAAGTGAGGGGAAAAAAGGAGATGAATAAGGAGCAGAAAATCTATTTCTCATTCTAAATTCCAGGAAGTAGGCCAATTAAATAAAAGGGATTCAAGAAGAAAACTTTCAAAGTAGAACTTAAAATAGATGGTTTTAATGAAACCCATTTATTTTTAAAATGTATACTGGTCTGTTTAAGATATATCATGAGAGAAGTGTGGTTTAAAATTAAAAACATTGGAGCAAAAATAATTTCACTTCAATGTGAAAATAGGACTATACTATAGTTTTTCTTGTATGCTATGAGTATACCCCCCTCCCCTTGTCTCCAGGGAATATGGTCCAAGATTCTCAGTAAATGCCAAAAACCTCAGAAAGTACCAAATCCTATATACTATGTTTCTTCCACACATACCTATCTTTGATCAAGTTTAATTTTTAAATTGGGCACAGTATCCCTAGTCAGCGCGGTTCAGTTGGTTGGGCACCACTGCATGTGCTAAAGGGTTTCTGGTTCAATTCTGGTCAGGGCACATGCCTAGGTTGTGGGCTTGTCTCCCAGTAGGGGGGCGCTGGAGGCAGTTGATCTATGTTCCATATTCACATGGATGTTATTTTTTAAAATATATTTTATTAATTTTTTACAGAGAGGAAAAGAGAAGGATAGAGAGTTAGAAACCTCGATGATAGAGAAATATCAATTAGCTGCCTCTTGCACACCCCCTACTAGGGATGTGCCTGCAACCAAGGTACATGCCCTTGACTGGAATGGAACCTGGGACTTTTCAGTCTGCAGGCCTATGCTCTATCCACTGAGCCAAACAGGTTTCAGCTTACATGGATGTTTTTCTCTCCCTCCCCATCCCTTCCTTTCTCTCAGGAAAAAAAAAAAAAAAAAAAAAAAGTATATTTTTTAAAAAAAAACTTTTTAAAAATTACCAAAAAAAAGTGAAACGATTTTTTCCTAAAGAGGCTTATATTTTAAAGATGATAGATGATTAGATGAGAGAGAGAGAGAGAGAGAGAGAGAGAGAGAGAGAGAGAGAGAGAGAGAGAGAGAGAGAGAAAAGAAGGAGGAGGAGGAGGAGGAGGAGGAGGAGGAGGAGGAGGAGGAGGAGGAGGAAGAAGGGAAGGAAGAAAGGAAGAAAGGAAAGCAGGAAGGAAAGCAGGAAGGAAGAAAATAATTATTTTGGCTTAACTAGGAAAGAAGATGCATGCCTATGTGATTATGCATTTCTAAAAAATGCATACAATTTATATAAAAGTAAGTTTTACATACACGATGCAAATATATTTGGGATAGAGTACACTTAAATGTCTGTAGGGTGTTTACATATGTGAGATACTGGTATTTTTCTTTTTACTTTTCATTTATTATGGGGGGGAAAATGTATGTGACATTCCAAAGGCTTACTATGTTTGATATTCCAACGTTCCTGGTTTTATTTGAAATGCAAATTATATAATTCCTGTTTTTATGGTAAGAGAAAAGAATTTCTCTATCTTTTAAAGAACAATTTCATTCCAATGTTCCCACATAAAATATACTGGCCTCAGCAAGAGTTTTATATAAAAGTTGCTGCACAGCTGATCACCCATCTCCCTTGGAGTCAATTATTTTAAAATTTTCAATCTGGGCTTAGGGCTAGTCATTGCGCCAAAGGGATTTTCAATAGGGTTTGTAATGACTTGTTACTTGTGCTGAAATTTCTCAGGCAACTTTGATTCTGCTTGATCTATTGTTGCATTTGATTTTATAGATCACCGAGGACTGCACAGCCACTTCTATCACCATGTGTAGCTTTTGAAATCTAGTCCAACTTGCCATTTCCTGACAACTGTGTTGGGCACACACACATGGGCAGAGCATTTGTTCCTTTGAGGGCTTCAAATGCCAGTTGTGTTTAGCATACAGAATGAAAACTAGCTTGTCTAAGTAAATATATACGTAGACTGTGTTGGGTTAGTATTGTTCAGAGGATAGAATTGTTACCCCTTGCCTCTAATCTCCTTGCCAGGTGTTGGACTACTGCCTACACTACGCTTGGTTGGTAAATAAATTGCTGTTGCTTCCCTAGTAAAATTCTAGAGGTTATGTAAGATCACACTTTTATGATGCACCTTAATGTGTAGCATCTGTTTCATAATGTACTCTGAATCATCAAAGGTATAAAGAATATTGTTAAGTTTCTGTTTCTTTCTGTCTCATTAGCTTATTGATGAGTGTGGTTATGGATAGCTTTAAGGAATGTCTTACAGTGAGAAATAGAGTTCTGAAGGCAACCTAGGTAATAAAAAGCACTAGCAAGCAGGAAGCCCTGGGTCCACAACAAACCTTATGTGCCTTGTTCTGTTTCTTATCCCTTGTTCGCCTTTAAATACCCGCAGCTCTGGCCTGGCTGTCCTCCTTTTCCTCATCTACTCTTCTGTGTACCTGTGGATACCAGAGACTTTGATCACTTCTTGAAAAATGATGCCTTCCATACTATAGACAGTGTGTGACTTACCCATCCATTCATGCATTGATTACTTTAAATGGCATTTTAGGTGTGTGTAAAAAAAAAAAAAAAAAAAAAAAAAAAGGATTTTTTTTTTTTTAGGATTTTTTGGTCCTTGAAGTAATACTCATCATTTCCTATCACATCATTCACCAATACAAAGCATTGACTCTACTTAATATTTCAATACATCCACTATTATTTTGCATTTAATTTTCTCTTGCTTTTTCAAGGACATGGTTTCTGAAATAATGCTCTTTCTTGAAAAAAAAATAGTTCATCTCAACTGAATTATTCTCATAAATAAATATGTTCTAGTAATTCACATTATTTTTTTAAATCCTTTAATTTCAAATATCTTTTCATTTACTGAACCATTTCTCGTCTTCACTTCACAGGAAAAGTATACAGTTTCTTTCCATTTCCACTGATACCAACATATTCAAGTCACCACTATCACTTGGCAAAAATCCTACAATTACTTTATAATTTATATCTATGCATCCATTCTTAACAATCCCATTTTACAATCACCATTCATTGTAATTTTTAAAAAAATGTAAACCAGATTATGTCATTCCTCTGTTTAATACCATCCAAGGGTTTCTTTGGTTTTAGAGGAAAAGCTAAATTAAGTGCCCTGAATTAAAGCTTTCCGTGGTTTTGGCCTCTATTTTTTTCCTGAATTCTTTCCACCATAACCATAACTGTGGTGTCTCACCCAGATCCCCATTCCAAAGCTGATACACTTACCCCAGCTCATGTAAGTGTTGAATGCTACATATTTACATATCCACTTTCCACCTTAAAGCTGCTCTAAAGTGACCAAGCCATCTTGGCAGGACACTTAGGCTCTCTAGACGGATGGTCCCCCCACCTAGTGACTGAAAGTGGGCCTAATAGACCAGCTCAGTTGCGTTAAGGGGATGGGAACCTGCACTATGCAGTTCATGCTCCAGAGCCCAAGTCCTTACTCAGTTTTTATCTCTTATCCTGCTTTACTCTCTCTGTTCCAGGTTATTTATTTCTCCTTAGATTATTTCCTCAAGAAATCATGCCAAACTGCTTCCGGGAAGTCAGCCTAAGGCACTCACTCTCACTGTGCGTAATCACATGCCTTTGTCCTGGATACCTGTGAATCTTCATGCTGTCTAAAGGCATTTGCACTGGCTATTCTTTTAATAAGACATGCCCCTCAGTCACACTCTCCACAGCATCAAAATGCAGTACTTAAGAAACAGTTTGATTATCTCCTTTCATGTTGGGGGTGTTTTTTTCTTTGCTTATTGACAATCTCTTCCTAAAACATAAACTGTGTAAGAGCAGGGCATTCTGTCTTTTTTTTTGTCTTTTTTTTTTTCTTGCCAGTTTATCCATTATACTTAGAAGAGTGTCATGCATATAATAAATATTCAATAAATATCTGTTCTAGGAATGGCTGCCTATGCTGCTAAGATAGTTATGCACAGAGTCAATAGTTATAGTTGACTGTTCTGATGTTCAACACATTTCTTATTGGCTTGGTGGTATCACACTCTCATGGTTTTCCCTAACTCCTTGGCTACTGTTTTCAAACTCACTTAAGGAGCCAAATTAATCTAGGGCCTTGGAGTAAAATGTGTATGCCTATTCCTTAGATTTCTCCTTGAAAACGTTTAAGAGTGGTGAACAGTTTTCATTATTGAATTTTGATTCTAAGCATTGATTCTTTTTGAAGCACTCTAACATCTGAGCAGTAAGTATGCTTCCCTCTGTTCAAATAGTAAAATGATAGCCTAAAATCTAATGAGAATTTGAAAAGCTAAATATCATGTTGACTTGTTAATTTTAAAATTAAATGAGTCTTTCTTTTAATTCTCTTAAAACGTGTCTTATGCAGAGATATAAGACAAACTATCGCACATTATGATTTTTTGTGCATTTAAACATACCCATCAGATCATTTTATTGCACTCTTAGAAAGGGCATTTCATACTACAGTACAACTTATTTCCTACTGAAAAAAAGATGTTTGAATTTCTGTGTGATGCTATATATTCTATTAACACAAACTTCAAAATACATGATATGTTGACATCCAATATTCAAACACAACCTCACACAGAAAAGTCAGCCTGTGCTTTTCAAATATGATATATAAAATATATAACTATGATGTATTATAATACAACATATTTTACAGCTATAATTAGTGTGCTATGAGGCATTTACATGAAAATGTAAGGAACAGAATATAGATACACCATAAAAGTCTGCATGTATGAAACTATTTTATTTCTTAATAATAATACTACCTTTCTTTCCTTGATGATCTAACACACTGAAGTGATATTCTCTTAAGAGGTTCTAATTTTCTGTCAAACACGTAAGTTACATAAGCTAATATACTTTCTCACATTTTCTGTGGAAATATTACCGTTTCTACCTAATCACCACTGAGACAATAAATCTCCCAAAGTTACAGACCTAAGAACAGGATGGAAATAGGCTTGCTGAAATAATGCCACACACCAATATGACAGATTCTACTTTATATGAAATACAGCAATTTTTCCCTCTAAACCAGACATATTTTAAATTACAACTACCTATATTAATGAATATCGCGTTAGGTTTTGGATGATTATATCAATTTAATGTTTCATGTATTAATGAATTAATACCAATACATTAAGTGGCATGATTGAGATCATTTGAATCTTAAGCATTACTACTCATAGTGCATTTTCTTGATAAGACATCATTAGTCTTATAACAATTGTCTGACAAGTATGTATGCTTTCCTGGCCAAAATGACTAACATGACTCTAATCCTTTTTTAAATTAATGAATTATATTCTAGTATACTGGTACAAGAGATTTACACTCAGTTTAGAACTAATATAAAATGAAAAGGTTTTATTAACCTAAATCTGCGTAGTGGGACAATAAAAAGAAAGACGAGGCTTACTGTTAGAAGATGACACCATGTGCAGGGCTCAAAAAAGAACTCAAATTGCAGAATAAATTGTTTGGAAATTGGTAAAAGTATATTCTTAGTAGCCTAAATAGATGTTGTCTTACACTTATCATTATGCCCTTATCATGCTTTGAGTTAGAAGTACCCTCTTTCAATAAATTCATGAAAAGCATTACCCAGGAAACACATGATCTAGATTCTATCACTAACTGGAGGAGAAGTTTATTTATGTTCTGGACCACATTAGCTCACATGATCTTTATTTTTAAACTAGAGGCATGTTGCATGAAACTTATGCGTGGGTAGGATTCCTAGATCTAGCCTGCAGTCAGGACTGATTGGGGCCTTCCTTCCCCCAACTGCAGGCTCCTGGCTGGGGCCTTCCTTAATTCTATGCTGCCCCCTACTGGTCAGTGCATATCATAACGAGCAGTTGAACTCCCAAGGGGAAAATTTGCATATTACTTTTTATTATATAGTTTTAGACCAAAAGGAATGAACTAACAAATTATGGTTAAAGTGTGGAGATGCTCCCAAGAAATGCTTGTAGTTATACAATACAGTCTCAAAAATCCTTAACATTTGTAAAATGCTGATCATTTCCATTTTCTTTTTTTAATATGGTCTGCTAGTGTTTACCAAACCATCAACTTAGTAAATTCTGATAATTACCCCGGCGGTGCCAAAGGCTGAAGATGGATAAAGCCCTATTGTTTAAACAAGTTTGATTCCAACAATAGACAGAATCACAAAACTTTAACTTTAAGCTAGCATTAGTTTCTCATACAGAAAACTATGTCATAAAAGTTCTATAAAATGATTCAGCTGTACATTACAAAATACTATTAATAGTGACTCTAAACACTGCCTTATTTAACCACAAAAAGGAAAAAGGTGAATAGATGTCTACACTAAAACATTTCATAAGTTGTCAACAACATTTTTTTATTTTATTTTTTTATATTTTATTGATATTTTGCAGAGAGGAAGAGAGATGGATAGAGAGCTAGAAATGTCGATGAGAGAGAAACATTGACCAGCTTCCTCTTGCACATATGTGCCCGCAACCAACGTACATGCCCTTGACCGGAATCGAACCTGGGACCTTTCAGTCCGCAGGCCGACGCTCTATCCACTGAGCCAAACCGGTTTCGGCAAGTCAACAACATTTTAAATAGAAACTAAAGAAATATATTGAATTCTCTTAGTAAATCAGAGATTGTTAGTAAACCAATGAAGGGGTTTCCTTTTGAAACCATGGGCATATGCTAGGCTGCTAAGACACTAAAAACCAGCACACTAAACCCAAGAGTAGGGACATGTTCACAATTATGGGAGACAGTGTGGTGGTCCCTTACAAAACTAAACACATTCTTAGCATGAAATCCAACAATCAGGCTCCTGAGCATTTACTCAAAGAAGTTAAATCATATGTTCACACAAAAACCTTCACACAATTGTTAATAACAGATTTATTTATAATTGCCAAAATTTGGAAGCAACCAAGATCCTTCAATAAGTGAATGGATGATTAAACTATGGTACACAAGACAATAGTATATTGTATATTATTCCACACTAAAATGAAATGAGCTATCAGGCCATGAAAAGGCATAGAGGAAACATGTCATGAATACACATTTCTAAGTAAAAGGGGCCGATCTGGAAAATTACATATGACATTCTAGACAAGCAAAGGTATGGACTGTAAAAGGATCAGTGATTAGCAGGTCTTTTTGGGAGGAGATAAATAGGCAGAGTATGTACAGAGTACTTACAGGGCAATTAAAACACTCTGTATATGCATTTATTACAAGAATGATATAAACCTCATAAGGCTTACGTTTTTGTAATTTTTAAGTACATCTGAACTTTATCTTGGTTTGAAGTACTAAACTAAAATTCTACTTTCTTTTCCAAATAGCTTTAATAGCCTAGGAACATTTGTTGAGTAATTTTTCCTTCTACTAATTTCTATCCCAGAATCACTTAGGAGTAAAAAATTGGCTTTAATGATTTGACAAAGGCAATTATGTTTTTGTTTTTGTTTTTGTTTTACCATATGATTCACTTGTGATTATTTTTATTATTAAATAGAGGCCTGGTGCACTAATTCATGCATAGGTGGGGTTCTGAGGGGAATGTGGGGGGGTGGTGGTCAGGATGTGATTGGCCCTCAGGGCGGGTGGTGGGACACTCTGGATCCATCCCACTGACATTTGTGCTGGTTGCCAGGAGACACCTGGCAGCCGCTTTTATATCCTTTCTTGCTTGCAGATCATCTAGAGAGGGAAAGCAGCAGTGGTGCCCAAGGCACTGGTAACGCTGTTGGGATCATGCGATGGCGCTGGTCTGTCATTGCCTGGCCCATTTTCCAGAGATTGGACCTGCAGGACTATTGAGGGAGGGAGTGGCTGCTGCTGGGCTGCTGGGCCTCTGGGGATGGGTCTGTCAGCTGAATGGCACTCTTGCTGTGGGAGCCCACTGAACACCAGGGACAGCTTCTGTGTAGAACAGTGCATGTCATAGAAACCAGTAGACCAGTCATTCTGATCATTCCAGTCAGTCAGACATAACAGTCGCTTAGGCTTTTATGTATATAGATAGTGATACAAACACACACACATATGTGTGTGAGTGTGATTGCAATGTTTCTGTGTGTGAATCGTTGACCTTTCATCACACTAATATTCACTTAGGTTATTTTCTTTAAAATAAAATCATATTCTTGACTGGTACTCTCTTTCCAGATGGTCTTGTGCTTGGCAGATCTGACATGCCCTGTCACATCAAAAGCTCATGAAACTGAGGTGCCATTAGCCTCACATAAAGATTTTATCATCAGCATCCACACAGCACATGGCACCGAGCCTCTTTGCCAGCAAATTAGTACCTAAAGTTTCTACCACCAAGTTCAGCTCAACAGTTTAACTCTGCAACCCTCCATAATTCATGTCGCTACTTTTCTTTTTGTGCTTCATGTTATTGTGTTTTTCAAAAAAACAAAATAGAAATGAAACAAAATAAATTTCTTTACAATTGATGTTCAAATAAACTTATAATAGGTACACATGTGAAGTGGTATCCAACAAAATTAATGTACTTCTTTTAAATTACTAATTAAGATGATCTATGTTGGGTTTTAAAGGATGTGAAATGTAGCTACCACCCTTTGGCTGCTCATTTTAAAAGCTTTGGGGACATCTGTAAGATAGCCACATTTTTAGTAGCCCATATCTTTTGTGAGATTAAATCTGTCTGCTGGGAATATCCCTACATGGATAGAATAAAGAGTACTGCAAACTTTGGTGAGGTACAAGCCATCTTTATTAAAGTATTTATCATTTTTACAGCTGGAATTGGTATTAATATTTCAACAAACAATACCACTAAGCACTGAGGCTTATCTTCTCTTTGTTGACTTTAGTTAAGCACTGTCAGCAGTAGGCTGTTTAGAACAGCTTGGCCCGTTCAAGCAGAATAATTCATCATAGGATTAAAAAAAAAAAAGAAAGAAAGAAAAAGCTCACTTTTAATATGCAGCAGGAGCACACCAAAGCAGAAACACAAAATCAGTCCAAAGTCCAAAGAATATAAAACTTGAGAAATTTGACTGACAATATCTTTCCCAGCTTTTTAAAAGCATTCAAAACTGAGGAAGTAATATTAAACTCATTGGCCATTGTCACTGAGGATATTTCTTATACTCTCTTCTCTTTGGTGTTCTAATAATGTATGTTATATTTCTTGAAATTGCTCCATAATTTTTGGATTTTCTTTTCTGTTTCATAGAATTATTTTTCTCTTTAGTTTTGTAAATTTTCTACAGATAAAATTTAAGCTCACTGATCTATATTTATTTATTTATTTATTTATTTATTTATTTATTTATTGGCAGGTCCAGTCTACCCATGAATCCAGCAAAGGAATTCTTCATTTTTCTTAGAGATTTTGAATTATAGGAAATTTTTAAATTCTTTCTCAGATTTTTCCCCCCTTGCATTACCCATCTGTTATTACATGTTGTGTAATTTTCCCAATAGTGCTCTGAACATTTTATTCATAGTTTATTTAAATTCTCGGTCTGATAATTCCACAAGGTCTGCTTTATCTGAGTCCAGATTTTCTGGTTGTTTTTGTCTCTTCAGGCTGTGATTTTACTTGCCTTTCAGCATAGGTTGTAATGTGTATTTTTTTTTTTTTAAAGCTAAATATGTTCTACCAGCTTACAGGAACCAAGGAAAAAAGGATTTTAGTGTGAGTTTTTATCTTAATCTGGTTAGGGATCAGTCTGTCTTTAGTTCTTACCTTAGCTACCAGTACAAGTGTCAGAGTCTTTGATTTCCTCTAGTTGTTTTCTTTCTTTTTGCTCAGTTTCTCTAAACACCCTTATTGAATAGAGCCTTAAAGTTTTGTGTTTTTTGTTTTTGTTCTTGTTTTTCAGATTTAATACATTTTTATTCTCTAGTTTGCCCTGCTGATGTGGAAAGCAGTCTGTACTAGTAATGGTGTGACTGACTCTCACACTTGCACTGGGGTTGTGTCCTTTAGCTGGGATCTTTCCAGGTGATTCCTGGCTTTTCTTCCCCACATGGGAGACTGGAGAGCTAGCAGTGTTTAGAGGTGGGGTATTCCTTTTTCTCCTGTAAGATAAAGACCAGGTAAACTTTTTCCCTTTTGGGGAGTGAGCCCGGGCCAGCTGAGCCAAGGGTTCGGTCAGCCTGAGGGGTGGGAGGAGGGAGGGGGGGGGGGCGGGGGGTGTGTGTTTGGCAAAGGACTGAAGGAAAGAGACAAAGAGAATAAGCTGGGTCTAGGAGGATCTCCAGTGCCTGGCTAAGGCCACAGAAAAGGATCCACAGGGCAAGCTGCTGCTTTGTGTTATAGTCAGAGGTAAACAAGGTAGTAATGTTCTTGTGAGTTCCACTTGTTTTGGCAGCACTTACTGCACCTCTCATAGCCCGTTAGCTACCCAGGAAGGATCTATGGAGCAGAGCTTCATAAAGTCAAGCTTAATTATGCTAAGAGGGCTGTGCCCTCTAAACTGGGAGTTGTTTGTGGCTTTGCCAACAGGTCAATCCTAAAAGCAGCTCTCTACAGGGGAGGCTTTTGTAACGGAGAACACCCTGGACGGGTTTCAAAATGATCATCTCTCCCCCGCCATAAAATAGGATTTTTCTCACTCTTGATGAGAAATGTGTGGGGTTCCTATCCTAGAGCCAAAATCCAGAAAAGGGTGGGGGCTCCCTAAGACTGCAACCCCCAAAAGTTTCCTTCTCTCACCCTAATCAACATTCTACCTCCAGCAGTTAAACAATGTTAGTTTTCATCATTTACACCACCAGTTAGTGAGAAGGCAGGGTGGGTTGGGGCCAACTCCGGACTCCATTTTGTGTAACTGGACTCTAACCCTAACCCAACCAATCAGGGTCAGCCAAAGCAGTGCCATCACCACCCCTATAAAACCCATTGATATGTTAAATTATTTCTCTCTCCTGTCATGCCATTTTGGTGTAAGTGGGACCTAACTCGGAGTAGTCCAAAATAAATACAGGCTTTCTGCAATTGCATTGGACTTAGCTCCCTGGTAGTCTTTGGGGATCATGAAACCTGGGCACAACATTAGTTGATGGCTCCAGCTGGATCAGGTTTCCTGTTGGTGAGCACATCTCAAATGTGAGCCTCTATATTCACCTTCTCTCTAGATTTTGCAGTAGCAACTCACCCTGTGACTTAAACTCTCTGAAAAGTCCTAGAAAACTTATTTATCATTTTTTTTCATTTTTCCACCTTTTTCTTTATTGCAAAAAAGCTTTTTATTCCAATCTTTTTACTTTTCAGATGCCAACCCAGAAATGACTATAACCTCTTTTTAAATTGGCCTATTTATTTTAGATTATAGCGCTGCAGATGTTTCAGAAATATTCAAGAAATAAGTCCCTTTTCATGAACTTGTTTTTACAAATATCTTCTCTCATTCTGTGGCTTCATTCTCTTTTCAAATATTTCTTTTTCAGATCTAAGGAAGTATTGTTGTTGTTGTTTTTACATTTTGATATAGTTCAGGTCATTTTATTTTGTCATTACTGATTTTGCATTTGATCTAGGAAATCTTTGACCAGCAGAATAATTCAAAGCTATTTTCTTATGTTTTACTCAAAGAGCTTTATAGTTTTAGCTTTTACATTTAGACCTGCAGTCAATCGTAAGTTAATATTTTTATACAGTTTGGTATGTCAAGGTTCCTTACTTTTTCAAATGGTTATTCAGTTTCCAGTACCATTTGTTGAAAATACACTGCTTTCCCCATTGCATATGGTATGTTTTCTTTTCTTCTTAATATTTTAATTAAATTTATTTGGGTGACATGGTTTAATAGGATCATATAGTAGTATTTTGTGTTACATGCTATGTGTATACACATATATATTCCACTCAATAGCCAAAGAATTTATAAGTATTTTTATTTCACCCTATCATTGTGGAAACTAAGATTCCAAGAGATATAATGAACTACTCTAGTTCTCTTGACTGTTACTTGATGTAATGAAAGAGATTAGAACAAGCAAATAAGGTTTTCAGATTTTTTTACAATGATTGTACCTGGTAATTTTTTAAATATTATGAAATATATTTCCTGAACATAAACTATTAATTTAGAAATTAACTACTTACCAGAAAAATAATTTTTATTAATACTGTCAATCAATATTCTTTCCTTCAAGTTTGCATCCTTTTTAATACCAATCTCTAAATTAAACTACAAACACGACTCATTTAATATTTATTTAATATGTAAATTACATAAGAGTATATTAAATTCTAAATTACTGACTACACTGAAATTCAATGACATATGCCTGTGTATGATTACAGAATCCTGAAATGTAATGAAACTTAAAAATGATGTAGTTCAATACTTGCATTTCACTAATAAAAATCATAACTATTAAAAAAGTTACCTGCCTAGATCAAAGATCCAGTGTTCCTATTTGAGTACACATTCACACACACTAATGTTTTTTCTAATCTCAGACGATGTGATCACTCTCAATATCTTAAGAGAAAATAAAATCAATAACAATGTTAATCTTATTGCTTAGGAAGACCCAGAGTAATCAGTTTAAGAATAGGAAGACTATCAGAGATGTAAATGGTTTGACATCATCTGAAAATGTGTGATTATTTGTATAAGCCTAGTCTGATTGATTAACACAGATGTATGTGACTGAAATTGACATGCTTCTGATTGGCTGAAGCTTAGAAATGAGCTGACATTGATAGTTTGGCTTGCAAAGCATTTTTAATGAGACAGTTTTTAAAATTATTATTAATTCTATGATTTTAAAGCAGCCTGGTAATACTTGTTACCATAGCTAAACATAATCTATTTTTCTTTAAATATATAATATATATTACTATTGTATTTCATTATTATTGGTTTCTTTTTTGTTGTTTACTTAAATGCTTCAAGAGATATCAATAACAATTTTATACTAGTCAAATAATCAATAATATTAATCAGATTACACACACACACACACACACACACACACACACACACACAAGCCAAGCAAAAGTCACTGCCAAAATGCAGGTTCTTTAGTGAAAGACACTATCTGAAATGCTCAGGAGATCAGACGATGTTTACTATACAAGGTCTTTTAGAGGCCAGGTAGGCTTGCTTTCTTTATAACTGGAAAAATTATAACAACCAAACCCAAACATGTTTTGCATCTGCTTCACAATCACACTATAAAGGGACCATATTTCTAGGAAGTGCAACATTATACTAATATGAAAGACACTGATACTTGGCTTGGATCATTTGCCGATCTCTGGGTCAATTACTCTAGCTAAGAAGATGAAGTGAACAAACTGGCCTGTCTTGGTCTGTTCATAATGATACAATTCCAAATTTTCCCTCATTGAAAAATGAGCTCAAAATAAAATAAAATAAAATAAAATAAAATAAAATAAAATAAAATAAAATAAAATAAAATAAAATAAAATAAAATAAAATAAAATAAAATAAAAAGTATTCTCTTTGAGAGGAAGGAAGGACAGCATAGGTATGCAACCAACTAGTATACCAATCATTCTTTAATGATAGACAGAAATCAACAGAAATCCATAACATTAGATTGGCCAAGTCTGTACCTGAAGCACCTATTCACCAACATAGGCTTTTGCAATTTAGCATTTATCTTGCCTCAAGTTCCGTCCTCAACTTCTTCATTATCTTTTTTTTTTCTTTTTTCCCCCTCATCTGATTTGGCGTCCTCCGGCTATATCTGTGGTGCAAAAAGCTAGAAGTTGATGATCCCACTTACTGGCACAGAAATATTTCTGGCATTAGTGTGATGGGTAGAATGTGAGGTGGTGGCGGCAGGAGTTTACTATCACTATGGTGTATTACAACTTCTAAGGTGAGGCCAGTCATCAAATTTAGTTGGAAGTATAATATTTATATATAAAAAATGAAACAAAACACATAGCATTTATATTTATCTGGAAACAGTGAGAGATATCTTAGCAAGCTATTTTGTTTAAATTAAAATCATTTTTATATTTTTTATTGATTTTTTTACAGAGAGGAAGGAAGGAAGAGGGATAGAGAGAAACATCTATGAGAAACACCAACTATCTGCCTCCTGAACACCTCCTACTCAAGCCTGCAACCAAGGTACATGTCCTTGACTGGAATCAATTTTAGGGCCCTTCAGTTTAAGGGCCAACATTCTATCCACTGAGCCAAACAGGCCAGGGCTAATTAAAGTCATTTTTTTTTTTTTTTTAAGTATAGTGTTCCACTTCGATGCTAAATGTCAGAGTATGCAGTTCCCATTACCTGTTCAAATTGTGCTCCCCCCTTCCTCTAAGCAGGTTATATAAAAAGGTCAAAGATACCAGATGATCAGCATTACTCAGGCTCAATTTAATTCCTCCTTCAGTCAAATGAAGTTAGAAGGAGATGGTATTTAAACCCTATCTCCTTTTATAATTCTTCAACCATTGAAGAAGCAAACATATTTAGATCATGTAAACAGCAGATTTAGCTACAGCTTTCAGAATGCATTATTTCCTAATGATGATATTTGTATTAGTAAAAAAAATAAAAAATAAAATGAAGACACCCCTTTATATAATTAAGATACATTTTAGTGTGTACTGGAAATAAATGAGATAAAAATGTATCTGTGTAATGAATAATTTTAAATGATTAAAAAACACCTTACTTTTCTAATGTCTTCAGAAAGAAATATATTACAACTAAATCAATGAAGTAGAAAGACATCATTCCATAAGGCAAATAGTTTTAGAATATTTTAAAATTATACATTTCTCATCTAACTAGCATACCAATAATATTTTAATTTAAACATGAGAAATAATATATTCGCAATATATGTATTTTGTTACCATAAAGGAATAAACTGAGCTTGTGTATGCAGGACTTTCAGGTTACACTCCAAAGATCACTTGGTAACAATCTAATGTGCCTCTGTGTGTGTGTGTGTGTGTGTGTGTGTGTGTGTGTGTGTGTGTATGAAGCAAGAAAAAAATGACCTCTTGTTGTTGTCCCAGTATACAGTTTTAGAAAGATTTCCACTCAGGGTTGCTCAGGACTTTCCCCAAATGGGATATTAGGACATGACAGAAAGCTCCAATTAACCTATGACATCAAAGGCTACAAGTTCAAGGAAAACAATTTGTTTTCCAACCAGTGCATAAATCCAGCTCAAGAATAGGACATGATAAGTATCCTAAAGCATTCACATGCATTCACTGAGCTTGTTCTTTCTCTAAGAGATGCAGATTTTAAAATTGTTTGAGAGAAAGATTGAAAAGCAAAGCTTTACTATAATGAAAAGTCAGAATTTGATAAGAAATCACTTCTGGTAGTAGGAAAAAAAATCAATATACTGCCTGTTACCGGATTCTCTAATTAAATTTTAAACATTGATTAGAGAATGTTTAAAATTTAACATTTTAAACTGATACCATACTACAATGTAGTATGGTATCAGTGGTAACTTTAAATTATTTGGATTGATTATCAATAAGTAATTTACACTTTTAGATAATCACTTGCTTTTCTGGAATAATGTCATGTGAAAACACCACAGTAACTTCTGGCATGGAAATATGTTCAGCAAACTTCTGTCTTTGTTAGGAATATGTTTTAAAATAAATATCACTTACTACACATGTATATATTACATTAAAATTCTAGAACTTCATTTTATAGTAATGAGCTTGGTCACACTCAGTTATTACCACTTTATCACTCTCAGCCCAAATCTCTTCCTGACTTGAGCAGATTCAATAGTAGATAAGAGAGCTTTCTACAGGACTACTTGACAACTTATTTACTTCCAGTTTTATTTATTGATTTGGTTGTTTGTTTACTTATATATTTTAGGGAGAGAGAGGAAGAGAGAGAAATATTGATTTGTTGTCCTACTTACTTATGCATTCCTTGGTTGATTTCTGTTTGTGCTGACTGGACATCAAACTCACAACCTTGTTGTATTGGGATGATGCTCCAACCAACTTATCCACCTGGCCATTACAATCTTCCAGTTTTAATCACTATTATTCTTTCTGCCCGAACTTATCATTTCCTCTCTAAAACTCTGGGTTGTTCAATAGTTCTGCCAACCTTCGATATGCTTATCAAGCCCCCAGAACTACTCCATAATGATCTTGAATCTTTCAGACAGTTAAGAAAAGGTCCGACAGTAAAGAGCTCTTCAGTGGAAAGGGATTGAGACCTTACTTGGCAGAATCCTAATGAATTTTAAGTTGAAACAGAATATTTGTGTTTGGGGCTGCAATTCTTTGGAGTATTTTGCGTTTGGGCTATAATGCAGCATATCTTATATTACTGGGATGCCCAATGTTTGTAAACAGGTATAAAAGAAAGGCGGCACCCTAACTGGTTTGGCTCAGTGGATAGAGAGTCGGCCTGCAAACTGAAGGGCCCCAGGTTCCATTCTGGTCAAGGGCCTGTACCTTGGTTGTGGGCACATCTCTAGTAGAGGATGTGTAGGAGGTAGCTGATCAATGTTTCTCTCTCATCGATGTTTCTAACTCTCTATCCCTCTCCCTTTTTCTCTGTAAAAATCAATAAAATGTATTTAAAAAAATGAAAGTAAAATAAAAAATGAAAGTTAGGTGGTATTTATTTGGAATCAGAATCAATCAGAAACTTGTTAATAGAAAAAGTAAAATTTAAAAAACTGGTAGAAAGATAATTCATCAAAAGATTTTTGTCATGAAGTAGTGGTTAGAAAGGGGAATGTGAAGAGCTAGAGAATGGTGGAGTTCATGGTCTTTTGACTCTCCCAACCACACAGAAGTAAGGAGAGCAGAAAATTTAAATTCATAAAACTGGGATAATTAAATTTTAAAATCAGTGCATGTAGAAAGAATGGTCCATAAAACATATACTTTAAACACACACACACACACACACACACACACACACACACACACACACACACACTTTGTTATAACCCTGTTCCTTTGTAAGGGGTTTATTTGCCTTAGATTCTGATAAATTCATAGTTATACACCAGGAAGAAAGAAGAAAAAAATCTTGGGATCCTCTTAGAATCTGACAAATGGCAGAATATATTTTAGATCTCCTGGACTTCAGTAAATAATGGGACACAGGAAGAAACTATGGAGTCAAAGTCTTTTAAGAAATAAAAAAGTTTGTCTCCAAAAATCCAAAATCTTTTCTAATACAACAGTATAGAAAAAATAAATAAATTCATAAGCATTACAAAGCAGGTGAAGTACATGCATCTAAAAAAATTAAGTAATAATTTACCTTTATTTAAAGCAATTGGTTATAAAAAAGATATAATTTGAACTATTCTCACAAAATGTACTATTTTCCCAAATATAATAGCGATCATATCTATTCCTTCTATAACCACTCTATGAAATAATAGAGAGAAAGGTACTTGGAGCTGGGATAAAGTAAAATGGCCAAGCAGGTTCAGGATGTATTGGAAGAAAATATACACACACTCGTACAGGAAACTATCCTGGATCTTCCCTCTTTCCTATTCCTTGTCTATCACAGCATCTTTGACATCTTGGAAGTCTGGAATGTATGTTTTTTTTTTTTAACATTATCATATTTCAGCCAAAATTGTTGATGCACTTACTCTGAACTACAAACTCAAGAAAACTGACCTACTTTTTGTTTCCCATTATTCACCTGCTGAATGTACCAAAGTCAGAGAACTAGAGAAATGTTTGCTGTTTCCAGAGTTAAGACCATAGCAGAAAAATGACAATGAAAGGGAATTCATCCCTGACCTCTGTAGACAACGTAGTAGACTGATATCTAATGCCACTAAAGACACCTGTCATTTTGGGAGCAGTTTTGTAATTCAAGTTTTAGAGTAAGTGTAATAATAATATGGTCATGGATTAGACTGTGTATCAATAAATTTGCTATATTTGGGACACCCAGATTGGTCATAAATTATGTTGGAGATGGAATCCCAGAAATAAGATGATCAGGAGACCCAAAAATATACTTAAAACTTTCTCCCAAATCTTTGGCTTACTTCTGAACTGAACATACAGGGGTGAAATTATAAACAACTCAGATGGAAATACAGGTAAGCAGAAATTTTTAGTATGGCTCCAACAGTGAAAACAGAGTTTGAAGCTTGATGCCTGCTAAGTTTGAGTGTTTTAAAATAACTCCTAAGATTTATACTGAAACTCTAAAAGAAAACACCTTTAGGAATGAAATAAATATTCTTAATGTTAAAGATTCTCCCTAGAACTATAGAAAAGCCACAAAAGATCCAATGAAATAAAATAATTTTAACAGCTGCCAAAATTCAAGGTGATCTACTATTAATTTAACTACCTGGGTAAAACACAAATGCTTAAATAAAAAGATACCAAATGAAAATCCTATATGGGGGAGGGGGGATTAATAGGCAAATTAACCATCACTCCACTATACTCACAAGCCACGCCCACCAGCCAATCAAGAGCAAGTATGCAAATTAACCCCAACCAAGATGGCTATGGCCACTGAGTGAGCAAGAAGGAGGCTTAGATTTCTCTGATAATGGAGGAAGCCAAGCTTTCCACACACTCTGGCTGCCGGCCAAGGTCTCTACTCAAGGCTACAAAGTTTCAATTGTAGAAGATAATTCCCAGATACCAGGGCCTCTTCTTGGGTTACCAGGGGACGTGGCTGGCCTGCAAACCACCACAGGCTCCTTTCCCAGGCTGCCCCAAGCCCCAAGGGAACCCCCACCCTGATCTGAGACACCCTTCAGGGCAAACCAACTGGCCCCCATCCATGCACCAGGCCTCTATTCTATCTAATAAAAGAGCAATATGCAAATTGACCATCACTCTAACACACAAGATGGCTGCCACCATGTGGACATAAGATGGCCACCAAAAGATGGCCAGCATGGGAAGGCAGTTGGGAGGGATCAGGCCTGCAAGGGAGGGCAGTTGGGGCAATCAAGCCTGCAGGGGAGGAAAATTAAAGGTGACCAAGCCAACAGAGGAGGGTAGTTGGGGGTGACCAGGACTGCAGGGAAGGGCAATTGGGGGAGGGGGACAGGCCTGCAAGGAAGGGCAGTTAGGGGGAGTACCAGGCCTGCAGGGTAGGGCAGTTAGGGGCAAACAGGCTGGCCTGGGAGCAGTTAGGCATCAATCTGGCAGGCAGGGGAATGGTTAGGGTGTGATCTGGCTGGCAGGCAGAAGCAGTTAGGGGCAATCAGGAAGGCAGGCGAGAGGTTGGGAACCAACATTCCTGGATTGTGAGAGTGATTTCCAACTGCCCGTTTAGGCTTGATCCTGGTAGGATCAGGTCTAAACGGGCAGTGGGACATCCCTCCAGGGGTCCCAGATTGGAGAGGGTGCAGGCTGGGCTGAGGGACACCCCCTTTCCCCCCCACACCCCCACACCCCCATGCACAAATTTCATGTACCGGGCCTCCAGTAAACAATAAACTATAATCTATAGTCAAGAATAAAGTAAGTCAGTAGATAAAAATTCATAGTTAAATCAGATGTCAGAATTAGCAGATAAAAATTTTAAAATAATGAGGATAAATACATCAAAGCTTGTAAACAAAGACAGATATAATAAGTAGAAGAAATTTAGGAAATATTTAAAACATCTTAAGTGTCCATCAGTAGATAAGTGGATAAAAAGCTGTGGTATATTTACACAATGGAATACTATGCAGCTATGAAAAAGAACTATCTCTTACCCTTTGAGACAACATGGATGGGCCTGGGGAGTATTATCCTAAGCAAAATAAGCCAGGTAGAGAAAGACAAGTATCACGTGATCTAACTTATATGTATAATCTAATGAACAAAATAAACTGACAGACAAAATAGATTCAGAGACATGGAAGCATTCAATAGACTGAGGATTTTCAGAGGGAAGGGAGAGAGCGGGAAGGGAAGATATTAATCTAAGAACTTATATGCATAACCCATGAACAGAGACAATATTGTTCTGAAGGTCTGAGTTGGGAGTGGGAGAGAAGTGGAAGGGTCAATGGGGGAAATGGAGACATCTGTAATACTTTCAACAATAAATATACATTTAAAAAATCTATGTCAACTTAAGACAGGCACAGTCGCAGAGGGGCCATCAGGAGAGAACTTGGGAGTCAACAGAGGTGGGGCACAGATCTTCACCCCCTCAAACTTTGCAGGGCCTAAACTGTCACTCCTGCTGAGAGAGATCTTTTGCCCCCATGGCTGCTTAGCTTCCCAGCTCATATTGGGACCCAGGTAACAGACAGAGACTTGGCTGATAGCAGCTGCCCTCTCATTGCAACAAGACTTGTTTCAATTGTCTTGTACCCATGATGTGGGGAACTGGAGGTTTTGATATCTAAACCCAGCCTAGCAACAGGAATGCTCAGGGCCTACTGGAGAAGGCAAATAATCCTTTCCACTAATATTTAAAGGGTAAAATAAGACGGTTGATAGAGTATTAAATTTGACACTAAAATAGTAGTCAAGTTTTCAGGCTAATATAAATTGGCTAATTGAAATTAGGAGATATTCTAGAAAAATCAAGTGTACTGGACAAAAAAGCTGTTCCTAAAGTGTTAACTAAAATTTTTATTGGTAGTTAATCTAATGGTTAAATTGTGTAACATGTAGTGAACCTAAAGCAGTCATATTTTAGTGCAAAAAAAATAAAATTTGAAAGCTATCAAGATTACTTTATAAAATTTTCAAAAGCCTCCTAATATTTAAATCAAAAAGGGGGGATAGTTGAAGAATATAATGTAAGGAAAAATATCCTGTAAGTAAATTACTTCTAGAAAATTTTTACTTTAGAAAATTAATTTTCATTTGTAATACTAACAGCAAGACACCCATGAAAAACACACATGGTATCAAAACAAGCCAAATTGTTTGGGCAAAAAATAAAAAAGGAAATTTTATAGAAAAGTCAAATTTATAGAAAATATTTCTTTATTACCTTTTGGTCAATAATGTGTTTGTATATTTTCAGAAAACGACTCTGAGACCATGTGGATTCCTGCCAGAGAGGAATTGACAGGAGTGCTCCAGCCATGAAGACAATAGAGAAACTGTCCAGAGGTGGAAAATGCTGACGATGCCTTGCCATACTAGCAGTGAGCAGCTGTGCATTGCTGCAGGTTGCCCAGGACCAAACCAGAGAGGGTCAGACCTGCATTACCACCATTTGTCCACCATCCAGAACTGAAATATCATTGCTGACATGTACACATAAGGATCTGTTTGACATTGAAATTGGGACTCAAAAGAACTGTTGGCCCAAAAAGAAACTCGGTATAGACTGATTCATTTGCTTCTCAGCATACCATTATTGCTTGCCTCATTTTCGGTTCTTTATTTTTTTTTTTTTAATATATTTTATTGATTTTTTTTTTTACAGAGAGGAAGGGAGAGGGATAGAGAGTTAGAAACATCGACCAGCTGCCTCCTGCACACCCCCTACTGCGGTTGTGCCTGCAACCAAGGTACATGCCCTTGACCGGAATCGAACCTGGAATCTTTCAGTTCACAGACCAACGCTCTATTTACTGGGCCAAACCGGTTTTGGCTGATTTTCAGTTCTTATAAGAGTATTTCTAGTTTCACTTGAGTTCACTCATCTAGGGGAAATGATGTACAACATAGGCTGATGAACAAAAACAGCATCAATCAGAGGGAAGGTAAGGGAGGGTGGGGATAAGGGAGAGAGATCAACCAAAGGACTGTGTGCATGCATATGAGCCTAACCAGAGGTCATGGACAACAGGGGGGTGAGGGCATGCATGGGGAAGTGTTTGAGATGGGAATGAAAGGGATGATGACAAATATGTGATACCTTAGTCAATAAAGTAATTTTAAAAATCTATGTCATATATAAAAATTTAAATATTACTAGATGGCATCAATGGCAAATTATAACCCCAAAGAAGAAAGTACTCATGAAATTTGGAGAGATGTGAACAAAATTGAAAATGAATCTCAGAGAAAATTAAACTGCAGAAAAAATGTCAAAATTTCTAACATATATTAATTAGAATCTTCAACGAGAGAGAAAAAAAATTGGGCAAATATAATTCCTTTTTTTGTTTTGTTTTTTAAGCTTTTGAGAAAGTTCCAAGTTTTCATGTAATTTGCAATAACAAACACTTCCTTGGCGGTTTGGGGATGTTCATTGCTGGCAATGGACAACTTAATAGAAAAATTCTTCATTAACTCCTGCCACCCAGTGCTTAATGCATGATATGGCCTATGAAATTAACTTACCAGTTCTAGTGGGATAATAAATGAAGTGAGGGATCCAGCATTACTTTGAAAGTCACCCCAACTCAGTTCTATTTGGATTCTATGCACAGTGATCCCAAGGTCAACAGCATGAATTAGCATGGATCTTTAAAAGACTATGATGAATGATTATGGCATAGTTATTGAGTTGTTTATATCTGTCAAGTTGTTTTGACACAGGAGGTTTTCAAGTAACATCGGCCGAGAGGTACAATATGTTATTCCTGTGGTGAAAATAAATTCATTTGCTGCACATAGTTCCTCAATCTCTGAAATAATCGTACGAGTAATACAAGGTATGAATGGTTTAATCAAGGCCTTATTTTGGAAGTAAGAAAAATGGCAGTGATGAATAAATTGCTGCAGTCCATAATTTGGGCTTGTTTGTACATAATAATTGTTCCAAGTAGAGTATACTCTGTTACTTCCTGCTAGCCATCAGCATGAGCCCTACTGACTAAACACTATTTTCATTTATTCATGTTTAGACAATCCATAGGCATTTTTGTTTGCGATTTTGTTTCTTTTGCTATGTTTTAGTCAAATTTGAATGTTATAATGTTTTAATTGAAAACTTTTGTCAATTTTTTTTATTATAAAACTTCTTTAATTATAAGTATTATCTTCTCTTTCAATCCTGTACTCTAAATTTAAAAATACATTTTTGTTTGAGGCTTAATATTTTAACAAAAGAGTATGGACATTTTTATTTTAAAAGTTATGCAAAAGTACACTATAGAATAGTATGTTTCCTTATTTGTCTCACACAGCCATACAGTTATTCCTGGAGGATTTTGTTTTGTTTTGTTTTCTTGTTTAAAAGACTTTGCTTATTGCTATGTAAAATTTCTCTATAGAAAAAAAAAATGTTGAAAAGTTCAATTTTCAGTACCATTTAAGTTGATGCTGCAACTAGATTCTCTTTTTATTTATTTATTAAATTATTTTTATAACATTTTAATATGTTTGTTGATTTGAGAAAGAGAACAGAGAGAGGGGAGAAAGAGAGAGAGAGAGAGAGAGAGAGAGAGAGAGAGAGAGAGAGAGAGAGAGAAATATCAATGTGAGAATCATCAACCAGTTGTCTCCCACACACCCCCGACATAGGAATCAAACCCACAACCCAGTTATGTGCTATGATGTGGAATTGACCCAAGACTTTTCCGTCTACAGGTCTAAGGGACGATGCTCCAACCAAGTGAGCCACACCAACAAGGGGTGTGTTCTCTTTTTAAAATGCAATTACTGCATTTTATAAATTAAGTTTTCACTTAAGCAAAATATGTTTCTACTACAATCTTATTTTTATTAATGCCTATTGTTGCATTCTTTTTGACATACCCTTCAGTGAATTTATGAATTAATTTGGACTTTAAAATAAAAGCTAATTGGCTGAAAGGTTTGAAATATGTATTCCTACAAAACCATCCAGTCAATAATTGGCAAAGGATATTTTAGAATTGTTTTAAATATCTTTACAGATGACATTTTATAGCTTTGTACATGCTGTTAATTAAGGGCATGTAATTTTACACTCGTATAGTGGCTGAAATCATGGGTGGGTAGACTAAAAAAAAAAAATGTCTGCTTTAGAAATATCTTGAAAAAAATTAAAACTACAGCCAGCCACCAAAGGTTAGGCCCTGTTTATACTGCTAGTTAGCAATGTTTTAAAATTAAAAATGTTTTTTTGTTCTATCTTGACTAGGCATATATAGGTTCTCATAGTAGTCTCTATTTTTATTTAACTAAGACAGAAAATTACTTGGGGGGGGGGTTCTGAAATACTCTTACTTTAACTACTTTTTAATATGAAAATTGCTGTTATAGTTATATATTATGATTTTTATATTTTGTATAAATGCTCTAAACTACTGATTGACTTGATAATTTTTGGGAGTGGGGTGCATAAATTTCTCTTCATTCTGCTGGTCATCTCACTAAAACCCTTTTATTAAAAAAATTACCTGTGACACTTATTCACTAAAGGAATCAATATACTAGGTTAAAGATTAATGATGCTATTCTATAGATTAAGAGGACATATATAGCCTCAGTTGAGTTTTTAAATATGAATAACAATATTTTAACATACATCCCTCTCTACATAGAAACACACACACACACAAAAAAAAAAAAATTAAAATGAAGCAGAGAAAAGTAAAGGGAAACTAAAAACATCAGTACATTTTATGGTTTAAAGAGAAGAAATACACTAAAATATAAAAACAACAACCATTCACAATTTGCTATCAGATAACACCTTATTTATTTCTCCCTGGGACTTAGGAGTCATTGAAAAGTCCTTTGCACTTGGATTTAACAAGTTAATTTGAAATGTAAGTTACAGTATTGAAAGACATAAGATGTTTACCCGAGTCATTGTTGTGCAACTAATGTCTATGCAAGCACTGTAACATGTTGTTGAAGGACAACCAGGAAGCCTGGAAAATGTACATAAGAACATGCTGCATCCCTCTTCCCTGCTTCTCCTCTGTGGGGCAGTGTCTGCTGCCTAGGCCTAGAGAATTACACACATCAGACAATAGCTACTTTCTTCCTATTTATTTATTTAGTTATTTAGGTAGTTAGTTCAGGCCATTCTTCTGGTTTGCTGAATTCTGTTAAGACAGTGATACATTCAATTCCTTATATTTCATGCTTAGATTAGAAACTTGGTGCCCTTTCCAAGAAACTATTATGTGAAGTAGGTATTGATGCCACAGATTTTAAAGCAAGAAATGGTTTTCAGCTTTTTAAGATAAAAATTTAAAAGTAAGTTTTATGGATGTTTTCTTAACGAATTTGATATTCACCTCTAAAGGATTTACTTGGAAGTAAAATTAAAATCTTCCTTTTAGCCAGCAAGGAAATAAAGCTTTTTTTTAATCCCAAGGGGGAAAAAATGCTAAAAAAAAAAATAGCTTTTCTAAACAGTTCACCTGAAGAAAGATCTTCATTGTTTTGACTAGGTATACAAATATTCAGTGTAAAGTAACTAGAATAGTTCATTACTTTTCCCTTCTAATATATATATATTTATATATATATATATATATATATTCAGATTCTAAAACATGTATGTAGTGACTGCTTGATTGCAGATTGCATCAAAGATGAATTGACAGATAATGGAAATGAGAAGTGTAGTGTGTCAATCTCCAGCAATTTCTCTTCCTGACTTCTAAGTTTTTCTCCCTTCCTTCCTCCCGTCCTCCTGTCATTATCCCTTCATTTTCCTTTCCTTTTCTGGAGATTAGGGGATCCAGAGGAGGTAGGTTATTACAGTTTCTACCTCTCATCAGAAATTTTTAAATAAATACTTACTACAAATAAAATATACAGGATTTCTGGTAATTTCACTTTATCAGAGGGTGGCTGAATGTGTTGAGTGATTGGCTACTTAATAAATGAGCTGTTAACTATACTTTAGTTCTTAAATACTAATATTGAGGGAATGTTTTTTACTTTCTGGGTGGTGATTCTTCCAAAGCCTAATTGAATAAATTACTTGTTTTGGTAAAAGTGCATTTCCATTTAAGTTTCTAAGACACTTTGAGATTTGGAACTCTTTTTTTTTATATAAATTATAATTTGTGGGAAGTTTTTGCTTTCTCCGCATAAACCGTACATTTGTCATGGTCATTAGAGGCTTATAGGATTTAAACATATCCTTCAAAGCAGATCTCTCCCCCTCAAGTTGAAGTTCTGATTCCAAGGTAATGATTGTGATTTTTTAAAATATATTTGTATTGATTTCAGAGAGGAAAGAAGAGGGAGAGATAGATAGAAACATCAATGACGAGAGAGAGAATCATTGATCGGCTGCCTCCTGCACACCCTACCCTGGGGATTGAGATTGCAACTCAGGCATGTGCCCTGACCAAGATTGAACCTTGACCTATTTATTTCAAAGATTGATGTTAAACCACTGAGCCATGCTGACCAGGCCTGACTGTGATTTTAATCCTGAAATGTTAGTATTGGAACTTATATTTGGGAATGAATCTCCATGATGACTACAAAAATATTTTTTCATGAAAAAAATTGTGTTGATAAAAAAATTAACATCCTATTGTCGTTTTGAATATGTGAAATTAATACCGGATGTATCTTAATATACTAGTACCTACAGTAATATTCCAGTTTTGCAGTTGAATGCAGTTGACTGGGGAAAGGAAAAAAAAACACACAGATCTTATTCTGATTCTTGGCACAAAAATTGTCAAGTTTGTTCCTACAGTACATCTAAGCTGTTTTCTCAAAGGCAAAAACAGTTTCAAAGTGCTAGGTTTTGGCTTGTTCAATGTGACATCACTTGTCAGACTTGCTGGTAGATGGAAAGATTACATAATCCTACCTCTGTAATTTTAAAACCTGATGCGGACTAGGGAGGAATTTGGTAGATTGTGTCAGATACCATGAAAAGGCAAGTGTCTTCATAGCTAACCGCAGATTGTTTATGTAAATGCAATTTGATTGCAACACTTGAGGTAAGAAAATGATTTGAATAGATTATTAAGTTAATTACCTAGTAGCCAAGAATTAAGTGCATATTTCAATCAAAACAGATTTGTTGTTTCTAATTGGTACCATTTTCCTCTCAATATTCAGAAATACTTTTTTTAAAAATTTGTTTATTAATCTTCATCTGAGGATATTTTTTCCCATTGATTTTTAGAGACAGTATAAGGGAGAGAGGGAGAAAGAGAGAAACACTGAGAGGGAGACACATTGATTGGTTGCCTCCCTCATGCTCATCAACCCTGACCTGAAATAGAATATGAGACCCTTTGGTGCCAAGGCCAATGCTCTAACCACTTAGCTGTGCTGACCAGGACCAGAAATACAGACTTTGCATTTTATTAAAAGGAATGGAGGCTTGCACTTAAATATTTGAATTGGGTGGATGTATATATTTTATAAATCCAAATTTTAAAATATGTAAAGCTATTGCTTTTTTAAAAAAATAGAATATACATGTTATACGACATATAAAAACATATATTATACATTTATATATACGTATTAAACTCTTGTTAGTTGAATATACTGTAAATTACATTGTGTGCTTCATGGATTCCAATAACTTTTTCAGTTGTCATTGAAAAAAAAAATAAAAATAAAATGTTCCTTCCCCCACCATCCTCCAGGTAATTTCTTTTCAACCTGGCCTGCCTTTACAAAGAATATGTCAAATTATTTTAGCCAGAATCCTCCCTTTTACTGATGTTATGCCTTAAAATGCATGCATTTTATATTATTAAATTACATCTCAATTATGATAAAATAGATTTTATCAGTGAAATCACTGAATTGATTCAGTTTCCAGTCACTCATGTGCATGGCTGCTAGAGTCTGCTTTTCCATGTCACCAGATACAAGTGACACTGGGCGCTAAATGGACCCTTTCTATGAATCAGAGCCTCCCTGAAGATTAAATGTAGAAACCTATAGAGCTGCTAGACCCTGCTCATGAAAGTTTACCCCTTTGACACTGGCAGCTGTGCAAACTAGCCCAATTTTACCACCTCACCTAGGACACTTTGGTCTCAATTTTATTCCCTCTACATGTACATTGTCTAAATATCTCTCATTTTTAAGTCCATTCACTTACTTAATAGCAGTACTGTGGTGATTAAGATATCTTCCAGCAATTCAGTTCAGTTACAAGTCATCATGAAGAGCACCAGTAAAGTCAAGTGAAAATCACCCTTACCCGCGGGTTGCCCAGCAAGCAGCCCTTCCTAGTTCTAGAGACCAAATAACTTAACACTTCTTAAATGATCGCATCAACCTACTTCCTACTGAGTCTGGCCAAGTGATAAATTGCGCTTACCCAGTGATATTTTTAACACATTTCAAGTGATAATAGCTTCTTATGAAAACAATAAAACAAACAATTCCTCTGGCTGAAAACAGAATCGACACCACAGGAACAATACATTATTTGTTGATCAGTAATAGATCTCTGCCATGATTCATAAATCATTCCTGTAAATAATAAAAGTTTTTTCTCAGCAGCATTTCGAACCTTTCAGATCCCATTCGACATTATCTCATTTGGTCCTCTTAAGAAGTCTGAGAAATAAGATGTCAGATACAACCCTTATTGTTTTGTTGAGTAAATGGAAGCAAAGAGCCTTGCAGTTATTGTACAACATCACACAGAGGGCCAGGGGCAGGCAGCGCAACGTTTTGAGCCTTCAAATTCTTAATCCAGTTAACACTTTTCCCCCTTTAGACCACAGAGCACAAACTAGACACCTTGAAATTATATCTTATCTGTGGGCAGGTGCCGGAACCTGCCGGCAACGAACAGTACCTGATTGAGGGGGTGAGGATGAGAAAAAAGAAAAGATGGGGTTGGGAGGACTGAGACTGAAGTCTCCAGTCCCGAATTTTATTTTTCCAAACTTTAAATACAATTCTGAAGGAGGAAATATTTATTTCAGGCAATCATACAGGTGGCCCTTTATGCTAACATGTGAGTTCCTATACAGATAAGTTCCTTCAGCACCTGACCTTTTACAACCCCCTGACCTTTTACAACTCCTTTTACAGCTCCTTCCGTGTCAGCAGGCTCCTATCAATTGTTTTACCCTAAAGCAAAGACATCTGCAGTTAGCAGCATTCCTAGGGGTAGTAGTAATTTTCCACTTAGGTTAATGGAAAGGGGGGCACATGGAGAGCTGTGTCCTACACCCATGCCTGCATTCAGGCATATAGGACCCCTGCATTCAGGGCAGCTCCCCACAGGCAGGCATATTTCTGGGTCACATTGTTTTAATACACACTTTAAGATTATGTGACAAATTCAGAGATTTGACCTGAACATTGAAATTTCATGCCTCTTGGTTGGCTTTAAAATCCAGGAGTTCCTAAGTGAAATCTGAAAAGGCCCTGGGCACAGAGAGTAAGGAGAGACTAGAGAAAGAGGCAGACCACTCCAGACTGGTAAATGGCAGGTTAAATGCACAGGAAATTTTCATAAGGAGCGTGTCTTCATTGGTGGCAAGACCCATAGATCTCCTCACCCAACAGCAGCTATCTCCAGGCCTCCCTGGAAATGTCTTGGGCTGGGGGAAGATTGGCGGGGGGGGGGGGGGGGGAGGGGGTAGGAGGGAGTAGAATTTAAATTCTCAGGGCAGCAAAGGGCCTGAGAGCCTCCATTTGTGTGGGTCCAACACAATTGGGCCTGCTCCAACACTCTCTTTAATAATAAAAATATATGAGAATGCTTGTCCTGTTCTGTAGCATGAATTAGTTGAGCAGAGAAGTGATTGTTCTTTTAGGGAGCTTGCGTGATTTCCAATTTGCCATCTATCCTCATGCCTCAGCTTTGCTTCTTTCCATGAACTGTTAGAGTGTGCAGTGAGGTGGATATGAGCTGGGGAGGCAGCTAGGCTTGGAAAACAGAAGCTTGCTCCTTCCCTCAGGGCACTCCAGTCTAAGGGTATAAATCCTCTAAACTCCTGAATACTGGAAAGCTCAGTGTGGTCTAGGTCAGCTGAGTTGCCATCTCAGGTCTTACCTGAGTGTATTTTTCCCCCCCATAAATAAGTCCTCACTTGCTTCTGCTGCTATTTGTTGTATCTTGTTTAAACTCATTCCTAGAGCAAGGGCAAGGACTGGGAGCACAGAGTACTGTCTCTGGCCACAGCTTATCTTCCCCCAGAGATCCCCTTTACCACCCTTGACAGAACTAGCCCATCCCACTTCCTTAAATACACTTGGATCTGACTGGGTGCTGTGAACATACACATTTTTTCTTGACAGAAATCTGACCAGAGTGGGCCAGGACTCATGGTCAACAGATTATCCTTAGTTACGTAAAATCACACATCTTCACTACTGAATCACAAACCATAGGAATTTTTGCTGAGAAAAAAAAATATATTCTATATGGCAAACAGAATATGGCTTCGGGCAGGAAATTTAGCTTTATTTTTTAGGCAGTGAATCACCAGCCACTCATTAGCAGGCCCCTTTGCTTGCACAGTAGGATAGACAGATAGATTCAGGTAGCTAGGATTTTAATGAAAAATGGCAAAGAGATTATAAATTAGATGCCCCAGAAAACAAAACAATGAGTTATCTTATTCACCCTGGTCTTTTCTCCTTCACTCTCCATCGCTCTCCCTGCCTCTTTTATTTCCCATGTTCTATTCTTGGTTAATCTTGATAAAGTAAATTTTCTAGGTAAGTAATTTTTTTTTTCTATCAAGTTCTATATCTCTGTCTGGTGAGTTAGTAAGTAGGTCATTTCCACCAATTCCTTTCCTGATTCAATTGAAAGCCCTGAGGCTCACTTTCAGCCTTAAACGATGATAAACCTCAGCTCTCTAAGAGCACACAGCTGTTCCTCTAAAATCTTAAAGACCGAATGCACCACTCTTTCCTGCTGAAGTCTCTCCCTCCAGTTCTCCTGCATACAACCTTCTTTCCTCCTCAGGACCACTGTGCCTTGAGTCATTTCTTTCCCCCAGTTTACCAGTTCCCTCCTTCTGGGTTCTCTTCCTTTTCTAATCAGTATAAACACTAACATCAGTAGCTGGGATTTCACTCCCTCAAGCAGAGTTAGCTTCCCATTCTTCTAACACACTAACCTTTAAACTCCCACCTCTGTCTCAATTTGGCTATACAGTTTCTTACCTCCTGGGCACATTGAAAGAAAGAAAAAAAAAAGCCATGTAACTTTTTGGATTGATATTAACACAAATCTATGCTTTCCGGCATAAAATGGACTGTCTTTGCTACTCTATAGACCTTGCTTTATTTTCCCCCATTATTTCCTTCCAATTCTCCTAAGCCCCTCCTGCAAACCCGTATCGTCCTCCTCAGACTCATACTCTGCACTGTCTGCCTCACTGAGCAATATAGAGCAGCGATGTTCAACAGGTGTGCCATGGCACAGGGGCATGCCACAAGAGTTTTTAAAACATGAAATACCTTACTATTTAGTAAGGAGCACTGACCCCTTTTTCCTTAGATTCTCAAATAAAAAAATGACAAAGGCAACATAACAATAGCCATCTGGTATGAATGAATCGAAATTATACCAATTTTTTGTCAGATTGGAAAAAATATATAATATATATTTTAGATGTGCTACAGAATTTTAGTAATGAGTTTATGTATGCCATGAGATGAAAAAGGCTGAAAGTTGCCATCATGTCTTAGTTCCCAGAGCTAAATGAAGGATCAGGCTAATGTCTCTCAACTCCAACACTGCTTAAGAGCTCAGCTAAATCCATGTTTTTAAATAGATCCTATATAATAAAGATGTAATATGCAAATGGTCCTTACGCCCTGAAGTGACCAGATCACAGATCAGCAGGAAGGTGGGGCAGTGAGCTACAAGTGGGTAGTGGAGAGCTACAGGAGCGGGCAGGGCAGCAAGCTATGAAGGGGGTGGGAGGGGAGCTACAGGAGGGTGGGGCAGTGGGCTGAGAGCTACTGGAGGACAGCAGAGAGCTACTGGCAAGCTACTGGCACATGGATTCATGGGCAGGACTATTAGTGCATATATATATATATATATATATATATATATATATATATATATTGATTTCAGAGAGCAAGGGAGAGGGAGAGAAATAGAAACATCAATGATAAGAGAGAATAGTTGATCTAATTGATCAGCAGCCTTCTGCACATAGGGGGTCGAGCCCACAAGCCAGCCATGTGCCTTGATTGGGCATGTAAGTCAACACTCAACAACTGAACCACTCCAGCTGAGCCAAATCCATGTTTTTGCTCCCTGCTTTTATTAATTTTAAAGGTATGTGTATGTATGCAATACCATTCTAAAGAATTTATCAGCATATTAGAGAATACTTGCAAAGAATGTTGCTCATTATGTCATACTTACAATTTTTAAACTCTAACTTTATTTAGACCCTGTCTACACAAGCAATGAACACAAAAATCGTCTATACATTTTGATTTTTGTAAAGTGTTTATGCCTGCTCACCCTCTTTCAGAGCAACCATGAACTTATTGTGGCCCTTCAAATCTAGCTAAAGTTTTTTGTGCAACTTCTAAAGTATCAAGCTGTGGATGTTATTGGATATCAGAAATATAGTATCTTATAGTTTCCCTGATTGTGAAATGTCAGTTTTCCTGTCTTTGAAAGAACACATTGTTTTGCAGCACACACAGGATAGTCTAACTGCAATTATTGTTTCAAGAGTTTTAAGAATATTGTATTTCTTAAACACTAGTAGGAAGGGGAATGGTGTAAATTTCAAATATTTGAATAATGTGTATTACCATTATTTTAATGACATTATTTAGTGGGAAACCACATTAAAATTAAATACTAAACACAAATATCCAATATGAAATATTTGTTGAAATTTAAAATATCTCTCCTGCCTTCTCCCCTAAATTTTACTTCTTAAAGCATTTTTAGGCAAATCAAAATTAAATATGCTCCTGAATATTTATGTATCTGTCAAAAAGTAAACTAGTTAATTTTATATCTAAACAATCATCCTTTCATCTGATTCACCTTTATGCCACAGCTTGTGTTTCCAAATCACAAGCACTTTTCTATTATCCTTTATAAATAATTCATACTTTACCATAATCAGAATTTTCTGATTTAAATATTTAAGAAAATTTTCTTACATATATAATGAGATGTTAAATAAATTTATTCTATTGTTCTAATTTTATGAGAATCAAAACTTGGGAATGAACAACAGTTGAGGCATTTCCCCAAAATTTCAATAAAGCTCTTGCTAAAGGATTGAGGATTTAGCTGATTCCTACCATGGGTGAAGGCAAGAAACAACATTTAGGATTGTTAGTGAATTCTTGGAAGTGAGCATCTGTGTGCTATGCTTCCTCCTCCGTCTTGCACAGTACCATTTCATGTCAGCTGACTTCAAAAGATCAACTAAGTCTTTAAAAGTGTGTTTTGGTCTTTCAGCAACAACTTAGGGACTGGTGTCTGACACGCTTCGGTGAAAATCTAAAAGCTGGAAAAATACGTGCATCTGTCTCCGATGTTGAACTCTGGTCAGTTTGCACTTCCAGGCCCTGACTGTGTTATATGTGCATCTGATAAGGTGCTGGGTTGCAGAATCCTCTTGAAGGGAATCCACCCCAGAGCTCTGCGATCCTAAGTGCAGTGATTTCAACAAAAAGAGTCTCTGTAGAATGCCACAGTCGTTGCAGGATTTAAAAAGGGAGTCCTAAACCATAAGCCATCTCACATTTTGGTAACAACACAATGTTGAAAGTCACTCATCTACAAAGCACCACCCAAACTACTTCGTAGGTTTTGAGGAAGTATATGATATTCTGCCAAAAAGAGTTTCCAGAAGCTAGCATAAGATATTATCAGCTATATAACACTTTGTCATTTCTCTTTAATCCCCCTCCCACTCCCTACACTGTCATCTGTCAAGAGTGAGTCAGGCCTGAGATTGTGTGGGGAGGAAAAAAGAATTAAATTGAATGTGAGATATAATAGCTAAAATTGTAGATATATATATATATACATACATACATATATATATATATATATATATATATATATATATATATATATATATATATATATATATTAATACCTAAAAGTGAACAAGGAAAAGCTCTAAGATGTGCATGAAGGATGCCAAAGTGTATGGCAGAGAGAGCTCATTGAACACCTTTGAAATTTACTGATAAAAAGAAATACAACCAGTTTCTGTATTATAGCCTGTTGAAACCAATCCATTGAGTGCTAAGTAAAAGTTCTGATGAAACTACTTAAATAAGTACCAGCCCAAACCCAATTGGGCCCTCCCCATTTCAGGACATGCTCTAATTCAAATAACTCTAGCCATATGACTTAGAAAAAAACTTTAAACGAAGCAGATTAAAGGTATACATATACAGATGTGGCTAAAGCATAGAAAGTCCAGCTCATGGGGTACATGGAAGGAAGGTATAAGAATACAAATATTTCAGTATTGTGGAGTCAATTTGTAAAATGGGCTGGGAGGGCTGCTAAGTAGGAGTAGGAATATTTTCTCATCCTCACTTTTCTGTCTATGCAGACAGATCCCTGAGCAGAGTGGTATTAAGAGGCATTGCTTTAAGGGTGAGACTAGAGAGACACATAAAAAAGAGAGTGGAACATTCGATCCCCTCATTATCACACAAAGCTTTATGGTAGTCTTAGCTCTCAAACCTGAAGCCCGTAAAATTGGACCAGAATTGCGGTAGCTGGGAGATGTGCAATTGATTTTCAAAGATCTGATTCTAAATCTGATTCCTGAGGCTTCTTTTAGGTTTAGAATCATCGTTCACTGTACTTTTCGTTATTTCTACTATCCCAAAAGTACACTAATGATGCTTTCTTAAAATATTTTTCCATGTGTTGCCTCCCTCTGTATATTCCTGTTTTAACAGAAAGTAAAATTTTTTGCAAGGCACCCTCCTTCAGTTCACTCCACTATCCCCTCATCTCATCATTTATCATAGCTGCTATCTTATAACTAGCAGGCTCCATTTCCCCAATAGTGGCTCCTTCTCGGCAGCATTACGTGTCGTAGAATTGTTGCACAAACTAGTTACTGATGGTTTCTCTATGTTCCTTTCAATTTCATGTATCATTGTCAAGCAGGGTAGAGATGTCATTTTTCTCTGGCACCTCTGCTGGATTTTTCATGTGTATGTAATCCTTTGTAAAAGTTTTCCGCTGTCCTTTTGCAAGGGCACAAAGTTAGGATATCTAGAGGGTGTCTCTAATAGCCTGAGCATGAATCATTTATTTATCATTTTCTCAGGAGAGATCAAAAGGAAAAGAAATTCACAGTACTATGCCCATGCATCATGTATAAAACACATGCACACACATGCAAATGCACACATGTACATGCACACACACACAGAAAAAGAATAAATATCTACATTTAAGTGTCTAAATATAACAAAAGAGATGTATTTTATGAACATGCTAAGATGTAAGTGGTATTTTTAAATGTTGCTTTAATTTTTCTTTAATTTTTATAAGTATTTTTTATAAGTATACTTTAAGTGTATAAGAAAGGATAATGATAAAGGGAGGATATTCGGACTGTGGGTTTAATGCTTCCCTTGACTGCTATGATTTATTTTTTTGCTTTTCCTAGACATCCCAACCATTCATTTTCTGTTTTCCTTTCCAGATCATGGTTATAAAAATGTGGAGCTCTCTGGCTCAGTCCTCGCCCCTACCCTTCTCACTTCATATTCACTCCATATATAACTTCATCCACAAGCAGGCCTTCAATAACCAACCATGCTCAGATAATTAGCATTTATGTCTTCAGCACAGATGTCTCTTCTGAACTCCAAACCCATATGTCTAACCACTTGTCTCAAAGGAATTTCAAAATCAATTTAATATATTCTGCTACAACATGTGGTTCTTTAGTGAGAATTGACTCATACAAAATTGTTATACAGGAGGTGATGTAAGTTTAATGTGAAAGTCACATTGGTTCATATGTGATGTTTGCCAGCATGATATGTAGTAAATTAATCAGCAACAAGCTACTTCACCATTAAAAGGAAAGCCTTAGTAACACATGATAAGCTGAAGGAAACGTTGAAAATTCTGCAAAAAAATGCAATTAATGCCTGGCTTTATGATTTTAAAAATCACTTTCTTTCTTTTTTTTAAAAAATATATTTTATTGATTTTCTACAGAGAGGAAGGGAGAGGGATAGAAAGCCAGAAACATCGATGAGAGAGAAACATCAACCAGCTGCCTCCTGCACACCCTCCACAGGGGATGTGCCTGCAACCAATGTACATGCCCTTGACCGGAATCGAACCTGGGACCCTTCAGTCCGCAGGCCAACGCTCTACCACTGAGCCAAACCGGTTTCGGCAAGAATCACTTTCTATACCATTATGCTGGCAAATGTGAACTGAGAATCAGGGTCAAAGATAGTTTCCCCTGTTTTAAAAAAAACTCCAACAAACATGGAAGGATACACATGAAACAGATTTTCAATTTTAAAAATTCTTCAATAACTTTTTGAAGTAAGAAACACATGGTCCCCACATTTAAGACTATAAGGAGCCTACTGACTGAGAAGCTTAGTAAAAAATAACTAAAAACTGTAACCCTATTTTGGATTGTATCTGAATTGTTCAGAGTTTTTTTTTTTTGTTTGTTTGCTTTGTTTTTGTTTTTGTGTTTGTGCTTTGCTTACAAATTTCATAGAGTGGTGAGTGGTCTTCCTTAACTTATTTTCTCTATAAAAATTGGTGTTTCTCTATAAAAATTGCATGGTTTATAGATTGTAAGATATTTTAGTAATGCATTTGTGGCACTGTAGTAGAAACATCGCTATGTAAATAAAAATTATCTGAGCCATCTCTCCTAAACTGGATCTCTTCCAAGGTTCTCTATTTGAATAGCAATTAAATGACTTCAGTGAATCCTATAAAATGACCAACATCTACTGAAGAAATTATCTTTGTCTTCCTCACTCTGTCAACTCGTAGGTGTTTATACTGTTTGAATAATCACTGAATCACTCTGTGTATCTTCTTAACGTTTGACCTAATTAAATATTATTTGTGGTTGTGTGTGTCTGTGCCCAAACAGGTGTTTCAGGGAAAGGGTTCAGTGTATTTATTTCACTAAAGTCTATCTATTTTGAAAGACTATGAATTCCATTAGAGTGAGGGCCGTGGTTTTTTTGTTGTTGATTTTTAGTTCCCTGTATCGTTTGTCTCCAGTGTGCCTCATGCAGTGTAGGAGCTGTTTCAACATTTGTTAAAACTATGTTGAATGTGTAGAAAGGTACTGTAGGGACATGACTCCTAGAGAAAATTGCATAATTTCATGAGTTTGACTTTGTGAATTCTGGTTCAAAAATAATAGGATGATATGCATGAAATTATGACTTTAAAATGTTATTTAAAAATAAAACTATGATTTTATCTTAAAGTTAGTCATTCAATCCTAACATGTTAATTTTCTCAATTGTCTTTGCTCTGCATTTCTCCAGTCCCTGGGAATTTGGTGAAAAATTAAGTAATTATGAAATATTTAGATATCCAAGACAGCATTAAAACATATATAACATAAAATTATTATATTTCAGAGATTGAAATAACTTTGTAAAAAGTCTAGATTGTGAGATAATGAGGAAAGATTGCCAGATTAGAAGATCCAGATTTTAGAACCAGTTTTATCATAATCAAACCAGTAACTGACTGATCACTCTAAAGTTTAGTTTCATCTACTATAAAATGAGCAACTTAGATAGATGATTGCTAAGACTTTATAGCTTTAAAATCATCCAAGGTCAAACAGCTCCTGAGAAATGGTAAAGAATATAGATTAAAATTTTCTAGATTCCTTTCTTACATACTTTAAAAACAAATGAAGAAATAGCAGTAGACAAAAAAGACACTAAAATATTTTTATTTGAATAAATGAGGAGAATATTAATTGCTTATATACTTCACAACAGAATGACATCAAAATGTCTTGGCCTATAATTCAGAGGTGAGCTAGAATATCAAAGATAGCATGCATCATATAATGCTCTTTTACCATCAGCTTGGTTTAGGTCTTGAAGAGACCAAAACTTAGTTTTGCCCAGTTTTTCTAAAGCTTCAGTTTTAATTTTAAATGAACAATTTTAGCTATCTAAATACTAAGCAGTCCTTATGTAAATACTAAGGAGTCCTTACTACTGTGCTAGTTGCTTTATCAAAGTAAACTAATGGATCTTTACCCATTAGTCTCCTTCAGTCTATCACATGAAACAGAATGTACTCTTGTATTACTATTTATTAATCACTAGGGGCCCAGTGCATAAAATCTGTGCACTAGGAAGGGGTCCCTCAGCCCGGCCTGCCCCCTCTCACATACTGGGAGCCCTCAGGGGATGTCCTATTGATGGTGTAGGCCCGCTCCCTGTTGGGAGTGGACCTAAGCCGCAGTCTGGCCTCCCTTTGCGGGAGGAGACCAGGAGACCAGGAGAAGGTGCCAACCTCTTCACCCTGCTGCTGTAGCCACTGTCAGTCACCACAGCCACAAAGGTATTTTCATCAACATGGACTTCAGTCCCATCACCATGAAAAATGACAACTTTCTTTAAGCATTTTCAAGATGTGTCTTTCATAGGATATGACATTTTTTTTCTTTTTATCCTCATCTGAGGATATGTTTTCATTGATTTTTTCCCCCTTCCCTCTGATCCCAGGCTCAGCCCCTGCCCAATTCTAAAGCCTCTGCCCCAGGCTTTAGGCTTGGGAAGGGGGACACCCAGTACCTCCGATCACAGGCTCAACCCCTTCCCAAGCCTAAAGCCTCCATCCCAAGCTTTAGGCCTGGGAATGGGTCTCCCCTCCCCATCACACCTCCAATCACAGGCTTGGCCCCTTCCCAAGCCCAAAGCCTCCACCTGATGGCCTGCTGGGTGTGATCTGGGTGCCTAGAAGGTTCCCGGGACCCAGGTATGTATGTAAAGTAACCACCATATTTATCGGATAAATTTGCATACTCACTCTGATTGGTTGCAGGTGAAGCGGAAGTATGGTCAATATACATTTACATGTTTATTCTTAGGTAAGATTGTACAATATTATTTTCCATGAACAACTGTAAACCCACTTTTGCCAACTCCTTTATTTAGTACCTTAATTCTTCACACAAATTGACTGGCATTTGGGAGATAATGCAGAAAATGTGGTGTGTTTTTTTTGTTTGTTTTTTTATAAACAACTTTTTATTAAGAAAAATTTCAAACCTACAAAAGTGGAGAAAATGGCATAATGAATCCCCACATCTCCATCATGTAATCTCATCAATGATCAACACCTTGCTAAAGTACTACCTTTATTTCTTCTCCTACTTTCCATCCTCCCCCTAACAGGGTAATCTGGAAGCAACAGAAGGATACGAGTGTGGACTTTGAACCAGAGACCTCAGAAGTGAGTGAGGTTAGGAAAAAACTGGGAAATCTTGACAAAGCCTGGGTAGATGGAAGCAGCTAAAATATTTGTTAGTGAAGTGCTTATTGCCAATGTTTGGGAACAGCTAAAGCTAACCCTTCTCTTCCCTGCCATAAACCATCCCTTTTTTCTCCTCCGTCTTACTTATGGTGTGTATAAGTGAATGAATGATGCTTTACAAAACACAGAGATAAAGAGTAAATGATCATTAACCTCAATTCAGAAATGTCTGTTCCTTTGTTTTTAGTAAAAAGCAGTCTAGGTTGGTTTTGGATAGTATAAAACACAAAGAACCATAGAAATAACCATGTTAGCAAGCACTCTCATGTTTTCTACAAAACTACTTTTAAAATAGCACATATTTACTGACATAAGTAGATTTATAGCATGGTATATGATTCATAAAATGAAAAACTAAGACTACAGTCTTGTGTTGCTCTTAAATATGTTGCTTTCACCACCCTGTGGATATGTTATATCTTTCCCCTTATAACTCTTTTCATAACAACCCAGATCTGTTAAGATAAATCTATTTCTTTTTTTTTTTTTGTCATTGGACTACATTTTATAATTACATCTCTTGTTATAATGTCAAGATATAATTATGACACTGTGGTGGGAACATTTCTATAGTAGAATAAAATAAAGACCTCTGCCCCACGTTTTAAAGGCAGTGAATTAGACAGTATGCTTTGGCCCTAAGGATATATAATAAGCTTTCAAAAGCTTGTAACTTAATAAGAGAGTAAAAGCTTTAGATAAAAGAAATGTATGGAATCATAGATATCAATGTGAACATAATTAGCTTGTTTCTTCTTATGTTAAAAAATATAATTATCTCGATGTGTTTATGAAACCTTTTCATTTTCACAATCTTAAAACACATATAAGAAGTTTAACATTTTTATGTGAAGCAGGAAGCAATGCGACCTTATACATTTTAGTTTTATATATAAACATGCGTTGTTTATCTCTTAAAAATAGTTACAACAGAAATTACCTAAGAATAAGTTTAAAGAGGGATGTAGATGAACTATATTTGGAAAAGTTCAAAACATTACTGAGAGTTCTAAAAGGAAAATGGAAAATGCATACAAAATTATTACATAATATAGGAAAAATGAATACTGAATCTATTTTAACCATTATAAAAATATGACTTAATACAACATTATTTTCTTAAGTGTATTTAAAAATGATACTCAAGTATGTCAAAGAAACTCATCGGTGGAATAGTATAAAATATAAAGAGAGATAATTAAAATATAAACACAGAAGAAGAAGAAGGTAATCGTTCTCTCTTTTTTCTCTGAAAAACTGTTTTATACATTCTTTCTACATTATTACTCAGCACAGTCATTTTATAAAAAAAAAAATGTTAATATATTTGAAGTCCTAGGTTCTTAGAGAAAATTGTCACTTAGAGATCTCTCTTACTAAATGTAAAACATTTTCCATTGATTTCCTCCAGAGAGCCCCAGGCATGTGCTTCATTTTTATGCACTTTGATAAGCCTTTTATTAAGACCTACAAGTAATTTGCCATACTGGATTACCCACAGAATGCCTGCAAACCACCCAGGCAGATGCATGAATTTTAAAATTCAAATTATCTTTTTTTTTTTTTTTCAATCTTGCCTTCACTATATTGCCTATATAAAACCCAAATATGTTCTTAATATAACTTTATTTCTTTTATATTTACCAGTCTTTTTTTTTCCCCCTCAACCATCAAATATTACTTCCAACCATGTTCTTTTATTCCATACTAGAGGCTGGATGCACGGAATTCATGCAAGAGTAGGCCTCCCTTCCCTGGGCTGCTGGCATGGGCCTCCCTCTGGCACCGGGAACCCAGGCTGGCTTCCCTCCGGCCTCCCACTGGCACTGGGACCTGCGCTGGCTTCGCTCCAGCTGCCAGCAGGCACCTGGGACCCAGGCTTCCCTCCAGTCCTGGCTTCATCTGGAAGGACATACAGAATGATATCCGGACAGTCTTTCAGTCTAATTAGCATATTATCCTTATATTATTATAGATTATTTTCAACTCTGCATTTGCTTCTTTGAAATTCATGAATAAAAATCAAATAATTTTCCATCTTTATGATGCTTTAGCATGTTGGGTGATGAGGAATAATTTGAAAAACATAAAATGTAGCCTTGCAGTTTCAGACTTACCAACTTTGGCTAGATTTTTCTTAAGAATAAGAACTGGGCCTGGTACCACCTATAGTGACTAGCGTAGTTCTTGACATAGAGAGTAGAATATTAATAAATAGATCTGGCTATTTTTTAACTAACTTTCCTTCTTCTATTATATTTTTATTTGTTATTTTTTAAGTTGTTTTGGAGCCTATCGAGTTATATAAAAAATTAATTAAAGAACAAAAAATACATTAAAGGGTCTAAAAGCAAACACTGTAAAATAATAAGAAAATGGCAAAATAGGAATAAGAACTTGTTTTCATCAGAACTACTTGGAACAACACAGATGGCAAATCTGCCATTAACCTAGTTTTCTAACTTGTATTTTTTCTCAATTGAATCTATTAGTATATTGCCTCCTAAATACCAATTGTAATGTCTCAATTAGCTTGTTGCTAGTTACCATCTTTAAAATCTCGACATATTCTTCTATCCATTCTTCCAGTCATATTTCCTATCTCATTGTTATTTAAGTTATTTTTATGTATTGGTGTGACTAAATATGGAAGCCTACATTTATTGTAACTCTTGAATAATAGTTAAGTACCTCATAAATAAAATGCTAAACAAACTTAATTCAGATTCTTGCCTTCCAGGAATATAGATTTTTCTGGCCCAAGCAAACACACATAGATAAATTCTTCATGAAGTTATATCCTTCTTAACCTCATGATGGAGTATTGGATTGCTTTCAACTCATATGTGTAATTTATTCACAGTAATCAACACACAAATTTAAATTCAATGAAAATGGTATATCTGCATTCTTTACATTATTGCTATTAAGATGTCACTTTAGTGAATTTCTACTATACAATGCATGATTAATAAATAGTCATCATGATGAGATTTCAGGTGCTCTTACCACACACATAACAGGTAACTATGTGAGGAAATAGATATGTTAATTAGAGTTTCTGTAGTAATAATTTCACTTATGTGTATGGGTATCAAAACATCATGTTCTGCACCTTAAATATAAACATTTTAAATTAAAAAAAAACAAAAACACTGCATTTGTTTTTGCATTACATAATTAAGAAAACTAAAATACCAAGTATTATACAGGAGAAATTAAAAGATGAATTTTATGAAATGGTTTTAGTAGATCAAGTAATCCCCCTCTGGTTAGTTTGGTTCAGCTGGCTGGGTGTCATCCCTTGCCCTCAAGGGCTGCTGGTCTGATTGCCCATAGGGGCATATGCCTCGGTTGCAGCTCTATTCCCAGAATGGGGCGTGCAGGAAGCAGCCAATCAGTGTCACTGTCACATTGATGTTTCTCTCCCTCTTTTCCTTTTCCTTCCTCTCTCTAAAAAAATCAATTTTAAAAATATTTTTAAAAAAGATCAAGTAATTTTGATTTACTACTTTATTCATAATTTTACAGCAAATTTCTTAAATATATTCCAGAATCGGTAGGACTATTCTATATAACATTTACATTTTAAGTATTATTATTAAAGAATATTAATTTTTTAATTAATTACATACACATGTGTCATGCTTTGATTACTTTTAATTTGGCTAGCTCTTTTTAAAAAATATATATTTTTTTTATTGATTTCAGAGAGAGGAAGGTAGAAGTGGAGAGAGAGAGAGAGAAATATCAATGAAGACAGAGAATCATTGATTGGCCGCCTCCTGTGTGCCTCCTACAGGGGATCGATCCCACAATCCAGAATTGAACCATGACCTCCTGGTTCATGGGTTGACACTCAACCTCTGAGCAGCATTGGCCAGGCATAGCTCTTGTTTTTTTTAATTAAGATGTTTTAGAATAACTTTGTATAGTGGTAAACGAGATGAAACAAAGACAAAAAATATCAAATAAGAAAGAATTGCAAAGGAGATTGTTATTTGGATGTATAATGATCTGGAAATAATATTGTATCAACTGCCTCACTAAAAAATCTTTTTTAGTGAGGCAGTTGATACAATATTATTGTATCAACTGCCTCACATGCAGCTCTTTGGCCCCTTGAGTGTGGCTCTTCCACAAAATACCACGGTCTGGGCGAGTCTATTTTGAAGTGGCATTAGAAGAAGTTTATGTTTAAAAAATTTGGCTCTCAAAAGAAATTTCAGTCTTTGTACTGTTGATATTTGGCTCTGTTGACTCATGAGTTTGCCGACCATTGTCTTAATTATTCAATATTCATGAAGAACTCTGAGTACAATTCATAGAAATTTCAGCTGAATACTCAAGGACCAAAGTTCGAAGACATAAAGCTCACAGGCAGATATGCTTTTCACTGAGGACCATTTGCAAATTGCTTTCCTGAGGGCAAGAAATACCCACGAATTCCAAGACCTTTACCATTTTCTCTTCTCTGATCCCTTAGATATGCATATGAATGCATAGGTTTTTCTTCACCCTTTTCTATGAAGTAAGCTAATTTAAAAAAAGAAAAAAGAAAAAAAGCTACCACATTGGGGCAAACAAATTAAAAAAATGTTAACTTCCAACTTTGGGAATTTGGTGAGTTAGATCCTAAAAGATATGAAAACTTCAAAATATCAAAAATTAGCACTTCATGGTTTTTATCGATAGTACTTAGTATATTGCATTAAGTGTATGTTTTTTTGCGCCCCCCCCTCTTTTTCTTAAAAATGATAATACAAATGAAACTCACAGGTATATTTATTTAGGTTCTCATCAGTGAACAGTTTCCAATCTCAGTTTCTAATACCAAGAGGTATGCAATCTCCAAAAGCATCCAAATAATTTTTAACACAGGAAACATTTTTAAAAGCACCTGCCTGATACCCTAGTAACTTTAAAGGCTGACATGACATGCATTGTTCAAAGTCTTAAACCTTTTATTGGTTGTCTGGTCATCCTAAAGTTTAAAGCTTCTTCCTTGTAAAACATTGAAGCCAATAAAACAATGTTAAATGTAAGAATAAAATTCAAGGTGACACTGACTTGAAAATTTATTCTCAATTATCAATGGTGCCAATTTTTTAAATTAGCAAAGTTTTAAGAAAAAACATTTATATGCCACTAAAATAATTTAGAGTAGTTCAGGCTATCATAATATTCAATAGTGTTCTACCCAAATCATCAAATTTGTGTTACTGAGACAGAAAAAGTCAGGGAAATAGGGGCAGGACTAAGGGAGGGGGAAGTGAAACCTGGAACCCAGCTAGGAGGCAGAATTACTGAGACACTCCTACAAACTCTACAGTTTGGGTCAAGACATTCCTGAAACCTATAGGGAATGTCTGTAAGAAGGATTCTCCAAAAGGTGGGGGGTTTCTAGGGGGACTTTGCCAAAGGTGGAAGCCCCAGTCTTGACTTTTTCAAACCAGTCTGAGCCCCCAGGTGTTTTGCTGGAATCTCTATGTTTAGTCTTTAGACCCAACCTTGGAGAAGCATGTGCTTCCTCAAGGATACTTTGCTGACTGTAACTAGAGGTTAATTTTAGTTCAAGCTGTTGTTACATAAAAGCCTAAGGTGGCAGGAGAACATGGCTGCTTGGTTGCTATAGCCAAACAGTCCCTTAGCCTCTCTTTCACAGAAATGTGTCAGAGTAATCCAATCATCTGTCACTCACACTCTGCTGGTCAGTCCAGGCAGAAACTCAATTTATTTGTATATTATGTTAATCATCTGAGTAAACTTCTTAATACAATAAGCTGCTCACTGGGGGGAAATCTCACTCAGCAAACGGGTATTCACATATCAATTTCTTCATAACTCTCACCTAGCTGTATTCAATAATCTTATACTATTAAATTATAAACTTTGCTTAATCAAAATTAGATGCTTGTGTTTTAAGATATGCCTTAAACTAGTTGACTCTATACCTGATCCATATATATGGTCTATATATATAGTTTTAGACCTAGATATAGATTAGATATAGATATAGATATAGATATATAGATATAATCTCCAGCCCTATCCTGCTCTTCTAAGCATTCCCATTCTGAATCTGTCCTTTATTGCAGTAAGTTAATAAACCTGATTTTGAAGAAATTTTCTGGTAAGGTATTTTTGTGATTCAGCATTCAACAGCTCACATATCCCTATAGCTTTTCTCTTCATTTCAATCAAGTGTATGTTAAATAACAACTCTTTTATCTAAATCTAAAATTGCTGTAATCTTCATTCACTATTATAGGGTATATAACAAATATAGTTGTTATGTTCAGCAGCTAAATTAGTAATTAACATAAAATTGATATCTAATATATATTTGTTGAATAACTTTCAGTTAATTAATTTTAATGTATACTTGTCTAATTTCCATTTCATTTAATACTAAACAATAATTATAATGCCCTACTTTGAAAAAACTCCAGATATTTATGACCATTCTGCTTCAAATTATTACCTTGTGAAGAATATAATTCCAGGAACTATCAATTGTATTTTAAGTTGTATTTTTTTACTCAGCTGAACCCTATGGTAAAATCCTTCAAAGTATTTAGCAACTATAATTTATAAAGCATGATGTTAGACATTGTGATTAAAATTAAATATAAGGAAAAAGCAGCTTTACTTTAAAATTTATTATAAAATGTCTTGAAGAGGGCTATGAAACTAATTCTTATTTAGAGAAATATAGGTATGAGTTCTGAAAAACTAAAGTCAAATAAAATAAAAATTTTACAGTAGATAGATATTTGATTGAAATTATCAATATTTTTTACTGTATTCAGAGTTTTGCTTTTTCTCTCTAGACAGTTTGGAAATGCAATGTAAAGTATTTGATCTCATTTCATATAAAGGGATTTTATATGGAATCTATTTATTGACAACATCAGTGGGCACTGCACTGCAGAATACATAAACACACAAAAATAGATGTTTTTCTGTAACATGTTTATATAATTTAAGCTATGTCTGTTACTATATATAAATTTACCTAAGTAAATAAGCAAAATTAAATATATTGTTTAGAAAAATTTTCAAAAATCTTAAGAGAAATTTCTAGAAGAAACTATATGACTGTTTTGTTATTTTCCTCTTGAACTTCTGCCTACATTCATTAAAAAATGACTAATAATCTTGCTATGATTAAAAATGTTAAAACTGTGTATGCCTACAAAAATATCAAGTCTTTTAATATACAGTAAGATTGACATATCAATGTATATACATTATAAGGATGTACATTTTGTAGGTATAATTTAATGCACTATTTTTTCTCTATCCACTTCACTTTGAATCCATAGTTTTAAAGAAGGTTTAAAAAAAAATAGACTAGGGATTCTAGCACATAAAGAAGGTAGATTGAGATTTTTGTGTTTGAAACCTTAAAACAAATAGGCAGGTACTATTTTAAAATGATTTAAAAACAGAGGTATAAAGTATATTCTTGTCAGGATTGTAACAGTCCACTAAATTCCATAGTTGTCCATTTGCATGACCTTATTCCTGATCATAATGCTTATAGTAAATCGTCCTATGATACTAGGACTTCGAAGCTAATTAGATTCTTTAAAAATTTTTAATAAAAGCATGAAGAATGCAGGGTTTTGATAAAGAAAGCTGAGCTGAATACTTAGAGTTATGACTGTGCATAAACGATTAATCATCTCTAGAGTCAAGTCCATAGAGAGAAGATGGAGCACAGTTAAGAAGTTATTCAACTAAAAAGGAAACATAAGGACAAGGACAAGATGAAGAGATCCCCTCCCACCTTCTCATATCCGACCTCGCTATTCCTGTGAGACCCAGGTGATATTGATGCTGGTGAGCTAGCAGCATCCTTAATGGAACGCAATACATTAAAGTCGCTTGAATGAGTTTTGTTTTTGAATCTGGAAGAACTATGAAAATAAGATGCTTTTTAAAGGTCTCCTGAACTACTCTAGTCAAACATTTTGGAACCCTAGATACTATTTGTATAGCAACTACGGTGAAACTTGTTACCAATTGGGGTTATCAGCTGGGACCTTGGTTCTTCTCATCAATGTAGGGGGAAAAAATTTAAGGTCAAGGAAAACGAAAGTAAAGTGAGCAAGAACATATTGAGCGCAGCAAAAAACATACTTAGGAGAGTGAAACATGGAAGTGCCTAGAAGAAACAGCAGGAGAGGCTAGGCTGGGCTGCTTCAGCTCACTGGGAAGTCAGAGAAAGGGGGCCTGGCAGACAGGAGTTAGCCCAAGAGGAGCTGCCGCTGCCCATTGCTCCCCTGTGGGCCCCTTAGAGTTTGGGGGATAGTGCCTGTAGAAGGACACAGCGTGCTCCTTCAGAGGGAGAGTGAGCACTGGGTCCTTTGTCCCAAGGGTACTTATTTCTCTCTCACAGGTGGAAATCTTAGGGGAGGTCACAAGGGAGGGTTTTAATAGATTATCCATCAGCTTCCCAGCTGTGCTCTTTCAGGGTCCTGGTCTCCACTGATTGGTCAGTGCCAGGGCAGGGGGTCATTAGTCAATGCAGCTGATCCTGAGACAGCCACAGAATCTCTTATCTGTATTTGCTGCTTTTCTGGACCTGGAGCTGAAATACAACTGAAGCCTACATGTTATCTTTAGGGAGGAAAGGTCAGGAGAGTCTAAGATCAGGGGTCCAAAGCACATGATCAGCAATTTGCTAGGGGAGGAGAGGTTACCCTGGGGGTGAGGTTCCCTAGCTAGGCATCCTGGACTCTCCACCTTGGTGAGGTTCTGTAGCTGGCACATTGTCCTTGCTCTGCTCATATCTAACAAAACAATTGAGTGTTGTTCAGAAAACATCAGCTCATCAGTGTATAAAGATTTTGTGAAAATAGTTCAGGAAAGCCAATGGAAAAAAATAAATACACCAAATGTTGCTTCCTGTCTTTACTGTCTTTTCACTTTATTCCTCAATTTATGCTATCTGACTTCAATCTCAGACGTTAATTTGAAGTAGGAACCATAAGTTTTATTGTTTTTAGGAGTGCCGGCTGGGTTGTAATATGGCAAATTGTTCCCCAGTCTCTATTCTCACCTCCCTCTTTGGAACTGGCTCATAAACATCTAGTTACAAAACATAATTCTTGCAGAAAGAGATGGACCTTAGTCTACCTCAGCCAGGAGGATGTGATCTGAAGGAGTGAGTGCAAATTCAGGGCAATATGTTTTCACAGGAAAAGTGCCTGCTCTTTACTCAGAATGAGAATGTGGTACCCGTGATTCAGCTTCATGCATATGGATGAGAACAATAAGTAGAGGACATTGGGTGTGACATCATGGAAGAAGTCCCATTGCCTGGTTGACCATGTGAATGACCTGCACTGAACCGCTCACCTCTAAAGCACTAGATAAAAGAAAAATAAGTTTTGTCTCCCTTAGGAAACTCCATTTTCTGCAATGTCTGTTAAAAATCAGGAAACTACATTATTTTCTCCTTTGCTTCAATTATTTTCTCACTAAATAAATACCTTTGTGATATAAAAAGTACTTTTTGCTTTTGTACAGAGCTAATCTCCTGTCTAGAAATATGTTATGAAAGTCCCATGCTGTTCAGAGGTTAAGGATATATTTATGTTAATAACTCAATTGACCTAGATAAGTATATAGGACATAAATAACAGTTCATAGCATGATATAAAAGAAAATATACATGAGCAATAGTGTAACTTAGTCAAGCTCTACAATAATAAGAGCAATAATTGAAAATACTGATACAGCATTCATCTAATCCTCATGAAAAGCCTGTGGTTATTTATTAATACTAATCATGTTTTATCAATGAAGGAACTGGGGAAAAAAAAAAAAAAGAGGTAAGTAGTAGTGCCAGGATTCAAATCCACTGCCTGACTCCAGAGGCCATGTTCTCCACAGTACACTCCACTCCCTCGCAGTTGGCCAGGCTGCTTCTCACCATGCTCATTTCTCCACCCCTAGCAATACCCTGTGAACCAGGGGCAGGAAATCTAGTATCATGGCCAAGGTCACACAACGTGTTATTCACACTGTCAAGATTCCCAGATCATTGCTGCTTTTCCTACATTCCAGTATTCCATGGGAATCTGAGTTGTTAAATGAAAAATACAGATGTTAAGTATAATTAGACTCAGAAAAGAAGAAAAACACCTCAATTATATGGTTATATAAGGTTTGAGGACAAACAGAAAATGTTCATAGAAAAGCCTACACCAGCCAGTTAAAAATCTTCTTTTTATTTATTTTTTATTTTTATTTTTTCAAATAGTACTTGTGCTTGTATGATTAATTTTAGTGCTCCGGTATATGAAAACTCACAAAGGCTGAGTCAGAGTTTGTCCTGAATTTGTTCAGTGTCTTATTCCTTTTGTTCCATACTTCCTTATTTTCATCTTAAAAGCGAAAATGATAATTGCCTGGATATTGATGAACATTTCAGATTACAAAATATTACAGGTCTAAAATATGTTATAAATATTAACATATACAAAATATGAATTTCTCTCTCATCTCAATCTTTCATATATATGTATGTATAAAGTATTGTTACATATTATATTAATAGATACATTAAAAGTATACATAAAACTCTTTCCAGTTTATTTCTACCCCTCTCTTTAGTTACCTAAAAATCTGAATTAGAAGCCTTGCCCATAATAAGACATTATCTTATATAATAAAAGGCTAATATGCAAATCAACCTTACTGCAGAATGACTGGCCTCTGTGACAAACACTGACCACGAGGGGGCAGATACTCAATGCAGGAGCTGTCCCCTGGTAGTCACTGTGCTCCCACATGGGGAGTGCTACTCAGCCAGAAGCCAGGTTCGTGGGTGGCTGACACAGCAGTGATGGTGGGAGCTTCTCCCGCCTCCACAGCAATGCTAAGGATGCCCAACCGATGGCTCCTGGGCTACAAGATGATGCAGTCCGGATTGAGGCACCTGCCCCCTCTGAGTCTACAATTTTTTTTTAATTGATTTTCCACAGAGAGGAAGGGAGAGAGACAGAGAGCTAGAAACGTCGATGAGAGAGAAACATCGACCAGCTGCCTCCTGCACACCCCCCACCGGGGACGTGCCTGCAACCAATGTACATGCCTTTGACCGAAATCGAACCTGGGACCTTTCAATCTGTAGACCGATGCTTACCACTGAGTCAAATCGGTTTCAGCTGAGTCCACAAATTTTGTGCACCGGGCCTCTAGTCTATATATATAAAAAAGCCTAAGTGACCATTACAACCAGATGACCATACAATTGGACAACGGGCCAGTAGTTATGACATGCACTGACCACCAGGGGGCAGGTGCTCAATGCAGGAGATGCCCCCAGTGGTTAGTGTGCTCCCACAGCCATCTTCCCATGACCAGCCAACCTCCCATGGTCCCTTCCCCTGGCTGGCTGGCCAATCTCCTGCAATCCCTCCTCCTGGCCCACCAGCCCCAATTGGCACCCATTGCCAACCAGGCCGAAGCATCCCACCCATGCACAAATTCATGCACCAGGCCTCTAGTAGCAAAATAAAAATCCCATAATTAAATATAGATTTATGAGATGAGTCTACTGAGTCTTAACTAATAAAATCATAACAAAGCAACCACTGATAAACAGTTGACACAAATAAATTGATTTTAAAATTTCCCAATTTTTTTTTGTAAAATTGAACTCATATCCCACTCTATTTTGTAATAAAGATTAGGATTTTACAGAGATTAAAGAAATGTTTCAACCCTCACTGGCTTGGTTCAGTGGATAGAGTGTCAGCCTGCAGACTGAAGGGTCCCAGGTTTGATCCAGGCCAAGGGCACATGGCTGGGTTATGGGCACCATCCCCAGTAGGGGGTGTACAGGAGGCAGCTGATCAAAGATTCTTTCTCCTCACCATTGTTTCTCTCTTTGTCTTTCCTTCCTCTTTGAAATCAATAAAGAAATATTTTTAAAATATAAAAATAAAATTATTTAAAAAAAGAAATATTTCAGTTTAGGTAACTTATTTATTACTAATAGCACTGTCAAGATTTCCAATAATATCAGCCTACATTCAATCTAATAAAATAAATATGACCAGAACATTCATTATGAATGCCTGTAAAATTATATATCTACATTCCAAAGCTTGCAACATCCATTTTTATATGAATTTATGAAATATTCTTTAAGGTGTTCATTTCTAATGTGAAAGAGACACAGAATTTCTGATTGAAGGATTTAAAGTAATTCTCCTGTATCATCTGATAGTTTTAAAGATATAGATGGCAAAGCTTAAATTAGAAAATATGTTATTATAAAAACAGTTACAACTGTGTTATACCCAGTTATTTCTGCAGATTATAGTTAGAAAAAAAAATTAATTATGTAAATTAAGTGCAAACAAGAAGATTAAAAAGATTCTCCATTCCATACAAAAACATAGGAGGCTAAAGTTCAGTTGCCACTCTTCACATTTTCATGATTCTTTATAATATCTAATTGATAATGTTTTCCACATAAATAAAAGTGATCCCTATTCATGGAGGAGTTTTAGGTATAATTTCTAAAATCAGACTCAACATTCCTATTTTTTTCTTTAAAAAGACATTATAACAATATGGGAACCGTTTATGAATAAGTCAAGGATTTTGGCTAACAATGGACATGTCAAACATTTAAAAGGAAGGTGCAATAAAAGATTATTAGTGTAATTTTACTCTATTTAGAATTCACGTTTTTAAAATTCTAGGTCTGCACACCCAATGGATGTGTCAATTTCCATTTAATTAGTAAAGGCCATATAATAACTAAGTGTAAATATTCACCTAAAAATCGGAACTTAAAACAATTTTCGTATATCTATTATAATTTCCTTTTATAAAAGTCACTTTTTATTCTTTGACAGAAGAATAAATGGGAAAAAAGAACTCTCCCATGGACACTTTCTAGATTCTCCTGTGAGACATAAAATCTAATTATGCTCTCCTTTGCTTACTGACAGAGCTGGTCTGTGTGCCATCACCATGACACTGAGTCTGTACATCACCAGTTTGATAACATGATTTGCCTCACTAATGTTTGTCTATTTCTGTTAATTTGTGATAAATGTGAGGGTGATGGTGTGTTTCAGGGTATATTCTTTATGACAATGTTTAGTAGTAACTTGTAAAAATTTAAAACATGAGTTTAGATGACTCCTCATTCAATGAATTTATGGCATTTTAAATATCTGTTGTAACTTTTATTTTGCATAGAGTTGTTAAATTCTGATTACTAGAGAATCAATTCTCTTTTATTTTTAAATGTTAATATTCACATTACTATATATTTTGTGATAAATATTGCTTAGTGTTGCCCGATTTAGATACTTTAATTTTATAAAAAAATGAGTAAAATAAGAAGAAATAAAAGTGGAAAAACAAGTATTTGTTTTTTGTTTTTTTTAACCAAAACATCACTTAAATGATCTGCAGAAAAAAAGATATAAAAAATATCCAAGGAAAAATACATAGATTATTATTTCAAAAATAATTTATATTTTCCTTTACATATGTTATAACCATATGTATTTTTGAAGGATTGAACATCATTCTTTCTGAAAAAAAAAATAATAGTTTTGTTTATGAATTTTAACAGAAGTGATTTCCAAAATAAAGAAAATTAGTTGGTAGGATTCCATGTTGAGAATAACTTAAGATCTTACACTAAAAGAAGCCCTCATGAGACCAAAGGTTTTCCCTGCTCTTATCAGTGTTGAATCTTCCATGCCATGAGATCTGCTGGGAATGTGTTACAGCAGGTCATCTAGAAATATATTTGTTCAAACAAATTGTGAAGTGGACCCATAATGTAACTATGCAAATACTATTTTTTTTTTTTTTCGGATTCCATGCTGAAATATTTCCACTATAACCCCCCTAAGAGTTATACTGTTTCTATTAATTTACATAACCTATTAAAGGTCATTCTCAAGTTTAGGGCATCTAGAGAAAGTGCTAATGAGCAGCATTAGGACTGTTCAAAAAGAGAAGATATAACCTGGAGAATATTTGGAGGAAGCTGAGAACTTTCATTCAAAACATGATATAATGAGCAGAATGAATTGACTAATAAAGACCCAAAATATGAAGGCATGAAACAGGCTGACATACTTTGATGTGGGTTTGTAGAGATGAGAAGAGATAAACCAAAGAACTTATATACTTACTAGAGTCCCATTGCAGGAAGATTCCTGCAAGAATAGAGCTTTTCGTGGCCTGAGCGAAACAGAGAAGTGAGCAAAGCCTGTAAAGGCGGGCTTCCCTTCCACTGCCACAGCAATGCCGAAGCCGCTATTGCCCTGCACTTTCCCTCCCACCACCACTGCAGTCCCATGCCTCCCCTCCTGCTGCTGCCACTGCCCTGTTTTCAGCTTTCCCTCCCTCTTCACTCTGCACCTGCATATGCAAATTAAACACCATCTTTGTTGGGTTTATTTGCATACTTGCTCTGATTGGCTGGTGGGTATAGCAGAGTGATGGTCAATTTGCTTGTTTCTCTTTTGTTAGTGTAGGTAGGCATAGCCCATGGACACAGAAAATATGGGGGGGCGGGAGGGGGCCTGGGAGGATGTGGAAAAAGCGGGGAGGAGAGATATCTGTAGTACTATCCTAATATATAACTCAGCACTGACTGCTTTCACTGAAGGTGCGATGCCCCAGCACTGACTGCTGAGAGGACTGCAAATCAGGGTCAGAGAGAGGCCTGAAGAGAGAAGCAGGGACTGATCCATTGCCTGTGTCAGGTTTTGATTAGCACTTGCCTCTCTCTTTCTCTCACAGTCTGGCCATGCCTCCATTTATCTCAGGGCCTCATTGGGGCTGCTGATCAGCCCTGCCTTTCTAATCAGGCCCTTTTGATAGGCCCAGAGATGCTGACTGGCATAGAAACCAACCAATCAAAACCAAATTGACCAGCAAAGGAGGGCAGTTGGGGGCGAGATTAGGCCAGCAGGGGAGGGCAGACAGAGGCAGTTGGGGGCGAGATCAGACAGGTAGGTGGAGGGGTTAAGGGCAATCAGGCAGGTAAGCAGAGGCAATTAGGAGCAATCAGGCAGGCAGGTGAGCGGTTAGGAGCCAGCTGTCCCAGATTGTGAGAGGGATGTCCGACTGCCAGTTTAGGCTCGATCCCTGTGGATTGGCAGTCAGACATCCCCCAAGGGGTCCCTGATTGGAGAGGGTATAGACTGGGCTGAGGGAACCTCCCCTCTCCGTGCAACAAGCCACTAGTCAACAATAAAAAGTTCATTTAAAAATGTGATTTAAGCCGAAACTGGTTTGGCTCAGTGGTAGCGTGTAGGTCTGCGGACTGAAGAGTCTCCTGTTCGATTCCAGTCAAGGGCATGTACCTTGGTTGCGGGCACATCCCCAGTGGGGGGTGTGCAAGAGGCAGCTGGTCGATGTTTCTCTCTCATCAATGTTTCTAGCTCTCTGTCTCTCTCCCTTTCTCTCTGTAAAAAAATCAATAAAATATATTTTTTTAAAAATGTGATTTAAAAATAAACTTATTATATGAAGTGATATTGTAAGAGTTGTACAAACACCTGAAAGATACAGAAACAAATGAGAAGTCATGAAAGAACATTCTAGGCCCTAAAGCTGTACGAAAACCTGCACTTTTTCATCAATTTCCGTTATTCCGGGCAGTGATGCACCTTACTATGTAACAACTTTGTGTAAATGAACTAGTTTATAGCATAAGCCTCATAATATGTTGAGCTTTAAACTTTGCAAAATGGAACATGTCTCTGAGCTTATACTTTCCTATTTATTAGAGGTTCTCATTTTTATTAGAAGAATTTTAAAGTATAGAATAATGCCCCAAAACATACCCTTTAAATTACAAAAATGAATATTTAATAAATTACAATAAATAGCAAAGGGGTAATTTCTGACTACCTTTAGGCTTTTTTACAGATGACACATGAATGATGAATCATGCAGTTTGAAAGTGCAGCACTAAAATAAAGATTCAATTGCTTTATTTTTTAATAAGGAGTTTTTAGACAATATTTTAAATGATATGGATTATGCCTTGAGATTTTACTTTTCTTTGTAAAAAAAAAAAAATCTCAAAAGGAGAGCAATATTCTAGTGGCAAGAATATTAAATAGATAAGATAGCTTGCATTTTATTCACAACTTTACCAACTCTTCCTTATGTCCCTTGGGACGTCTTTTACAAATCCATCATGTTCAATGCTATACTTACATATACTTACATATTTGAATAATGCATTTTCTCTCATCTTTTTAATAGATTTATAATAATTGTAAGTTATCATTTTTTTCTGATTTTTTTCCCTTTTAGAGTATTTTCACTTTCAATGTTCTTGAAATATTTTGTAGATATTAAAATAGATATGGCCTTGGTTGGTGTGGCTCAATTTGATTCCCAGGGCACATACCCATTTTGTAGGAGTCAACCAATCAATATTTCTTTCTCAAACCTCTCTCTGTCTCTCTCTGAATTTCCCTACCTCCCTCTATCTCTAAAAATAAATAAAAATTAAAATAGATATGGATAATTCTCCTCACAATTATATTGTATGCACTTGGGTTACTAAACAAATGTGGGAGAGGAACAATATTTACCATTCTTTTCTCTTTATTGGCCAGCTTGTGTCTTGCTGTCATTTGACTCTCTTTGAGAGACAGCATAGCATGGCAGCTAAGGGGGCAAACTCTGGATTCAGGCTTCTGTGAAGTCTCATGAGTTCACTGATGATGAGTAATATCACATTGGTCCAGGTACTGGCTAGCTCTATTTTTTATATCTCTGCTTATTCTGTGTGGGGGTTTTTTTTTGTTTGTTTTTTTGTTTGTTTTGTTTTGTTTTGTTTATACCTTAATTTTTTCTTCAGTAGAATATGAATAACAATGGGATAAAATAATAATAAAAATGATGATAATACTATCTCACATGGTATTCTTAAGAATGAAATACTTTAATATTTGGCAATCACTGAAAAATGCCTGCTTCATTGAGGCCACTCAATTAGTGCTATCCCTCATTCATCCATTTTTTCCCCCTTTTTCATTAAAGTGTGTGTACCATTCTATATATTATCACATCAGACATATATCTACATTACAGGGCTGCTACAAAATATGCAAGTCTCTATTTTTCTTTTTGACTTTTAACTCAATCTCTAAATAGTGCCAACTCCATTCAACTTGCTGTCTTCACTTGAAAAGAAACGTTTGAAAGAGAAAAAAAAAATCCTAGTAATTCTCTGCAGTAACTAGGATACAGAGTATAATAAATATAGACTTCATATCCAATTTGTCTACAGATGCAATGACAGACAATAGAGACAATAACACACCTCTCAAGTTTTGTCTATAACTGCTTTAAAAGCTTCAGTTTTGTAGGAGGTGCCATTATCTTTTTTCATGAGCAGCTTTAAAGTTTCATTTAAATTACTTAAATTTCTTTAGATAAATATAGATTTTTGTTTGTTTTTGACCTACTCTGATTTGCCTATCAAAACTTTGTATTACACTGAAGTGATTGACGTGATGGAGACAAATACTATAATATATGGGGAATTAAGACTTCTCAGGCTCCATTCACAAAATAGCCTTACTAATAAATACAATTTTCCTTTGGAATTTTTTGTTGTTACAAGAGTTCAAATATTTTTAGGGAGGATATAGTCAGTGTCTAGACTATTAAATCCTGGTAGAAATATTACTTTCCAAGTACCAAATTTTTCAAGGTATAAAATTTCTAAATTTAAAATTGTAGCCTTTGCCATGTGGTTACTGGAGGTTCAATATCGTTCTTTCTTTTAAAAGAAAATTATTCATTCATTTACTGAAGAATCACAGGAAGAATTGTCTGCCAACACCCAACACTCAGGTCTTAGTTATTCCACTAAGTTATTAGCAGTATATATATATATATATATATATATATATATATATATATATATATATATGTGTGTGTGTGTGTGTGTGTGTGTGTGTGTGTGTGTGTGTGTGTATATAAATATATATATATATATATATATATATATATATATTTTTTTTTTTTTTTTTCCCTCTACAGGTTAAGTGTAGGGGTTTTTGTTGCTGTTTTTTACCTCCATCATATTTCAACATTTTTTTCCATGTCTTTTTAGTTGTTTTAGCAGTTTGAATATGATATGCTGTGGTGTATATTTTTATTATATATATATATATATATATATATATATATATATATATATATATATATATATGGTGATGTTCTCTGATCTTCCAAAATCAGTATTTTGCTATCTATAATTATTTTTTTATTGTTCTCTGCCATTATTACTTCAGATATTTATTCTACTCTGTCCTTTCTTTCCTCTCCTTTTGGTGTTCCAATTACACATATGTTACACATTTTATAAATGCTCCACAGTTCTTAAATTTTCTGGTCTTTTTTCCCTCTTCTTTTGATTCTTTATGTTTTCCTTTTGGCAAGTTTTTGTTGATCTCCATTCAAGTTCACTCATGCTTCACTCAATTGTGTCCAGTCTACTGATTAATCCATGATAGGAATTCTTTATTTCTGTTATAGTGCTCTGGTCCCTAGTAATTTTGTTTAATTCTTTTTTAAAGTTTCTCTCTTTGCTGACACCATCCATATGGTCCTAACATATTGTCTAGTTTTTTTCCATTAGTACCCTTACTGTATGAATCACTTTTTTAAAATTTTCCATCTTATATTCCCAATATCTCTGGTACATTTGAATGTGGATCTTCATTTTTCTTATGAAGACTCCTGTGTACAAATAAAAATGCTAAATATATCGTATGCTTTCATCTTGTAAATTTGTTTTATGTCAGTTTAATTCTTCAGTCAGCCACATGACCTCAGAGAGCAAAAGAAGGTTTTCCTCCTCTATATGTGTTTCAGGGAATGAAAATAAATTTCTTCTTGACTGGGGGTTCCGTCTCTGAGATAGTTTGCATCTTTTAGCTCTTTCAGCTATAAAACACTGTCATTATAGTGGAATCGTGTTTCTTTGGTTGGAAAATTGGAAAAGAACATGTTCTATAATTTTATTATTAGGTCTTAATCTTTATTGGATTCATGTTAGTGGGCCTTCCAGGACTTTCTCTGATGGTATAGTTTTTTCCCCTCTTCTAGGGAAAGACAGCAGGCTAGATGAGACTGCAGTTGAAATAAGACTCCAGTTAGATCTTTTTTTCATGAATAGTAGGCCTTTCTGATAGAATATGTCCCTGATGTAATCATGATGATTATTCTTCTGCCCATGCCACTGATGGAAGCTGTATTCTTTGAATCTTCAACATGAGGTCCTGGAGGAGATTTTGGACATTAAATCTACAAAAAATGTCAAGTCTTCCAAGACTGTGACCCACTGTAGTTACTCATTATCATGCTAGTGTAATCTTACCCTCCAGCAACTTGTCAAAATTACAATTTCAGTGTTCTGACCAATGAATGCATCCAGCAGTTTGGCTCCAAGTAAGCAGATCGCCACTTCCTCTTTGAATTATTACCTTCAGGGGTAGCAGTTTTCCCTGTAATCTCAATTTTCTAAAACTCATTGATTTTTAGGATGTTTATTTTTTATTTGCTTATTTTAGGTAAGAAATTATGACTTCCAAGCTATTTATATATAAGATCTTAAATTGAAATTTAATTTTATTTATATGCTTGATAGAAATAAAAACAGTTATTATGTTCAAATCCAAGGAGAAACATTTCATGCAATTAAAAATGCTAAAAAAAATTAAATTTCTATTCACTAATTTACCAATTTGATTTTGTATATAGTATGTTCACATGTTATGCTACATATCATAAAGTTAAGGAATGCAAAATTGTCTGACTGTATTTTATAGAATTTTATCATATATTCTTTGAAATAAGATGTATTGACAAATACAATGAAATAAATTATATTTTGTGATGTGATGTATGTGTATAATTCCCACATCTCCTCAGAATACACAAAAAATATCACAGTTGTACTCTGAAGTGGTGATTTCCTGCTATGATGGTAAAATTTAACATTTATAGGAAAACAAATTACTAGCACTAAAGAAATATTCATAATTATCTTCATTTACTCTATTGAAAATTGAGTATTTTAAGTTATAATTAATCAAACTAATTAAAATATAACTAAAAGTAGGCAGAGTGGTGGTCAAAACACAGTGTAAAAGTTAAGTTGGATGGATTGTCTTTATGTTAATTGGAAAATAACCCACATTATTTAATTATGCATTCATTAATCTCTTGAATCTGTGTTATGTTTTGCAAAATGGCATATACATTTAGTGTTCTCTTTTTTTACACATTTTCAGATACAAACTTGGTAACATTTCACACTCAATATTTTTAAAGTTTTAATCCGTACCTTTTATCAGCACGAATGGCCTGCCATTGCTTGTTTCACTTTCCAAATTGCATAATAACCCTGGGCCTTGTAAATGAAAGGGAGCTCTTCCAAGATTTATGAGCTCATGACCTGCTATTGTTCTTTTCAAGCCACTCTGACCTTCTTGGCTCATCATTCATTTGACAAAATGAATTCACTTTTATGGTGGTGCTAAGTCCATGTGGTTAGAAAACCAGTGACCTTTCTCTCATGATAACAATGTTTTTACAAGTCTAGCACTCTTAGAACTAAAACCGGTAGAGTATTTTTTTTTTTTTTTGCATCTATTCCTACATAAAGGAAAGTGAACATCAATGACTCATACCATCCCCAGCCTGAAATTTGCCAGGTTATGTAAAAGCTCAGGATACACTTGTGCGTAGCTTTGTGAGCTACGTTACGTAAAATGTCATTCACAGTCTGTTGAAGGGCACTGTCCATAAATATGTATTTCATATCCTAGGAGCATTGATAGTCTCTTCAGGATTAATGACACTCTCCAGGTATGTTAATGCAGAGCTGAGATAGTGATGTTTGTTCTATAACATTACTTCTGAATGTGTATGTTTATCTTGTTCTTCCCACCTGATAACGATGTTCCTGGTGTTTTTGTAATGTTTTTATATTTTACAATGTTCCTAGTGTTTTTATAATGGTTTATCTTCTGGGCCAGAATTTTTATCAGCATTATGTGTGCTTTAGATAGCAAGAGTACCGGCAGTCCACTGTGTTCCTTGTATCCCCCTCGGGCATAAATAGAAAGCTATCTTTAAAAAAAGTCCCTGTCAATTACAGACATGATGGTCTACAACTCCCCTGTCCATTCTGGTTGATGTGCATGATAGGGATGCCCTGATAAATGCACCCTGAATTGGTAGCAGCCTTACAAAATGGTTATGAATATAAGGAAATAAAATAAATTTAATATTGAAATTTCACATAAGATATTTGGGTTTGCTTAATTATAATTATTAGTAATTCTAGTCAAAGCTAGTGGGAGAGGTAATGTGAGGGCCATTTTAAAAGACATGAAAATGGACTCTTAGGATGCACTTATCACTTTCTTCTGAGTAAAATTAGTTTCCTAATGTATTTTCAGATTCCCTAAATCACCTCTCACTTATAGGAAGTTAATTATGGCCAAGCTATAATCATTTAATAATGCTGACTAAACTGGGATTATAATTTTCCTTAGGCAACATAAGCAGGCAAACACATCTGAAAAAGTGAACAGTAATCATAAATCTGTCTTCTCAAAAAACAGAATGTACTTTGACAATCACAATCACAATATATATACACTAGAGGCCCGGTGCATGAAAATTCATGCATGGGAGGGGGGTCCCTCAGTCCAGCCTGCCCCCTCTCACAGTCCAGGCGTCCTAAGGGGCGGTAGGTGACCCAGTGATCAGGGGAAGGTAATGCCCCCTTCACACCTCTGCTGCTGCCAATTCAGTGTGCATTTCTTATTGTACTGCCAGCAGCACAAGCCTCGGCCAGCCATGGATACCTAAGCCTCGGGTGGCCCTGGGCAGCTGGGCATCCATCATCTGAGGTTTGTATGTGCTTTGGGCTGGCAATTGGGGGCGGGAGGGAAAAGAGGTCTGAGGGACTCCAGAGGCAGGTGCCAGGAGCTGCCAGACTTGCCTGGGGGCGGGACCAGCCATGCCTCCTGCCTGAAGCACTGGTGGGGTTGAGGGGCCTGAGCACCACCAATTCTGAGGGTGTGGCAGTCAATTAGCATATTCCCTCTTTATCAGATAGGATTGATGGAGATCCTACACAGGATCAGACACTGTTCCATGCAGAAACTTTTCAGAACCCACTTTGTAAAGTTGATATTATTATTAGTTTTGTTTTTTGTAGGTGAAAAAAATGAATTTAAGTTTTCAGTAACCTCCCCAAAGTCCTAGATATGATAAGTACAGAACAGGATTTTTTAAATCTTCATTGTTGAAAGCATTACATATGTCCCCACTTCCACCCATTGACCTCTTCTAGCCCTCTTTTACTTCCCCACCCCAGGCCTTCCCCACCTTAATGTCTGTGTCCATGGGTTATGCATATATGCATACAAGTTCTTTGGAGGGTTTCAAAGTTATTTTAATTTGTGAACCTGAAAGCCCCTATCTAATTACTCATGAGGGCTATGTGTAAAATACCATCCTAAGAACTCATTTGCATTACTTCACATGACTTTTTGGAGTAAAGCCAATGGGAATAATATTTTCCCAGTTACAGAAATGGAAAAAAAACAAAACAAAAACAAAAAACTCACAAAGTTTAGGAATGTTAAATAAAATTGTCCCAGGTACACCCCACTAGTGAATTGCATACTAAAGATTTGAATCTGTCTCCCCCCCCCCCCCTCAGCCCTCTATAGTCTATATGCTTAACCCCTTTAGTCAGAGCCTTTATAATAGCATCTTATTTTCATTTCTCAGCTGTCTGTTAAACCTAGGAGTACTTAAAAGTGATATAAAATTCTGTTTCTCTTTTATGCATCCTTGTGTACTCTTTCCATTTAATTCTTCTCAATCGATGGCTGTGGTAATACATGCAGTAACGATTCTATTATTTGAGTTATTATTTAGTGAAATGATAACCTATATAATAAAAGCCTAATATACAAATTGTTTGAGAGGAGTTCAACCTGGAACACAGCCGCTCACTACGATGTGCACTCACTATCAGGGGGCGGCGTAGAACACGGCAGGCATCAGCGATGCAGCACTGGCTGCGGGTGTCAGTGGTGGCACTGCCAGCCCCGATGGTCCCTGAGGAGAGCAGGACCAAGGCAGGATGGTGGAGCAGGTGAGTGGGCCGCACCAGACCAAGGTGGGTGCGGGCAGGGGCCCAATCCCTCTGCGGATCGTCCCACAGATGGCGACCAGCAGCCAGCAAGCTGGGCCCTGGGATGGGAGGGGAACGTGGGGGTGGGTGGTGGTGACCAACTTCCCCTGGTGCCTGGGCTGGGGGCTTTGACCTCTTGCCGGCTACCTGGAGGTGGGGGTCATGGGGACGGAGGTGCAGTGGGAATGCGGGATATCCACTAAGCTTGTTTTCACTCCTCCTGCTACCCTCCCCCAGGATGCCAAGGCTCACTTGCCAGGGAAGCCCCGCATTCAGGTGCCAGGCGCCTGCCAGGAGCCCACTCCTCACTGGTGTGGCCTCTTCCAGGTGAGCAGGTCACAGGTGCAGGGACCTCAGAGGCCGGTCCCTGTGGGTTTGAGCAGGAGCTGGTCTGCAAGGCCGGCTGGGAGAGAGCGCGTTGCTCACTCGGCTTCTGTGCAGCGCTGCTGGGTGGCCCAGACAGAGTCCCGTGCTGTGCCCCAGCGCGCAGTGTCTGGCCACACTCACCGCATCGCCCATGCAGTCTTGGGTGCCATGATTCAGGAGGAGGGGGTGCGTGGGGACCCAGGGGTCCAGGTGTTGCTCAGGGCCCAGAGGTCAGCTGGGACCTGCCCTTCCACGCCACATGCTGGTGTTTTGATCGCCAGCCAGGCCTAGGGACTGTACCCATGCACGGATTCAGTGCACTAGGCTTCTAGTTAGTTTTATAATCGTCAAATGATATAAAGTGGACAAAGTCATGTGAATAAATTTGAACGATTTTGGATGTTGAAAAGCTCTTTTAAACATTAATGTCTTTTTGAAAACTAAACTCTCCTTTTGTTTGCCCTCTATTATAGTTTCTGGATCAGTATTAGTAACTGAAATAATATGGAGTTTGTGGATTTAAGCATAATGAGAAGGCACAAGCTAAGAATAGTCTTGTCATCTGAGAATGTGACATTTTCAAATATTATTGATTATAGTTTCCAGAGCAAGAACACTTTATTCATCATTTATTATTGTAGGCAGCAATTTTTATTATCTATGTGTCAAATAAATGGAAAGTTTAATCTAACTGAGAAGTTGTTGACATAAGTGTACAGTACGATTGCACTAGATTCTATCACAATTCACAGTAAAGATAGTCGCCCTCTGGATGTGAAAATTAGAGTAAGTCTGAAAGCAGAAGAATGTGCTGACAAATACTACTACAGAATGAAATGTATACTCCATATCTACTTCATGTAGCTATTGATTATTTGATAGATACTCTTTCTAACACAGTGTCTTAGGATCCAGCTTGTCTTCTTCCCATAGCTTTTAAACCAGCTCTATCTCAGGAGGCAAAATATCTTTTAGGAAAATTAAAGACAGTAACTAGAATACTGAAACTTTCACCGCTATACTGGCTTCCCAGATGCCTGGGCACCGATATACTTCAGCAGATTTGAGTATTGAGAATACGAGTTTTACAGGCTGATATAGTTTTCTGTAAAGTCAAATTTAAAGTGTTACAAAAATGGAGGGCTGTGGCCCTTTACCTCACACACCAACATGCCTCCAAAAAAATGTGTTAGAGTAGCTATCAGTTTTTGGAAGTGTGGTCTTCATCTGATTCCTTTTGTTGTAGATATTGAAAATATCAATTCCTAGGGCTAATCTCACATCCACAGAATCAAAACACTGGGTTTGATATCTGAGAATGTGTATTTTAACTAGCACCTTAGATGATACATGTTGACTTAGGTTTAACAACTTTGGCCACAATGGCTTTTGAATAAGACAAACATGAATCAGAGGGAAACTTTTGCCACTTATTAGCTGGAAGTCCTTGAACAACTTAAGTGACTTCTCTAAGCCCTACTCTTCATTATAAATTGTGTAAATAATGATACTTATTTTAAGCTGTTATTTAAAAGATCAAGTGTGTTGTCGCGTAAGAAGTATTTATAATCCAGAGTAGAGCATGTAAACAATCAGTAAAAAGAGTTATTAATATTTAGATCTTGGGGAAAATCTCAAGAATATTGATTATTGATCCAAATAAAAGGCTTATGAAGTGGTATGGAATCACAGTCAACTCAAGAGCCTCCACCAATACACATTTCTTATAAATAATTAGATTTTTTAACACCACCCCCTCACTTTACATTCTGTCAACTCACCTCTAAATTAAATCTATAGTCTATCCACTCCTATTCATTCATACTACCCTAACACTCCAGTCTAACACAACTTAGCTCCTACTGGGAATGAAGCAGTAGTCTTTAAAGAAAAATACTAATAAATGTTAAAATACAAAACTAATTGTGGTAGCCTCCTACATAGGACTATTAAAAACAGCAACAACAAATCCCTAAATGATTTAAGAATGAACACAATAATGCAGAAAAATAAAAAAAAGTTTTGGAAGTTCTGATCTTTGCTTGTTCCTAGACCCATCTTAGAAAATGTGCCCACTTCAGGTCTATTTCTCAGTTATGTTACACTTCAAATAGGCTCAGTTAGGCCTTCTCTCAGGAATGTGAGCATGCTTCTCCTTTGGTTATGGTTTCAAACTCACACCTCCTTCATGTTTCCTGGCTTCCTTCAACTACATTTGTATACCCCTACCCAAATGTTATTCCAGCAAAGAAATATGCCCTAGCTATAATTTAACTTTCTAGCAGTACTGTTTTTTGTTTTTGTTTTCTCTCTTTGGACTAGAGATGTAGTTGTTATTTCAGCCTAACATATAACACTTTTTAATACACAGTTGACCTTTAAATAATGCAGGGATGGGGTGGGGAGGCAAACTCTCAGTGTAGCCAAAAATATCTGTAAACATGGACTTCTCATAAATGTATCTACTAATAACCAACTCTTGACTAGAAATATTATTGTAATACAAACTTCAATTAACACATATTTTATATGTTGTATGTATTATATATTGTAGTCTTACAATGAGGTAAGCTAGAGAAAATAAATTGCTACTAAAAAAATTATAAGTAAGGAAAAATACATTTACAGTATTTATTGAAAAATATCTCCAAATAGGTAGACATTGCAGTTCAAACCCAGGTTGTTCAAGGGAAATTTGTATTTATTCGTGTGTCAATATTTGGCTAGATTTTTTAAAAATGTCAGTATGCCCTGTAACATTCTAATCTTCATGAAGAAATAATATCTGTCTGTTTTGTTCTTTGCTATAATCCTTTGGGCAAGCACAGCCATAAAAACATCAGGCACTCATTATACGAGTCTCATCTGAATAAATGATTGCACGACCCACACACCCCTTTTTAAACACATGTTCCCACGCTTGTCCACTTGGCAATATTTTATTCAAAAATTATATTTTTATTTTTTTTGGGGGGGTGGGTGAGAAGAAACTGTAGCATACCAATGTTGCTATTATTTTAATAAAAAGCAAGAAAACGTACAGACTTTCCAGACCTTCAGCTTTTATGCTTTCCTTTGGGCAACACTCTTTTAGATGTTGACAGCATAAAATTGGTTCAGCTCTCAAGCCGTCCTTCTGCAGATTATTTCTAAGGATAAATCAGCAGGCCCGAATAATGCTTTTCCCGAGTAAATACTCTGGGACCAGTAATCCAAGTACTCCAGGGCCTTTTGTGACATTAAGTGAGGCAATTCAAGAAATCACTAACAATAACTACCTTCAGGATCTCAAAGGGTGTTATATTTAAAACGTGAATGCTTTGTTTCTTGCCTTCTCTCTCCTTTTCTTTCATTTCTTCGGATTTAAATACAGAACGTAGAGATATTTTCAAGATAAGGCAAATTATCAGTGTCTTTATGTAATTGTGTCCATAATGGTGTGACAAAATTCAGAGCCCCTAAAATGTCTACTGAGAAACAGTTGGCTTGGGAACCTTATTTATCGAGATAGTTAATCAGAGTATATGCCAGGTATTCTGCACATTTTATTTTATTCAACCATAAACGATCTTCAAACATGAAATAATGTTATTCACATCTTACAAATGGCAAGGACGTTTATCTTACCGGAGCGGGATGTTATAAAAAATGGGGAGGAAGGGGAACACAGGTAGATCTTAAAATTGTTGCTAAGCAAGGAGAGTAGAAGGAGCAAATCAAAGAGTAACATAATTAGACAAAAAGCCACCTCAGGACATATAAAACCCCTAGACAAGTAAGCTTCAAGGATAAACCATTCTTGGGCTCCCTCCCCATGTGGGGATTTTGTACTCATTTATAATAAATTTTTACAGTTTTACTTAAATCTTTTGGTCCACAAATGTATTCTTCAACTTCATGGGACACAATCCTGGGAATAACTTCCAGTTGCAGGTTCAGGTATCATTATCACCACACAAAAGAAGTCCAGTACCCACCAATAGTTATTCCTCTCCCTCCCCCTTACCCCAAACCTTGTCACCACTAACCTTTCATTTAAATGTATATTCAGTATATATACTAGATTCAAAAGTACGTGGCACCGCCCACCTTCGAGTCACCGATCCAGCCCTTTCTCCCTCCCCAGGCTCTGCAGCAGCTGCAGCTGCTGCCCATGGGCCCTGCTTCCCTCTCAGGCCCTTGAAGCAGCTGTGGTCACCGCTGACCAGGTGTGCAGAGGCCCTTGGCACTCAGTCCCCAACACTGCATGCACAACCTCCTCCTGTCCAGTTGACCAGTTACGGTGTCCCGGTTAATTAGCATATTTCTCTATTTTTATAGAAAAAGAGGACATCTGTAATAATCTCAATAATTAAGATTAATTTTAAAACAAAGAAAAATGCTTATAATATAACAATAAAAATATTTGCAATATAAGTGAATGGATTTTGCAAAAATATACTTACTAAGATTTTCTAATTCAATTTTACTTGAAATAACACCGTATCAGTCACATTTACCACCCAGAGTATTTGTACAATTTATTGGAGTTTTCTAACACTGCTTCCCTGGAAAAAAAGTTATATATTCTTTGTGCATTCACATTCCAAGTAAAGTATAATTTCAATTTCTACTTAAGGGTTTTCTTTCATGTTGTGAACAATTTCGCTATAGACATAATTTTTATCAGACATAACATAAAAATAGCATTTTTCATTTTTTCAATAAAATGACCGTGATGGCTTCACCATGACATGGCCATTAATGAAAACATCACACTATTAAACACATCATTTTCTAGATATATTCACTATTTCTTATGTTCTCTGAAGAGAATTAAATTTGGATATTTTTTTTAGGATAATATTTCAAAGTAAAAAATATTGTTTTGATATCTGCTTTTTATTTATATACATGTGTTCTTGTTTTATGAAATTGTTGAATATGCAATGATGCACTTAAAAGACAAAATTTGAATGAAATGAAGGACATGGAAATGAGCTATGCCCACTCTGTAACATCATGACAAGTTACTGCATGCTATCATGCAAAAGACATTACATTAATTTGGTCATCAATAAAGTAAAATATTCTATATATTCTGGACCTTGAGTTTTGCCTGCAGATAAGAAAAAGCCATAAATATTACATATGTAAATGCTAAAGTTTATACTCAATGCGTAGAAAAATCAAAGACCTACATTATCAGTGGAAGATGTTATGGATTACTAGGAAGAATCGGGCTATTTGTTGACCTGAAGACATTACAGACCATATGTAGGAGCTACTGCATTTATGCAGAAATACAGTCCCAGTATTATCAGATCTTCTGATTTAAAAAATCAAAAATAAATATTGGAAATATAGATTATTTCAATGAGGTGCCTACCAGTCAATTTATAAGATACAAACACCACAATTCCTAACAGTTCATGATACAGACAATATAGCTCTGGGCTAATTTTGTACTATGTGTGAGATCTGGTCTACTTTATTATCTTTTAGAAAATGTTTTGTGTGTGTGTGTGTGTGTGTGTGTGTGTATGTGTGTGTTTTATGCAGTGGTATGGCAAATGAATCACAGTGGATGAGAATGGAGTTATCTAAGATAAAATAGTGTCTCTGTGGGAAAGGTTCAAATAACTTTGAATAAAAAGCAAGGAGATGATTAAAAGAAGAAAGTACTTTATATGGCATACGTAATAGAAGCAATTCTATCTTTATCTCCAGCATTGCTTTCTAAAGCCCCAAGGAAAACATTTCTGAGCTCACTTAGGTATTGAACCTTATCATTGGCATGCAAAAGTATTAGCCTTCAGCAAACAGGGAGGAGTGAGAATTAAATCTTTAAAATAGCTTCAATTATAGCAGTAGGATTAATATGTAGTACTTCTTTCTGAGTTCTCACATGGATTTAAGATCTATTGCTCTCCTCCTCCCCACCAAAGTTTTAAAGTGTGCTTCTCTTTCATGAAGAAAGCAGCATTATCCTTAATTAGAACTCCGGACAGAGCTTTAGAAGTCTGTACTTTAGATTGTAGTCTTTGAGCCTTTCCATTTAAGAATTTAAGCTCATCCTGGCAAGTTTCTGATTTTGTTTCAAGATTGGTAATTTGAGGGGCATAGGAACCAATTTGATTTCAAGTGCTGGGATAGTTTTCAATATGGTTTGTAATGATATTGCCTTAACCAGCCACATGAGATTTTGCTGTCAGTAACAACAGCACGAGAGGTTCTCTGAAAATTTACAGAACTTTTAAAATGCAGTTATTAAATAAACACCTCATAAGATTACTTGTTCTGTAGACACTATCTCAAAAGTTACCTAAGTAAATGAAAGAAATATAAGTAAACTAGGTAGTCAGATGGGCATACAGAATTAGGGAGACGAGGTCTGTATCTACCATTAACCTTGAATAACTTCATATCTCAATAAACTCAAATTTCTCATTTTTTTAATAAAAAAGGAAGTTTGAATTTGACTTCCCCAAAGTCCTCTTTGATCCTGCCATTCTGCCATAGGGGGTCCCATGTACTGTGGTAAAATGCTGTAGTTGTGAATGGCGTGCTCAAAGAGTTGAAAGATTTGTGACCAAACCATTGCATCCACTATGACCTTACAAAAATTATCTTCTATCTCAAAACCTCGTTTTCTCATCTGTAAAATTTAGAATTAGAGTATTTCCTATATTAGAGACTATTATGAGGGTTAAATTGAAAATAGGCATATAAATATACATATGTATATTTATATACCTAAATGATTATTGCAACAGAATGGACAACCAAACAGGCTGCATGGGGCCACCAGACCAGCAGGGGGGTTAATGAGGAGTGACCAAATGACCCAACAGCAGGCTGGGTGGGGTGACCAGGCCAGCAGTGGTGAAGCAGGCCAGCAGAGGACCGACCAGGCTGGCTGGTGGGGTAGTTGGGGGTGACCATACCAGCGGGGGGTGGAGGGGCAGTTAGGGGTGATCAGGCAGACAGGTAGGTGAGCATTTGGGAGCCAGTGGTCCTGGATTGTGAGAGGGATGTCCGACTGCCAGTTTAGACCAGATTATTGGGCCTAAATCGGCAGTCAGACATCTCCTAAGGAGTCCCAGATTGGAGAGGGTCAGGGTGGGCTGAGGGGATCTCCACAATCCATGCATGAATTTCAATCACCGGGGCTGTAGTATAGAAATAGTTTGAACCCACTTTGACATGCCAAGTATGCCAAAAAAAAAAAAAAAAAGTAAATGCAATTCTTATAGAAGAACCACATTTCCAGTGTCTCCTTGCCCATTGGGGTGTCAAACCCAAGGAGTGCAGCTCAAATGTAGAATCTTACTGGTAGTGACACATGATGACGAATCGCAATACTTTCATTAAGAAAAATAAAACATTCCACATAAATTCACTACAAAATGGAACTTTGAATCTATTAACAGTCTTAGTATGGGGCTTCCTAAACATTGATATGCCTTGCTTAGGCAAGTCTCTTCTGCTCAGCTATCTTTTATCATAGCAATGCTATCAGCTCAGGGTCCTTTTCTCATATCCAATGCATAATATTTTCTGTTCTATGCATTCCAAATCTTGTTCAAGAACCATGCCCACAGGTACACCATTCACCAGATTATTTATAAGGCCTTGATTGATAGGAGCCAGCAACAAGACCCTGCCACTGTCTTTCTTTCCCTCCCCAGGCTGGCCTCAAATTTATTTCAAAACCAGGTATCTTCTTTTAAAACAAATATATGTTTATATTGATTTCTTAAAAAGAAAGGAAGGGTGATGGGTAGAAAAATAGAAACATGGATGAGAGAGACATCAATCAGCTTCCACCTACACACCATCTACAGGGGATTGAGCCAGGAAGGGGAATCAAACTGGGGACTTCTTGGTTCATGGGTTGATGCTCAATCCCAAAGCTATACCAGCCAGACAAAATCAGTGTCTTTAAGGTCAGATTAATGAAAAGAAAGAGTTCAATCAGTAATTTCACAAGGCCATGTTTTCTCTTTTTATGTAGGTAACTCACATTTGCTGTATACTTCTGCTTTTCCTCTGGAACACACAGTCTCAAACTGGATATTCCCTGGAAGGGAAAAATGTAATTTCAAATTCAGCATGATCTTTGTAATATTGCTCTAACTTTCTGGTGGCATTTCAAGAAACAAATCAGCCTGTAAAACATCCTGTTTTTATCCAACATAGCATAAGAGCAAGATTTAGGAAGTTACAGTGAGAAAAGCTAAGTACCAGGTCCAAATTCTGCCAACTAAAACTCCAGTTTCAATGAGATAAAATCATAATTGTGTGGTTTCTGTTGCTTGTTCTATTCCAAGCATAATCCTTTGCTTGTATTTTTTTTTATACTTGTACAAATACTAATGCCATCTTCATCTTTGACTCTGGGTCCCATGGCATGCCCCAGACTCTGACAGTAGGAAGATTTTCATATACATTTTACTAAGTTTCTTTCATCTTTGACACTTCGATTATAGAGAAAGGGCAAATAAAAACTTTAAAGTATTTCCTCTAATTAATTCCGTTTTAATATGCACGGATTTCATGCACTGGGTTACTAGTCTACCCGTATTTTCCGGCATATAAGACGACTTTTGAAATGAAAAAAAGTCAACCGAAAATCAGGGGCAAAAGACCAAAATTGCGCAAAAATTACCTGCAGATCTTGACGGCAAAGTAAGTCTTTTCTTTGAAGTAGGGGGTAGTCTTATACAGTGAATATAGGCCTAAACCTATGTTTTAACTGTAAAATTAGGGGGTTGTCTTATACGCCAGAAAATATGGTGTGGGGGTGTGTGTGTGTGTGTATGTGTGTGTGTATGTGTGTGTGTATGTATATATAAAAGTCTAAGCAACTGTTATAATGGCAACCACTGGTTGCTATGATGCACACTGACCACCAGGGGGCAGACACTCAACACAGGAGCTGCTCCCTGGTGGTCAGTGAGCTCCCAAGGCCAACCTCCCAGGTCCCTCCCCCAAGCTGGTCCCTCCCACTGGCTAAGGCTCCAGATCACAGAGACTCTGAGTCCTGGAAGCCTGTAGGAGGAGAGCAACCCTGGTGCTGACTGAGACAGAGTAGCAGCTCAGAGGGGGCAGAAAGGGCAAGGCAGCAACCTAACTGTAAAGTAAGCTCCACCACCATCTTACCTCTGCCACCTCTCACCCTCCATCAGCCACTTCTAGCTCAGCCCCCTGCCTTTCCAGGCTCCCAAAAGCTGATTGGCTAGCGTTCCTATAGCAGTGTGCCACCATTGGCTGAAGTCAGATACCTATCATACTTGTGGGCAGAGCCCTGAGAAAATGTGCAGCTGAGGTAGGAGAGAGGACTTTTCTGTCAGCAATTCCACCCTCCAGAGAATAAGACAGCCCGGATGCAGGCAGCAAAGTAGAGCTGAATTTCGACCTCAGGGCTTAGCTGGTGTTTCTGGGTTGCTCTGTCTGTGGTTTTTGCTTGCTGCTTCCTCAGCATATCTACATAGCTAGATCAGCGCCTGCTAGCCAACCTTCTGCAGTCCCTCTTCTCCCACTTCCCATGCACAAATTCATGCACTGGGCCTCTAGTATAATTAATATTAACTAAGGAGGAAATGATGAAAGGGCCCACAGAGTATGTATGTAACTGGTCATAATTAAGAGTCTACGTTTGGGCTTTGTTCAAGAGCTTGTCAAGAGGTTGTCAAAACTTTTTCTGCAAAGGACAAATTATAAATATCTGATACATTGTGAGCCATAAGTTTGTAAATACTCAACTCTGATGTTATGTTAGAAAAAAAACAACATAGAAAATTAGCATAAGTAAATTAGTATGGATATATTCTAATTAAGCTTTATTATGAACACTGATGTTTGATATTTTCACATTGTGAATTATTAGTATTCTTTTTAAACATTTAAAAATATAAGAAAAAAATTGCAAATTGGATTTAGCTTCTGGACCACATAGTTTGTCTACCACTGATTTAGAACTGTAATTTATAGGGAAGAGAATAGGTTGGCAATTTTTCATTTTTAGAAAGCCATCTGTGTTTGGAGTAGGAAGGACCATGTTTCTGCTTGATGGAATGATGCATAGTAGAGCTATATATCATATGTAGAAGTAAAAACATGTCTTTCTGCCCATATGACTTGCCCAATGAGATTTTCCTTTTTTTAAGTTTTTCTCCCAATTACATACAATATTGACATACAATATTATATTAGAGTCAGGTGTACAACAGTGATCCCATATTTATGTAACTTATGAAATGATACGTTCTTTCTGTCTTGTTCTCTACGCATTGTCTACCCTCGATTCTCTGTATCCCATCCTTTACTGACTTAGATATTTGAAATCACTAAACTCTTTCCCTTTTCTCCTCAGGTCTCAAAGTTTCTTTTTGCTTACATACATTTTAGCCAAAGTTAAAATACTAGAAAGGTAAACCTATCATTAGCTAGACAGATTTAAGTTGAATTTCATAGGAAACAAGCAGATGCTACTTAAAATGGTGTTTAGGAAAGTGTTAGTTTAAAGTATTAAATTGTCTTCAATAACATTGTATATGTAAATTTCTATTAAAGTTTTATTAATTTTTTAAAATATATTTTATTTATTTCAGAGAGGAATGGAGAGGGGAGAAAGAGAAACATCAATGATGAGAAAGAATCATTGATTGGCTGCCTGCTGCCTGCCCCCTACAGGGGATGAGCCCTCAATCTGGGCATATGTCATAGATCAGAATCGAACCTGGGACCCTTCAGTCTACAGGCCCATGCTCTATCCATTGAGCCAAACAATCTAGGGCAAGTTTTATTAATTTTAACTCATATCTATGCATAGAGTAAGTGTGCTATGATTGATTTTACTCAGAAGTTAGACTCAATATATAATTTTTCTCTTACAAAATATGCTTCCTCTTCACTTTTTTTGTTTTCATGTTTTTTTCCTACTTTGTACTCAATTTATTTGCCCACATGATAAATTAAGCATTTTGTTTTAAAGGGCAGTCTATTTAATTAAATCATTCAAAGTATAATACATCTGTTCTCAAGGATATTTTACCAGACAGGGCCCTTTACCATATCAGAACAAGTGGAGCAAAAAATAACTGTTAATTGTGAAGAAGAGTAGAAGTTTCAGGTTGCTTAAAACAATCAAGAGCGATGAATAGTTGAGAATAATCCAGAAATGTACAACTAGTTATAAATCTGATAGATATTTTTAAATAAATAGTTTAAAATGCAGAATTTGAGATTTCATCAATATCATGTTAGAAGTAGAGTACTTAAATCAATAGTATTTCTATTTTGCAATGTTACACACCATATAAGGATGCATTCTACTAAAGAAAAATAGCATGCCTGACCGCTACTGTTTCTGGGAAGAAAATATTAAGGTCACAAGATTTATGAATATAAAGATTCAATCTTCCTAATGTTCTGATTAGAATAAGTAATAATCTACTATTAAGAAAACCATATGAAGCAAATAAAATACATTTTCCAAAAACCAGTCAATAGAGTGACTTTATCATAACAAGAAATGAAATAAATATAGCCAAGCACTTAATGTTTTGTTTATTTAATGGAAAGGTATTCTTATGTAGAGGAATATTTTTCTCTCTATATCTGTGAACTTATGAATATGTATTAAGCAGAGAAAGCATATGTGAGAGAATATCTCTTTTCAGCTACCTTTATTCTGAATTTTGCAATGTATTAAATAAAAAATAATTTTGTCTTCTATAAGAAAATTTCAATTGACTATTTATTTTTTGGTGAAGTTTTAGGTCCATATCAATATTGATTAGAAGTTACAGAGATTTTCTATGTACTTCCTGCCCCATTATGCAAGTCCCACAACAACCATAGTAGTAGTGTTGGTTACAACTGATGAACCTAATAAGACATCATTATCATTCAAAGTCCATAGTTTATAGGAGGATTCACTCTTTTTATAATTATTCTTTATTCATTCTGAGAGAGAAAGAGAGAGATTGACTTGTTATTCAACTTATTATGCATCCATTGGTTGCTTCTTGTCTGTGCCTGACCAGGGATCAAACCCTCAACCATGACATATCCAGATGACACTCTAACCAACTAAGCTTTCTATTCAGCACAAGAATTTGCTCTTGATGCTTTAAATTTCACGCATTTGGACAAATTTATAATGATATGTATCTACTACTATAGCAAAGCACAGAGTAGTTTCATACCCCTAAAAATCCTCTGTGCTCCAACTTTTTATCCCTTCCACCCTAATAACCTGTGGCAATCACTGATCTTTCTATACTCTCCATAGTTTTGCTTTTTCTAGAATGTCACTTAATTGGAATCATACAGTCTAGCCTATGTTTGAATTGTGTAATTTTAAAATCCAAGCCACAAAGTTTTAAGTCTCTAATGAACAATGAACATTTTTTTTTTGCCTTTTGATTGTAGTCTTTAAACTCTCAAATACAGAATCACTTGGAACTCTTTTTGTGAAAATGTATGCTATCCCACACGTATGTTTGATTGGCTTATAACAAACAGAATAAAAATCTGCATTCTAGACAAATATCACAGGTATCTCATATGCATATCAAATTTTGAGAACCATGGTTATAATCCCTATTGATTACTGCTTTCTACTTTCTTTTAGCCTACTGTATAACTTTTGCATTAGTTATAATTGCCTATTAATTTTCTCAGGGTGGAAAGACATTATTACTTAACTTTCAGTTTCACTGATCTGTCTTGTATTGCCATAATTTTCAGGTTTTGCTTCAAATTATATCAATCTATAGACCTTTGGAAAAAAAATATTAGACCTGGATCAGGACTCAAAATTAGAATTAGAATCTCAGGCTGCTAGGGCCCAGGAATCCATATATTTTTAAAGCTACCAGAAGTATGTAATTTGCAGCTAATCTTAAGAACTATAGTCTTAAGCTATTTTCCAAATTGCAAGCAATACTATATTTCTAAGCCATAAATATTTTAAAGCACAGTCAATGGCTCAATATCAACTTACTAAATTAGAAAATCTAAATTCTATAATAGAATCTCTTCCCATTCTGGCCCCTGCCTTCCATTCCTTGATGGCCTGCATATCTAGCACCTTCAAGATAGTAGTATAGTTTCTTGTGATTTCCAGAGTAAACTAGGTTATTTCAAGCTACTGCTCTTGTCCACTCTCTCCTCTCTGCATAGGATGCCTTGCCCCATATTATCTAGCTGCCATGCTTCCACTATAAATTTTATTTCTTCAGTAAAACCTTATCAAATCCTCTCCATGTATATCTTTCCATTATACAACTACTAGTGCATATTTGTAGTTAATGATTTATAATTATTTTATCACCTATGTCTCTATATTATTAGAAAGTATAGTAAGCAAACTAAAGTATTGTATAGTACCTAAATTATATTGGATTATCAATAAATATATATTGAATTATTGAACGTTTATTTTAAATGGTTACTTTTTACTAAGGTTATTTTATAGGCATGACATTCTAAATGAACTATTTTCAAGTTGTGACCAACTTCTCCCACAGTTCTTTTTAAAAATATATATATTTTATTCACTTTTTAAAGAGAGGAAGGGATAGGGATAGAGAGTTAGAAACATCGATGAGAGAGAAACATCGATCAGCTGCCTCCTGCACAACCCCTTCTGGGGATTTGCCCACAAACAAGGTACATGTCCTTGATTGGAATCGAACCTGGGACCTTTCAGTCTGCAGGCTGATGCTCTATCAATTGAGCCAAACAGGTTTCGACTCCCACAGTTCTTCTGCCTCGAACTTTACAATAGAGATATTATGGGGTAGAAAAGATGCTTGATTGGCAGTAATATAATAATAGCTTTTCAGATTTTTGCTACCAAGACTGATAGAGTAGCCTTTATTACCTTCCTATCTTAAACATTTAGAAAACTGTGCAAGATAGATAATTATTTTTATTAAAATAGATGATACAGAACTAAGAGGAAAGGGTAAAAATAAGAAAGTCCCATCCTCTGCTTACTTTTTGGCTATCGTTTTTAAGCTGCAATACTGAAAAGTGGAATCTCTACAGAACCTGGTAATCTAGCTATGTTTGGAAGACAGAGATGGGAGACTAGAGGAACTAATTAAGGTATAATTTTCAGGGAAGAATAAAATAATGGATTGATAAAGAGAGCTCTAGTCTAGCCAGCATGGTTCAGTGGTTGAGCATAGACCTATAAACCAGGGGATCAAGGTTCAATTCCCAGTCAAGGGCATATGCCCAAGTTGTGGGCTTGATCCCCAGTGTGGGGCATGCAGGAGGCAGCTGATCAATGATTCTCTCTCATCACTGATGTTCCTATTTTTCTCTCCCTCTACCTTCATCTCTGAAATCAATAAGAATATATTTTTTAATTAAAAAAGAGAAAGAGACCTCTAGATATCTGCAGAGGGAATGCCTTGACTTTTTTCATATATGAGAAAAAACTACCTTAGGTTGGGGAATGAATTGTGGAAATCAGTAGAACAAATACTTCCAAGTCCCTAAGCTTCATTTTAAAGAATTCATGTTCACTCCACGAAGGATAAAAACCTAAGAGCATGTGATACATTGGGTTATGTCACATAGGAATGAGATTCTTCTGCTTTTAAGTTGATTCTAATAAAAGTGGCTTACATGGAAATAATAATATTTTTATCTCTCATAAAGAAATCAAGAGGAAATCAATCTATGGCAGATCCTCTGTCTTTTGGACAAGTCATTGTTAGTATATGACTTTCTTACTTGGGGTCACATTGCATTGTCAAAGATGCTCACTGAAGACTAAACATTATTTCTGGTGTCAAGGAAACAGGAATGCTAGGCAGATAAAGGAAATAAAGGACTTGCTAACCAAATACGGCCTTTTTCAGAAGTATTCTCATAAAGCTTTAATCAATGCCTTCCATTTACATTTCATTCACTCCTTGTGGCAAAAAAAAAAAAAGCTGCAAAATATATGTTCTTACTTTAGCTACTTTGCTACATGAAGTAAAACTGGTGCCATGTAATCAAGAAAGAGGAAGAGAATGGGCATTGAGTAGGTAGGTGTCCTCTGCCACAGGATTAGACTACATTCACCATCTGTTTCGTGGCCTAGTTTTAGTCTGACTAGGAGGAACCAATTCTAATACTTGTAAATTAAATTTTGGGGAAAAAAACAAACTTTTATCAACTTTTATTTCCACCACCACCCTTAATTAAAGGTGTCATTGATATTTAACTGTCTTTAAACACCAGTAAAACAAAACATTGCAAAAGCATTTATCCTTTGAATGACTGAATGCTCATCTGAATTTTTTTAGAAAGAGCTATGATATACAATCCACACATAAAGAATAATCTTTTGTTTGTGTTCCAACATCTTTTAGCATTCTGCTGCTCCACGTATCGGAAACCAGCTCAGCAACCATGTAAAGTTTAACACCCCGGGCAGATCAAGATGAATGTGACCATTCCTGTTAAATAGGGCACTGTTTGCTCTATGTAAAGAAGATGTATCACCAGGGCGGAATGATATATATATTTCTGCAACATCTTGTAACCACACTCCATTAGAAATGATTACCGCCACAGTGCTGCATGGCCTGAATTAGGTTCATATTTCTTTAGAGCACAAGGGCAAGCGAGAGGCCAGCTGCCAGGACAGCATCGCCCAGTCTGCTGCTCTGCCTGACCTATGTCAGCAGCAATCTCAATCAAAGCGGTTAAGGGCCACCATGTTAGCTGGTGACTTGTTACAGCTCTGGGTCTAAAAATAACAACGGTCCATCAGTGTCAGTGCATGAAAAATTAAATTTCATTAGAATTGAAAAGAATTGTAGATTAGACTAATGCCATAGAGTAAAACCTTGTGAGTATAATTTGTTTTCTTTATTGCAGAACATTGTCAGCCTTCTGACTAACATTTCACCAATTTTTCTAATCAGAAGGGAAATGACAGAACAGTTTTCAAAAGATTTTATCTACTTTCCTCACAAACACTTGACTATGCATGCAGGAGTGTTTTAAGAGTATATTGGTTTAAAATAATTTACCACCTGGCAATTTCTCTCTTAGCCTTTTAGACTTAACTAACAATGTGTGTGTTCTTAAATACAGTTCTCTTTCATGAAGAAGAGGTTTTTTTTAAAAAAAGCAAATACCTAGATATAAAATCTAGGCTAAAATCACATTGAAGTGATTGCTTTATTCGAGGATAAATACTCTTAACTAAGAAACCCCAATTTTAATATTAGGATAGCAAAGATTTTACAAATTTGTCCTCAGCATGATCCAATTTAATTCATAGAATGGGGGAGAATATTGAAGTTTAAAGGTTTGCAGGGGGATTGCTTTGGAATAACTTCTGTGGATTCACTAGATTGAGATTCCATTAACTGACTTTTTGGAGTAAATCTGCAATAACAGAATTAAAAACCACTAACCCCAACAATAAAGACAATGCAAGTACTCAAGTCAAAATTTTTTAAAAAGAAAATAGTTTAAATATTAAAGTGAAATTTTCTTCTTGTAAAAGTTAAGTATGAATTCTTATTTTGTAACCATTAATATAGCATTACCATTGATTCCTGGAAACAAAAGAGGACTTGAAACAAAGGACATCTTAGCTATGTTCTTAGGGTAAAACAATCAATAGAAAGATGTTTTGAGAAAGAGATTTAAAGAACAAAATAAAAACTGAATATAAATTACCTTACTACAAAAAAAGGGATTTGTAGGAAATTACAAACACAGGTCTACAACCCAGCCAGAGTGGCTCAGTGATTAAATGTTGACCTATGACCAAGGAGGTCACAGTTTGATTCCTGATCAGGGCACTTTCCCTGTTTGCAGGCTCAATCCCCAGTGTGGGGTATGAAGGAAGCAGCTGATCAATGATTCTCTTTCATCATTGGTGCTTCAATCTCTCTCTCCCTCTTCCTTACTCTCTGAAATAATAATAATAATAATAATAATAATAATTACAAATAATCAGGTCTACAAATACAACAGATAAAGGAAGAAATTTCCTGTTCTTCTTTGTAGATATAAGGGCATATCTCACTCAATTATGTGTAATAATAAAGATACAGAGGCAGATGAAAAGTAAAAGCTATGCACACTGCATTAAATGATAGCCAGATATGAAGAATAAACAGATTAATAGATAGAGAGCATAGGTTGTAGAGACATTTTAGTAGATACAGCAGGAAAGTGAGAGAGGTCTTACAGATATCTAGCAAGAGACATTTCTAAGCCCAAGAAACAATCTGTGTAAAGACTTTGATATAGCAGACTGAATGGAAGGTAGAAAGAATAGCAAGAAGGCATGTGAGGCTGTTATAAAGTTAGCAAGGAAGACAGGAAATGAGAAAGTCAGGGAGGCAACCAAGAATCATTATTTGGGACTTGAGCAATAATAAGCACTTTGAATTTAACTCCAAATTTTTATCTAACAGCTTAAAAAATATCATCCTGTCTATCTGCTTTCGTCAGTTTCAACTTTTATAATAAAATAAGATAGACTGGCTGGTTTAAACAACAAAGATTTATTTCTCACATTTCTGGAGTTTGGGAGTCTAGGCGACAGGACCAGCATGATGGGGTTCTTGGTTAGGGCTCTCGGTTACAGACAGCCATCTTCTCCCCATGGTAGAGAGAGATCTCTTGTCTCTTCCTCTTTTTACATTGATATTGACCTATCACAAGAGCCTCACCTTCATTACTTCATCTAAAGCCAATTATCTCCCAAATGCCATCACAATGGGGGTTAAATCTTCAATATGTGGATTTTGGAGAGACATGACATTTTGTTCAGAACACTGCTATAAAAAGAGAATAAACTCATGAGAGTAGGAGAAGGGGGTCAGTCTCAATGGCAAGGAAACTAGTTAGGAATTATTCTACTGAATAAAAATGGTTCAGGCCACCACTGTATTATAGACATAGAAAGAATTGGCCAGTTTTTGAAACCTATTTGGAATGTCCAGCTGACAGTCTTTGCTAAATAATTATATATGGGCTATGAAAAACTGACATTAAGAAATATAAAATTTAAGAAAAAGAAATAAAAATTATCTTCTCTAAGCATTAATTCCCTCAAGCACACAATGCTATTTTATTAACTATACTATAGTACTATTGTGAAAATTTAGTATCGATGTATAAAAGCAATTAACATAATTGTTACATTTATATGGCATCAATATATATCATGAAAAATAATCATTATATTACTAGAGGCCTGGTGCACAAATTTGTGCACTTGGGGAGGGGGGGACGGGAGGGTTCCTCAGCCCAGCCTGCACACTCTTGCAATCCAGGAGCTTCCAGGGATGATCAACTGCCAGCTCAGGGGGAGCAGCCTTAAGCCATCAGTAGGGCACCTTTAGTGCTGCTGTAGAGGCAGGAGATGTTCCCGCCACTGCTGCTGCCCTCACCAGCCTGAGCCCAGCTCAGAGGTTCTGGCTGAGCAGCACTCCCCCTATGGGAACACACTGACCACCAGGGGGCAGCTCCTGCATTGAGCACCTGCCTCCTGGTGGTCAATAAGTATCATAGTGACTGGTCATTCTGTTGTTTGGTCAATTTGCATATTACCCTTTTATTCTATAGGATTATATTATAGATAGATAATAAGAAGCAGATTAATGTGAAGACTGGCATAAAATTCTAAAACTCCTCCAGCGATAAGCAATCTTAAGTTGTAGAATGTGGTTTTTCTATACCCATATGGAAATTTTCTATCCCTAATGTTTTGTCCATCCCTCTACAGGCAGTTCTCTAATAACTATTCTATATAACAAAAGCCCAGGTGGTATCGAACGACACCCTTGTGTGTCCTTGTCACAAGATGCCACCACAAGATGGTCACCACATGATAGCTGGCAGGAGAGGGCAATTGTTGGCAATCAGGGGGCGAGATCAGGCTGGCAGAGTAGGGCAGTTGGAAGTGATCAGACTGGCAGGGGAGCAGTTAGGCATCAATCAGAACAGCAGGGGAGTGTTAGGGGGTGATCAAGCTGGGAGGCAGAAGCAGTTAGGTGCAATCAGGCAGGCAGACAGGCAAGCAGTTAGGAGCCAGTAGTCCCAGATTGTGAGAGGGATGTTTGACTGCTGGTTTAGGCCTGATCCCACAGGGGCCGGGCCTAAACCTGCAGTTGGACATCCTCCAAGGGGTCCCAGATTGGAGAAAGTGCAGGCCAGGCTAAGGGACACCCCAGCTCTATGCACAAATTTTGTGAACTGGGCCTCTATCTTCTATATTAGGTGAATTCATACACGTTAACTTATTTTAAAAGTTGTCTAGATTTGTTTCCTCCATCCCCATTACATTGGCTGTTTACAAGCCACTAACTTAATGACTGTGCAAATATTCATCTTACAGAATCTCTTATTCTTATAGGGAGGGATGTGGTCAAAGTCACAGTTTCAAATAGAACAGGTTGGTTGTATGAAGGCTCCCAAGTGTCGGGTCTCATAATACCCTCATGGACAGACAGCTAACTAACTTTGGAACCAAGGGGGAGTTGCTGAGAGGCTTGTTTGTTCATCGGAGGGACACTCAAAGAATGACATCATTGTATGGTATGTAGATATATCTGTGAGTGTTTTTCCAACTTTTGTAATTATTTGAAAAAAATAGGGAAATTGTAAAATATTAAATTTGTAAAAACTATTAAATATTGAATTTGAATGTTTATAAAATAACTTCAAATTTCTAAAGATAAAGTTGAACTTGCACTCATGACTAATCTATATTGATATCCCTACCGATATTTTTACATTAAAGAGTATTTCTTTTTTAAACATTGTTTTATTCTTGAAATGTCTACATGCAATTCCTAATTATGTTTTATTTTCCAAGGAGAATTTCTTATTCTTGATAGAAACCAAATTTAAAAGTGAGGAAATAGTCTGCTTAGTCTGAAAATAGTCTATTTGGTAGTCTCTGTAGATAAGGATGCGCATCAAAATTATATACATAAATTTATGTGAACATGTGAAAATAACAATTACAAAAAAGATGATGACATTTCAAAATGTGATAAAAATAAATCAAAGTAATAGATTATATATATGCAATTTCCCTTCATCGATAAAGGGTTAATTGTTCAAATGTTGGTATGTATTTTTTCAATTAAGTTTTTATTCACCCATTTGAATAACTGCCACTTAAAAATATTTTTTGCCCTTACTCTTCTTAAAGTAAATGTTACTTATAAAAAATGGAATTGGTTTCCATCAAGAACTGGAAAATAACAGGCCAAGAAGATCACTTATATTTAGTTTTAATAAAAATTGATTCATAATTATGTAATAGCATATTGTGCTTGAAAGCACCTTTCATCTTTGAAATTTCAAAAGCCTCAAGGAGTAGTACAGTGATATAGAACATCCAATGGAGCTAAATCTTTAAAGAAATCAATGTTCTTATGATTAAATACTTTAACAAGAACTCTACAAAAACATTTTCTTTCTGTGGTTCAAAAACCTCAAAACTTCTACTTTTAATATATTATGGCTTATTCACAGGAGGCTAAAAATCATTATTATTTTTTTTCCTTACAAATATTTCTTAAAGTTCCTATTTCTTTACAAAATAGCTGTGCTTAAAAACAAATAAATAAATAAGACAAATCATAGGTACCTACTACAGAATAAAATAATAATTTTATTAAACTAAAGATTAAGTTATTAAGAATGATAACTCTATGTTTCTATATGTGTTAGTTTAATAGCTTAAAACCCAGATTTTTTAGAACCTACAATGGCAAATAGAACAGAAAAAAATTCTAATGGAACTCTTCAAATCTCTATATATAAAAGGCTAAGCAACTATTGCATCTGAAACAACCGAATGAATGACTAGAACAGACTGTGTGGGACAACCAGACTGGTGGGGGATTAGTGAGGGGCGACCAAATGACCAAATAGCAGTCTGTGTGGGGCGACCAGGCTGGCAGGGGGCGGTAGGGGGTGACCATGCCTGCGGGGGGGGGGGGGGGGGACAGTAAGGAGTGACCAGGTTGCAGAGGAGCAACTGGGGGTGACTCTGCCAGCAGGGGGCAGTTGGGGGTGACCAGGTCACCAAGGGGGGGCATTTTGGGGTTATCAGGCAGGCAGACAGGTGAGCAGTTAAGAGCCAGTGATCCTGGATTGTGAGAGGGATTTCTGACTGCCAGCTTAGGCTCAAATTGGCAGTCAGACATCCCCCGAGGAGTCCCGGTTTGGAGAGAGTGCAGGCTGGGCTGAAGGGACCCTCACACGCACGATTTTAGTGCACCGGGCCTCTAGTATATTGATAAAGCCTGTAATTATCATATTTATACATTTTTACAGATCAATGAAAACTTATCTTCTTCCCATTTCTAAATATTCATTTTTTGATTAATAACCAGAGGCCTGATACATGAAATTCATGCAAGGGGCTCAGCTCTCACAGCCCCTACAGCCTCAGCCGGCCCTTGCAGCCCTGGCTTCATCCAGAAGGGCATCCAGAAGGATGTCTGGAAGGTTATTTGGCTGCTTGGTCTAATTAGCATATTAGCTCTTTATTATATAGGATAATTAAGAAAGATAGTTTGGCCCTAGTCATTTTTGCTCAGTGGATAGAGCAATGATCTATGGACTGTAGGGTTCCAGATTCGATTCCAATAAAGGGCACATGCCTGGGTTTTGGGACTTGCAGGAGGTAGCTGATCAATGATTGTCTCTCACCATTGATGTTTCTCTCTCTCTCTCTCCCTCTCTCTTCCTCTCTGAAATAGATTAAATTATTTTAAAATGAAAAAGAAAAATAGTTTGACACCTTACACATAATCTTTATTCTGGGCTTATGCAGTTTGTATCTGGTGTTGGGAACCATTTGCTTAGCTTAATTACTTAATCATATATCCATATTAGCTTTAATAATCCATTTATTATTCATTATATTTGGTTGGCTATGATGGAATTGAATCCAGCCTTCCTGACAGAATATAATAAGATACTGAACTAATTCTTATACAGAAGTTACTTTTCAATTTATATGTCTTCCATTTTTACAATTGAATGTGGTAAAGATGATGGTATAGGCTTTTTTTTTTAAATTCTGCTTTTCACTACTTTTGGAAACTATTTCTAGAAAAACACATTTTGTGTATATGAGAGCCCTATGGCCATATAAGAATCTTTTCTGCCTTGAGATGTTTTATTCTACAGGACAGCTGTTATGGCTTCCAGCTATTCAATCATCAGTATATGTATAACAAATAGATATTTCTAAGTATACAAGCCCTCTAGCAGCAAGGTAAAGATGTATATAAATACTGGGTAAGGGAAAGATTTATTTAAAGGAAATAGTGCAAGCCTATGTAGCTATCCATTTTAAATGAATCAACTCCACCACAGCATCAGTGAAATGTTTAGCATGTTTAGCTCAGTCACTCTTTTTGTTTCCTGTGCTAATTCTGATGAAGTTAACACCTCAGTATAAATTTATATAGGAATATAAATGACAAAATTTTAATCCACCAAAAATCTTTCATAAAAGAAAATATTCTATAATTCTTTGTCCAAAACAAGTTATGAGAGTCAAGTGATAGTTATAAGCAAAATCAAGCCTGCAACACAGAAATCAGACCTAACTTGATCTTCTTTAGGTTGAAATAAAATTATTTCAAATTATTAGTTATTTGATTAACTTTTCTCAATAAGCTGAGTATAAATTATTTATTATATAAGTATAAATTAAGCAATATGTTATTATATTAATCCTTACTACACAATTTACACTTTTATTAATATTTATGCTATGTTGCCCTTTAGGCAACTACTTTTTTTCTCTTCTTACTGGTTGTATTATGGAGTTTTGGTTGTTGTTGTTTTTTGTTTTGTTTTTGGTATATGTAGAAACCTATAGTTCACTGAAGGTTATATAATATTTATTCATTGAGAAGCTATTATAAGCACTAGAAAATAACCTAGCTTACTTAGGATCCTCTTTCTTTCTCTTCCTCACTCTATCATAGGTAATTTATATAGATATAAATATATTCATACAAAACATGTCTCTCTGGCTATATATATATATCATTTTCCTTCTCTCTCTATCTCTCATTTTTATATATACATTTTATACATAAATATGTATGTACATATTTACATATAGTTCCTTTTTACCATTTACAATGTAGTAAAAAAAGGATGATGATGAAAAATGATTATTGAACCCATTTCCCTTAATAATATATTTTTACTCTTAAGGAATTGCAAATTTCAATTTTATTTTTAACTTTCCTATTTAGTAGGTAATAATAACATCTAAGATAGATAAACTATACTAAAGAACATAAGTTTTGTTCTTTCTAAAATGACTATGATATAGATAAACCCAGACTGACAAACAATCATTTATGCAGTTTAGCTAAGCATATTAATAAAGAGGTGATATGCAAATTGACCATTATGCCCTCACAAGATGGCTGCCTATGAACAGGCCAGCAGGAGGGTTAGTGAGGGACGACAAAATGACTGAACATCAGGCTGCGTAGGGTGACCAGGCCGGTTGGGGGGGGGGAGGGTGGAAGTTAGGGGCAACCAGACCAGCAGAGTGGGGCAGTTAGGGGCAACCAGGCCAGCAGGGGGAGCAGTAAGGGGTGACCAGGCCAGTGAAATGGGGCAGTCAGGGGCGATCAGGCAGGTGAGTGATTCGGAGCCAGTGATCCAGGATTGTGAGATGGATATCCAACTGCTTCTTTAGGCCCAATCTACAGGCCTAAACTGGCAGTCAAATATCCCGGATTGGAGAAGGTGCAGGTTGGGCTGCGGGAACCCCCCTGCATGAAGTTCATGCACCAAATCTCTAGTTAGAATATAAAATCTGAAAAACGTGAGAATTGTTTTAATAATTTCATTCCATTTCTTAAATATTAAATAGGTCAAGTGGACAAGGACAAGAACCACATTTTTTCACTTATATGTGGATATAGAACAGAAATCAACAAATAAACAAACAAAAAACTCTTAAAGGTACAAACAACATTGTAGTGATTACCATTACCAGAGAGCAGGAAGACTGCAGGAAGATGAAGAGGGTAAAGGAGGACAAATATATGATTACAGAAGGAGACCTTAGGAAGTTAGAACACAAAGCAATATACAGATGATTTATTATAGGATTATATACTTGAAACATATAACCTTATTAACCAAAATTACCCCAATAAATTTAATAAAATTGAGAAAATATTAGTTTATGTTGACCAATAAACTAAAACCCTTGATGAGGAAACAAATAATAGTTAAATAAAGTTTGTTTCTTCCCTCAATCCTAATTCAATTTTCTCTTTTTAGATCTAAATATTTCCAAATATATATTGTCAAAGAGAAGTTAGTAAGAGTGTAGAAGAAAGCATGACTCATTCATCATTTAAACATAAGTCTTCATGATCCTTTTTTGTTTCAAAACATTTGAGAAACTAATTTAAAGACATTTTAAGAACTCATTTAAATAGAAGTTGCGTTAAGTTTCAGAATATGAGTTCCTTAACCATTTTATTATATACCACTTACTAATGCTACAAAATTCAGATATTGAAGTTAAAGAAGCACTCCATCCTCAACTATCCTGAAGTTATTAAAGACCCCCCCAAAAAATTCAACAAGTGCCTTTGGTCACAAGCAGTATATAATAAACACACATTGTACAGCATGGATATCTGCCATTATGCCCTATCAAGCTATTAGTCAATAGTCCTAGTCACAAGAGTGCATATCTGCTATTCACCTGAGTGGCAATTTCAAACTGTACATTCTCAGTGGGTACAAGAAGCTACTCAGCTTTGTGGCAGGATCATGTTTACTGAATTGTGGCAAGGAGTGAAAGGAGGTCATTTGGAGGAGACTTAGTTTAGGCTCATTAATTCCAAACATTATTCAACCACATATAACACAAAACCTATAATACAAGTACTTTTTGTTTTGTTGTGTGGATCTTTGATTTTTAATTGTTTCTTTTCCTTTCTGGGGAATTAATAACATCTACCATACTTGGGGATACTAATTTTGAACACTTTTCTCTTGCTCAGTTAAATCTTGTGCAGAATGTAGAGGAATTATTTCCCAATAAATAGTAAGACAGAAAACACGCATAAGTCAAATGTTTCTTGGCCTATTTGTATGGTTTCTTTGTCTTTACAATGGCATAAACATTTTAAAATTATAACTTTGATTATTATAATTAATAATTACCAAAACCAAAGTACAAAAGGATGCATAGAAAAATACTTAAATGAATCTTGAAGATTGATCATGATTTCACATTTGAGCCTCCAGAATATTAACAGTGGTGCTACTGGACATTTATTTAACCTCTACATGTCCAAGTTTTAATAATTTAAAAGGCCATTAATAGGATAAAATAGTTTTAAGTAAAAATGAGAGAAAATTATAAAATATTTTAGAATAAGAAATGATAAATACTGATTTACTGACTAAAAATGGTCTATTCATATTAATAGTTACATGTTTTTATCAAAATATATTAAGGTTATATTATAGGTTGTAAAGAATGGATAAGATAGACTAATGGCAAAGTTGATAGGCTGGAGGGATATATTACAAACAAACAGAGGAGCCAGGAAACTTGTAATAGTAAAAAATGCTATTCAGAAAAATGCCTTTATGCAATACAAATTAAACTAAAATTATGCAATTTATGTAGGGTGGTGAAGAAAGTTTTTTTCTCCCTAAAATATGTCATAACAATAATGTATTAATATTGATAATATTCCTGATAATGATATTTTTAAATATTAAAAGCTTCTTAGTATTTTTGTTAGGAATTTAATTATTCCATTTATTCTTTAAAAAAATATATTTTATTGATGTCAGAGAGGAAGAGAGATGGAGGGTTAGAAACATCAATGATGAGAGAGAATTATAAATTGGCTGCCTTCTGCACAACCCCCACTGGATATCAAGCCTGCAACCTGGACATGTGCCCTATGGGCAATCAAACCATTCATATGTTAAGGCTCAACCACAGACTTGCCAGTCCGGCTATTCCATTTATTCTTAATGAAAGCTCACTTTTTATTGAAACTTTAAGTAACTTGCTTGATATTATAGAAATATTAATTGCCAGATTTGGATATTTAAATGTGAACTTGATATTGAAAAAAACATAAATCATAGCAAATTCAAAATCTTTAAAAAAAAAAAAACACTATGATTTTAAAGAAATTTTAAAATTCCAATAATTACACACACACACACACACACACACACACACACACACAAATAAGCATAAACCAAAGATTTAACTCAGTGCTGGATATTTAGGTATTACATGAGTGAATTTTATGATGTATTTCTATCCATACTCTACTTACTGATTCACTTTTATTCTCTCTGTCTCATACTTTTTTTTCTACCATTTTCATGGTACTCTTCACTATTTTTCACCACACACAAGTGGGAAACATTTTTGGGGGGTTTTATTTCTCTTTTTGTCTTATAATAAAAATTTTATATTATCAAATCAATATGTGTATTGAAACCAAAGACAGGTGGAAATATCTGAGTGTTCTAAGAAAGGATTTAAAAAGATTATTGCAAATGGTACTCTTAAGGAAAGGAAAGCTAGGAGGTAAGTGTGGAGAAAGATAACTCAATTATCTATAGCATCACCTAGAAATTAATGCCACAATCAGAGAATTTGACTTAATTGGGAGACAGCATCTTGCTTTAAATTCAAGATAGAACAAGAAAATTAGTACCAGGTCAGTGTTTAGCAGAACATGAGAGGTAAAATTAAAGGACTGTAGATTTTATACTGGAGCATAAGAAAGTTGTTATGAAATATTTTTTACATGGTGCCTGGTGCCTGAAAGAAAATAGGAGAATAATATTTATGAAAGCCACACTAGCCTAAAAAATTATCCATGAGCTATGAGTTGTGATGTTTGTGTAAACAGTATTTTCAGTAAATTACAATAGAACCTAAATTTTCACAGTAAATCACTTTTACTTATCTTTAATGTTAGCAATTTTCTAAACCATTCTTGTATCGAAACCCTTTAATTTCCCCCACTAATATTTGCTATCTTTAGTGTTTCCTATTTAAGGGAGTTTTTAGGGGTAAAATAGGCAGGTTTAGGAAGTTTTAGGAATTAGGAGGTCCATGGGGAGAACCACAGGCCTGCAAAGCTGGGAGCTGCAGAAGGCACACATTCACAGAATAAGGGGGCTAGGAGCTGCCAAAAGGTATATATTTACAGAATAAAGGGAAAGGAAGCCACTCCTTTAGAGAATGAAGAGGAAGGCCAAAGGGAGGAAGAAAAAAGGAAAGGGAGAAGAAAAGGGGAATCCCAGGTAGGCACTGACCTCTGAAGCTGATACAGTGACCAATCAGAGGGGATATCAGGACACAAAGAACGTCAGCCTTTATACACCTGAAGAAAGAGGGACTTGGTGGATCTCTCCCCCTCCCAAAGTGGGAGTCTGTGCTTGCTTCCCAATAAAATTCCATCTTTTCCTGTGGCTTCATTCTTCAAATCCACCTGGACAAGAGCCCAGGAAGCCACTTTTTCACCCTGCCCAGGGGAACACCACAGGATCTAGTTTAATTTCCACGATTCACTGTATTTTATGTTTTGCGAATATGTGATTAGCAGGCAACTTTTTTTCTTACAGTTTTTTAAATCTTCCTCTGTTGACTAAAAAGCAAACTTATTGCCATCTTGGATACATGTCTGAAACTTTTGCTACTTAGTGCAACAAAAGCTAGCATGAGCAAATATCACAAAGTTTACCATGTACCCCATGTGTAATTCCCAGCCTCTTTTGTGCTCACTGATTACATATTTGTTATAGAGACAGCCCTTTCTAGTTTACACATAATGCTTTTAAACTAATTTCATTATTCTTGTTCTTATCATCATGTAATATTTTTAAAATCAGAATTTTTTGAAGCTGCATCTCTCTCTCTCTCTCTCTCTCTCTCTCTCTCTCTCTCTTTTTTTTTTTTTTTTTTTTTTTTTTTTTTTTTTACTATTACCAGTAATCATTTGGTAACTCAAACAATTACCTCAGTCTAAATAGGTCTTATATACATCCCAGATAATTCAGGGTTTTTAGGAAAAGCAGAATTGCAAAATATGACATGCTGTAAACTCTTGTCTTGTTGAAATAAATCAGATAATTAATGTTATATGTTTCCCCTCCCACATACTACACTATAGTTGAGGTGATAACTGTTAACTGTAAGTTTCAAATACTAACTCTACACATCTGATGAAGCTAGAGATTTAAACAATTATTATAGCAAACTGATGCGTTCTTATAAAAGCTAGAATTCACAATGTCCTACCCTCTATTTACTCAAAGGATCCTTTACAATGGTGATATCTCCATCAACTGAAGTTAATTTAAGAGTCCTGATTTTTTTGGAGGTATGGCTTCCATAATAATTGGTTCAAGAGAGACCCCTAGCAGCATCCGCACATGCTGCTTAAATCAGTGCTGCTGGCTTTATTCCCAACTAACAAGTGTGTCCACATGGATTAATCCTTTTTGTCAACAAGAAAGGAAATTATTACACCAAGGGCACTCAACCTGACTTTTCCAAATATTCATAAAATGATGTAATGTTTGCAAAAATATAGGAGTGGTGCTTACTCATTCACTCAGCCTTGCCTAGCCAACCCAGATGGATGGAGTCATTAGGTGGCAATAAAACACAATGTGGGTGTTAGTTACAATTAAAGAATACTTGGCAGGAATCACAACCCTGAAACCAAGATCCTTGACCATGTGCCCACTCCTGCTACAGATTTGTAAAAGAGATATGCAAAAAAAGACATATAAGCCAATTTTTTTTCCCTATTTTGGGAAATAATACATGATATTCCAATTTTTTTCAGCAAACTCTGAGAAGCCACTGACTGACCTTGCAGCAATGGGTTGAGTGGTCTCTGGGTGTCCTGAGTCTAGGCTGTTTAGATAGGTAAGTAATCCCAAGGTAAAATAAATCAAGGAGAATGACAGCAATATTATACACAGTGGAATTACTCAAATCTATACCCTAAACAAGTGGTCGGCAAACTCATTAGTCAACAGAGCCAAATATCAACAGTACAATAGAAATTTCTTTTGCAAGCCAAATTTTTCAAACTTAAACTTTTTCTAACACCACTTCTTCAAAATAGACTCGCCCAGGCCGTGGTATTTTGTGGAAAAGCCACTCTCAAGGGGCCAAAGAGTTGCTTGTGGCTCGCGAGCTGCAGTTTACCAACCACAGCCATATACCTTCTGCAGGATAAGGTTTCCTCCAAAATGTGAAGAGCAGCTTAGAATCTTTTTTAAAATTGAATTTATTGGGGTAACATTAGTTTACAAAACCATATATATTTTAAGTATACAACTTAATAAAACATCATCTGCACTCTGGCTCATGCACCCATCACCCAAAGCAAAATCTCTTTCCATCCCCATTGTTCTTATCATACTGTCCAAGTAGATGATACAGAGATATTTCAAAGAGAGACAAGGGGATGATATGTGTTCACAGATTTGGTGGCCCAATACTTACCATGAGCTGATCTTTATTTCCAACAAAGGATGGAAGAATAAATATTACACTCTTTCTAGAAGTCAAAATTTCCTCACATTTATTCTTTCTTTTAAACCCACTAGACTTAAAATTTAGACTGTTTTCCACTAGAAATATATCTGTACATGTGAAGGAAGGAGCTCAGCACATGCAGTGTCAGAGAGATCTAAACCCTCTCCAGCTGTCTTTTTGTTATCCTCATTAAGGTCAATGCATCCCGCCTAGAACAATGGCGTACACATTTTAGCCAAGAGGTCTTCAGAAATGGAACATGAGAGCACAATAATTAAGTTTGCTTTAAAAACATAAGTTACAGCCCAAGGTGGTTTGGCTCGTGGATAGAGCATCAGCATGCAGACTGAAGGGTTCTAGGTTGGATTCCCAGTCAGGGCACATTCCTGGTTTGTGGTCTCAATTCGCAGTGTGGTGCATGCAAGAGGTAGCCTATCAATAATTCTCTCTCATCATTGATGTTACTCTTTCTCTCTCTCCTTCTCCCTTCCTCTCTGAAATCAATTAAAAAAATTAAACAAACAAACAAAACACATAATTTATAGAATGAAATTTTAAACTTCTTATTATCATTATTTATGCAAAACCATTTGTCTATCCAAACTCACTGTGGAAGGGTTACATAACGGATACAAAATATAAAGTGCTTGTATTTGTCCCTATCCCATCAAGATTGACAGTGGAAACCTCTCACATTTTCAAGTGAACCTATTCAAGTGAACTATTTCATAAGATATATGCATACACACACATAGGCATAAGCACACATATATGCATTTCCCTCACTCAATTTTCTTATTATTATTTCTCAGTGCAAACCAGAGGCCTCACTCAGGTGCCTATTTGTGGTCAGCTTCCTCCAAGTGGAAGTTTTCAGAATCTTCTCTAGAGCTTATCTCCTTCTACTGCCTCATCATTGAGTTGCCCTAACTCCAATTTTCTCATGCAATTCTCTTAGGAGCGAAAAAGAGACATAAGAATGTAACAACACCAGTTCTTCACAAACAAAGAAAAAAATGAAAGAAAAATAAAACGCATTTTAAAAATGTATGCATATAAGAGAACTTACCCAGTTTCTTACTTTACTAACAATTTTAAGGATCAAGCAATGAGGAGGCCTGCCAAAGCAGGAAGAATTATGTCATCCCATGTGGCTACTGGGATCTTTGTTCTCCACATCAGACACATGTTCTCTGCTCCAAAATAATAGAGGAGGTTACTACATATAGCAAGGCAAGTTTAAGTTGTGAATCATCTATGTCCTCTGTCCCAGAGAGTTGTATGTGACATTCTCCATAAGTTATGTTTGTTTACCTAAGCAAATCTATTACAGGGAAATTAAGATCGTTGCATAGATAATAATTAGTATCATTAATATATTTACCTAGACATTCAATTATTATGTGTACCTTGGTCATTTTCTCATTATAGTTTTAAAAAACATTCTACAATATTTTTGGCAATAACTTATCCTAAAGAATATGTCTACTGCCCTAGCCTGTTTGGCTCAGTAGATAGAGCATCTGCCTACAGGCTGAAGGGTCCCAGGTTTGAGTCAAGGGCACATGTCTGGGTTTCAGGCTCCATCCCCAGTTGGGGACGTGCAGGAGTCAGTTGATCAATGATTCTCTCTCATCAATGATGTTTCTATCTCTCTTTCCCTCTCCCTTCCTTTCTGAAATCAATAAAAAATATATATATTTTAAAAAATACTATGTCTACTAACTGCCAGATGCCCACCAGGATTTGGACCATCCAGTGGGAATAATAATTCTTTTCATTAAGCATGTCACTTATGATGATATCCATTCATAGACCTTTTGATATATTTTGACAAGATCATTTACTCCTTTTCCTCCATCATTCAGTGATTTTAACTTATTTACATGTATTAAAGGAGACATTTGTTTTCATCTATAATTTTCTATGGCCAAGTTCACATTTTCCAGGTAATCCTAATCATGGCCTGATTTGCTTTAATTTATAGGTTAAGATAAATCAGGTAGCAAAAGAACACTTTTAAATGATAGAAAAATCATATTTAATATTTATACTGAGTGTCCAGGTTATTACGATCTCTGAACAGATAATAAACCTGGCCTCTCTCTCTCTCTCTCTCTCTCTCTCTCTCTCTCTCTCCCTCTCCCTCTCCTTCTCTCCCTCTCTCCCTCTCTCCCTCTCTCCCTCTCTCCCTCTCTCCCTCTCTCCCTCTCTCCCTCTCTCTCTCCCCTCTCCCCAAAGCTGTAGGCTTGCTCTATCCAACATACAACTAGCTACATATGGCTATTGAGCACTAGAAATGTGGCTACTTCAAGTAGAGATATACTGTAAATATAAAATATACTCTGGATTGAAAAACCTTAGTATAAAAAGTTAATATAAAATAATTTATTAATTATTTTATGTTGACTAATGGTGAAATAACCATTTTAAATATACTGTGTTTAATAAAACCTAGTATAATCAAAATTAATTTCATCTGTGTTTGTTTTTTTTACTTTCTTAAATGTGGCTCCTAGAGAACTTTAAATTACAGATATGACTTGAATTTGTGGCTTATAGCTTATTTCTGTTGGACAGGCTGACTCAGATTTTAGTGGAGCTGCTAACAACAGCAAATGAATGTAATTTTTGCCACATTTTCTTTAGCCCATGTTAACTCTCAATCTAACTTAGTCTGTTTCCTCCAGGTGATATCTATTTGCTCTATATTCTATCGGCTAGACATATTACCAATAATTTGATTCAAATCTGTCAGCAGTCTATATGAAAAATAAGTAACAACAATCAAAGTGTTTTATCCTCACATCTATTTTTTTCACCTCTTCTTTTTTTCTTACTAAAATTTTGATTCAATGGCCTGAAGGGAACTCCATTAGACTCCATATATATCAGATTGGTCACTCAGTGTTGTTATCCAGTATAAAACTTTATTAATGAGGTACAGGAGAAGCAGGCAGAGGTCAAAGACTTCACATGTGACACACTGGACATGTGTCCTCTGACCCAGAATAGAAGAGATCTCTGATGTACTTTATTAATCGTCTCCTTCAGCAATAAGTATTTAATTATGAAATATTGCCACTTTATATACTCCAAAGCATATTCAAGCATATTCTGCAATATTCTCCAAAGTGTCCCATATCATAAATCTATATTTTCTAAGTGTGTTTACTATACACATGAGTTTGTCTCCTAAACCAGATACATGGTATGAAGAGCATTCCATAAGTAAGGACTATCCTCCTAACAAATATCATTAGTGTACTTACCCAAGGGTCCTGTTACCATGTTTAGAAAGAGATTGCACTGTGTCATCACCTCCTGTTTTTTTTGTGAGAATAATTTCTCTGCTAATTAGGGAAGAAAGATCATGGGCCATGTTTTCCCTCTGCTCTAATTAGTTATAAATATTTAATACAAAATATTATTTATGAGCTATGATGAAAATTATAAAAGGAAAAGGAAAAATATTATTTGTTTCAGGTTTGTCAGCCATTTCAGGTTTGTCCATAGTCCAGCATATAACAAGTCATACTTATCTTAGACTTAATTTCTGTTAAGATTGCTAATAGACTTTAAAATCAAAGGATTAAAAAATTGACCACCTAGTCAAACCACTTTCTATGATATTGCAATCTGAATCATAATTGCAGAGTCGCACAAAATTTTGAATATATTTGCTCACTCTAGTCTTACTAATTTCCCTTTCTTAATTTTCATGCACACATTTGTATAATGCATATATGTCTGCATAAACATACATATATATTGGAGACATTAAGGCATATACCTGTATACAGGATATGTAATATATTATATATGCAAATACTTTTCATTTCCTTTTTTATTATCTACCTTGCCCCTCATGTGTGCAGCCTGGAGTAAACTGAACATGAGATTTGCCTTGGGACTATCTCCAATTTTGGAAGTTGTTTACATTCATAACAATAAACGCTCCATGGGAACTTCATACCTCTAAATTTTCTCCACTCCTAATTATCTGCTATTGTTTCAGCATTTCTCTGTCTCTAGCAATGTCCCAATATCCCTATGCTGAAATTTATTCTCTAGGATTTGGTGTTCCTTAGACCTTTAAATCCTACTTCCATGGAGACTTGTTCCATGTCCCCACAGTTGAATAAGCCTTGTAATCAGGCTTAAAAGATTTGAAAGCAGTTATTATTCTTGCTGATATTTCTCAGTCTGTGCTCTCAGGTTCCCATTATATCCCCATACAAGTGATGCTCCCCAAATTATGTATCACCTTCTGAGTAGCAATTACTATTCCAGTGATCACAGAGACTCTCCTCTTTCTGACCTCATTTAGCAATACCAATATTAGACTACCTTATTATTATTTTCTTACCTCAGCAAGACTCCATTTTCTTGTTACTCCCCCTTCCCCATAACAACAGATAGTTTTATTTAATTTTCAAAATTTATGTTAAGCCCTATCATGTTTCCCAAGGCTCAAAAGGCCGAAGAGAAGATGATACCACATAGTGTGGAGTTGGACAGTGAAGAGCAGGGGTTAGGAGAGGAGTGGAGAGTCAGAGGAAAGGTATCACCCATGTGAAGACACCAGTGGGCTGGGGGGAGAGAAATCACTGGATCACCTGCCTAACCAAATAACTAAAATGCCGCATGCTTAATTACTAGTAAGTGCCATGTGGAACTGGTGGGTGGAGGATAAATGATAGCAAATTGGATTGAGGGTTCTGATTATTACACAAGACTGGATATTCTAATCCCCTAACAGAGAATGTCTTGTAACCTCATAGTTTTTTAGACAAGTAGAGAATCCCTGAGGCCTGTCCATGTTTTATCTGAAGAAAAGATGTTTACCATTAAGGATATTTTTAAATGGGAAATGGAAGACAAAATTTGATTTCATTAAGGTTGCATCAGGAGTAGCTTGTTTAACAAGCTGGTTTCAATGCTCAGGTTACATATATATTAAATTTCTTAAAAGAGATCTTATTAATATATAAATACCATAAAGGTAAACACACTGTATATCCATCGTCAGGTTACTGGTTTAAACGTTGCCCTAATAATAACCAAAAATTTTAGAAGGCATTATAGGTATATGTCACTAGAAGATCATTTCCTACTTCCTGCCCATTGAGAACACATTACATATAATTGAATATAGGTCAACATATTCAACAAGGATAATTTTTAGTTTAGTGTTAATTAATCCATTGCATAGAAGAAAGTAAAGCATAATGTGAATGAACTGTATAATACTTCAAGAGTAATAGGCATAAACTCAAGAAAAGCAAATTTCAGGCCATAATCCTAATGAGTAGATAAAGATGTATCAGCATGATCCAGGAACCTCTGGGCATCCAGCAAATTGGCCATATGCTAATTTCTCTGTCAGAGCCATTTCCAGAAGCTAAAATGTAGCTCAGCTGGGAAATACTTGTGCTATGCCCCACAAGCCTGGTGTATTTGTGCTTTCTAGACATCTGGAGACAGCGAATCAGACCCAACAGGAATTCCTACAACTCCCAGTAAATAATATGTCCCATGTTTTAAATTACAGATTATTAAGCAGGAAGCTAATCTCTAGGGCCTCTTTTCTTCCTTCGTGCTATTCATTTTCACAAATCCCACAGAAATTTTAAGAAAATACCAAACACATTAATTTTTATTAACAATTGTTACTTATACAGAAATTCCAACTCTATGCTTTGTAAAGCACATTTGTGCTTGATTGTCCCAAAAACAATTTTACCTAGGGCATAAGTAATCATGGTTTTTCACTTGACTGAGATACTTCCATTTATATAACATTTATTGCATAATTCTTAACAACAACAAAAAAAGTGTAAAAAAAGAAAAACTTCCATTGACATTAAGTTGCCACAGTAAATATGCAAACACCTGCTATAAAAGACTCATATCAGTGTCAATAGGAAAGGTGAACAAAATAGTGGAGTAACTCAGAGAATGATGTGCATTCTAGGAAAAGCTTTTTTATGGAAGACTTTAGGTTAGACTTCAAAAAAATGAAGAATTTTATAGAGAAACGAAGAATGAGGAAAAGAGACACTCCAGGCAGAGTATCCCTATTCACTATCAAAAAACAATGCTCCTCTTCTGTACCTTGGAGGGCAGACATGCTGATGCGGTGGGAGCCTGGTTCTCCTGGAGTGGCTCCTCTTGTTTTTTTTTTATACAACTTCCAGCTTTCTGAGCATCTGGAGATATCTAAGCTGGGAGCTATCAAAAGTTGAAAATGAATTAAGCTCAGTCCCCTGGAGTTCAATTAGAGTCCCCAAGGGCCTCCTTGAAAGAGTCTGGAAAAGTCTCAACATTGAGATTCAATCTTGAGGAGCAAGCAGCACTGGGCCTGGAGGATTGCACCCCAGAGTCATCTGTCAATCAGTTACCATCTCCCAGTAGCTGACTGCAGAGGAAGAAAGTAATAGGAGGTCCACAGGGACCCTTCTGAAATTTTATTATTGATAAGCATCTAATCCTTTGCTTGGAGTAAGGAGAAAAAACTGTCAGACCAAAGAGAAAACCAGAGCTGGAGTCCCTGAATGCTATGATAAACTATGTTAGCCATATGTGTCCTATATGAAAATAGTTACCATTGAGCTCTCAAATTTCATTTTTAAAAATACACTTTTACTGATTTCAGAGAGGAAGGGAGAGGAAGAGAGAGATAGAAACATAATGATCAGAGAGAATCATTGATTGGCTGCCTCCTGCAAGCCCCACACTGGGGATCGAGCCCACAACTAGGGCATGTGTCCTCACCAGGAATTGAACCATGACCTCCTGGTTCATAGGTCAATGCTAAACCACTGTTCTACCACAGCCGGGCTCTAATTTCATTTTTTATATTATTTTCTCAGATTATATCTCCTTAGCTTCATTGCAATATGTCTTATAGAATCACCACTTATTTTGTTTATTTTATTTAATAAGAAAGTAGATTTAGAAATTTGATTTTCTAGAATATGTATTTCAATTGACAGTTTTTCTTTCTATTTCTGAAATATTTTCTGCTATTATTCAAGTTTTTACTTTTTAAAAATTATTTTCATGAAAATGAGGGGAAAAAGAACACATGTAAAACTGCTTGATTTCTTGACAGAATTAATTCAATGTATAAAATCTCACATTGGGTCTATTTTATATAAGAAATATAATAATTTTAGCAAAATAGTGAGGCCTAAAGTAGGACAGTCTCATTTCATTTCTGCAAATATAATATACACTATTAGAACTAAAATTGAGTATTTTATGGTGCTGCTTTTATCTTTGCTATTAAAAAAGTAAATTTCACTTCTTATACAATGAAGTATTGTGTCCTGTGTTCCTTTGTCCTTCTTCACTTTTATTCTTCCAAGATTCTCATAAGTAATATTAATTTTAGCATGGTTTTGTTTGATCATTTGGATATGATTATAGGGTTGCTTAAGATTTTATCTAAAAATATACCCTTTATCTTAAAACCATGGAATGTAAATTTTTTTAAAAAGTTTTAGAATCAGTTCAAATAACTATATATGATTGAAATGCTGATGAAATCAATATTTTAATTTTCCATATACCCTCTTTTAAAGCCATTTTCCCCATTATTGTAATTGTGAAATCAAATGCATCTTTAGCCCTAAGGATATTTTTATATTTTCTTCAACAATATAAGTAACAGTTGCCACACACTCAATTTCTTTCCAAGGGCCTAAGATTTAAAATAAATAAGGTGAATTAAATTTACCTGGGACCAAACAATTTTTCTATAGGGCTAATGTTTCACAGTACATCAGGTAGAAATTTTACTCAGTTGCTATTCATAGACACCCTGAAACAGAGCTTTCAACTGTATTATTATAGGGGTTAATTATTTCTCAGACAAAGAAACCCAAAGTAGATACTAGGCTCTTTAAGCTTTGCCATGTTTGTGGTCTGATCTTCATTCTCATTATTTCAAAAAGTCTGTGAGATATTGAGTATTATACCTTAATTTCAAGCTAGGTAAAGGAGAAGAGTAAAATTTTTTTAAAAGAGGTGTAAGATAAAACATTTTCCTCTATTTTTAATTAAATTTATTAGGGTGACATTCATTAATCTGATCACACAGGTTTCAGGTGTGTGTTTTTATGTTACAAGATCTGTATATTGCACTGTGTGCCCATAGATTGTTTTTGAATTTTGCTCTTCAATAGGCTACAATTATGATTTTGGACAAGTCAGGTAACTTCCCCAAACCTCAGGTTCTTACCTATAAAACCAGAGGCCTGGTGCATAAATGTGTGCACGGGGGAGAGGAGGTCCCCTCAGCCCAGCCTGCACCCTCTCCAATCTGGGACCCTTCAGGGGATGTCAGACTGCCAGTTTAGGCCTGACCAGCAGTCGGACATCCCTCTCACAATCCAGGACCACTAGCTCCTAACTGCTCAACTACCTGCCTACCTGATTGCTCCTAATTCCTGCTGGTCTGTTTGCCCCTAACTGCCCCACCCCACACACACTGGCCTGGTCGCCCCCAACTTCCCTCCCTCTGCCAGCCTGGTCACCCCTCACTGCCCCGCCCCCTCCACCGGCATGGTCACCCCACGCAGCCTGCTGCTCAATCCTTTATTCATCCCTCACTAACCCCCTGCTGGCCTAGTCACTCTACACAGCCTATTCAGTTGTCCGTTCGGTTGTGATAGTCACTTAGGCTTTTACTATTTTAGATGATAGAACAAACCTGCATAATCTTTTCTCTTTATTTTTTCCATAATCTTTATCATTCTTTCCAGCTCTAAAATTCAGTGCTATTAATTCTCATGACTGTGTTCCAAAAAAAACTTTTTTACAAAAATAAGCTAAGAACTGGATTCTGTTCATTGGCCATAGTTTGCTGAGTTTTGATGTAGAGCAGTCTCTGTTGGATAGCTGGCACATTTCCACCCCCCCCCCCTCTACTGTTTAAAAGATACTCAGAAAGAATTGAATGTGGTAAAATTAAAATTTGCCAATTCAGTAGAAGTGAAATGAGAAATAATTTTCAAGTTTTAGAGGACTTATCTACTCATCTGCTCTGAGTTGAGATTTTAAATGTTGAATTATGAATATTTTTTCACCTTGACTCATCATATAAGACAAATAAAATTGTAAGATAAAGTATGACTAGTGGTGATTTGATATATATCCTTGTGAAAGGATTTCCTCATCTACTTAACATATCAGTTACCTCACATTATTTTTCTTTCTTTCTTTTTTGTTTTTAAATATATTTTTACTGATTTGAGAGAAGAAGGGAGAGGGAGAGATAAAAACATCAGTGATGAGAAATAATAACTTATCAGTTGCCTCTTGCACACTTCCTACTGAGGATTGACCCTTGACCAGAATTGAACCCAGAACCATTCAGTCCACAGGCCGAGGCTCTATCTACTGAGCCAAACTGGCCAGGGGCTTACTTTGATTCTAACTTCTTTCTTTGAGAACATTTAAGTCCTACTGTCATGACAAATATATTTTACAAACAATGTTTTCAATTATCAACTATAATCAAGTCTTACCATGAATATTTTCTTATGATTAATACCTAACTGCTTACAATTAATTAAGTATTGATAAGTATGTCATTGTCCATCTAAATTTGTCTCTTCCATGAGTAGCAGCAGTCCATTTCCTTAAGGATATTCTAGTACAGCCCATAGTCTATGTACCTGTACTAATGAATTCTTTTAAAATTCATGTTTAAGTCACAATTAATATTTTTTCTTTAAATTGAATTAAAATTACCTTTTATTTAACTCTACAAATCATCCCAAATGGATTAACTCCATTCAGAGGATATTGTTGTTTTTGAAAAATATTTGAGAAAAAGATTAAAAATAATGATACTCAAGTTTTAGTGTACAAACAACTGTTATCCTAAAGAGGAGTTAGTTAAGTAAATAAGAGCCTTAAAAGTCTCAGGCCGAAGCCGGTTTGGCTCAGTGGTAGAGCGTCGGTCTGTGGACTGAAAGATCCCAGGTTCGATTCTGGTCACGGGCATGTACATTGGTTGCGGGCACATCCCTGGTAGGGGGTGTGCAAGAGGCAGCTGGTCAATGTTTCTCTCTCATCGATGTTTCTAGCTCTCTATCTCTCTCTCCCTTCCTCTCTGTAAAAAATCAATAAAATATATTTTTTTTAAAAAAAGTCTCTTAGCTTTCCTGGGAAAGACAGTGACTTCTTGTTGGCATAACTACTGATTCCAAGGTTCACACAGGTGCAGCTGATAGCACACAGAGACACTGATAGATGGTGATAAGTTAGAACCAAATAGCTTTATGGAGCGGGAGGTTGGGTGGGGTCAGGTCTCTCCAATGAGGCAGAAGGACCATTTAGGAGGGTGGAAACTAAAATTAGAATTTTTAAATTGAAAATAAAATGTAAAATAAAAGAAGGTGACAGTGTTTATGTGAGAGCTGTGATGAAATTTAGGACAGACAGAGAGCAGAAAGGCCTAAAAGGGAAAGCACTGACATTGCTTAAGAAAGGGGAAATCAATTATAGCCTTAATGACTTGCCAACAAATTAGCAATTGTAATTAATAAACAGTATATCCAACTGTTATAATGAATCAGGACATGAAAGATTCTAAAGTAGCTTTAAGAAACTCTCTGCTCTGGCATAGGAATTATTTTGTCAGTAGAAGAATAAAAAGAGTGTTTACATTATAAATAAATGTGACATTTATAAAAATGCTTATACCACAAACAGAGAGAAGTACTGGAGCTTCCATTGTAAAGTTTGTGCATTTGAAATTTATCACATTGAATAGAAAAGCTCTGCAAGTGAAGTTTTTCAAATAAATGCACTAAAATATTGGTTTTGTTATTCTTCAGTGATATGTGTACACTCCAGTAAAACCCGTTTACCAGTTTAATACCTTTTTTATGATAGCATAACTGTAAGCACATTTGACTTATAAAAAGAAAAGCTCAAGTTCTGAACTTCTAGAATAAGCTTTCTTCACCAAGAAAAGTGTCTAAAGTGAAAGAAATAAAAGATTTGTATTAATATGACATGAAAATTAGAACTAGAATGACATCGGAGTATAACTTTCTCATTTTCAGAATATTTTACAAGTCACATGGAATGATTGTCTATTTTTTTAGGTGAAGGACTAATCACTCTTCCTGTGCCACTCCCATACTGTGTTCCCATTTTTTTTTGCTTTGTTGATATGCTGAATTGGTATGTATAGTTATACTTCTGGTCTTGCTGATGACATACAAAGGCTATAACACTTGAAGTGACACTGAATCCTATGGGATGTACAGGTGACACATATCCTAATTTTCTTGATTCTAGTCTTGGCAACTCTTGAGTCAGAAGATTAACATACTATTATCCACAAACATAAGGACTTGTGATACAAGTAATTTTTTGTTATTTGTCTAGAGTCAATAACAAATATAGATGTCTAGTTTTTATTCCTAAACTAGAGTCCCAGGGCACAACTTTGCACACCAGTGGGCTTTCTTGACCTAGCCTGCGCCCTCTTCCCATCCAGGACCCCTTGGGAGATGTTGGAAAGCCGGTTTTGGCCCGACCTCCACAGGCCAGGCCAAGTCCCCACAGGTGCACAATTGGGGCCTGGGAGAAACACAGGAGGTTGGCCAGCTGGGGAGGGACAGTGGGAGGGCTCCAGGGGCATGTCTGGCCATCTCACTCAGTCCTGATCAGCCAGACCCCAGCAGCAAGCTAACCTGCTGGCCGGAGCATCTGGTGGTCGGTGCATGTCATAGTGATTGGTCAACTGGTCGACTGCCTCCTGGTGGTCAGGGCACATCACAGTGAGCAGTTGAGCAGCCTTAGCATATCATTATCATATTATGCTTTTATTGGTTGAACAGCTATCCAGTCAACAAGACACTTAGCATATTAAGCTTTTATTATATAGGATGTCTCATTTTCAGTAATATTGAGTTCAATATGTGAAAATAAAATAAGTAAAAATGTCTTCAGTTCTACAGTCATTTTAAAAAGTCTTTATTATTGAAAGTATCTTGTCCCTTCTCCTCACCCCCATTGTCTCTTTCTAGCCTCTGCCCACTCCCAACCTCAGGCTTTCACCAACCTATTGTAAGTGTCCATGGGTTATACATATATACATACAAGTTCTTTGGTTGACCACTTCCCCGCCTTCCTTCTGAGATTCTGCATTCCATTCTGTGCTTCTATGTCTCTGGATCTATTTTGTTCATCAGTTAATTTTGTTCATTGGATTCCACATATGAGTGAGATTATGTGATACTTGTTTTTTTCTGGCTGGTTTATTACACTTAGTATATTATAATACTCTCCAGTTCTACAGTCTTTCCTCTTGATAAAATGGAACCTCCCTAGGTATTGTGAGCCCATGACTATTGAAATAGGAACTTTCTGCGGCCTTTCAAATGTGATACAGAGTGTTCCAGGACCACGAAGGGATTTGGTAAGACTGGACTGCAGGATCCTCCTCACTTCCATGTTGTGAACACATTCTTTATACCTTCTATACCTTACCCAATACTTACTTTACATTCAAACATTAAACAATAATTGGCTGAATCACATCCACATGTTCCAACATAGTTCTATTAGATGGAGAGGGAATTGTGAAAGAGATTGTTATTCTGCAATAAGTTAAAAGACTAGTAGGTATTATAGCACTCAAGGCATCACTTAATTTTTAAACATCATCATTGATATTCAAAGTAGTTAAAATGCTAAGTTAAACTATTAACACACATATATGCCATTCTCAATCATTAAACAGTGTTCTCTGACTACCGGTTTTAATAGAGCTCTTGCAAATCCATAGACTTCTGGGATAACAGGAGAAATATAGTATGAGAGCATTTCTGTAATTTTCCTAAAGCAGGGGTTTATATTTTCAAGGAGGGTACCATCCTGAAGTTTTATATAACTAAGAATTTGCCAATTCCTTAATAATATTGTTATATAATAGCTAAGCTGTGTTTATGCCAGGCACTGTACTGACATTTGCCATAGTTTAACTTATGTAAAGCTTGTAAAATCTTACAGAGTAGCCAAACTATTATCACAGATTGCAGATGAAAAAATGGAGATGACAAGTTAAAGAACCTGTCAAGGTTCCAGTTTATAAGTGATAATGTCAGGAATGAAACTCAAGTCTGGTTGACCCACGTTCCAAGTTTTGCTCCTATAATGCAACTTATAAGATGTTATAAAATTATTTAAATTTATTCTTTTGAGTATCCTTTTAGAGTGGCAATTCAAGCCAGATTTCTTCTCACACTGTATAACTCAACTCTGAATTATCAATTTAGGGGGAAGTATAGTATATGAGGGGTGAAAACACATTGATTAATTATCTATCTAATATATATTCACTTACTGCTTACTAATATAACATACTTTTATTAAGGAAGGCAAAGTGTCTACAAAAAAAAAAAAAAAAAAAAAAAAAAAAAAAAAAAAAAAAAAAAACTGCAGAAAACATTTTCCAGTATTTCTTATGCTTCTCTGTGGTTAAATGAAACAATTCTAAATCATGGGATATAAGCAGAAGTAGTTGGATGGAATCTGGAATGGTTTTAAAAGTGGGATGGGGATGAAGGTTATGTGGTTATGGGAAGATATATGAGTGGTGGGCAGACAGTGCAATATACAGATCTTATAAACCCAGAAATCAGTTGCATTTTTATATACCAATAATGAACTATCAGAAAGGGAAACTAAGAAAACAAGCCCAATTTACAATTGCATAAAGATATAAAATAAAATACATAGGAACAAATTTATCTAAGGATGTAAAATACATATAGCCAGAAAAATATAAGTTACTGAAGAAATAAATTGAAGAAGATACAAATAATTGGGAGCATATACTGTATTGGCAGACTGGAAGAATTAACATCATTAAATGTTCATTCTACTCAAAGCAATCTATAGATTCAACACAATGCCTACCAAGATACGGATTTCACAGAACTAGAACAAATATTCCAAAAATGCATGTGGGACCACAGAATACACCAAATAGCCTGAGCAATCTTGAGAAAAAAAGAACAAAGTTGGTGGAATCGTGTTACTTGATATAAAACTATACTACAAGGTCCTAGTATCCAAACAGCATTATACTATCATAAAGCAGACATATGTACCAATGGAACAGAATAGAGCACCCAGAAATCAACCTAGGCCTTTATGGATAATTAATATTTGACAACTTAGGCAGGACATAAAATGAGTCAAAGGTCTATACAATAAATGGTATTGGGAAAATTGGACAGATGCATGCCAAAATAAAAAAATGAAAGGAGACCTTCTTATACCATAGACAAAAATAAACTCATAATGGATTTAAGACTTGAATGTAAAACTCAAAATTATAAAACTTCTGTAAGGAAACATATGCCGTAAAATCTCAATATTTCTCATGGCAATGTTTTTTTCTGATATGTATCCCAGGCAAAGGAAACAACACCAAAAATAAACAAATGGACTACATCAAACTAAAATTTTTGTCACAACAAAGGAAACCATCAGCAAAGTGAAAACACAACACTCTGAATGGGAAAACTAATTGTTGATACATCTAGTAGGGTGTTTAATATCCAAAAATTATCAAGAACTTACAAACTCAACACCAAAAAGCAAACAATCCTATTTAAAAATGAGTAAAGGAGCTGAATATGTCCTCCAAAGTGGACATCCAGATGGCCAATAGACATATGAAAAGATGCTCAATGTCACTAATCAGAGAAATGCAAATTAAAACCACAATGAGATATCACCTCACACCAGTCAGAATGATTATTATCGATGAGTGAACAAATAATAAGTATTGGTGAGTGTGTGGAGAAAAGGAAACCCTGGTGCACTGTTGGTGGGAATGGAGATTGCTGCAGCCACTGCAGAAAACAGTATGGAGTTACCTTAAAAAAAGTAAGGAACACAGTGTGCTCAGTGGTTGAGCATTGACCCATGCACCAAAAGATCCCTGATTCATTTCCAATAAATTTAATAAATGAATGAGAGAGAAAGGTAGACATAGAGGCAGAGGCAGAGGCAGAGGCAGAGGCAGAGGCAGAGGCAGAGGCAGGAAGGAAGGAAGGAAGGAAGGAAGGAAGGAAGGAAGGAAGGAAGGAAGGAAGGAAGGAAGGAAGGAAGGAAGGAAGGAAGGAAGGGAGGAAAAAAGGAAGGAAGGGAAAATGATTTAAAGCTTGGTTGTACAGAAAACCATGAACGACCAAAGGGGTCCTTTTGGTTACATGATCATTATCCTTACCTAGCATACAAGAGTCAGCACCTTTTGTTCCTCAACATCTGATCTGCAGAGCAGCTAGAGCATCAACTAGAAACTCATTAAAAAAAAACACAAACTCTCACCTAAGTATAGGAAGAAGACAGGGACGCCCACTTTCATAACTTCTATTCAATATAGTACTAGAACTGCTAGCAATAGCAATTAGATAAGAGGAAGAAATAAAAGGTATCCAAATTGGAAAAGAAGATATAAATTAGGGGTGTCGAACTCAATCAGAGAAGGGGCCAAAATCTAAAATCCAGCCTAAATCGCGGGCCGAATGGTTTACTGAACAGTCATAAACTGACAATGTCATAAACTGACAGCGGAGTGCAGTGATGACAGCGCGGTGCGGGCCACATTGCAAGGCCTGGGGGGCTGGATTTGGCCCGCGGGCCTTGTGTTTGACACATGTGATATAAATGGTCATTATTTGCAGATGAGATGATACTGTACATAGAAAACCCAAACGACTCCATCAAAATATTATTAGATAAAATAAATGAATTTGGCTATGTAGAAAGATACAAAATTAATGCCAAGAAATCTATGGCATTTTTATACACCAATAGTGAACTTATAGAGAGATTTAAAAAAGCAACATCACTTACCTTTGCACCAAAAAAATTAAGATACCTATGCATAAATTTAACTAAGGAAGTAAAGACATGTACTCAGTAAACTACACGACACTGAAAAAAGAGCTAGAGAAATACATAAACAGATGGAAGAACATACTGTGTTCATGGATTGGTAGAATCAACATCATTGAAATACCCATACTACCCAAAGCAATCTACAGATTCAATCCAATCTCCAGTAAAATACCAATGGCATATTTCAAAGACCTTGAATGAACTCTCCAAAAATTCATCTGGAAGAAAAGAAAAGGAAAAAAAAAAAAAAAAAAAGACCCCAAATAGCCACAGCAATCCTGAGAAAAAAGAACAAAGTAGGAGAGATCTCAATACCAGATAACAAGCTGTATTACAAAGCCATTGTTCCCAAAACTGCATGTACTGGCACAAGAACAGACATATAAACCAGTAGAACAGAACAGAGATCCCAGAAATCAACCCAAGCCATTATGATTAATTAATATTTGACAAAGGATGCAAGAATATACAAGGGAGTCAAGACAGTCTCTTCAATAAATGGTGTTGGGAAAATTAGACAGATACATGCAAAAAAATGAAATTAGACCATCAACTTACACCCTACACAAAAATAAAATCAAAATGGATAAAGGACTGACATGTAGGATGGGAAACCATAAAAGTCTTGGAGGAATCCACAGGCAGCAAAATCTCAGACATATGCTGAAGCAATATCTTCACCAGTACTGCTCCTAGGTTAATGGAAACCAAAGAGAAAATAAACAAATGGGACTACATCAAAATAAAATCTTCTGCACAGCAAAAGAAACCATCAACAAAACAACAAGGAAGTCCACTGCATGGGAGAACATATTTGCTAATGTTATCCAAGATAAGGTTTTAATATCCAACATTTACAGGGAACTCATACAACTTAACAACAACAAAAAAAAACACAAAAAAAAGATAAACAACCCAATCAAAAAACGGGCAACGGGCCTAAATAGATACTTTTGCAAAGAAGACATAAGGAAGGCCAAGAGACATATGAAAACATCTCAAAGTCACTAATCATCTGAGAGATGCAAATCAAAATGACAATGTGGTACCATTTCACACCTATCATCAACAAATCAACAAATGCCAATTGCTGGCAAGAATGCTGAGAAAAAGGAACCATCTTCCACTGCTGATGGGAATGTAGATTGGTGCAGCCACTATAGAGCAGTGTTTCCCAACCTTCTCTCATGATGAGAATCACCTGGTGGAGTTGTTAAAACACAGATTCCTGAATCCCAACTAAGAAGTGCTAAACTAGAATTTTTGAGAACATATAGGTAAAATTGCATATCTAACTTAGTGCTCTGTATATAACATCTGTGTTAGAGCACTAGTTAAGTATACAATTTTACCTATATGTTCCCAAAAATTCTAGTTTAGCACTTCTTAGTTGGGATTCAGGAATCTGTGTTTTAACAACTCCACCAGGTTATTCTCATCATGAGAGAAGGTTGGGAAACACTGCTGTAGAGAACAGTATGGAATTTCCTCAAAAAACTATAAATGGACTTCCCATTGACCCAGTGATCCCATTTCTAGGAATACACCCCAAGAAATTAGAAATACAAATCAGAAAGGATATATGCACCCCTATGTTTATAGAAGCACAATTTACAAAAGCTAATATTTGGAAACAGCCTAAGTGCCCATCAGCAAATGAGTGGATTAGAAAACTGTGGTATGTCTACATAGTGGAATACTATGCTGTTGTCAAAAGGAAGGAACTTTTGGTTCCTACTACATGGGTGACCTAGGCAAGTTACTTAACATTTCTGAACTATGTTTCCGTCATCTGAAAAATGGGGACCATAACAGTACTAGTCACTTAGGGTCAGTGTGAAGACTAAGGGGGTTCATTCATGTAATGATCTTAGAGTAGACCTGACATCTATAATAATAAAAGCATAATATGCAAATTGACTGAATGACCAAAGAGCAGAATGACTGTCCAGAAGACCTCCTGGATGACCATGCTATGACATCCACAGGCGCCAGGTCAGCTAAGGCAGGTGTGATGCGATTGGTCGGGGGCCCAGCCATTGCCCCATGATCACCCTGCACAGTGAGGCCCAGGCCACTGGCTGGTGGGGTGATCAATCAGGTGACTCCACGATAATCCCAAAGAGGGAGGTCCAGGCTACCCAGAGGCAGCACTGCAGTGAGTGGGCAGGGCCTCCTCTGTAGTGAGGGCGATGATCCATCAGGGAACCCCAGCCAGGTGGTCAGGGCCTACCTCTTTGAGGCAATCCATCGTGGGGCTCCCAGACGTGAGAGGGCACAGGCCAGGGTGAAGGATCTCCCCCCTCACCATGAGTGCTCAAATTTTGCGCACTGGGCCTCTAGTATAACAAATATATGAGATTGTTTGATATTACTCTTATTGGTGATGTTCATCTTATGTGCACAGGTTCTTTTAGAAATAACAAAAAATAACATGCAGTAGCTAGGATTTGGAGGTTGACCTTAGGTCAAAATGAATGTGAGGAGTCTGTGTGTACTTACTGCTTTGTGGCTAGAGCTGATCTGATTTGGAGCACTGTTATGCAATTTTTTAAGTAATAGTATATCAACATATTTTCCCCTTTACCAAACAATCTCAATTGTACTTTATTATTACCCATTAAAGTGAGGAAACCATATTAAATAAAATTTTAAAGACATTGGGTAACATCTATAATTGAACTATGCTAATAATCACTTTATTTTACTGTACTAGTATTTTCAATTAGAAGCAAGTTTTAAAGTAATTTACTTGATGCAGTGAATGCTGAGGGTTGTCATACATTAATCAACTGAGAATCATTTCCATCCATATCAGAATATATAAGTTCCAGCATTACGGTGTTCATTCTGAGTGATCCAATGCTCATTAAATGCAGTGCCTATATTTTACTATTTTGTGTTATCATACCTGTGAGTAAGATAACAATAGATTCTAATGCAAAATTTTAATCTGTCTGGGTATTTAAATTCTCATAACTTTGCTTGTGTTGTTTAGTTATTTGAATATCATTTGGTTATTATTCTCTAATATATCTAGATATCTAATTATTTGAAAACTAATAGATTGAAAAGCAATTGACATTTTCATAAGTACCATATTTATTTTCAGTTCTGAGTACTTGGAGGTAATTTTTCACAGGGAATATTAAAGAATATAGAAATTTCTATTTGTCTGTTAAACTTCTACATTTATTAATCTCAATGGTATAGGGGCATTTTAATGAGCTTTAGTAATCTAGGATATTGAAATAACATGTCTGAATATAGATTCAGTACTATATACTCTCTCTTTTTAGTATTGCTTTTGTTTTGCTTTGGCATTTGGGGGTAACAAAATACATTTACTTCAAAATCTTTTTTCACTGTAGACTCAATTACATACAGAAATATTTTTTTTAGGTTTAAAAATAACTTTTTGGTATATTTTTTTGAAAGAAATAAAATTAAAAATCAAGTTAGCTCTGTCAAATGCATTTCACTATAATGAAAAAATACTTTCATTTTTATTAATTAATATTGAATAAAAAATAAGAATATTCCCATGTGAACTTTCTTAAATACAACTTGTACAGAAAACAAACAAACAACAAACAAACAAACATGCTATTATAGTGAACCAAAACTCTTTGAAAAATAGAGCAAGTCATTTGACAAATAAAAAATATGGCTGGATTCATCCATCCTTATAAAAAAAAAAGGTAAATTGAGTTGAGTTCTATAATAAAATAAATTCAAATATGGTTTGCGCCCATGAATACAAAAATGGGAAAAATGCAGAGGAAAAAAATGTGATAAAAGTATGCTTGAACAATTTGACCTATTCAGTTTTAATAGGCTATTTAGAACAAATGTCCACTAAAACAATAAAACAGGCAGTGCAAGAAGTGTGAAGATTAAAATTCAAAGTTTAAAAGATGGTTGAAATATGAATGATTTATTTTTCTTGAATAAACAAAATAAACATATATTATAACTACTGAATGTTTCGAGAAATATAACTGCAAATATGAATGCACTTGCATATCATGTGATATAAATTCAGCCTGAAAGAAACATCACCTAGGGATTTGACTTTGGAAGAATAGGGAAGCGTTTTGTATTATTTGCGCATTCCTGAAGAAAGATTTTTTTTAAATTCTCCTTTTATTGGATACAGATATAAATTGAAATGAAATCTGAGAACTACTCATAAATATATAGCAAGCACTGTCTCTCTAAATATTCTTTGTTGGTGGCATTTTATCATAAGGTGACTATGTCCACATGTTTCTGGAAAGAGACATTTACTATAATATGTATTTAAAACATGTTTTCCATGTTGCTTATGGATATATCTATAGAAAAACATATTTAGGATAAAAAATGAAGTGTGAATGCAAGTAATTGGTTAAACTGCTAGAGTATTTGGGAATAATGACCACTACATTATTCTTATACAACATAATATCTTCTTCTCTCAAATTAAGAGAATTATAGATGTAAACAAGTTAAGTAAAAATGCACAATAAAAATTTAAAAGGCAAAATAGTTTGAATTAAACTTGAACTGATTATACTTCTCATATTAGCTGTATTCAGTCACAAAAAAAATAAAATTTTAATCTATTTTCCAAGAGGTTAAAACCTTGGGAAATTTGATATATTCATAAGTAAACTTATTCAAAGATAATCATTTGTTCAATAACTAAAATTTCTACATGTACAATCAATTGTATTAACTGAAATTTCTACATGTACACTCATTTTGTATTCACTTCAAATAAGTAATTATGCCATTTTACTTATTTATAGGAATTCATAAATTTATCCAAGAATAAATTAGACAAAGAATAGGTGCTTTAGATTAGCAATAAATAATTTTACTATTTTAGTCACTTTAAACCTCAATTAAATTGATTATGAAAATATCTAGTTAGTTTTTATAACATTGGCTGTTACTAAAATTTAACTAATGATATATTAAATATTGACTAAAATATTAAACTGCAGTCATAGCCAGTAGCTAATGTTTTAGTAAAGTCATGAAGAAAGTTAAAAACAAACAAACAAACAAAAACAAACATACAAGCAATTATCTGGGAACTAGAGGCTCAGTGCATGAATTCATACACCAGTGGGGTCCCTTGGCCTGGCCTGTAGGATCGGGCCAAAACCAGCTCTCTGATATCCCCTGAAGGGTCCCGGATTACAAGAGGGTGCAGGCCAGGTTGAGGGATACCATCAGTGCACAACTGGGACTGGGGAGGGACACAAGAGGTTAGCCAGCTGGGGAGGGATTGCCTGAGGGCTCCAGGGTGTGTCCAGCCCCTCTCACTCTGTCCCAATTGGCTAGACTCCAGCAGCAAGCCAGCCTACCTGTCATAGAGTCTGTCCCATGGTGGTCAGTGTACGTCATAGAGAGCAGTTGAGTGGCCTTAGCATATCAGTAGCATATTATGCTTTTATTATATAGGATAGAGCATCACAAGTAAAAGAAACAAAACGTTTCAAAGGTCCTGCAGAAGGAACTTCCCTTGCCCATTTCAATAGCCTATTGCTGGAGCGCAGGCAGCCAAGTTATAGGTGGGAAGAGATGAAGCTAGAAAAGTGACAAGGACTTTGACTTCTACCCTATGTGATATGGGGAGCAACTTGTTATACTTGGAATTTCATTTTCAAGGTCACTTTGTCCCTGAGGTTTTGAAAATAGACTGTAGCAGCATAAGACTGGATGAAGAAATAGTAATTCAGAAGATATTGCAATCATCCAAGTTATTGGAACTACTGCTCCTGAATGGCAATGGTGGAAGTGGTAAGATGTGGTCAGATCCTTAATCAGAGTTGAAAAGTGGGGCCAAGAAAACTTACTGAAGGACTGAATGTATTGAGTTCATTATATTTATAAAAACAATGCTTTCAATCCAGCAAGCCTACTGATTTTAGGCCCATCTTCCTTGACATGGATTTCATGAAAACTATTTTTCACAGCTCTTGTGCTAAAATGACATGATCGTTATGATTCAATAACTGCAAAAAACAGCTTCAGTTCCACATGACAGCTGCCTCCCAAATAAGAAATGTGAAGATTATCCACAGAAGGGTTATAACCATAAGCAGAAAAAATTAGACAAAATAAATTGAAAACTGTACATATGGAGTATAACTTTAAAACTAATTATTGTTATTAAGGCATCTAATTTTCTATACTATCTCTTTCCCTAGCCATTGTAGTTAATTTTACTGTGCATTCTATTTTAGCTTTACACCAGGGTCTCTGCATATTCCTTCTGGGAAAGATATAAAAATATTTATTTCTTGAATTTACTTACTTAATGAGTTTTCTCCTTTTTATGGGTTATACCTGTTTTACCTATCAGACAAATCTATTTTAAAATCTCTCACCCATAATTTTTCTCATAAAAGGGTCCATAAAACAGCATTTACTTATTCAACTAATTGAAAATATCATTTTAAATTGTTTTGTTTGATATTCAATAAATCTTTTACACTATTGCATGTTAAACTTTATGCAATATTTCCATATAATACCAATTGGATTAGATACCTCTAAGGTCCCCTTCAGATTAATTTAATAATTTCATGACTTCAACTGCCTAAATTTTAATTTTTCATTGCCACTTGATTAAGATCAAAAACAGAGTAAAATTGAACAGATAATATCTTTGAAAGAAATATGTCTGGTCAGATTACTGAATGCTATGCTCTGCTGATGTCAGACCATTTTGCTACGTAGAACATTTCTGAGGCTGCTACAATCAAATGTTGATCTGCACAGAGCCTGACTGCCTCAGTAGATACAGACCTTTCATTGTCTCCATTACACCGTACCTTCTAAATCTCCTATATTGTGCTTATCAGTCTGATTTGTATATGTCTCAAGTACAGTTTCCAAATTCCCTTTGTTTTGTGTAGATTTGTAGCATTTGTTCAATGAATGGTTGTTAAGTGATCATAGAGACATAACTGAAGCAGGGATGTGAGACAGCAGGACACCCCACATTGCACACAAGAAGAACCCAATTGCACAGTGGCAATTTTCCCATTTTACCTCTGTCCAACTTTGGGCATTCCTAACTTTTCAGCTGCACCTTGTAATTTTCCTCTTATTAATTAATGCTTAATTCTAAACAATCAGAAAATCAAAAGTACTTTCTGGGTCACATGACCTGGCATAGCCCCCTGGAGAATCCAGGAAAGAAACCAGTTAGAGTCCTCATGTGTATATAGTATATAATATAAATATATATGGTATATATTATATATACATTATACACACATTTATGTTGTGTGTGTAAACAAATGTTCCTTTTTATTACCGAAAACTTATAACACAGAAACAATCTAAACCCATAAAGAGAATTGTTGACACTTTGAAAGGCATATTTAACCATGCAAATCTTTAAAAAAATATATATGCAACAATTTTACACAAAGAAAGAAGGGAGGGAAGCAGACAATTTCTTTTGGGGCCAGAGAATCACTTGAAAGCAAGCATATGGTTAGTCTTTACAGGTAAATATACTTGAGCTATATGATTTTAAATATAAAAATTACCACAGAAAATACATTCACAAGCTAAAACCCATTCATATAATGTCACAATAATAAGAGCAGCATTTCAAGGGTGTGTGTGTGTAATTACTGAAGACCTTACCCCCCAAGTTTTAAGAATACATGAGGATTACCACAGAGCAAGGGAGAAAGTAGAGGAGGGTAAATACAGGGAGTAACTGGTGATGGAAGGAGACTTGACTTGGTGTGGTGAACACACAATACAATATGTAGATAAAGTACCATATTTTCCATAAAAGTACCACTTTTCCAACCCCAAATTAAGAAATCAATATTTTAAACATAAAACAGAACACATTTTTTATTTAGTAATTACCACAGGTATTGTTTAGATACCAGTAAGATGATATGATGCAGCATATCACTTTATTCAGCTTCTGTTGCATCACTGCCCGCTTCTTCATAAGTATTAGTTCCAGACATATCAATTTCTTCATCTTCTATTGTATCACTGCTGTCTTCTGAGTCACTGACTATATATGTGAGATCATCCTCAAAAACCGGTGGCATTTTCTGAGATAACTTTGTTCATGTTCACATGAACAACTCTTTTCTCCTTATGAAATTGAAGCACCATTTTGCCTTTGCTGTAAAATCAATGATGTTGATTTTGCTTGCAAACATTTTGGCCTGACACTGAAGAAGCTTGGTTGACACACATAAGCCACTCTGGTGCTGCTCCATAATCCAAGTTTTAAACCTCTGTTCCAAGTTTGCCCATTTTGCTGGTTTTCCTCTATAGGCCTTCTTTTTTGGCATCTTAAGTTGTTCTTCCTTTTTTTCTCCACTGTCTGACCATACACTCAATGGGAGGAGGTCCAAATTGTCTCTCTGCAGCTCTATTTCCATGCTCTTTTGCATAGCTGAATACATTCAGTTTGAATTTTGCAGAGTAAGACAATTGCTTATCAGTATTTATCTTTTTATTTTTTGACATCTTTATGGGCTCAGAATGTTCTGGGTCCCTATTGCATCTGTGCACTCTCCACCAATTTCAGCATCAGCTGGGGTTAGTAACAATAAGGCTCATGATTGAAGGAAGTCTGTTTGACAAGGCATGGGTAGCTATGCACCCATGAGACTCACTCATCAGCTGATTTCCATGTATGTAAGACACCCTTTGATTTTCAGTCTACCGATTTGAGAGGATTTTAGAGGGGAAAACACACACACAAAAACAAAACAAAACAAAACAAAACAAAATAAAAAAGCAGAGTCTTATACCTGGAAAAATACAGTCTTATGGAGTTGCACACCTGAAACCTATATAATTATAGTAGCCAATTTTATCCCAATAATTTAATTAAAGAAAAGAACCACATTTCAAATTATACTCTCTATTTTCATTAAACTTGATGGGACAAAAAGCAACATGATTTAGTTATGTGTCTTTTAATGCTCATACTTGTTTGTGTCTCTTTAATTGGATACCCTCTCTGCTTTTCCACTTTTTAGTCAATACAGCATCAAGTCACTAAATGATGTGCCGGGATTTCTCTATGCATGAAAGAACCATACCCTGTTAATGGTAATGCAGCTTATTTAAGTTTTGCCACAATTACTACGTGTGGTAAAAAGGAAGCAAGATAATTGAGAAAGAAAATACGGAAAACTCAGGAGACAGGTAAGAAAATAAAATGATGGTGCTGTGGGGGGGGTGCGTAGAAAAATTTAGTTAAAGCTAAAAAATGAATGACACTAAAGGGAATGTATATGTGTAATTCTGAAATCCTAAGTCATTTTTCAATAAATGTGATGGACTGCACAGAGTAGGTAAATCACCAAGGAGAAATTTAGGGAGGTGTCAAAGACAAAAAAATATATATATATATTTTTTTATATATATATATATAGTTCTACTGTTTTTGAATCTGGAATTGGAATTCTAGGCTAATAGTCAATATTATGTGTAGATTGACATTGCTAATCATGATAACTGCATGGTTCTAATGTGTGATTTTGGAATCACATATAATCAGTCATTTTAAAGGAGTACTGTATTTTTAAATCCTCTAGATCAGTGGTCGGCAAACCGCAGCTCTCTAGCCATATGTGGCTCTCGAGCCGCGGTTTGCCGCTCTGTTGACTAATGAGTTTGCTGACCACTGCTCTAGATCAATGAAAAACATTTAGAGTTATATAATTTCTTGATTTTAATTCTATGTGGCTTCTACAGATTCTGGAATTAGCATTCTGTTAATGATCAACAACCTTCCTTTAAAAGGAACAAATGCATATCTTTATCCATAAATCTACTCACTCTCCCCTTTCTGCTTACTATCTTACATATATTATTAGCTAAGACCCCCCCTCAAGAAAAAAACATGCATTTATGATATTTATACTACTTTAATTTTACCAAATCTATTATGGGGACACATCCTAACAGCAGATATAATGGTGTTATGCAGAATTACTGTGAAAAAAAAAAGTAGTTTTCTGTCTTTTCTGGACCATACCAAAAGCATTTAAAAATATGCAGGGCTTCAATACCACTATGGAAAACTCAAATTGCTTTGATTCAAAATGTCATCATCAAGAAAAAAGTCAGAATTCATAATCCATGGGGCTGATGCACATACAGGCTAATCACATTCAGTACTCTTGAGGCCAGGATTCATCTCTGAGTCTGAATCAATATTAATATTCCCTCTCGGCACTTGGTAGATGAAAAATGTTTTCTGCAAAGGAAGAGCTTCTATTACTTTTATTAAATAGTAGTTAGTTTGGCTGCACTTTCCTTGGATTTAAAAAAAGATAGTGTAGAAATGGCAGTGCTTATAGTTTCATAGTTTGCAAGAAGTGCTTTTGAGAAATTATATTTTAACTTTATGGGAGTCTATGACTTCACAATAATAGTATTTTAACTCAGTTCAATACACTTCTTTCTTAAAAATCTGAAAGTGTTAACGTATACTATCTCACTGGTCTTCATAACAGTCCCATTAGATCTGAATAGATTCCTATTTAATAAATCTTTGAAAACCTGCCTCAGATGAAGCATCCTTAGTGTTCTCTAAAGCACAGACGAATTCAATCCTCAGTCAATCTCCTTTAGGAGAACGAGAGCACATGAATCACTTTTTCTAAGTCTAAGACCAGAGACAGAGCTTCTTCTTAACTGACAGGGATTTTCCCCCCTCCGGAGAGATCATCACAGGGTGCTGAGGCGGCCAGCATAAATTGTACAGGCAAGAGTCCTGCCAGTGTCACCATCTTCCCTAATTCACCCATCAGATTTCTTACCCTCTTTAAAGAGTCTGCTGTTTTTGCCAATAAAAGGAGAGAAAACAGAGAATTGGAGACATGTCAGGGAAGTATTTTTCTTTCACCCTCTGGAGGTAAGGATTATTGTAAGCTAAGATAATTTTAGAAGCATTAAAAACATTTCAGTGTATGAAGAAAAATATCCAAGAAGCATTATTAGAACAATCACCTCTGGTTGTTCATCAGGCAATATGGTATATTAACTTCCTTGAGAAACCTCTCCAGCCGTGTCTTGTTGAGAGCACACCGTTATGTACAAATTATTTATGTTGTCTGAACGTTCACAGCTGTCACCCCAGTCTCCCCTGGCATATAAAGTAGCTGATCCTTTTGTACTTGACTTGGCTGCTACAGTCTCTAAGACTATGTGAAGAAGATAAGACTGCTGCACAAATAAGGGGAACCCACAGAGTTGAGTGACAGATCTGACTAGCACAGTTCAAATGTCACTTATAAGTGACTTACTTTTTCAAAACATAAAGTCAAATATTATTTTTTACTCTTTCTAAAAAATAAATAAACAAGTACAACAAAATAATATTATAGTAGGTTATATATGTATTAGGAATACGTATATGCCCAAAATCTTATATCATTCTTTTGGATTGTTTAAAGCTATATTTTAAATTCCAGGGGGAACAAAACCCCCAAAAAATAGAATGTTATTTTTAATCTCTTAGTAAAATTTTGATTATTCATTCGCCAAATGGCCTTAAATGCCAAAGAATCTGTGTCCTCATTCATTTTGCTTCCCACTGCACCCCTCAGGAAATGTTTATAGCAAGAAGGAAAAAAGTCACGATGCCTTTGAGAGTTATTCTATCCTATTGCTTGTGGTTCAGTTTTTGCCATATTTAGTGTTTGTTCCCATGGCTTAAAGTTCTGCCTCCTGCCCTACTTTTCCAATTCTTATCCAGTTCCATCATAACAGACCCCTATTGTTCAAAGTAAGACAGTGTATTTTTTATTTTATTTTTTTATCATTAAAGCAACCCTTTTATGTTTCACATCAGCAATCTGTATCCCGACCTCAGGATGCATTCCCTACCACATAGAAACAATACTTATAATCCTGAAGTAAATCATTTGGAACAACATACCTGGGAATCATACCATATATACTTTTCAGCACATATATTTTCTTTGGGATTTATTTATGTAATGCAAGAGCAGAAACAAAGTAAGTCTATTTAATAGAGACTCTCAATGCTCTGTCTTGCTATCATTGAAGAGAAGTGCTGTCAAAAAGCAACACTGAAAAGATGCATGCTGCTCAGTGATGTAAGTAGAGCAATCTTGGACAGAGGGGCCAATATCAGATAATAGAAGAGCTAGTTCAGGGTGGTGAAGCTGAAGCGATTAATTTCTTCTATGCTTACTAGATGTCACAAAGAAGAAAGAGAGGGAAACAATAGAACTATTGTATAACAATCTTGTAAACATTATGAAATGGCATTTTTGGACTGGAACCCGGATTCTTTGTCCACTGGAGTTGAAAAATGAATCCACAGACATAGGGTAGTATAGAAAAGGTGGAGATTTACTGAAGAACAAGTACAGACTCCCATGTGGGGAGAGGGAAAAAGTCCCACAGAATGGACTCTCATGCCCATGTGGGAGGGGGGAAGAGTCCCAAGGAGTTCCTGTTCCCATGGTTTATAAAGGCTGCAGTTCCTGTGCCCTGATATCCCCTCTGATTGGTCAATATTCCTTTCAAATTTGTTGCTATAGTAATTTCTAAGGCTCTCCTCCCTAATTGTCCTATTCCTTCAGGGCTTTCTTCCTCCTTCTTATTTTGTAAATATAGACCTCTCTTGGCTACTTCCAGTTAGTTCCCTTGTCTTATGAAAATGTAACTGCACCTGCTTCCTTTAGTTATGGAAATGTACCTTCTTCTAGTCTGTAGCCCTGTGTTTTTCCATGGGCCCCAATTCTAAAAATTCCCTAAGCCTGCCTATATTCTCCTAAAATTCCTGTTTCAATTATATAGACAATAGATTAATAAAGAGTAAGATAAGTGAAAAAGAAACATTGAAATCACCTCATGCTAACTTCAATGGGAAATAGCATAGCATTACAAAATATCCACTTAGGCAACTAAACCACTGGTCCTAGCTTCATGCACCATCATACATAAAAGGATTTTACTAATTTTGTTTATCTTTGTAATGGGAGGGAAAGTTGGTATTTCTATTCTGCTACCTCCAGTCAATCCTTCATCTTTTTTCACGGGCAACATCTACACTACTAAAAGACGCAAAAGAGCAAGATGCAAATTGACCATACCTTTGCTGCACCCACCAGCCAATCAGGCATGAGTATACAAATTAACCCAACAAAGACGATGGGCTAATTTGCATACACAGGTGCCAAGCGACTGGGGGTGGTATTGATGTAGGTGTTCCGCACCACCCCAGCTGTTCTAGGCCTCTAGCAGTGTGGGAAGGTGGAAAAGTGGCTCCAGCAGGAGCTAAAGGCAGTGCCGGCAGCCAGGGTAAGGAAGGCCCATTCTTGCATGAATCTTCATGCATCGGGCCTCTAGTGCTGAAATAAAATAATTCTTTATTGCAAGAATAAAGACTGTTTAATACTTATATTGTCTTACAAGGTAAATCAGGAGTTATTTAAATGCTTCTAATTCAATAATATAAGGGGGGGAAAGGTAAATTAAATTTTAAAAAATAACAGGCCTGTAATGTGCCTCTGAGAGCAGTGACTTGGGAAGAGAGATTCATTTTTTTCAAGGTCAACCACAATCTATCTTCACAGCACAGACAAGCACCGTGTGGCTGTTTTGAAATTTGTAATGTCTTTCCTGTTGAAGACATTTGGGGAAGTTATCTAACTAATTTCACCATTTTTGTTTCATTATCAAACAGAAGTACTTTAAAAACTTGATTTTCATATTCTAAATTAGAAATTCAAATTGTCTTAAGAGCACAGCAGTTAAGTCTGAAAAGAAGAGGTAATCATGTCCTTTGGAATCAAACCACCTGCTCCTTCCCTCTGAGCAGTGCCATGTTTAAATTCAGCTGCTGGGCCAGCTTTCATTGCCTCCACTGTTAAAGTTTAGGCTGTCTTGAGGCCATACTTCTTTAACGGTACAATTGCATTGTCAAGTTGAGATTAGCTACAAGTTTCTAAGGGAGCATTTTTAAAGAAGGCAAAATAACCAAAACAAAACAAACAAACAAACAAACAAAAAAACCCACATATCAAGATTATTTAAGTGAAAGGCTTAATAAGAGATATTATTGATTGTCATATGAAAGTTCAATATGCTTTATTAGAATTACTTTCATATCCTTTAGCTTAACCATATGTCATAAAGTGGAAGAAAATACAAAACCTACAATAATACAGATATATACTGTTGGTTTCAATTATATAAGAGGAGGACAGAGCACAGCATGCTGACAGTTCATTATAACAATATCTAGAAGAACATAACATTATTACTCAATTTTATTTTAGTTCTCTTTTAATACCCACTTACACAACTAAAACACTTTGGTCATGCACCATCACACAGAAAAGGATTTTACTAATGGGCCACATAAATACCCATGGCATGGTTTTCTTAAGAATCTATTTGCAATATATGTGTGCTTATCTCTGACAAGTAGTCACTTTGGGAAGAGCTATTAATAAAATTGGTCATAAGTAATCCAAATGCTGCTAGAAGAAATATCGATATAATAGGTGAGAGCATTTTTCTTCAAATGATATATCTGCTCTTGATTTGTTTATTCCTTCTAGTACCACTAGGCTCTTTGTTTTGACTGTATGTCTCTATAGTCAACTTCAACTTAGTGTACTCCTAGACAGTTATTGTTTCCAATAGTTGACAATTTCTTTTTAATAACTTATTGCTATAGTTATAAATGTTAATATTTCTTTGATATTGGTAACTATAATGTAGAACAATCTTAATCTTTACAAATTACTATTATGTAAATTAAAATTATATCATAAATTAAATATTACCTAACAACACTAGGATACACTTTTATCTTAGTTTAAAATGATTAGTTTTTGTCTATCATTAAATATATTGGCATAACACCATTTAAAATTGAATTGTTTCTTATCTATGGGTGTTTGTACAATTTTTCTCTCTACTTTCAACTGCATTTACATAAAGTACTGAGATTTATGTCATAATTCTAGAAAGGACTCAGTGGTATTAATGGAGAATAACTGTTTATGTGTTATATTGATTTTAGCTTGTGCAGACTATCAACTAAATAGCAGTTATGTTGGTAAGATGGTATATAATGGAATAAGCCCTCCCTAAGAATTGATTAAACTCAAAAGTAAGTAAACATATCATTTCACTATTTAATTATCAAAATATCTCTGTGTTTCAGACTATCTTTCCCCATTGCCTATGTGCTGAATATATTGTAAAAATGGATTCATGTAAATCTATTAATTTAAAAACCTCACCACTAAATGAAAGATATGAAGACAAAAAAGTACAGGACATAACTTGCTTTTTGAAGTGTTAATTTATAATGTTTATGCATAATTGTATTACTTACTTATTTTGTTAAATAATAAGCATATTTTGTGAATGTTCTGTGAACAATGCTAGGACAATGAAGGAAAAAATAAAGTATACTATTTACATGATTAGTTTAAATGATTTCAGGAAACTATAGACACATAAATAAATCATTGTGGTAAAACAGTAAAGACTAGAAAGATATAATAAATACGAAACAAGTATGAGAACTCTGGCAAATACTTAAGTCTCCACCGAATGTTAGTCTGAGTCCTCAGAGAAGCAAACCCTGTGAAAGCATTTTATGTGCAAGAGGTTTCTTGGGGGAAATGCTAGGAAAGGAAAATGACAAGGGACCCAGCAAAGGAGGAGACACCTTCAATATGTCACTTATGTCCCTCAAAGAAGGAGATCTGAATGGTGTATTTCCACTGCTGCTACAGTATGTCACTTGTCTCACACAAGTTCAAGATCAGGTACCCCATCATCCCCAAAGACCTCTCTTTCTGAGGGACAATTATAAAAAAGCTGTTGGTGAAATTAACCTTATGGCTACTTTTGATCTTATGATAGTTATTTATTCTCTCCCTTTTTTTCTAAAATGCTTACCCCTCACCCTCAGGTATGAAGAACAAGAAATTCTTAATGGCTACCCTTAATGACTTTAAGTTTCATTTTTAAGAAGTCTGAATGATTGGTGATCATATTCTTCTCAGATTAGGGTTGCCATATGTCCTTACAAGTGCAATGAGAAGATTCAGTAGCAGAAGATACCCAAGTGGATAACAAGTGTACTTATGCCCATCCTGTTGTGAAATTCAGTCCTACCTTCTCCATTAGATCAAGATCAATTACACTTTCCAGAAGTTGACTTTTCTTACCCCCTATTGCTTAGAAATAAGGTGTCCAAAGTGCCCAGGAAGCATGGTAATGGGATCCTTACTGTGTCTCCTGACAAAAGGATAAAAATAGGGGCCAGGACTTCAGAAACAGAGACACCAAATTCCCCATTGAATCATTGGAAGTGATGATAACACTCATTTCTGCTTACTCCTTGATTACCAGGTTCATAAATTCCTCATAAGTATGCTTGTTATCCACTTGGGTATCTTCTCATATCAGGTGTACACTGCTCCCTGGAGGATAGTACCATCCTTTCAGCGTGTTGCCTCTCAACTGACACCTCAGTTATGCTTTTAAAAGGCTTTTCCATAATTCTCTAAGACTGACTGCTTTAACGTGGTCAAATATGTAATACAAGTGGATTCCATGATTGTTATCTCTTTCCTGAACCTATTAACTACCTGTTAATAACCCTCAGCTGTCATTATCCCTCCGTTAGTAATCAGCTGACTCTACTCTCTTTGTAAACATTGCTTACAATTTTCTTTTTTGCTTTTTTGTTTCTGTAAACAATTATCTTTCAAATGCCCAAATAAGCAGACTTGCAAAAGTATTCCTCCATGTGAGCATTTACAAGACAACACTAGCCAAATTTTTAGCAATTTTAGGCACAAGATTTTCCTGCCTCACCTACCAAGTGGTTGATCTCTTTGCTTATTGAGTAATGAATAAAGCCAGTCCCAGATTCCCATCCTAAAATCTGTTTCTTCAGTAACTCCTGTGTTAATCTGGGCCCTGCCCAAAGCAAATGCCAGGAGAGGATTAGATATGCAGGGTCTATTGGGGGTGGGCATGTGAGTGAGAAAAAAGGGGGAGGAATGTAAAGGACTGAAAGTCACTGAACTCTAATACAGGTCTGATCACTGTCAAGGGGAGAGGAAAGGGAGAAAGGTTGAGTAGAAAACTTTAGACTGCAGTGCAGTTTTAAGAAATTTCAGCTAGGCTGAGTCTGAAAGCCAAAGTCACCCATCAGAGGAACCCCAAATCTCACAGAAATTGAATTATTGTAGTATGTCTTCTATATTTCCTCACTGGCTAGAAGCAACTCTTGAGAAGTTGTGTGGTGATGAATTTCTGAGTGGATAACCTAGTGTCTTCATTCAATTTTGCAATCCACCTGGGAGATTCAAGAGGTGTATTTTCATGTCTGCCACATATTTACACCACTTACATTGAAACATTGTTTTACAACGATACAGAAGTTCTGTGTGTGTGTTTTTTGTTTTTTGTTGTTTTTTTTTTTGTGTGTGTAATAGCAAAAAGTTTTCTTAAATTATACTGATCTACTGATACAGCTACGGTTAACTCTTTTGATTTAAACATGACTAAAGTAAACTGCATTTATAATGGCCAGCACTGATGAAGGAATAATATGGGATACACAATAAGAGGAGAGAAATCCAATAATAAACATTTTATTCCTAAGCTTAAAAAGATAGAAGTGGGAGAGCTGTATGTAAATGTACCATTGAATAATAAGAATAAATAGTAATTTTTGGTAATAAGATCACTAACCATTCTAACTATATATTTTTCTCCTTTATTCATCAGGTCATAACATTCAATAGATGATTAAGAGGACTGAAAATCATTATGAATACTATCCTCATGGTTCAGTTAATCTCTATTATGAGTTACCTCTAGCCATCTAAATAACCAAAATAAGTCACCACTGACTAAAAGTTTGTATTTTTCAAAATTATCCCCTACTTAAGCAGAGAAAAATTTTAACACATCAATGTTATAATCAAAGAGTCTTGTGTCAAGTAGTTATATGAAATGTATTTGGCCTTATAATTATTTCATTTGTAAACAGAAGACAGAGTTTATCCTGCTCAAAATTCATTTTCAACTATATATCCTGTATGTCTCTGCCAAGGCACTAACATCCTGCCCGCATTTTTATTTTTTGTAATGAATGATGAAGAGCCAATAATCCCATCTGGCGTGTAGGAAACAAAAATAAAAATAAATAGAAGCCTCAGTAATCAATATAGAATGAACAAGCACATATTTGGCTAGGAACTCAGGTATCTCTGAAAATATGTCAAAATTGACTTTCACAAATTAATACCAAGCTAATTTAATTATCTGAAATTCAATGGAAATTGTTGTTTATATGAAAATACTATATTCTAAAGGTGCAATTAAAAGGATATATTGTAGTTTTGCTCTATATTTAGGCACAATATATTCACTTTTGTGTAAAGACAAGAATTTTGTTGCTTCATAAGGCATTTAAACAATGAATGAGGTATATATTGCTTATGTGATTTGTTTGTGTATTTCAATAGTATGCCACAGAAGGCTTATGAACACAGAGAACTTGGGAATGGATTTAAATTCAAGTCATCCATATCATAAGAAAAATAAGAGCTGGATACTGTATATTAAATGTTTCTATGATATTTTGATGTCATGTGTATAAACACTAAATGACCACTTGAGCTCACTATCTCATAGTTCAGAGTCACCACAGGAAGAACACTTTCTCAGTTGCCATTGATATTTACCATTATGGAAATGAAGGAAATGGGTTACAATACAATAATGTGAAATTTAAAAGTATAAAATTGAAAGCAAATACTCTATTATTCTAATCCTCGTATACATTGCTATGATAATAGCAGAAGTGATTGTGGTTCCTTAACAGAGGGTGAATTGTTTCTGTGCCTTAAATTATTCTACAACTATAAAAGAGAAAATATTCAGAGGTAGAATAAAAGTAGATTTATAACATTAAAAATATCATTATAAATTTTTGGTATAGTAAATTAGAACTATAGATATATTAATCTATATCTAGGTAATATAAAATTGAATATAGATAAATACCCATGATTTTTTTAAGTTACATTTTTATGGTAAAATTTGCCCTGGACTAAAACCTGCTAGTAGGCTTTTATTCCAGAGGGAAAATATATTTTTAATTATATATAAAAAGAAAGCATTTATTAAAAAAGAGCTGAAAATGAAAGATGTTTGTAATTTTAGGCTGCTTCTTTTAATTTCGTTTGAGGGTGATTCACCATCTTAACATCTTAGTTCTTAATTCAGAAAGTGGTTTCTCTGTGTGCAAATTTGAATGGAGTGAGGAACAATTATTCAGGTAATGAAGATAAATAAACTTGTTCTAAATGAAAGTGGTTTTATTGGTTCAAATTATCCAGAGTGGATACATAAATTAATTAAATTAGCTAGAAAATTGCTCAGCATTTTACTTTGCATGTGAGGATACAACCTTAATAATATAATAAAAATATTTAAAATGGTACATCACACAAATATGTGTGCCTTCCTACAAAGAAACTTTTTATGCAAAGTACTGCACAATACTTTGTTTTTTAAAAAAATATATGTTTATTCTTTTCAGAGAGGAAGGGAGAAGGAGAGAGAGATTGAAGCATCAATGATGAGAAAGAATCATTGATCAGCTGCCTCCTGCACAATCCACGCTGGGGATCAAGCCCTCAACTCAGGCACGTACCCTGACCTGGAATCAAGCAGTGACCTCCTGGTTCATAGGTCAATGATCAACCACTGAGCGGCATCGGGTGATATTTTGTGATTTTAATACATAATTACAAATAAATTTTACCACATGTTTTATTTGTCTTTAACCTTAAATATAAAAGAACATGAATATATCCAAGTATTGAATACTAGTAAATATGCCTTCAACAGTACAGAGAATTGTAAGAATTAAAAGCTCCATCCAGGTAATACCATTATATTAACTAGTTATTAAAAACTAGAGGCCTGGTGCATGAATTCATGCACCAGTAGAGTCCCTTGGGCTGGCCTGCAGGATTGGCCCAAAAACAGCTCTCCAATATCCCCTGGGGAGTCCAGGATTGTGAGAGGGTTCAGAACAGGCCGAGGAACCCCACCCGTGCACAGTTGGGGCTTGGGAGGGATGCGGGAGTTTGGCTAGCCAAGGAGGGATCCAGGAGGTTTACAGGCCAACTTGCCTATTCCCAATTGATTGGATCCCAGCAGCAAGTTAACCTACCAGTCAAAACATCTCTCCTCTAGTGATTAGTGCACATCATACCGAGTGGTTGAGTGATCTTAGCATATCATTAGCATATTGAGTTTTGATTGGCTGAATAGATGACTGGATGACCAGACACTTAGCATTTTAGGCTTTATTATATAGAATAGGAAAAGAGCAAAGGGAAGGCCAGACATTATAGGCATGTTCCCTTCAAAGCACAAAGCACTGGGAAAGAGGTCCAACACAGGGAGACGCATGCCAGTAAGGTTTGGATGACATAGGGACCCCAACAGCATTGAATTAATGAACTTCAGCAAGCTTACTACTATACTGAACCCAGTACAACATGGAAAGAAAACTTGACGCTGGCTCTAATTGTAGCTCTACTGAAACGCTAGGGACACTTTCATGACTGAGCGAAAAGGAACTTTGGAATCTCAGGGAGGTAATTCCATGGAAATAAAACTTTCTACTATATTGCATCCTCCCGTCCAAATCACAGAAAATTCCTTGTCTTGAGATATTGCAAGGACCCCATTCCTGCTATCAATGGGGGAAGATGAGACACATGTTTCTGCAGAAACTCAGCTAATAGAGTTTTATTCTAAATATAAATTTAAAAAATGTTTTTGTGATTTTGAAAACTATGCTCATACCAATATTTTAAAAGGAAGACTCAACCAATTCTCCTGGTTCAATCTATTCTCCATCAGGCTGCAGACCTTGTCAACACCTTTTACTTATTTAAATGTTATTTCAGGCAATGATTAAATGTCAGTAGTTTCTGTACTTGATATTTTATCATATATATATATACTCGAGATGAGACATTGATTGTGTGCTCATTGATTTCAACTCTTTTTAAACCACTGAGATATCAAGGGAGAAGAGAACTTAATACTAAGTTTGATTCCCTGTTCTGCTATGAAGGCAATTCAGGGTGGCAACCTAGGTCTGTGCCTAGTCGAACCTGCATTCTAGCGTGTATACATACAAGCCTGTAGTTAAGTTCCAACCCCCTTTCCACTGTGGCCTAGCCTTGAAAAACCTGTCTTACAGGAGCCATAAAACTATGCAAAACCCCACAAGGGCTGCGGGCTCCTGGTGTCAGAAGGAGTCTGGTAGAAATCTCACTTCCCCCATTATAACCATCACAGGGGCTGCAAAAGCCTGTGAAAAGTCCAGAAGCCTAGTCCATATTTGGGGACAAAGAATCAAGAGGGATAAAAGGGAAAGCCCTGCCATATTTAGCGCGCAGATTTGGGAACCAATTCCCCTGAGATTCAGCACCCCTGACCCTGCAATAAAGTGATTTCCTGCTCTTCCAAGTTCCTGGGTGTTTTGTTTTCCCGCCGCCTGGAAATTTGGCTTTAACAATGCTACTTACTGATATGTGAAATTAAGGAAGCCTTCATTAACTTTATTTGTGAATATTAATTGAGATTATGCATGAATAATAAGTGGTTTTTTTTTAAATATATTTTTATTGATTTCAGAGAGAGAGAGAGAGAGAGGGAGAGAGATAAAAACACCAATGATGAGAGATAATCATTGATTGGCTGCCTCCTGCATGCCCCACTCTGAGGATTGAGCCCTCAAACCAGGCATGTTCCCTGACCAGTAGTGACCTCAGGTTCATAGTTCACTGCTCAACCACTGAGCCACACTAGCCAGGCTGGACAAGTAATTTTAAATAATACTGTTTTTTAAAACTAATATTATTAAGATAACAACAGTAATCATTTTAAAAAACAAAACAAATATCAGTTGGAAACAGTAACTGTTTAAGAAATTTAAAAAATAATATTTATTTCAATTCCATATGATTTAAATTTAAAATATTCTTGTTGAAGAAAGTAGGAATTAAATATAGAGACATTTAATTGTGAAATCATACAACTATTGATAAAATATATAGTTCTATAAGATTAATGATGATCAATTACTAGTTGTTTGGTGTTTATCTATAGAGAATCCTTCCTGCCTCATTGCAAGGAAAACAACCTAACAAGAAGAGGAAATAAAATATCTGAAATATAATTCCACAATAATGAGCAATAAGAATCTGATTCAACAAATCATTATTGAGCATGTACTAAGAGTGTCAATGATAGTCTATATAAAGGGTGGGACAAAAGTAGGTTTACAGTTTTGAGTATGCAAAACAGTTTATTCTTATATTATAATTTATTAATTATTGTATTATTTTCCATACAGACAACTGTAAACCTATTTTTGCCCCTCCCTGTAATTATACATAAACCTTGAGTTAAATTATGTACTTGATTAGAAATAAGGTTCACTTTCAGGATTTCATCCAAATGTGAAATCTTTTGCATCCCTTACATTAAGATTTGGAATATGCATAAAAGTCTCATTATTATCGAGATGTCTCCTCAGTTAGTGTAGGTTCAGTTTACATGAATCTGGCTTTGGGTATGAATAAAGCACATTCATGATACTTTTAAGTGTCATAGTGACCACTGTATTGAGACAAGATATATAATCTTGAGTACATATATAAGAAAAAAAAAGCAGGGGCAGGGAGAGGAGTGGTAAAAGAAAAGGAGTGGTATTGCCTGGTGACTAAAAGAGCCTCAATGTTGCCCCCTGCTTTATTAAACTTAAGTTTTCTTCCTGATTCTAGGCCCCTGATACCCCTTTCTTAGAAAAGTTACCTTAGAAAACTTGCACTTATAATTTATTTCTCTACCAGTGTGAGATGCATATATTCTACAACCCAAGAATGTATTTCTCAGGGATCTGGGAATCATAACTTTGAAATGTGATTATCAAGAAGATGGTGCTTTATCGGGAGGATATGAGCCTAACTTCAATGCACCAATGAACAACACAGATGACCTAATCATTGACCAACCCTTTCATTTTCCATTACTTTTCCACCAACTCACAGAGCCTTTAAAAATTCTCCAGCTTTTGTTTCAGAAATTTAATCCTTCTCCCCTACTGCAAATCTTGAATCAAGTCTTTCTTGCCTGTTTAACTGGTCTGGTGCAATTTTTTTTTTAACCTTGGGTAAAGACTGCCATAAAAACAACCACTTTCTTTTCCTTGGTCTCTTTGTCAATAAAATATGTTTAAATTAGTTCATAAAAACCAAGGCTGTAGAGAAAACACAGGCAACATTCTTGGATCTCAACAAATGATTTTTATTTGTTTTGTGATTCAGTGTAACTCAGTAGCCTCTTGTAGGTAGAAGATTATTGAGAAACTAAACTTTCTTTTTTCTTGTATATACATATATATTTAAATAACCAACACAAACAACACCCTTTGGGGAGATTGGGAAGACTGCAAGTGTGGAGTAGTTCAAGAGATAGCACTCAGTGTGTGATGGCTGACTTTTAAGTAGTCTTTAAATACTCACTTGAAGCCATGCATACAAATGTGCCCTGCATCTAATTATTTGATAAATAGTCTACCACTGAGAGAAATTTACCAATGTTAACAACATCAATTCAAATTTCTGCAAAAAAAAAAAAAAAAAAAAAACACCTTGTTGTCTTTGCTGGAAATGTTACATGTTAAAAGGAACATTAGCTTCTAAGAAGATAAGAAGAGATACAATGAGGAATGCATTATAAAACTTTTTATTTTTTAAATATATTTTATTGATCTTTTACAGAGAGGAAGGGAGAGGGATAGAGAGTTAGAGCCATTGATGAGTATCATCAAGCAGCTGCCTCCTGTACACCCCCCACTGGGGATGTGCCCACAACAATGCACATGCCCCTGACCGGAATCGAACCTGGGACCCTTCAGTCCGCAGACTAACGCTCTACCACTGAGCCAAACCGGTTTCAGCTATAAAACTTTTTAAAAGAAGGGATAACATCAGAGAAAATAGCAAATGAGAAAGGATACATTTCTAAAAGGTTCTAATTACATTATATATATTTTATTATAAAACAGATTTCCCCTATCCTCTTTGTAGAAGATTTGGAATATGCATAAAAGTCTAAAGAAACACACACACACACATACACACACACACACACACACACACACACATTGACATTAATTCAATGGACAGGTATTAAACTAGTTTTGATTTGAAAATCCCCATTTAAGTCTTTTTTATTTCCTTTCTCATTCTTTCTTTATCTTCCTCCCTCCCTTTCTTTCTTTGTCTTCCCCCTTCTGTTTTTTTTAAGGTGCCTAGAAGACTGTAGACTATTCCCAAAACAGAATAGGGACTTTATAAATTTAACTACAATTCCAATACATGTATAATACACATTAACCTAGTGTTTGGACATGCTCAGGGGGAAGGTTAAATTTAAAAGCAATTTAATTTGCACACTTAAATTACAACTTAAAATTCCACAAGGACTTATTTATGAAAATGTACTTATTTATGAAAAGTTTCCTTATTAAGGATACTCCTCTCTTCTGCTCATATGCATGTGGCAAAGAGCTCTTGACTTATTTCTTTTTGTTTCTTTTTTTAATATATTTTATTGATTTTTTACAGAGAGGAAGAGAGAGGGATAGAGAGTTAGAAACATCGATGAGAGAGAATAATGGACCAGCTGCCTCCTGCACACCCCCCACCGGGAATGTGCCTGCAACCAAGGTACGTGCCCTTGACCTGAATCGCAAAAAAAAAAATCCTTTCTCATTTGCAACAACAAAAATAAATATACTTTAGCTTTTTCTATAGTGGGGTAAATATTCAAACTGTTTGATAAAGGATCAGTCTCTAACATTTTCAAGACAATTTGCCTCCTGTACACCCCCCACTGGGGGTGTACAGGAGGCAAATTTCAGTCTGCAGACCAACGCTCTATCTACTGAGCCAAACTGGTTTCAGCTTGACTTATTTCTTATATAATTATTATATCTTATTCTTCCAGAACCCTTGTAGACACCATAAATATTAGCAGAATAATTAGATGCAATTAAATTGACATACTTTCCCCAAGGCCCTACTAGTTAGATAAGGATTAATTCTCTGGACTGAATAATTAAGAAAATGCTGTATTCTCTTCAAACTATGCTAACATGGAGATTTGGTCATACTTAGGCTGATTGCTGGCTGGACTTATCTTCAAGTTAGAATCATTTGTTCAAACACATACAGCACAGCATCACAGCCTATCCAGTTACCATTCTCCAAAAATTCTGCCTGTGAGCCACAAAAGGAGTTAATTGGATGATATCTGGATGATAAAAATCATTGATGCATTCAGCAGAGTTTCTATGTATTTCCTACTTAATTGGACCTATGTATTTCTTTGAATGCTATTACACAGAAACTCATAAAAATATATTTGTGTTATAGATTTAATTTTTAAGATTTCCAAAAATACTTATTTCAACTTGAATTTATACAAATTGTCTTGAAAATGTTAGAGACTGATCCTTTATCAAACAGTTTGAATATTTACCCCACTATAGAAAAAGCTAAAGTATATTTATTTTTGTTGTTGCTAATTTTATTAAACTGATGTCTCAATTTTTTTCCCCAAAAATTAAAAATCAGAAAAATCTTTTTGGAAAACATTGAGTTAATAAGTTGACGAGAGAGAGGACAAGGAAAATAAGTATATTGGGTTAATATGTACCTAGTATATATTTTTGATACATTTTTTTATGATTTGGTAAAATAAACTGGCATTTTAACATCAAGCTATAATCCATTCAATGAACAAACAATCCTGTCACTATTATATATAGCAAATATGGGATAATATTTTATCCATAAATAAATCAAATTAATTTCACGACACTGAGATTAATAAAAAGTCTTTTGGGTAATGTCTTTTATGACTTTCCACATGTTAGAAACATTTTCTATATAAACAAATTTGTTCTACTATGTTGTTTTGGCAATTGGATTTTTACAAAATTGGACTTTGAAGCTTAGTGTTTTATTATTATTTTATCATTTTATTTTTGTTATTATCATTTTAGTGAAAATATGTATCTCCATGATGATAGTTCATGTATAAATCTCTCTGATAAGATTGTAGATACAAAGGAGATAAGTGCTAATGAAAATGCAATCTCAGAATGTTGTTAACCAACAGGAAAAATGAAAACATTTTAGTTATGGAGCCCCAAAAAGTAATGCAGTCTAGACTCTGGAATTCTTAACTGAAATGTTGTAACCATTATATGGCCTTTCTTCTGCTTTATAATTAGTAATAGATAGACTCACAGAGTTGGAGAGACTGAAGTTTGGCTTGGTTAACCGTGTGAAAAATGGATATCTGCCAGTTGCCACTCTGAATTATCCTGACATTTGAAATGTTTGTTCCAACCAAAATTCTTTTTAAGGGGGTGCAGAAATCCTTATTTACCAGATAAATGAAATCTTTCTTTCTTCTTTCCTTTTATTATCCATTAGCATGTCTTTTAGATGTTACCTATCCTGCCAATCACAGGCTTGACAAAAGAAATTCAGGAGATCTGTTCAGCATTGGCATTGCTAAAGGCTATCGTCTCTGTTTGTTACAGAAGGATTGTTTCTATCTTTCCAGCAGAGAACGTGAAAGTCTGGCCTGAGAAAAACACTTAGTGAAAGGTCTTATATCATGAAGAAATTGGCTTTGGCTTTGTTCAGAATTTTTAAATAGAATCTCCCTAATAGTCTAAGCTCTGTGAAGACAGACATATTGCCTTTTTCTGAATATTATTGTTTAATCACATATCCTCAGCACCTTTACCCAGTGACATATAGTAGATTCTCAATAAACATATGCAACTGAATGAATTTATACATTCTTTAGATTTGTTTACAAAAGTTGAGTGCTGCTTCAGAATTAGATTCAGATTTCTGTCTCCTTTATCCAGACCCTTCTATGCATCATGTAATTTTCAGGTACAATGACATACACATACTCTTTAGATCTCCCTGAAATACTTCCAAAAGGATACTTTTTAGTTTAATATTAAAAATCTGAGGTATAACAGTGCTGTGATGACCTCAAGTAATCATCATCAGGATAGAAACCTTGGCCTTCTAAATCAGTGAGCCATAATCAAGCCATATTGGACCCTAAAAGGAGTTTGAAAGTCTGGAACAGGCATAGACCCATTATTTTATTTAATCCTATTAAGGAAGTGATGAGGTAGTAAGATTATGTTCACACAAGGACTAGACCACATGTGTCAAACACAAGGCCCGCGGGCCAAATCCAGCCCGCCAGGCCTTGCAATGTGGCCCGCACCGCGCTGTCATCACTGCATTCCGCTGTCAGTTTATGACATTGTCAGTTTATGACTGTTCAGTAAACCATTCGGCCTGCGATTTAGGCTGGATTTTAGATTTTGGCCCCTTCTCTGATTGAGTTTGACACCCCTAGACTAGACCTTAATGGGATTAAGCTTTGAAATAAACGCAGAGAAGGAAATTTATTACTAATCTCATGTGTTGGATTCCATGCTATGTAAGAAATATTACCACCTTATTCTCCTCGGTAACTTTCAGATTTCAAGTTATGAGTTTGTTATTGCCTAAGGATTGAAATAAGACACTAGAGAATCTAACTGGCAAAAACAATCTTCTATTATAGTTCCAGCTACCTACTAACTTCCAGGGGGAAAAAATGTGAGTACCATGAGTATTTGCAACTCCAACATGGGCCTTAGCTTAGCTATGGTGTTGTTGCTTAGCTGGAGTGCTATAGTTCCAATGTAGGAGAAGGCACGGCACTCCATGAACAAATCAGGCACAAATGATGGAAGTACTAATATTGGGAGCAAATAAATTGAAGGACTCAGTAGTACCATAAAAGAATAAGGTGGTACCACAAATCCAGGATATCAACTTTTATTGTGGTCATTTAGAACATTATGTAGAATCTTCTCACAAATGCCTCTCCATCCATTTCAGGATCGGTATACACTTCAGACAATTAAAATAAATAAATGAGTATACCCATAGGAATTGGCTGACAAACACCTTGCTGTTTTTATATATTTAGCTTCTCCCACAAACACAAGAATCTACTTGCTGCAAATGGGCTGCCAAGCTCCCAAGGTAAAACTCTTGTCTGGTTACCAATCAACTTTTGAATTTGTTACGTGTTCTGTGTTTTATAAAGTACTTTCATTTAATAGTAATGGTTGAGTTTTGTAAACTTGCACTTCATGTTTCCAACTTCTGCCGTGATGTTACTCGTACATATACGAGTAATGTATGATGCTTGTATACTGAACAAAGCTTTCCATTTGACAACTGGTCAAAACAGAAAGATAAATGGAAACTATTCATTTCCCCTTTTCTAACCCTTTCTAGGCAACATACCTAACATTTCACCTTCAAAAATGGCATGAAAAATTCTTACTCACAAAACGGTTTGTGTTCAGATGGGAGCAGCTTAGTACAGCTAAATGCTTCTATTATCCGGGCTGGTGGGGGGAGGATTTTATGCTGTGGCCACTGCAGGGACTAAGCTGTACCAAAGAGGGAGGGCATGGCCCTTGCCTCGGCCTTGAAATGCATGAAGCCACCAGGCCCACAGTGAAGGGGTCAGGGCAAATGATGAAGAATTATAGGTTAGGTGCATGCAGAATACATGTGGGAAATGTGGCTTCAGTAGTCCTGTTTTAGAAGCTCTAAGAACCTGAATGCTGTTGCCTCAGGGGTTTCGTTTTTTACTGAATGGTATAAGACTATTTTTACTGATTGTAATACTTTTTTTAAATATTACAATAATCTTTTAGAAAGTAATATACTAAAAATATGAACATGGAAGTTTAGTGAAAAATAACACTGAATTTCTTAAGTATTAGAAATACTAACTGGTTTTCTATTTAATTATATGATAATATGGGTATATAGATGACATTGTTTCACTATTTGCCAAAATATCCTTATGCTTGTGATACTTTAATAGCCATCACTTGTCATCTCACAAATTCATGAGCAAACTGTACTCAAAATATTATAAGTAGAGATTAGTTAGAGGAAAAGTTATTTGATCTCCATGAAAAGTCATGCTTTACAGATATGCAACTTCGGTAGCTGCATGTGTTAAATCCTGTATTTAAGCACAATCATCCTAAAATAATGTTTGACCTGAATTAAATGCTAATGTCTTAATTTAATATTTTTGTTTTTTTGTGATCTTCATGCAATTAACAATATTATCTTGATACTCATAATGAATAACAAATGTCAGCATACATTTGGAGAAAGTTACTCATTTATCTTCAACATTTGTTATTGCCCAAAGATTTAAATAAGACAGTAGAGAATCTGACTGGCACAAATAATACTATTGCAAAATAGTTGAATTGAACGTTAAATATACAATTGTCTATATAATGATTAATAAGTATACATTTTTGTAAAGCATGTTGTCATGGTAAAAAACAATCATTGTATTAAGAAACTTCCAGAGCAGAAAAGTACTTGAAATTGATTGTGGTGAATACATATTCACAACTGTATCCAAACTTACTTTAATATTCCACAAATTAAAATTGAAGTTTATGGCTGTCAAGTTATAAATGCTGATATTTACACACACACACACACACAAAAAAAAAAAACAAAACAAAACAAAACTGAACTACAATGTTTTGTGACAAAGATAATACAGACTTCTAAATATAAATAAATATATAAGTAATTAGTAAGATAGTAGCATATGTTGCTTCACAACCCTCTCTCAGATTATAAAACAGTTTGAGCATTTGAGAAACTACTTTATAATTTCACCTAAATATCATATATCGATACTGATCCCCTTCTGGACATATCTAGGGTCCCTGATACATCTAGAAACTTCAAAATTTTAATCAACTGGGTACCTTATATTCAGATATTAGATTTAACCATTGATAATTTTAGTTCTGGATTCTTTTACTTTTGAATACTGAGATATCAATGTGATTGATTACAGGGATGCTAATATACTCTCATCTAATTGCACTCCCATAGACTTCCATCTAAGACCCTTGGGCCTGTATAGGCTCCAATCCTATCAGAAATAGAAATTACTTAAAATATTGCTATAAAACCACAGAAAAAATATTTATGTATCAATATTCTTAAAAGAGTCTTTTTTTATATTTTAATTACTTTCCTCTTTCTTTAGTAAAATATTACTTTTTATATTTTAATTACTTTCCTCTTTCTTTAGTAAAATATTTTTTAAGCATAGATTAATTCTCTTTACACACTCCAGTCCTCTCACCCAAAGGAAACTTTGTTCATAATCATGTAAGCAAATATCCATGCCTTAGCTGGTAAACTAGATTTCCTCAACTAATTCCTCAATGACTGAGGGATTTTCTGATTTGACCCTCTCTATGACCAGAACACACTACCCTGAAGACCCTCGAGGACCCTCAATTATAAATGCCTGAGCATGATCCAACCAAAGTATCTGCCACCCACTTATCTAGATACTCCTTGTGTGTTCACTGGAGCTACTCTCCATAGTCAGTGAAGGCTGGACTATAATTAATAACATGTGAATCACAGTGTTTTTCTTCTGGAAACCCTAAAATGGAAAACACACCCATACTCAACAGAAGCCCTGATTATCCACACCTGCAAGAATTCTCATGCTGAGCTACACAAGGATCTTCTCTCACTGTCTCTGAGACAGTGAATGACGATATTAAAGGATAAATCCAACAGAAGCTTCCTCATTTATTCCTTCACTTACTCATCCTGTTAAACAGGTTTTTATAAAGCACCTGAAGATGCCATTCAGTGTGCTAGAGCTAAGGATAGTATACTAAGACATACTTGGTTTGGACCTTCTTTACTTAGTAAATAGAGTAAATGAACAATTAACATCCTATGAGAGAAAAGCTCGATTAGTTATAATAGAGATTATGAGCAGGTAGGTGTGCATTTGTGTGTGGGGTGGTGGACTACCTGACAGGTGATCTACCTGAGAGAAGGATTCTCTGACAAGGTGATATTCAAACTAAGAAGGTGGTGGAATCAGACATGCCCTAGCAGAAAGGGTGTTCTACCAAAGTAATTGATTTGTGCAAAGGCCCTGAGGCTGAAACGTGTTTGGAATTTTTAAAGAACTAAAAAATAAAAAATAAAATTGTGAGACTGAGACACGATGAGAAGGTGTGTTTGTGACATAAGGCTAGAGAATTAGGCAGAAGCCATATGAACGAGGATCCTATAAGCAAACATAAGGATACTGGGATGTGTAAGCAGTGTCGTTCATGAAACTGTTTGCATTTTTAAAACATTCCTTTTTACTGTGTGAATTAATTGGGGAAGAGCATAGATAAGGAATGTGATAGAAACTTAATAACATTTGCCCATCACAGTGGCAGATTCCATTAATCTAATACTGGAAAAGGAATCTCATTTCTGTATTTAAAACAAAGCTGAGGCTCTTTCTTTGGTACATTTATTGCATTCTTACTCTATTTGGAGATGTGAGTGATCAGCTATATAGTTATGCATCAGGTAAGATGTAGAAATTGAAAGTAATTCACCTTTCACATTTTTACTTATTTATAAAAAGAAATCTCTGTCCCAATATAAACACTGGAAATGCAAGCTGTAATGTTTTCTATTACAAACGCTTTGTAATTCAAACACATCTGATTTATATTGATTTTTGAATTTAGCACTGAGAGAAAACACTTACATGTTCTATAATATTGTTAAGCATCACAAATAAAATTAGAAGATGAATTGTTATTGTGGTTTTTTTTTTTTTTTAGTTGTAAATTAGATGACTCATGTAGGAAAATGACTCCATGAGGATGGGGTGGTTTATAATTTGAATTGTAAGTTAGGCATTATGATGTGTTTCCTGCCACAAAATTTGCGGTCTAGCATTAGATTATGTATTCTTATATTGAGCTCAATTAAGCAACAAAGTGCTGAGTTCATTTAGTGAATAAACTTTAAGAAACAGCAGCTGGCTTTCTCCCAAATGGTGTTGGTTTTGTACTGTGCTGTATCTTTATCCTCTACAAAACCTTCCTTTTTGTAACCAGCTCATTACAAACCACATAGCTCCAAAGTTATCCCATTTTTACATTCATTCACTCCTTTGAATTGTATTTTTAAAGTTATATTTTATTATAAAACAGAAGGTTGATAATGGACAAAAGTAGTCATTTGCTGAAGAAAATGAGGTTCAGAGAAGTCAGAGAGCTTTAATTAAAAACAGCTCTATCTATTGAGTCCTAAATCTTTGAGTCAGGGTGACATGAAAATATCTAGGGATTATTTATATACTGTTGATTTTTAATTAAGGTATTGTTTTCTCAGAAAATTGTATGTGTATATACCTGCCCCATTGTTTTATAGGCAAAAATGTCTTCTTTCATGGACAGTCACCAATATTTGTCTCACTCTCACTGGATGCTACAGGCAGTAGCTAGAGAGCTATTGGGAAATCTCCAAAATACTGGATCTGGCCCGTGACCTCAAATATTTTTACTTTGGGGAGGAATAGAAAATCTCAGCACTGTGATTATTTATTTACTGTTTTCCTCCCTAGATTATAAATTCCATGAAAGCAGTGGCCAGGACTGCTTCTACAGACCACTAAAAATCCAGATCCAAGACGATGCTCAACACAAAATGAATATCCCAAAATTGGTTTGGATGCTTAAGCAAAGGAATACGGATAACCTGAAGTTAGAGAATATATTCAAAGAATATAGTTTATTATGTATATTTTGTAATAAAATTAATGCATTAACAGAACATTAAAAATTTCAATCATAGTAGGATAAGGTTATATAGATTTTCAGTGAAGAGAAAAGAAAAATTACTACCAACATTCCAATGTCAGGCATATGTGTTTAGGTCAGAAATGGATGTAATCTACCGTCTAGCACTAAATTAAGAAATTAATCTTTTTTTTTTAATGCAAATGTCTCTACTTAAGAACGCTCACCAGTTATTGTTCAGATAGATATTTAGAAGTTTGCCACTAACATTCTTGGACCTATAGTAATAGTATATGCTCTCAGCAACATTCCAAACTTCAATGAATAGTGACCTTCAACCACAGAGACTCTTGATAGTGCTGTGGTGGCCTGGCTGTTGGAAACCTGTGCTGTGAGAGACACAACAGTGCACTGTGCATCCATGGAGTTCTGTGTGCCTTACAGCTGGCAAAGAGCAGCGAGATGATGAGAGAAGCAACTTGGCTGGATCAACAAGGGAGGAAGTAATAATGATTCTGGATTAGATTAGTTTTGAGTTGATACAGTGCAGTCAGATACATTCTTCACCAGTTGGACTATTTGGGGAAACAACATAAGAAGAATAAACTGGATAATGACCCCTCCATATCCTAATGTGTCCTCATACCTGGGAATCTGTTACTTAACATTGCAAAAGAACTTTGCAAATGTGATTAAATTAAGGATTTTTCAATTGGGAGGTTATTCAGGATTATCTAGCGGGCCTAATGTAATCACTAAGGTACTTACTGGTATAAGGGAGTCGGGGGTGGGTAGGAGGATCAAAATTAGACTCGGAAAAGCATATGCAATGACAAACACAGAGACCAGAAAGTGACTTTAAGTTGTTATGCTGTGGGCTTTGAAGATGGAAGAAGGGGACAAAAGTTAAGGATCGTGGGTGGTTATTATAAACAGGAAAAATCAAGGAGAACAGATTCTCCTTCTGAGCTTCCTGAAGGAATGAAGCTATGCAGACACATCTTGTGCCTCAGAACAGGGTAAGCCAGTTGTCCAAAGTCACAAAGTGGCATTCTTCTGACTCAAAATAGAAGAATAGTTCTTACATACTAGAAATCTAAAACAATTTTAATTTATTATATTTTTATAATGCAAACATATCCTGCCAATATGTAGCATTAAAGGGATATTAAATAAATGATCACAATGAGCATTAGCTGGAAATAGTATCTGCTGAGAGATGAGTTTTGAATTACTAGCAAGTATAACACTAAGAGAATGTACTTGGTTCTACTTTGAGTGACACTAGTATGTTTACATGGAAATATTCAGGCTAGGATATTTTTATTTGTCTAAATTTTATAAGCTTTGATTGTGTCAAAATTGTCTCAGTCTAAGAGTGTTCCTTACACTGTAGCTCTGCTATTCCCCATCCATTTCTGTTTATCCTCGGGTATTTCACTGATGGTTGGACTCAGTCTGGATGCCACCCAGTCCCTCTTCTCAGAGTTTAACATGCCACAACCCTCTGAATTGGCAGCAGGACCTGAGGGTCTGTATGGCTTGTAACTTATGGCAGGAGAAATGGACCAAATCATATTATTTTCAGGGATGCAAGAAGAGTTAACATGTAATAAGTTCATGTCAAGATCTAGAACTAAAAAAACTACACACAACTGTATTTATTCATTTAATCAATGAATATTTATTGGCCAATATGGAATGCCTGTACAATATGATAAACAAAACAGACATGACACCTGACCTCCTGTAGTTTTAAGTCTGGGCTGGGAGATAGTTAATAACCAGGTGAGTGAACACATAAATACATAGTGAAAACCTAGGAAAACAACAGAGAAGAATGTTAGACAAGAACAGATGGCAGTCAGGGAACTACTTTATTTTGGCTTGTCAGGAAGAACTGCTTTAAGAGAAAGACATTGGACTTGATTTCTAAGCTGGAAAGAAGAAACACATAGAATGTCAGGGGCTTTCACACAAAGGGGCCAGTGCAGTGGTTCTCAACCTTCCTAATGCCTCAACCCTTTAATACAGTTCCTCATGTTCTATTGTAGATACCCTCAGGTTGAGAACCGTTGCTGTAGAGCCTAAGGCCATCGGAAAACGCAGATATTTACATTGATTCATTAACAGTAGCAAAATTACAGTTATGAAGTAGCAACGAAAATAATTTTATTGTTGGGGGTCACTACAACATGAGGAACTGTATTAAAGGGTAGCGACATTCGGGAGGTTGAGAACCACTGGAGTGTGAGCAAAGGCCTGGAGGGTAAAGAGCCTGGCCTGGTGAAAAAGCTGTGTGCCTAGAGCACAGTGAGAAAGGGTGAAATGATGTGAGAACAGATCAGAGAGTAGGCAAGGTATGCTCATACCTAAGGTAATATTGGAGCTAATGAAAATCAACTGAGTTTTTTTCAAAAATTAAAGAGTGCAAATCAGTGCCATAATGATTATTACGAAGGAACTGAAAGTAGAGAGGGGGCAAATAAGCAACAAAGGAAGAATCTAGGAGGTCTAATTAGGTCTTCTAAGCCATGTACATATTTTTCTTTTAACCCACAATAAAGACTTAGAAAGTGAAGTGACACATTAATGTATGTATTTTTAAAACTTAACTTTGGCTCTGGGGGATGTGATATTGAAATTTTAGGTGAAGGAGTAAGATACTATGTTTTCAACTGGGGTGGTAATCATGGGAACAAATGCAAGTTAGAGGAGCAAGGGAAGGACAGTCAGGGTTTCTTGCTTGAGCAAGTGAGAGAATGCTGTCACAGGAAAACAAGTTAAATGACGTTTAAATACATTTGGGTTAAGGTGCCTGCAAGCTATCCATGAGGATATGTCGAGTTAAATACACATGTCTGGAGCTCAGGACTATGTCAGAGTCCAAATATAATTTAGTCACTGAGAGAGAGAGAGAGAGAGAGAGAGAGAGAGAGAGAGAGAGAGAGAAAGAGAGAATAAGTTGAAGTTACACTTTGGATTAGATCTGGCACAAAGTAGATAGAGAATTAAAGAAGATCAGGTCTTAGATGTGGGCCTTGAGACACAACAGTACTTAACATTTTCTTAGATAAAATATTAGAATAGGTGGAACCACAAAAGGACCCTGGAAAGGGCTGCTACTGGAGTATGAGAAAATGCCAGAGTATACGTTTTTGGAGATCCGTATGAAAAAGAAATGTAAGCAGAGATTTGTGTTCAACCAAGTTCACTGCTGCTGAAAAAGATAAAAATTTTAACTGAATAGCAGAAATTAGGGGAAATGAGGGAAAAGTACTCCTAGAATTTCAGATGAACAAAATAGCATGTACAAAAGCATAATGATGCTTAATGACTGCAGTTTCCATAAGGTTATAGCATAAGGGGTGGTAAGTAGGACCAGAGGGAAGGAAAACTGGAAAATTAGCTGGAGATGTAGTTAGGAGCCTGTGGGCTCTTACAGTGGCTTTTCTGAATTTCAAATGTGATAAAACTCTTAACATTGGGATGTGTCACAATTACATTTATATTTTAGAAAGCTTACTCTGATTGTTCTGACAGCATTTTGGAAAATTGCCTGCAGTGAGTTCTAAACCGATTTCAGTATATCATGTGAGTAGTTAAAAGGGCACAAAATAAAACAAACCCATCAGACTGGGAAAGGAGGGGTCTGATTAGAGAGTTGACCCTTCTGGACTTGGTGAAGGGCTGAGTGAGAAGAATAAGGCACAGGAAACAGGGCTGACAAGGACGTGTCTCTAATGTTCAATGTGGTGTAAGTGAGGATAGAGCATCACCCCTCACTAAGACAGGAAAGCAGAGGAGAATGCTCTTTACTGGTTCATTCAACTGCCACTACGTTAATGGCGCTGCCAGAATATGCCAGGCACTGGGGATGCAACAGTGAATGAAACAGTTAAATTCCTAACCTCATATTTACATATGACAAGCAAGAAGAGAAGTACCATGTTACTTGCCTCAAATGGGTAAAATAACATCTCCGCTTTGGTAAAATCCCCAAAGAAATGGCTCTTTGGGAAACATTTTACAGATAGAAGACTTTCCTTTCACAGTTCAAATTTTTATAGTGTTGTTTTATGTGGAATAATTGTAAGGAAATCAACTTTAGACAAGTTGTTAATAAAAAAAAATGGTAGTTATTATATAAAATAATCCAAATATTCCAAAGCTACAACTGAAATAATATCTGCCTTTTGAATGTACATTGGATTCAGTCAGGATTACCCTTACTCAAAAAAAGACAACTGACCAATAATGATGAAACAGAGATACTCCAACACCTTCCTATGATTTATGAAGGATCTCATTGCTTCAATTACAGCCTTGCTCTCATTGCAGTCCACTCTCTTCCTGAATCTTGATATTTACCTTAATCTCTCATTTTGTTTCTGATTCTGTCCATAGGGCACTTGCTTCTATGGATTTTATTCTCAATTCATTGCCTCCTACATAGTTTGAATCAGTTTCACCATCCCAGTCCTTGCTGTAGTTTCAGTACCCTAATGTTTCTATCTTAAGGCCAAAGCTCAAGAATTTCAAGTTCCGCTATCCTTAATCCTTAGCTAAGAAGACGCCAGGCACTTAGTGTCTGTATAAATCACTAAAGGCATTTTCTTCTTAACTCCAGTGCTGGTCAAATATTTATTAGCCTAGTGGGTTTCATTTGACATCCCTAACTGAGTCATGATAAAGAGAACTTGGAAAGAAACCAAAGAGGAGTAATAAAGATGATTAACAAATAAGACCTAGGGGAAAAGGTAAAGAAACAGGTTTAGTAAGGCATAGAGACATGAATGTGAGAGACAGAGCCTTAAGCACTATAAACAGTGAAGAGGCTCTTGATGGTGGGTGAAGAACAAGTGTTCTTTCTAGAACAGTGGGATATAGTTTATAGAAAGTGTTTGGCCTGAGAAAGAAAAAATATATTTTCTTAAATATGTTTCTATTAATTTCACAGAGGAAGGGAGAGGGGGAGAAAGAGAGAGAGATAAATATCAATGATGACAGAATCATTTATCAGCTGCCTCCTGCATGCTCCCTACTGGGGGTCAAGCAGAAACCTGGGCATGTGCCCTGACCAGGAATTGAACCACTGAGCAACACAGGCCGGGCAGAACATCTTACATTAAATTAATTGTGAGGGTTAGATCTCTTCTCTGTAGTTTCTTAAAGAGGCTGTGATCTTTTCAAGGTCATACATATGTCTTTACTAACAATTTTCCCACATGTGGAAGGAAATAAAGGCAAAGAGGAATATCTAGAATATATAGAATCTCTGAGAACACATTAGAAAACACATTCACAGCCTAGATATCTAGAAATATCCACAGTATTTCACCAAATATATGTAGTTTGACTATTAGTATGGGGAGGAAAATATTCTCTTAATAAGTAAATAATGTTTTTAGATTATAACAGGGAATATAGTCAATAATATTGTGATAAATATGTATGGGTCCGGGTGGGTACTTAAAGCAGCAGGGAGACAAGTAAATGATTTTCTAACCACTTTGCTGCACATCTGAAACTAATAACGAGTAATACGGAATGCAAACTGTAATGGAAAATAAAAAGAATTTAAATAAAAAAGAAACATTTCTATAAAAGAGAATCTTATGTCATTTTATAATTTATTTTTATAGTATGTCACTAAACATATTTTTCTTTCCTGTTTTTGCATGTTAGAGTATGGTTATTAGTGATCTTAGTATGTTTCATATAATTATCCTATTTGTAGCCTTTTTTAATGATTAAAAAACATGTTGAGTAACAAAAACATGATGTTTGGTAATTTTTATTTAAATATGTTGGGTTTTTAAATCATTTTGAATCTATTATTATGTGACTAAAGCCATAAACTTCATGACTTTGAAAATGTTTCTCATGCATTCTTTACCTTAGGGGAAAATGTAGTTGGTATTAGATGGTAGAATGCTTGAAAGACGTCAACAAACCCTGGAAGTATATTTCCCCCTTTATAATATTATGAAACAATATTCAGCCTTTTTTGTTTTTGTTTTTGTCTTGCCCCCTCGTTTTAAGTGTGGGAGTTTTACTGTATTCTACAATCCTACAGTCCTCAAATGACTGGATTGACTAACATGGAATTTCTTAAGGAAGTGGGAGCCAAACTTATTCTTGGAGGGTGGGGAATCTTAGGACTAGATGAGGCAAAATCATGGTATTCTGTGTGGCTTGAAGGAAAAGAAAAGAAAAAAAAGATTCAACTTCGACAGCCAGAATAAGGCAGGGAAGAGTACATAGAATCAGCATTTATTTGTTGGGAGCAGAAGCTGATATAGTTAGTTATGTGTAGTCACAGTTAGGAAATCTTGAAAGCAAGGATGAGGAGTCCTAAGATCAAACAAAAATATGAATAAAATGCTTGACATTCATGTAGTGATCAATAGATTTTACAGGCTTCAAAAGCAGCCTATAGTGAAATGAAGAATATTTGGGACAATTATTCCTGGTGAGAGCATACTAAATCAAGTAGAAGGAAGAAGAGGAATGAATATAAGGCACTTAGATTTCATGTACAGAAATCAGTAGTAACTCAAAGTTATTCCTCAGAACTCCCTTCTCTAATTCTAATGTAGTTGTGTATTTATGCCTTGCTTGATTTGCACAACCATATATATAGTTTAAAATTTAAGTGACCTTCCTCCCAGCTTCTATTTATGATATTTTCTTGTCTAACTCAGAGGCAATATCTAACCTGCATTTATTGTTTATTCTCCTCACCTCAATTGCTTCAGATCACTGTTCATTTATTTTTAATTCTCACCTGAGGATATGTTTTTATTGGCTTAGAGAGAGGAAGGAGGAAGGAGGAAGGAGAGAGAGAACCATCAATGCGAGAGAGAAACATCCATTGGTCGCCTTGTCCTGGGAACAAACCCGCTGCCATTTGGTCTAGTCCAGTGGTCGGCAAACTCATTAGCTAACAGAGCCAAATATCAACAGAACAACGATTGAAATTTCTTTTGAGAGCTAAATTTTTTAAACTTAAACTTCTTCTAAAGGCACTTCTTCAAAATAGACTCATCCAGGCCGTGGTATTTTGTGGAAAAGCCAAGATCACGGGGCCAAAGAGCCCAATGTGGCTCGAGAGCCGCAGTTTGCAGACGGGTGTAAGGGACAATACTCCAACCAACTGAGCAGCCCAGCCAAGGTAACGTTTCAGTGGTCATTTTCCCTGCTGACACAGTCTTTTCCTCGGCTTTCATCACCTATCTTCAGGTGATTTGTAAGCCTAACTCATTCCAGTCACTAATGAAAATTCTAACCTCTGGGTGTGTTCGCAATTGCCTGCTATTAATCATACTTTGTTATATATCTCCAATGACAGAGATCCCTGAATGAACAGTTGTGATTGTAACTCTGTTTAATCATGTACCATCCTAATAGCTGTGTCATTTCAAGCTGATGAATGCTGATAACATTATATAAGGCAACTAAACATTTCCAACCCCAAGATCCATGGATGTCACGGCTTAACCACGACACCTCACATCTAAATACAATTGTTCGAAAACATTTTCTTATTTCAAATTTAATCATTTTAAAGTTATATTTCACATGTATTTAAGAAAAATAATGCTACTTAGTATTTTACATGCATTCAAAAAATGAGTAACTACTAATATTTGACATGGCATCTTGCTTTGCATGGATGAATTTCATTGAAACTGATCTTTTTATTTTCCTAGATTTTAAGTAGGCTTTTAGGATTCTCAGATAATGACAAAAGCATGTCACTCTCAATAAACTTCTCTTAAAGGAGATGAACTATCTCTTTTCTCTTAGACACTCATAAAATAATACATAAGATGTCAGAAATAATTGAGATGAATGGCTTTCCATCCAATCAAATGAAGTTTTTCTTTTGGAATTTTGACATTTTTTTCTATGCTGTGCATGATTCTAATAAGAGCAAATCAAGTGTGCATCTGCTCAACAGGAGGGGAAAGGATCTTATATATGGCAGTTTAGAGTAATTAGTTAGTAGAATAATGTAGGAGTTTCTAATCGTTAACCATCCCTGTACTCCAACTGTTACACAAACAAGGTTAGAGCTTAAAGCCCTACACACTGGCAATTTGAGAATCTTACTAAATGGAAAAACATTTCTGTCACTTTCATGAGCACAAAACTAAATTCCTCTGAAAAATAATGTTACTGAGTAACTTGAAAAAGTTTTGTAATTTAAATTATGTGCTCCAACTGTCTACTTTCAGAGTAAATCATATGCATTTCTAGCACCTTCAGTAAAAACGGCCCAAATACTTTCAGAAAATATGTTATTCCATTGACTGGACATACTTCTATTATCAATATTTTATTTATTAATAGTTTTCTGAAAGTGGTTCCCTGTAACTACAGTTTCTTAATTTAGAGTTAGCCAAATAACTTAGTTATTCATAAAATTGTTCACAAAAATCAGTTGATTTAAATACTGCCATTTTTTCAAAACATATGTGCTGGTATGTGCTTAATAGAGGATAACCATCTTGAAAATTGCTAAATTGATTATTTACCCATTTTCAAAGTGTATCAATAGCATTCTCCTGTACCTAGAAGTTCATAATAACATCAAATAAGCTTGCTTGTCCATGAAAGTATTCTAAACCTGAGGTATCACTCTAATTTGATGTTATCCAACCTTCTCCAAAACCTAACACTATGTCCTCAGGGTAAAAATCTAACTCCTAAGGTGCTTTTCAGTCAAGAAGTTAAGACAGGCAATTATGCTCCGATTTTCTGAATTTCATTTCAAATGATCTCAGGTGTCATGTATATAAATTACTTTTTCAATTTCAAGGGAAAGATGTTGAAAGATGTTAAGTTTTCATCAGTGTGGAAAATCGCACCCTGAGTGTTCACCACATAGAGCCCATATTTGACATAGAGCCGTGACTCATTTGTCCCAATTGGTGACACTATAATTAGACACATGCACCCATCCAACGCCCTCAGCCTATGTAATGTGTGAGCGGAGCCTAGTCAGAGGAGACATCTAGTCAAGGCCCTGACAGGATGGAAAACACACTTTCCACCTGCTTTCTGGGATCACAGCAAATCTCCTTTTCTACAAATGTTGCATGGGTTTGAGCCACTATTGTTACTCAGAGAATTTAAGTAATGTCCTCAGCATGTCTGGTAGTGATGAGTGATTGAATTTTACCTTCTGATTTCAGTGTGAAAAAAATATAAAATATCATATAGTTGCATTAAAACCACTCATAAAAATGCGGTTCTTTATTTTAGCAAGTATTTTAACAAATAAGAGCAGGTTCACTGTAGCATTTGGTGTCACACCTGAGTTCAATGTCAGTTACTAATTAGATATGTGATCTTGGGAAACAATAATTCTTTTTTTTTATTGCCTTAGTACAGTCTTTCCCAAACTTCTCTCATGATGAGAATCACCTGGTGGAGTTGTTAAACTACAGATTCCTGAATCCCAACTAAGAAGTGCTAAACTAGAATTTTTGGGAACATATAGGTAAAATTGTATACAATTCATGATTCTCATCATGAGAGAAGTTTGGGAAACACTGCCTTAGTACATAGCAACTATGTCAGAGTGATGTAAGGATTACGTGGCCTTATGCTTGCAAAGTGCTCTAGCACAATGTCCATCCTTTCTAAAGCACTCAACAAACATTAGCTATGTCATCATTACATATATTAGATTGTTTTCCTCAAAATATGCTTTCAAAGCCTCCTTGCTCCTGGCCTACAATTCTCCATTTCTGGTATCTACTATTTCAGATGTCTGTTACTTGTAGGGCAGGATTTTGTGATGACACACTGATGTTAATCAAATACTTCTCTTACACTATATGGGGATGTACAACCTATCAACAAAAATTCATAAGTCTAGAATAGTGGTCAACATTCTTTTCTTGGTAAAAGTTCTGATAGTAAATATATTAAGTTGGGTGGGGGGGGGCATACAGTCTCTATTGCAACTACAAAGCCCTGACATTGTAGTTTAACTGTAGCCATAGTGACTGAATACAACTTACAGACATGGTTTGCAGACAACTGGGTAAAAAATTACTTGAGGAATGGAAGAAAAATTATAAAAGCTGAGTAATAAATCCAAATATTTTATAAATAAGATTATTTCCACAATACTCACAATAGCAAATAAGGGTAAAATAGCCTACATATTCACTTTTTTTTTTTTTTTCAAATGAGCTTACTACTAATTAGAGTTTTTAGAAAAATAAAATATATTCCAGGTATTTCCAACAAGAAGGAATCTAATATAGGAAAGTATAGAATTTGAAAGGGCTTAGGAAGTGAAAGTTAGGGTAAAGGGCCACTGACTTTCTAGCAACCTAAGAACCAGAGAATCATAAAAGATAACTGTCCATGATCTCAGACGCCTAATGCATCTGCATAGCCAATTTCCAGGAAAGTATCTGAAAGCCAGTGCCTCAGCCTCTTGTCTGCCTTTTGTCAAAATGCACATTGCTGGCAATGCTATTGCAGTAGCTTCATTCTCTTCAGCTGCTGCCTTCCCCATCTTAAGAAAGGGCCCTTCATTAAAAGAATCTAAGCCGAGTATCAGTTGAAAAGAGTCTTGGGAATGCAGTTTCTATGATTCTTATTATATTCTTATCTTGAAATACATAGATCTTGGAAGAACAAAAATATTGTGGAGTAGAAAGAAGTATGTGATATGTGATCTTGGGAAACAATAATTCTCTTTTTTTATTGCCTTAGTACAGTCTTTCCCAAACTTCTCTCATGATGAGAATCACCTGGTGGAGTTGTTAAACTATAGATTCCTGAATCCCAACTAAGAAGTGGGATTCTTAGTTGGGATTCAGGGAGCTAGCTCAATATTTTGCAAGGGTAAAATGAAGACAATGGGTTTTTAAGGTAATATTTGCTTTGGAATTGATAAGATAATGGCTGGAGAATTTAAAACTGAATGTGTAAATGTTAAAAGCTATTTTAAGTTAGAGAATAGCAAGATGAAATTGTAACTGAGAAAAATACGTTTACTTTTACGAGAGCAAGGAATATATCTGCCATTAACAAGTGGCACCAAAGTTGTTATTATTTTACATTTGAAATGTTCATGTTTAGGACAAAGATGGGGGGAAGAAATCTTTCGAGAAAGTACTCCATTTATAATCAATAAAGGACTCTTCCAAAAGAAAAAGAAAAAAAACACACTAATAATACAAGGTAGATTAAAGGATCAATATATTGAGTGTGATCTCAATCATTCTTTTGGGGAAGGAAGAATGTAGCATTAAGTAGTTTATCCCAGGAAGTGAAAATGAGAGAACTGGAAAAGTGAGTCAGGGGAAGTTGCATATGCAATGTAACAGTGCATTTTCAGTTTCATCGCTGTGGGCGACAGGGCAGATCTCTGCCAGAACAGCCTGGCATGTACAGTGTGCTTTGTAGTATTGTCTGCTTGAAAGACTAATTAATCCATCAGACCCCATCTCCCACTGGCTGAGGGCACCCCCACCCCAAGAGCATTATTCCAGAGTCCCCAGGCTAAAGTGCATTTGGGCCAAGGAGTCTCCCTGGCACTGGGGAAAGGCCAGAGGCAGAGAGATACTGTGGCTCAGCTATCAGTCTGCAAGTTAGAGATAAGCCTGACTTGCACAGAGCTTGTCCACAGCAGTTACTAAGGAGATGAACTAAGGAGATCTGGCTCAGGGAAATGTAGGAGATTGCTACTGGTACCATCTATTTCCTACGCCACTAAAACCCACTCACAGGCGCATGCTTCCTGTATGTTCTTGAGGTAGCATTGCAGAGTCCTTTTTCAAGGGTGTCCCCTTCAATCATCTCTTTCTGGATCTGAAAGTGGACAATTTTTCACTAGGGTATCTGACATCAGTTAATTTTAGTTAATAAGATGAGAAGTTATAGCTCAGTGTAGTTGAAATTCTGTTTGTTTGTTTGTTTGTTTGTTTGTTTTACTAGGAGAGGACTCAAGAATGTTTTCATCTGGTCAGAGATAATTTTATATCTTTTTCTTCAAATTATTTGTTCATGGTTTCTGCCCCCCCCCCCTTTTTTTTTTAAATCAGGCTTTGGGAGTATTTTTGTCATCAAATTGTAAAATTCCTTTTTCATTGGAAGAATTACTTTGTGATCTAAATGGCAAATATATTCTCTAGTATGTCATCTTTAATTCGTCTTGTTTTACTTTGTTTTTTGTTATCACAATAAAAATACTTTAAAAAGATGACTTAAATTTATCAACTATTTTATTGCATTTAAATTTTGAGACATATTTTAAGAATTTTTACTATATTTAACAGTATTTGTGCATTTGATCTTCCTTGAACTAAGCATATATATATGTTTTCAATATATTCTATCAGCTTCTCATTGTGTTTCCAGTAGCACCTGTTTAAGAGGAGCATTATTTTGATTTGGCCCATAGAGCTTCAATATCACTATACAGTATATCCAATGTAAAGTATGGCCTTTCACTATGTAAAGCATTTTCCTTGCTTTTTTAAAATTTATTTTGGCCTCCATTCTATCTTGACTGATAATAACAGTCTATGCTTTTTTATTATCTTCACTTACCTGGCTACCTTTGCCTATAGACCAACATTTCTGGCCTGCATTCCTACAACAGCATCCTAAATGGTCTTTCCTGAACCCTTTGCCCCTAAAGTTTGTTATCAGCAGGGCAACTGGAACAGTCCTTATAAACATTAACTCATAGTGTGGCGCCATTTCTTTGTTCCAAAGTTTTCAATGGTTCTGCATGTCATTAGGAGTAAAATATAAATTTCTTAAAATGGCCTGGGATGTCCTAAGTGCTCTCAAACATAAGGTCTCTCTAGCACCCTCTTTTACCCATTATTCTTCCTTCTCCATACACAACAGCCAGAGATTCTTCTCTGGAATTTCCAGCCATGCTCTCACATCAAAATCTTAGCACCAGCTCTTTATTCCAGTTGGGTTATCTCTCAAGTATCTGAATGGCCAACTTCCCTGATACCCACAAGTCTTTGCTCAAATATGAAAGGAGAATCCTTCCCTGGTCACTCTATTAAAAGTTGCAACATAACCCCAATCTTTCTTAAACTAATTTACATTTTATCATTTATTATGTTTGTTGTTATTATGACTACCCCACAGGATGACAGCATCAGGACAGGGATCTTATGTAATTCGTTCACTGGGATAATCTTGATTTAAGAATGATGCCAGAACATGGTAGGGCCTAAATATTAATGCAGTAAATGAAGATTTTTGACTCTGTCTGATCTTGCAACATAAGAGTATATTCTCTTTGGAGAAACCAAGATGGCGGCATAGGGTAGACACCTGAATGCAGCCTACCACAACAAATTTGAATTTAGAACTGGAAAACAGGGGAAACATAGCCCTGAAACGCTGGACAGCTGGCTGAAAGGAGGCTCTACCATCTGGGAAGGAGAGAGAAGGCACGCTGAACCTCAGGAACTGTGAAGGTACAGAGAACTGTGCGTGTGAAAAGGCGGCTGCCCGACTTCACTGCCAGCTTGCTTGCGGAGTGCAGAGAGGGTGGGCCGAGTTTGCTACCGGCTTACTCCCTGTGCGTGGAGAGGGCAGACACCTAATGCACTGCGGCTAGCTTTCTTATTCAGGAGAAAAACAGAACCACCCTATTGCTCTGATAGAAGGCCCCAGACAGGGAGAGGCCAGACTGTCAGGCAGTGGGCAGAGATCTCCCGGAGGTGTGTGAAGCCAGCAACCATTACTGCGGGACTCAGAAACCAGACCCTCGTAGGGAGGGGCTGAATAAAGCTTGTCTGCACCACCTGAGACTCTGCCCCATCCAAGCAGAGCACAGAAGCCCTTCCAGTGGCTAGATTTCTCGTTCGCAGTGAATACGACTCTCCTAGGGAGTGACAGACAGAAATCCAAAGCTTGTCTGTGCCTATACCAAAGAGGTGCACATGCCTGCAACCAATTGTGAAGGATTCAATAAAGCTTGTCTGTGCCACCCTGAGACTCCGCCCCTTTCAAGCGGAATACAGAAACCCTCCTAGCTGAGATACTTCTGATCCTCATAGCCAATTGGCTTGGAGATCAACACTTCCCACTGATACCAACAACAAGCAAGGCTTAACAAAAAAATTGCACACAAAGCCCACAAAGGGCTACACCAAGACTGTCCAACCTAGGTAACTGGGAGGCTGACTCACTGAAGCATATAGGACACCTTAGCACACAAAGCCACCTTACCAACTCAGGGAAGCTGTGAAATTGCTTAGACAAGGAAACAGATCACAAACAAAAGAAATGAAGGACAAGAAGCGACTGGATATAGAGTTCAAAACCACGCTTATAAGGTTTTTCAAGAATTTCCTAGAAAAGGACGATAAAATAAAGGAGACCTATGAGGATATGAAAAGGGATCAACTAGAAATAAAGAATACATTGAATACATTGTCTGAAATAAAAAATATTATACAGAGTCCTAAAAACAGAATGGAAGATCGCAAGAATCAAGTCAAAGATTTGGAACACAAAGAGCCAGAGAATACTCCTCCACAGAAGCAAGAAGAAAAGAGAATCCATAAAGTTGAAGTTAGTGTAAGAAACCTCTGGGACAATTTTAAACGAACAAACATCAGAATTATGGGGGTCCCAGAGGAAGAGAGAGAGCAAGATACCGAAAGAATATTGGAAGAAATAGTGACAGAAAACTTCACCCACCTGAGGAAAGAAATAGACTTACAAGTCCAGGGAGCACACAGAACCCCAAACAAAAGGAATCCAAAGAGGACCACACCAAGACAAATCATAATTAAAATGCCAAGAGCAAAAGACAAAGAATATTAAAAGCAGCAAGAGAAAAGCAGGTAGTTACCTATAAAGGAGCGACCATATGATTGTCAGCTGATTTCTCAACAGAAACCATGCAGGCCAGACGGGAATTCCAAAAAATATTCAAGGTGATGAATAGCAAGAACCTACAGCCAAAAATACTATACCCAGCAAAGCTATCACTCAGAATCAAAGGCCAGATAAAGAGCTTCAATAATAAAAAAAAAAGCTAAAGGAGTTCATCACCGCCGAACCAGAATTATATGAATTGCTGAAAGGGGTTCTTTAGGAAGAGGAAGAAGATATAGATAAAAATTATGATCAACAAATACATAACTATCAACAAGTGAAACTAAAAGCCAAGAGAATTAAAAAACCTGATGAACAATATTAACTGGTGAATATAATAAAATCAGAGGTATGGAAGGGGAGTGGACTGACGATTCTCGGGGAAAAGAGGAGTGGAGGGTGCGGGAAGAGCCTGAACAAAAACTGTGCACCTATGGATGAGGACAATGGGGGGTGGGGAAAGGGCAGAGGGTGGGGTGGGAACCTGGTGGAGGGGAGCAATGAAGGGGGGAAAAAATTAGGAACATTTGTAATAATATGAACAATAAAGATTTATTTAAAAAAAAACAGTATATTCTCCAATGTATGGTGTGAATGTCAGAGTAATCTTTCAAATTATAATTGAACCACACTATATCCTTCAATAAAATTTTTTGTGATTTTCTGTCACCTTTATAGTGAAACTTAGACTGCCTTCGCCTGAGGAACAAGGCCTTTCATGCTTTTCTCCCAGACTCTCTCATCTTTCACAATTCTCATCTCACATTCTGAGTTCGAGCCATGATAAATTACTTGTGTTTCTCCAAATATGCTATGTTTACTCATGTCTCTGTGTCCATTCCCTTAGGTGGGATGGCCACATAATTTATTGTCCAAACTAGGACACTGCAGAGAGAGAAAACGGTGTTTATTAATAATTGTACAAGGGGACTCTCGCAGACAGAAATGGATGGTCAGTCACTTTATCCTTAGGCTTTCTGCCTGAGGTATCCTCCCTAATTTCTTTACCTAATTCTGTCAAAATATCTTTTATGTTTAAGTCCCTACGTCATATGGTTAGGTAGGCTTTTTTCATAACCTTGCTCTAGATCTGGCATCCCTTCTTCGTACCTAGTAGTACTTTTATCCTGATCACCATACTCGGTTGGGTGCCCAGAAGACTGGGAGGATGCCTCTTGTAGGCAAGAACCATATTGTTTCTGCCTCTGTCCCTGGCACTAGATACACTGTTGGTCTAATAATAGATAACAATTGATGTCATCTGGCAAAATGTTAAGCTTAAGAGTTGAACATTTGGGTTGTGGAGCCAGGCTGGTGAGTTTAATTGTTGCTTTATCAAATATTAGATGTGCAATCTAAGACAATTAAAATCTACTCATAGAGTGGTTGTTGAGATCAGATAAGTTAGTACCGAAATGAGTAGCCAGAATAAGAACTCGTTAAGCCTGAATTATTTTAGTAGCAAGTCAATAAATTTACTGAATGAGCAATTAGTTTACCAAAAGAAACACTAAACATACTAATATTATCCTATATAATAAAAGATTAATATGCAAATTTACTGAACAGCAGAACAACTAGTTGCTATAACATGCGCTGAACACCAGGGGGCATGTGTGGAACATGGCAGGCATTGGCTGTAGCAGGATAGTGGAGCAGGTCAGCGAGGGCGCCAGACCATAGCAAAGTGCCAGTCACTGTCAATGGGGTGAGCCTCTGGTGGTTACTGAAAATTCTTTGCTCCAATTTAACAAAGTCCCACCCAGTGCTCACACCTGCTGCTGGTGCTGGAGCTGCTGCTCATGCCCACTGTCAGCACCAGCCTTTCACACCTATAGTGTGCGCCAGAACCACCACTCGCACCTGCTGTCAGTGCTTGGCACCAGACTCGATTACTCAGCGCCATCAGGGGGTGTGAGTGGCATCTGCTGGCCCCAATCACCTCTGAGGGCTTCTCCACCTCCCCCTGTTCCTGAGGGGTGATTGGGGTAGCAGCCACTGCTCGTGCCTGCTGAAGGAGATGGCCTCACTTGCACCCGCTGCTACTTCATAATTACAATTTTGCTCCTGTTGTGAATCATAATGTAAATATCTGTGTTTTCTGATGGTCTTAGCAGACTCTGCTAGAGGTTTTCAACCTGTAGGTTGACCCACAGATTGAGAACCACTGCTGTAGAACCTAAGAGCATCGGAAAACACATTTATATTACAATTCATTAACAGTAGTAAAATTACAGTTATAAAGTAGCAACAAAAATAATTTTATGGTTGGGTGGTCACCACAACATGAAGAACTATATTAAAGGGTCACGGCATTAGAAAAGTTGAGAACCACTGCACTTGACCCCTCTCTCCAAGAAATTCAGCAGGAAGAAATAGCTCATCTTTTTTTACTATTCTTAATTTATAACAAGAAAATATTCAAAAGGTTGGATGGCTTGCATAAAGATTGGGAGCTACTATGTGAATTAGCTGGAACACATCTTGTTTCTCCATACTTGACCCATTTACTCCCTTTTTCCTTAAAATATTCCTCCCTTCTACCCCTACCAATCTTCATAATACTTCAGAATCCTATCTACTAAATAGGGAATATGCTAATTGACCCTCACACCATTGCAAAGATGTAGCAGCCAATAAGGAGGGAATATGCTAATTGACTGCCATGGCCTCAAAGCTGGCAGAGCCCACAGCCACAAGATGGCGGTACCCAGTCCTCTCAACCCCGCCAGGGCGGCAGGCACGTGGTAAGGCTGGGCCCACCCACAGGTGAGCCTGGCCACTCTGCAAACCTGCCTCCAGATTCAACCAGTCCCCTCAGCCCCCCAGCCATCCAGAACCAGCCTGAGGTGCAGGCAAGCCTTGGATGGAGTCTTCCCAGCTGCCCAGGGCCGCCCAAGGCTCAGGTAACCAGGGCCAGCCAAGGCTTGCACTGCCGGCAGTGGCAGCAGCAGAGGTGTGATGGGGTGTCGCCTTCCCCTGATTGCAAGGTCACCTCCTGCCCTTGAGGGCTCCCAGACTGTGAGAGGGGGCAGGCGGGGCTTAGGGACCCCCCACCTCCAGTGCATGAATTTCCATGCACCGGGCCTCTAGTAAGATTATAAATCAGTCAGGAACTCTTTCCTTGTCTGCTCCACAATCCTTGCCAACCAGCTTAGGTAACTCCCCAGTACAACATGGAACCTGGCTTATCAGCCTTACACACGATCATACTCTACTGGACTACCTGTTTACCTATTGTCTCCTGTAAGCCCAGTGATGCTCTCCATGGCAGGAACTGTGTTTTAACAGGACATGACTTGAACTAATACAGGAGCTTACTTCTACAAAGCAGTTGCTCAAAAAGATTTGCTCATGCTAAACACAACTCAAAATCAACAGACCTTTCTAATATTCTAAGTGGATATGGAAAAACACTTCTAAAAATGTTGGCCATAAAATTGCAAAAAGCATTAATCTGAAAGATAATATGCATTTAGTAAATGTTTTTGTGCATAAGTACTATACTAAGTACATAATTTATGTTGTTTTTTTTCATTTTTGACTTACAGTAACTCTATGGACTAAATACTGTTATAGTTCTTTTATATAAGAAGAAAATATATTTAGGTCATTCTTCATATACTATATGCTATTTACTTATAAAACTTTAGATCTAGATAGTAGAAAATATTTAAAAAGAAAAATGTAATCCATATATACATTTATGTTTTACAAGAAAATCACCAGATAAAATATACAGAAGAATATTAAAATGAAATACATAACAATACTATTCTTATTTTATTATTTACATGAGGGGATTTTATTTTTCACAGAGCACATTACTAAATACATTTCTCCTCAAATTATAATGTGTGATGGTTCATTCATATTGATGTGCTCTCCAAAATTGTCTATTATTATATACTCCCATAATAGCTGGTATTGAATACATTTGATTTTTCTTTTCAAAGGCATTGCTTTGATCCTTACATGATTCATAGTCTCCTCTTAAAAACAGTTCCTATTCTATTAAATTTTTAAACACCGTATTAAGTTTTCTTCTACTTTTATAATGTAAAACATCTAAATTACTAAAATAGAGGGATTATTTATTATAATTATTAATACAAATAAATAATAGATTTTTTTTTTTAATTCTCACTCAAGGATGTGTTTATTGATTTGGGGGGGGGTGTGTGAAAAAGAAACATTGATTGGCTGCCTCCTTTGATGCCCCAACCCACCAAGGATCTAACCAGAAACCTAGATATGTGCCCTAACAAGAAATGGAACCCACAACCTTTTTGGTACAAAGGACTATGCACCAACCAATAAAAGCACTGGCCTGGGCCTGGGTATTTATATTCACCAACATTTCAGAGTGATCCAATCCACCTAACAATAGTCTTGCTATGCACGATTCTACATCTCTCTGTAGAATTTTGTGAAATATGTGCATGTCTCAAAATACCATTACAATTTTTGCCCCCAGCTCATTTGGAATATTTGAGTCTGCTTAAACAATCACTTATGGGCTGTTGCCAGCAGATAGAGAAGGCTGTGGTAATAACCTTTGCTGAGTGCCATGACTATTATTACAAGAAATAATTAAGTTTTCTTGCACTGCAGTGAGGTAAAAATGCTTCTAAAATTTAGTTCAGGTTTGACATCTGACTGCCCTTTCTTATATGGATCCAAATTACTTAGAGAATCTCCCTAGGCCAGAAAGTCAACTCCATCAACTCTTCCTTTGTGGTTTGCTGGGCTCTCCAGCCCTTTAATTTTCCCTCAGCAGTATTGTGAATACATTTGGGGCTTCCAGGAAAGAAGAAAATTAAACTCTAGTATCACTATGTCCTCTGTTTCAATAGTTTTGGTCTTAGAGTTCTTATATCCCAACAATTGGATCTTTCAAAGATATTTAGAAAACATAATTCAATTTATAAAATTCAAAACATTGTCATGGCTTCATAAATTCTTCATAAGTTCAGGACTGATGGTGTTGCTGCTGCAGAAATTTCTGACAATTAGAAAATGAAAAAGAAGAAGAAGAAGAAGAAGAGGAGGAGGAGGAGGAGGAGGAGGAGGAGGAGGATGAGGAGGAGGAGGAAGAGGAGGAGGAGGAGGAGGAGGAGAAGGAGGAGGAGGAGGAGGAGGAGGAGGAGGAGGAGGAGGAGGAGGAGGAGGAGGAGGAGGAGGAGGAGGAGGAAGAAAAGGAAACAAACCCCTTGCTCTAACAATGAGAGTAGTGAAGATAGGAGATCATGTTTTAGGTGGCTCCTGATACCTATGTACTGTGGTTTAGGTATAAATTTATTAGCAACTTATGGAAGAAATTAAAAATTGCATGTCCTAAAACCTATGAGTTCCAATTAACTAATAAGCTATAAGGAATTTCACAAAAGTCTAAGTAAAAATTATGCAAAAATGGTGTGACTCAGTAGTCAGAGCATTGACCAGCTGAAGGGTCTCTGGTTCATTTCCGGGTTAAGGGCATCTACCTGGGTTGAAGGTCCCATCAAGTCCTTGTCAGGGCATGTGTGGGAGGCAACCAATGGAAGTGTCTCTCTCACATCTCTCTCTCTTTCTCTCTCTCTCTCTCTCTCTCTCTCTGTCTCTCTCTCTCTCTCTCTCTCTCTCTTCACTTTCTCTAAAAACAAATGGAAAACTAACCTCTGGAGAGAATTAACAGAAAACAAAGAAATTAAATAAATTTAGTTTTAAAACATGTTTTTATTATCCAAGTATAGATGCATGCCTTTCCTTTAGAAAGTACTTAAACCTATGAAGCTGTGTGTGTGTGTGTGTGTGTGTGTGTGTGTATGATTATTCTAATTTGTTTCTCTAAAAGTCAATCTCTGGTCATTTTTTCGTAATTGGGTAGTTAGGGTTGATTATTATTTCTTCCTTGGGACAAGTCCAATCTTTCACTCACCTTGCTACATTTCAGTAAAGAATACATATACAACTGTATTTAAATGTATACAAAATGCCAAATCCATATAACATAAGAATCATTGTATATCTATTTGATAGTAATAATGCTTAAGTTATATTAAAACAGACTTTCTGCCTGTTTCTGCACTCACTACCAGTTTAACTGTTTTATTTTCTCTCATCTATAAAAGCAAATGATTGTTCAATTCTGTTAACTGGCTTTTAAGGTGTCTATAAAAATTGACCAGTGGGATTACTGAAATGTTCAATTGTTGAAAAAACTTTGTAAAACAATTTTCATTTTTGACTTACAAATAATGCTATTTTATATAGTATGATATCATACTAAATAAATTTAATAGATTAAACTGAGTTTAATGCACAATATTATTGTTATATGATATAAATGAATGATGGATTTATTGAGCCAAAAAATGACATAGAGAAAAATATATTTTTTTCTTATAAGAGGTAGCATGCACTAAAGTAAAAGTTTAAATATTTTATTGATATCCATGAATAATTATATGCATATTATTATAAAATATTTATAAATAATCCATACAATAGTTTATTTATTAAAAGAATTTTAAAGTAAAAAGACAATGTTTAATCCAGATAAAAGTTGGGATGTTATAGGTGAACAGAAGACTTCTTAGGGGACCAAAATTATAGCAGTTTTTCTTACTCCATACAGAACTTCAAAAAATCAGAATTTAAAATCACCACATGTGTCAAGGTTATTGACCTTTGACGGAATCACTGAAATATTAAATATTTTAACATTTAGACATTTAAAATTTCAAAGTCCAAATATGAGAACAATATAGAGTCCCTCTGACTTGACATAGTTTCCACAATATGTAAAATATGTTAAAATGGTGGTGAGTTTAAAAATTACTTTGTAAACATGATTAACTTATCCATCCACCCAGAATTAATTATCTCTTTAATTAACGTCAAAACATTTTACGTGAGGACATGAATAAATTTAAATTATCAAGTCCACTCAAACTATACACAAACTTTTTACAGCAAGCCCATGTTAGAGATTCACTTTTCGGTTGTTTATAGAAAACAGCATGCAGATAGTTCACAGACAGAAAATACCACCTTTCTAAAGCACAATATTGAATTCACCTGGAATTAATTTTAAAATATTACAAGTTAATAACTGGTTGACATACATGAAAATAATCATGGTATGATGTTTCCTTAACTATACCTAGCTGGATTAGCTTCATAAATAGCAAATGTTTATTTTTAAAGTCTCTGTTAATCATGAGGAAAGTTTGTGATACACATCTTGTAGACCTAGGAAATCCAAACATGACGTTGGAAATGGCAAAATGAAAAGAAAGAGACGTGTGAGGCTAATTTTAATTTAACTGTAACATTCTTAAATATTTCTAATTGCATGTTTGCTCTCACATTTTGACAAAGTATGAGCTTGTTTGTAGTCTTCAAGAAAGTAATCTATACTCTTAGTAGTTGCCAATACTTCTAAGAAAGAAAAAAATACGAAAAAAAGAAGCAAGGCTTTCATTCTAGGAAAGAAGGGGCAGCAGAGGAAAGAAAGGACATAGAAGAAAAGAGAGAAAACATGGAGGTGGAGAAGTCTCCCTTGCCCCAGCTTTATTCAAACTACTTGGATGCTCAGGATTAAAACATTCTTGAAGCATATCATGAGTACTCAGACATGAACACTAATTTTATATAGAAAATAAAACATTTTCCATAACAAAAATGAAAACTATAATTGCATTAGGGGAAAGTGTCTAATTAGTAACTCACATATGAAATGTACACGCAAAAAATGCAGGAGTAGAGAACGCTTCTTTTGTGAACTGAGACACAAAAGAAAAAACACTGAAAATCAAAAGTGAAATTCTTAATTTTCTTCAGAAAAAATGACAATGTACATTTATAGGTGTTGATGAATCATTATTTAAGTTTTAATTTAATTATGCATTTTAATCTTAATGATAGTATAAGCCATTAAGATTGGTAACAATCATTTTGTCAGATAATATTAGCATTGGTGACAAATGCAATAGTGGGGAATATCATATACTACCCGAGGGAGGCTAAAGTGCTACAACTACTTTATATAAAATTTTTGAGTTATTCTGTAAAGCTAAATATGGACATACTCATGATATAACACTTCCACCAACAGATATATATTAAAAGATATTGTTGCACTAGTGTGCTTACCAGAAGCCCATTAAATACAAACACACACACACACATACCACACACAATAAATCCAAAGATAAACAAGAAATCATTAAACAATCTATTAACAGAAGAATGGAAAAACATTGTCATATATCTACACAAGGGAATTTTATACTAGTGAATAACAACAATAGCCTTATGCCTCATTTTACAGGAACCTCAAGGTATAAATACAAAATAAAAATCAAACTGGTAGCATGTATTCAGAGCACAGAGAAAAAATAGTAATAAAGCGTTTATTTATACACTTATATGTATCAATACTTTGTTTAAAAATAAAAAAGTATGAACAAAATACAGAATATTATTAATACTTAAAGAAAAAGGAAAGAATAATACTTAATTGAAGATTGCTCCACAGCCATCATTAATACTATGTATCTGAAGCTAGATGTTAAGTACATAGATGTTTACTTTATATTTTTATCTCAATACATTTTACATTTTTTTTTGGATCTGCACAATATTTCACAATAAAATCAAATGTGTGTGTTTTTTTTTAAAGGTAGAGGCATTGAGGAAGGCCAGACCAATATTCTGCAATATTTGTGTGATTTGAAGAATGAAGGAAATGGGGAGGGTCAGGCATAGTTAGCAATTAGCCACCAAGGTGCCTGTGAGAATTCCCAATCCTGATGGTCTGCAGTGTGGCCCAATGAGCTTTACAGAACGCTGATAACAAGTTTTACTCCAGCCTAGAACACTCTAATCTTTAGGTATAGTCCTCACAGCACGTATTTCTCAAAACCTCCCAAATAATGCATATGATTAATCAGATTTGTAAATCACTTCTTTTTGCTACCAAGATATTGCCTTTGCAACTTTAAGTTTTATCTGCATGCGTCTAAAATGTGATTCAATGTTCTATTCTAGATACTAGCATAAAAAAAAGCTACAAAAATAAATAGGGTTAACTTTACAGTAGCTACATACAGAAAAACAAAGAAAGTAAATATAAGTATGAAGATATCACCAGGAGTGTTATGGTAAAAGAAGATATACAGAAGGCCAAGAGACATATGAAAACGAACCGTATGGCATTTCCTCAAAAAATTAAAAATGAACTTCCTAAAACTCCACTTCTAGGAATATATCCCCTCAAAGAAACCGAAACACCAATCAGAAAGGATATATGCATCCATATGTTCATAGCAGCACAATTTACAATAGCTAAGATTTGGAAACAGCCTAAGTGCCCATCAGCAGATGAGTGGATGAGAAAACTGTGGTACATCTATACAATGGAATACTATGCTACTGTAAAAAGGAAGGAACTCCTACGTACCATTTGCAACAGCATGGATGGGCCTGGAGAGCATTATGCTAGGCAAAATAAGCCAAGACAGAGAAAGATATATATCACATGATCTCACTCATTTGTGAAATATAATCCTATCTAATAAAAGAGTAATATGCAAATATTGACCACACTTCCACTACACCCACAAGCCATGCCCACTAACCAATCAGAAGTGAATATGCAAACAAACCCAACCAAGATGGCTGCAGCCACAGAGAGCAGGAGGGAGGCTTGGGTTTCCCTAGCAATGGAGGAAGCCAAGCTTTCCACCTGCCCTGTCTGGCCTAGGCCTCCATTGAAGGCTACAAAGTTTCAATTATAGAAGATAAATAAATCCCAAATCCCAGGGCATCCACTTGGGTTGCTGGAGGGCATGGCCGGCCTGCAAACCACCACAGGGCATCCACTTGGGTTGCTGGAGGGCATGGCCAGCCTGCAAAGCCACCCCATGCCCAAAGGGAACCTCACCCTGATCCAGGACACCCTTCAGGACAAATCAACTGCCCCCCACCCATGCACCAGGCTTCTATCCTATCTAATCTGATCTAATAAAAGAACAATATGCAAATTTACCATTATTCCAACACACGAGATGATTGCCTCCATGTGGTCAAAGATCCTGCCCCATATAAACACAAGATGGCCAGCAGGGAATGGCAGTTTGGAGGTACCATGCCTGCCCAGGAGGTCAGTTGGGGGCGATCAAACCTGCAGGGGAGGGCAATTAGGGATGACCACGCCAGCAGAGGAGAGAAGTTAGGGGCGACCAGGCCTGCAGGGAATGGCAGTTAGGGGTGACCATGCCTGCAGGGAAGGGCAGTTAGTAGCAAACAGGATGGCAGGGGAGCAGTTAGGCATCAATCAGGCTGGCAGGGGAGTGATTAGGGGGTGAACAGGCTGGGAGGCAAAAGTGCTTAGGGGCAATCAGGAAGACAGGCAGGCAAACAGTTGGGAGCCAGCAGTCCTGAATTGTGAGAGGGATGTCTAACTGCCCATTTAGGCCCAATATTACCAGGATCTGGCTAAACGGGCAGTAAGACATCCCTCAAGGGGTCCCAGATTGGAGAGGGTGCAGGCTGGGCTGAGGGACACCCCCCAGCCCCCATGCATAATTTTTGTGCACCAGGCCTCTAGTGAACAACATAAACTAATGAACAGAGGTAGAACCAGAGTCATAGAACATGGGGGGAGCTGGCTGAGAGCATGTGCTGGGGAGTGGGGGCAGCCAGGGAGTAGTCAATGGCGGGGAGGAGGCTTACATAATACTTTAAACAATAAAGAATTTAAATTTAAAAAATATTAATAGGGTTGACTTTACAGTAGCTACATAGAGAAACAAAGAATCTAAAGTATGAAGATACCTTCAGCAGTATTATGGTAAGTGAGAGAGAATAGAATTTTTCTTTAATTGGAAACCAATAACAAGTTGATTATTCAACTAACAATTAACACTTGCTCAGCTCATAGATGTAACTTAACCTCCCTGAACCTATCTTTCTTTTATTTAAATGAAGACATTTTACTCTATTATTTTTATTATTCTATGATAAAAACAAACAAACAACATATTATTAAGCAACAGAAAGCACATCTAAAGTTCATATGTTTCTCTTCATTTAAATTATTTCTCTTTGTGGTATTTATGTAGCTAATTATGACTTTATTTCAGAATACTTAGTGTGATTTTTGAAACCGAGTATGTTTAGCAATTTTTTTTTCTTTCTATTTTCTTAAAAATGGACAAATCTTGGCCATGAGTTTCATTATATATATATATATATATATATATATATATATATATATATATATATATGAAATTTCTAAATAATTATACTAGACTAAGCTACATCATATCACAATTTTCAAAAAAACACCATATAATTTTTATGCCAAGGGCTGTTCCAAAAGTTTTAAAATATTCATCTCATTTCTATGAGAGTATATTCAGGGAAGGCAAACCACAGCCCAAGGATCAAATTCAGTCTTCTGTTAATTATTTTCAAATCAAGATTTATTGAAACACAGCCATGGCCATTCATTTGCATAATGCCTGTGGCTGGCTCTGCAGTGAAGGAGTTGAGTAGTTAAGAATCTGATTGACATGCAAAGCTTAAAATATTTTCTATGTGGCCCTGTATAGAAAAAAAAAAATGCTGATTCTAGAACTATTTATTGTTCTTATAACTGATTGTCAAAAGTTAAGATTATCAATTAATTGTTATTATAATTAATGGAGCAGTAAAATACATAAAACCAGGTACTTGAAAAGGAGTCTTCAAAATGCAAATTTATGATACAGTGTCTGAAAGCTTATCATGTGGACTTCATGTGGGCTTATTTAAAAAATAAAATGTGATCTCATCTGTCGAAATACCTAAATGATAAAATATATGCATATTTTATCTTGTTTTTTTTAAATGTTTTCATTTTCTTTGTTTTAATTTTTATTGATTTTTTTACAGAGAGGAAAGGAGAGGGATAGAGAGTTAAAAACATCAATGAGAAAGAAACATTGATCAGATGCCTCCTGCACACCCCCCTACTGGAGATGTCCTGGCAACCAAGGTTTATGCCCTAGACTGGAATTGACCCAGGACCATTCAGCCCACAGGCGGACACTCTATCCACTGACCCAAATCAGTCAGGGCTTAGTTTTCTTAATTTGAGATATCGATTAACAGATGTTGATCAGTCATTTCCTTTACAGACAAATCAAGATACAAAATTGTAATTATATGAAATAATAAGTATTTTTTAAATTTAATAGTAGATAAAGAAAAATATCATACTTTCTCCTTTATAGCATTTATTATTTTCACACATTTTATTAAAGTATTGCATGTACTAAGACAGACTATGGAACTTCAGAGGGAAGGCAGGGGCGGGTGGGCAGGAGGGAAGAGATCAACAAAAGAACTTGTAAGCATATATGCATAACCCATGGACACAAATAATAGGGTGGTGAAGGCCTGGGGCAGGCAGGGGAGAGAAGAGAGGGGGCAGGCAAAAATAGGTCAATGGGGAAAAAAGAGGATATATGCAATACTTTCAACAATAAATATTTAATTTTAAAAAGTATTGCATGCAAATAGAAAAGTGCATAAATTAATAAGGGTACTATTGAATGAAATCTCACAAATTAAACTCACCCATGTAACCAACATCCAGAATAAAACACAGAACACAAAGCATTACCTTGCTGTACTATGAACTTAAGCTTGCATATAGCCTCAGATATCACACCAGAGTCTAGACTCCCCTATGGCAAAGACAGATTATTATACATTGAACTTCCAGATCTACTACAAGCAGTGGCAGAATAAACTTATCTTATTGGCCTTTAGGAAAATGCTCAATAAAATTCTGATAACCCCAAATCCACCTAATCCAATAATTCTCATTCAGAGAATTAAGTCTCCTCATGTTGGAAAAGGGATCAAGTTCTGGTCTGAATCTATATAACTGAAAGTAAAAAGTCATTATTTATACAACAGATAAAATAAACTACCACAAAATTATCTTGTCTGATTCACATGATACATACATGAAATAGCAAGACTCAAATGGGAAGAATTTTAAAGATGACTATTTTAGCATTTCTGGATTGAAGGTTGGGAACTGAATTAGATTTTTACAGCTATTAAAAGAAAGTATACATTTTTAAATGTTGACTAATACTTAAAACCCTTTGCCATGTAATTTCTGAAAAATTTGTAACTATATCAATGTATTTAATCAATAGCATTCTAATTGCTCACAAATTAGACATTTTAAAAAACAATATCCTCCATTATAATTTTTCATTGAGCATTTTTAAATAATTATATACAGAATGATGATAAGAGGTTAGAACAAAAACTAGATATGATCATATATTTTTATAGAATGTATGAATTAAAGCATAAACTTATATATTTAAAATAAAAATCTATATATTTTTCCAAATTTGGAGTTATATTGACCCCCTAAAGTCAAGGTTAAGCACAACGTTGGGGTCAAGTTAGACAGAGGATTAGAATATTCTGGAGTCAACAATTCACAACAGGTGATGCTTGCCCTGAGTTTGTGTCACTCTTTCAACCTTCCATTCTACTCAAACTTCCATGACTATTTGCTCGTAACAAGACCTGGGTCCATAGCAAAATGGCCCAGGCTCACTTTGAAAAATAAAATAATATCAGACCCAGGGTGCAGGACCAACCTAAATAACAGGCTGCTGTTATTCCTGGTGAGGATATTTGGAAACAACCTAAATGTTATTTAAGTGTTTGTGAGCTTATATATTAATTTTCATGGGTTTCTTCAGGTGTGAGAAATTGAAAATATCAAAGCTTTTCAAATTGAGAGGTTCATGACCAAAACTACATTCAGAATTGGCTTAAACAAGACAAGACTTGAACTAAGCAATATATCTTGCAATCATTTTTTATTAACTCAAACTCCTCAAAAACTGAACTAAAAAAGTATAGAGCTAGAGAAAATGAAAGAGAGCTGAAATAAAGGTATTATCTTATAAGAATTAAGGGAAAAGAAGGAAGCTTGCTGTTCACTACTCATTCAAATTCTCAAAGGATATTGCTGTCATCTGAGACAAAAGAGATATGTACATCATATATATTTTTTGAGAACTTTATGCACAATTCAGCATTGGAGGTTATTATCTGGGTTGCAGAGACAGGAAATAAATTGAAAGTTCAGAGTATAGGCTGACTGGCATAAACCGGTTATCATAAACACATGCTGAAAAGCAATGATGTCTCAGCCTAGAAACGCTATTAAGGGGGAAAAAAGTAACTACAGAAACTGTCCTCCGATAACTCTTCCTCAATTTATTAGTTTGAATCACTGTGGTGTTACCTTGCCTGTGTGTGTGTGTGTGTTTGTTTGTGTGTGTTTATGCACACATTTTAAATGATTACATTCATGACATTGATGCAATTTGTATTGTTCCAAGTATTATCTGCCTAAGCAAGATCATTCACACATTTCACCTTATATTTATCATTCTGATTTTTTTATTAAACATCTCAGGCCAGCTTCCAATCCTCCACACATATATTTCTCAGTAAACTACCTTAAAGTGACAAGTAGGAACAAAACTTACCCATGAAATCTCTGATACATTTAGCTCAAATCAACTTTGTCTTTTGAAATGTACTCCAGGACACGTCTGTTCACTGGAGTCTCGTCTGCAGCCAGTTGCATAACTATGTGGCTTCACTTGCTGATGAGAAGCTCCAGATCTGCCAGGCCAGCTAACACGAGGATAGCATGACACCCAGGGACGTGTCTCTGACTTATCAAAACTCCTCTAGCCAGCAGTCCTCTCCTTTACCCCTCAACTAGTCACACGTGATATATAAGAATAAACAAATCTGTGCAATAAGCAGCACTTACGATCATCGGAAGTTGCATCAAGCTCTTGGGGATACTAGCCATAATTTAAATCATAATTCTTTGGAAAGAATCTAATCTACTATGTGGATCTCACTGGCTAGATGAAAAAAAAATTTTTAAATCTCAATTTGTAGTTTTATGCATTGCTACTTACATGCAACCAAGACTAACCTCAAACTTTCTACTTATAAAAGTGCTGGAAAATATGTTTTTAAAAACTAGTTTTATTTTATTAGTATTGTGTCTTAAATAGTACTTTTATAG